>NC_052499.1:14798772-15520647 GCF_016617805.1 Bactrocera tryoni
ATAGCCTCTTTAGGAGGGCGTCGACTACCTTCATCGTCCTCGGAGCTCATTTCGATTCGTTCAAACTTAGGAAACCACTTTTCAATAGTTGATTTCCCTGGTGCAGAGCCCAAATAATGTTGATCAATCCAAGCCTTGGCATCAACAGTATTTTTCCCCCCAAAAAGCAATGCATTTATTAACACACGAAATTCCTTTCGATCCATTTTGTGTAAACTATCACAAGTTCACTTCACTCAAAATGCTATACAAGGTGGGTTCCAAAGTAAACAGGACTTTTTGAATCTAGCGCCCCCTGGTGGCGCCATCTATATGTCGACTGGTGCGTTAAAATCTGCTATCTTTATCGATTCTTCAGTGAGAATTTCATGACATTTCATTGATTGGAAGTGAAGTTATTGCGTTTTAAGTGTCAGTATGTGTGTGTTATCGGTGCGAAAATGAGCTTCGAACAAAGAGCCAACAATAAATTTGGTTTTAAAATTGGTAAAACTTTTACCGAATCGTTTCAATTGATGAAATAAGTTTATGGCGATGATTGCCTATCCCATAGCAGAGTGCCCGAGTGGTTTCAACGTTTTCAAAGTGGTCGTGAGCACATACATAAATGACGATCAACATTTGGGCCAATCAAAATCCATGATCACCGGAAATTCCATCGAAACTGTGTGTGAATTCATCAAAAATCAGTCGAAATCATCATTGAAATTCATGGAAATGGAATTGAACATCTCAAAAACATCGATTTATCGCATTTGGACCGAAGATTGGGCTTACGAAAGGTGTGTACACGATTTGTTCCACACAAATTAACTGACGACCAAAAATTGTTCAGAATCCATCATTCGAAGGACGATTATTTTACCAAAAATCACATTTTAACCATTAACTACTCCCCGTATTCACCTGATATGGCACCGTGCGACTTCTTTCTTTTCGAAAAAATGCATTTGCCCAAGAAAGGAAAGCGTTATGCAGACGTAGAGGCCATTCAAAAGGCTCGCACCAGCATACTGGCGGCTATACCGGCCAACGAGCTAAAACACTCGTTCGACATGCTTTTGGACCGTGCTAAAAGCTTTATTGAAGCAGAAGGAGACTATTTTGAATAAAACAAATTGATTTGACCATTTGTTCAATTTTTTTTTTTTTTGAAAGTCCTGTTTACTTTGGAACACACCTTGTACATATCTCATAAACGTATAGTTCCACAGCCGTTTTTGTACAGAAATAATTTTTTATTTCTAAACTCGGTGTTCTCAGCAATTTTCTCGCTAAAATTGCGAGCTTTTGAGTTGATTTTCGAAACTATTTTCATTTTGTTCTTTGCAATATGATTTTTGCAATGTCGATTAAGTATGTTATGTAATTTTCTATACGGTATATAAATATTAATTACTATATCTACATGTATATATGTACGTGTGTACCGTTACTTAAGTGTCAAAAAATATTCACTACATTGCCGTAATGAAACACCTTTGGCCGCACTTTCCCAGGCTACTTAATTTGCAGTATCGCATATCGCGAGCAAATCTACGAATTGCAAATTCCAAAACATTAATAAATAAATAAATATACATCGATATACATATGCACATATGTACGTGTGCATGCAAAACCATTTATTACAACACCGGTGCCTAGGTGCCAGATCCGTGCGCAAGAATGCCCAGTGATGCATATTAATATGCCAAACTTAATGAATTTTCCGCAAACCGAAACCAAAACCGGCGGCAAACTAATGAAACAACAAAAAAAATCGCTTGCCGTTACATGAAAAAAAATTCCCAGCAATTGTCATGCAGAATTTTTTTTTTTTGCATTACAAATATTTTCAATTAAGATTTTTGGCAAGAAGGCGAAGCAACAACGTAAGGCGATCGCAAAAGGGTGAAAGAAAAGGCCAGTAAAGGGTTGCGGAAAGCTGCCGCATGCAAAAGTATGCAATTTTATTTTGCATGAGTGGAAAACTCTTTTCCTCAGCAATGCGTTGCATGTACGCACACCCATACACTTAAACATCAATATATAAAAAGGCATGCCATGCGAGTGATCTTTAAGAACATGTTAGCGAAAAGAGGTCGCGGATTATTAATTTAGTTTTTCGCTACCTACACTGCTTCTCGCAACCCCTTTCGCGCAATTTTCCTTTCCTTTCCGACATAAAAATCTTTTACGCCAAATCAGCCGCCTTTTCCGATCGCGTTTGTTGAACTCTTTTCTTGCACTTTCACCTCATTTTTGGTTTACTCCTCTAATTCTTTTATTGGGTGAAATCCAATGCGCATTCCACATGTAACAATTGCAAGTCTGCGAATGTATCGAATTTCGCGCCAATGCAGTGCTTATGTAATAAATTTTTGTGTGTGTTGAACTTTAGACAAAAAAAAAAACAGATTTTTACTTTTCATTTACACTTTTTAGAACAGATTTTGCAACATTATTGCCATATACGGAATTTACGATCATTTCCGCTTACTTGTCGGCAGAGAGGCTTCATTACGTAAGAAAAAAAAAAGAAAAATAGTTTCTTCAATCAAAAATGCCACAATTTAAAGGGGAAATTATTGAAATTTGAGAAGTTACTAATGGAATATTGGTTACTAATGCGGAAGGAAATTTTCGATTGTTTGGTCAGCATCATGAATTTGAAGCCATGCTATAGATATAATATACCATATATTATATAAACAAAATAGCTGAAAATTAAAAGCGTTTTAGTCAAAAATAGGAGCTTAAAAAGCTTTTCATTCACATTCTTACGATTCACTATTAAAATGATATTGTCTGCTTTCAAACTAAATCATACTTTTGGGGTATTTGATTTGACAAAATTTACTAAAGCATACAATTAGGAGCTAACACCAGCTTTTAATGAAATTATGCAAATTTTGTCATTTAAAAGTCAATATATATTTGTTGCCTGAAAGTAAGTGGAGTCGAGCAAGAACGCGTTTTATGCCCAAAATATTTACTAGAATCATTCGAACGGACTCTGGAGAGATGTCGAGCTCTCTTGCCATCTCTCGAATACTTGCCTGACATTTTCAAAAACCATATCTTTCACTTTTTTAATAATTCACTTTTTAAATAATATTTTCATCAGTTGAAGAGGTCGAGGGTGTGTGGAACAAGGCATGTCTTCAACGATCTCTCGACCCTCGTCTTTGAATGCTTTGGGCTGTTTGCAAATTATTCAAATTGTTTCTTCTAAGATTTTCATTTTCTTTGAACTTAAGAACTACCGTCTTTCAGAAATCAGAGGAATGTGTTAGTCATACCAACACTTTTCCTTGCAGATATTCAATTTCCAGCATGCCTCCTTTATTTAGAAATCTTGCACTACTGCATATTAATTATTCGAACTCAACTCAGGATAACAGAATCACGCTCATTCCCTCGGCATAAGTCTAATGAGTCGCTTTATTTCAACTGATTAAGATTCACAATATCTCCGAGATATAGAGCATATTTTTGCCTTCTTCTAAATAAAAAATTACAGAAGAGATATGAAGAAGTTGACAAACAAGTATGTATGTACATATGTATGTATTTATCTCATATTTTTTGGTGAAGATTTCATATCTTTCAAAATTATTGCGACACAAACGCATTCTAGACACTATCTCTCGCTTTCAAACAAATGTTTAATTTCCTCAAAACTTCATAAAGCCACAAAACCAGCTGCTTTTCCGACGGAAAGTCGTGCACCGGCCGGAGATACGCAAGCATACGTCCTAAATTCTCTTTCTCGAAACAAATCAAGATTACGAATATAAAAGACATACACGAAACATAAGTATGTACATCCACAACTACGGAGTAATGTGGAAAGAAGAATGAGCACGACAATCCTTTAAGCAGCCAAGAACAACGTTGTTGCCCTTTACAACGTCAGTGGAGAAAAAAGGATTACGTAATGGCATTTACAATTCATACAAGAGAATGAATGAAAATTAAAAAAAAAAACTACAAAATAAAATAAGCAAAAGAAATTATATATAATAAGGATCTTGTTATTTTTACAAGACCGTGCGTGCGCATCCAATAATAGGTCAGGAAGACAGAACAACAACATCCAAAACGTAGTATTTTCCTAGCATAATTTTGCTCGCATTGTAATGACCCCAAAAGAAAACGAGGGTGGATTTTTTCACTAAAAAATATAATTCGGTACAAAGTAGAATATAAGAATCATTGCAAACTTCGCACAACCAACGTAGCAGCCGCCGGAGGAGTTGCGAGCAGCGAATCCTTTAGAATTTCCAATAATGAAAATTACACAAGCGCCAATACTCATGAGCTCAACTCAACTGCGCAGCTCATCGGAGGCAATGTGTGCGTAGTACACATGTAAGCCATTGCCAAAGCCAAAGCCGAAGCCAGAGCCAGAGCCAGAACACGTTGATTGATTTCAAGGGCTGTTTTCATTGCTGGTAAATCAGGCGTACAACGCCAACGCCAATCCCAATACAATCGAACGATCCTGGTGACCTGATTAACTGTGTACTTATACGTACGTTTATAGTATGTGATATGAGTGTACTTATAAAGACGTATGTGTGTGTGCAATTGGCGGATGGTTATTTTTGAAAAGAATCCTGATGTTTTCGTTGAAAGATCATTGCATTATTTGCTAGAATTTTATGTGTGGTAAATTTTTGACACTTTAAATTGAAAAACTACAAAAAATTTTGAAAACAGTTGACAAGCGTTAAATGCGAGTATGAATTTATTTATTTTTAGAAAATTAATTTCAAGCATGAATGCGTTAAAAATGCATACAAAAATAACTGGTATTAAAATATTCACAAATATGCTCCATTTAACCATCATGGTTCGGTTTTTCGTTCCACTGTTTAAGACTAAGGTTACACACATTAATGAGCGGTTAACAACTAACTAAGATAGAGGAAGATATCTTTATCTTTTCGCTTCGAGCATAAGTCGATCGTCAAGTTCAACTAATTTTGGCTACATATCGTCACCTGAAATGCAAAATAACGTATTACTACGCTTCACTACTTCAAATTACATACATAATATTACATATGTTTAACATTTTCAGGTTCTGCGGTCAGATATAAACCAGTTTTAACCAATATCAAAATTTTGTTTCACTCATGTTCCATTTCATTTCATGTTTCATTCATGCCACCGTAAATTTCCGAAAATGTTGTTACGTTATTTTGCATTTCAGGTGACGATAAGTAATTCTAAGACCTAAGGGAATTACAAAAAAGCCAAGCTTTCCGCACTTCATCTTTTCAACGCTTAAGAAAAATAAATCTTCCTCTGTTAGCACTAGCTAGTTCCGCATTAATCGTTTTTATGGCTGGAGAGACGTTATTCTTCGAAGGATGTGCCAGTCATCCAACACATTTTTTATTCACTGAAATAGACCCTAGGAGGATTATGTGAAGAAACATACATTCTCAATTGCTTACTGAGTTCATAGTAGCACATTTTTAGAGATAATAATTCGTAGTTGGGTTTGTAGACGAAAATTGTTATCAATTCTGGTGCAGGTTCTAATATAGACGATATTATGCCTAGCAAGTTCCAAACAATTTTCTTATCTCTGCCTGCCTCTATCAAATGAGGGGGGAGGTTCAGACATCCTACCTACCTTTGGTTAGGTTTAATGAGAATAAGAGGTCGATCCTATCAGGGATCGTGCTTGGATAGCTTAGAGTGCCGGTCTGTTCTATTACCTAAAAAGTCCTATACAATAGATCATAAAAATTTTATAGATTGACGAAGAACTTTGAGCCTATCACAAATTTGATGAGTCGGTTTATATAATTTTCTGCTATATCTCCTAATTCACCTAGTACTGGACAATGGAGGAGCCTGGAGGTTTCCATCTCACCCTTATATTGACAACTTGCGTTCGTCCATATTATACTATAGGCCAAAATTATCTGGCAGTCGCACAGGAGCAGGCCGTTGAACAGCGTCTGTTAAGGAACAGCGAATTCAATCGGTCCAGTTCTAGAAGGCAAGATACCAATGAAGATCCAAGTCGATCCCATAAGAGTACCCTCTCAGGCTAGCTCGAGAGCTTTCCGCTATGACCAGGCACACAAACAAACGAGGATAGACGGTATGTGACTAGCTTTGAGCACACAGTTAGCGAGCTCAGCGCTAGTATCGCCGCCATGCTATCGGCTCAGCTTTCTCAGTCTGCACTTCGTAGAAATACGTCTACCGCCACCTTAACAACAGCCAATTCTGCTTGAAAAACACTACAGTAGTCCGGTAATCTAAAGCTAATATTGACGGACAGCTCCTTACAAAAAACAATCCCACCAACTTTCCCTCCTATCTTCGAACCATCCGTGAAAAAACTCAGCGCACTTCCCCATCGTCCACCCCCCATCCACATATGTCTCCTTGTTATGTACGCAGAGAAAAAGCCGCCAATAGTAGCCTCTGCGACGAAGTGATCCAAGTTTTCAATGATGCAGTTGAAGAAGGAGAGAATTTTGGCGTGTCCTTGTTCGAACCCCTTTATATGCCCAGCTTTTCTGAGCCTTAGCGCGCACTTCGCAGCAATTCACCTGCCGGCAATGTCTCCGGGACACGACGAAATATTCGGTTAAGACCGAATAAGAACAGACTAAGCGATCTTTAGGGTTTTTAGCAATACTGATCTTATGATTCAAATTATCCAAGAAAAGCACACCAATCATTTACACTTTATTCCATATGCGAAAGCTGTGGTGAGTAAGAGAAAACACCCACACAAGCTTTCCTAAATTAGAGCTTTTTGATAGACCTGAATTATAAGCGACCTTACAAACCAACTATCTGTTAAATCGCTGGTTAATCACTCAATCTTTACCAGAGATTGTCTCGAGATGGTGATAAATTTTATGAAATGATATCATCAGTTGAAGAATTCCTAGTTTTTAATAAAGAAATCACTTATTTATGATCTTGATGAGCCAGCTGAGGATAGCTTATAGTTGAGATAATAAAATAGTTAATTAATGAATGATTCTTGCTGATAGAGATATATCATATATATGATAAATAAATGATGAATGTTAAAACTTCTTGAATGATAAATTTCTATAGGAAAGCATCATATTTCTCAAATGTTTTTATTGAAATGCATTTATACTCTTTAAAAATTGTCTATAGGACATCCATTTTGAAACTTTTGGTCATTTAAATATTATTCTTTCCTCTTCAACTTCAAACAAATCTTCCCATTCACACTTCCCTTTTACCAAAATTACCATTTGTCACATATGCATAAATCACCATATCAATATCCATGTTGACCCCGCATGACCCACAGCTCCCTAAAACTGTCAACACAAACGATCGGCCATACACCTCAGCACTTTGGTTTTCTGAATAAATAATCTTATTAATTGCATTATTAGCACAATTTCCAAGACATTAAGGCGAAGAGAATGGAAACGAAAACCAAGCAAAAATTACATAACAAAGGACGAAGAATAGTAGCTGAAATGCGGCAAAAATAACAGCTCAATAAAGAAAGGAAAAATTCAAATGTGAGAAAAAGATAATTTTCATATGATAAGGCAGACGATACTCAAATGCCCGTTGGGCAGATCAGCGCTGCAATTTGAACTTCTCTCAGACAATTCTTCAAGAAATTGCATTCAATTTCTCCTTAAATACCCAAAAAATTTGTATTTGACCCGCTGCATCGACCCATGCGTGCTTGCTCAGGTAAAAGCCATAATAAATTGTATTTTAAGTCGTCGCCTCACACATCTGATGCGTTCGTCGACTGGCTGGCTGCCTGAGCGTTCACTCACGATCCTCACGATTCGCACGATCATCATTTAACCTAAATGGATTTTGACCTCTGCACATTCGCACAATAAATGCACACACACGCACATACTACTAATATGTCTTTTGAATAGGCATTGGGTAGGGAGGATTGCAAGGACGACCGCGCTAAGCTGTGGCAAAAATGTCTTCACGGGTGATTTACTTCAGTTTCACTTAAGAAGACTTACTTTGCTGCGAAGCGTTAAGGTCTATCATTATTTTTTTATAGTTATCCACATCAGTCGATTCCTAGTCAATGTATATGTATGTACTCTTAGGCTAAGGGTTGTCAGGCAATCTTCTCGCTTTTATGCCGATCTCGCTGATCTCAATCGCAATCATTTTGCAAAAATGTGTCCAAACAAATATTCATCAATTGCTTTATCTTGTCATTATTTATTTAGGTCACAAAGTAAACTTTTCCTTGGAAAACATACATATAAAGATGAGAAAAAGTTTGAGAATTTTTGTTTTTGCTGTTTACCGATCGGCTGAAGATCGCAGATTAAATTCGATCTAGCATTTTAGATTAAATTGTTTTAAGATATACCAATATCTAATTTTACAATTTTACTATGCTCCAATAAGATAGCTTTCCCAATAAAGTTTTTAAGCTTATAATAACAAAATATTTAGAGACGGTAAGCCAACATTTAGGCTACTTGGAGAAGGATGGGAGAACCAAGTTTTTGGGATTATGTGTGAGAATTTGACTTTCTGAACTTTTAAGAAAATGGAGATTGACGGATATAAGATCGTCTATTGATGGGAAGTTACTTGCATTTTATACTATTCAGAAAAGACGTAGGTCCAAAAGAATTATAGATCTTCCTACCAAATATCTCATAGAAACTTCTATCGAGCCTGTTGAATAAACGATCCTTGAACGAACCGATTGAACCTTAGTAGTGTTTATTTAGATTTGAAAAGTTCAAATTGATCGAAAATGCATCTAATCTAGCAAAAGACTGAAGAGAAACAGAATCGGTCCCCATTAACTATTTGTGCGTTTAAGGCGATTTCCACTGCGCTCAATAACATTAAAATTTTAGACGACTTTGTAAAACTTTCTTCTACAATAACGACTCTGTCAGTATAAGGAAGACATTTTTCAAATACTACGACGTAAATTAAGTTTCTTAGTCGACGATTCTTGTCGATTTAAAGCCATGTAGGAGAAGATATTGCAATCGGTTGATCAGACTAATCGACCGTGATTTTCTCTCCCGTTAGCAAATAAACTGAGAATTTCAGGTGTTTCCTCGATTTTAATAACATCTTTCGGAATCTAAAAACTGAAAAAGTCCATTTGTGCTACCTCATGGGTCATGACAGTAAATTATTTTTCTTTCTAAGCTAGTGAAATTAATTTTTATACCTTCAACAGGGTGTATTAAGCTGCCACGAAGTTTGGAACACACAGCAGTAACCTTCGGAGTGAAAGGGTCATACATACATGTATATATATAAATTATCAGCCTAACGAGTCGTCGGAACCACGGACTTCGGACCACTATAGGATATAGCTGTCATACTAACTTGTCGATCAAACTCAAGTCCTTGTATAAAAATCTTTTTTTATTTGACAAGCTGTCTTACGGATTATTTTTCAGGCCATCTCTAAACAAACTTAACCACTATAACATATAGCCGCCATACAAACTGACCTATCAAAATCAATAGAAAAATCTTTTCATACCCTTTTTTGCTTTAAGAAATGCACCTGTGAGGGGTATCACAGCTTCGTGCAATCAAAGTTAGCACTTTTTCTTGGTGTAATCTTACGGTTTCTCCAGACTGGATAAGGAAGCGAAGCATATGGGTCCGGTAGTGAACGAACAAACAGTCCTCGCAATCGCGATATGACTCCCACGTCACTGTTGAAGTAAAGTCCGCTCTCGACGAACAAAACCCAAACTCTATAAGTCACTCATTATTCCCGTCCTGCTATATGGTGCAGAGGCATTGATGATGACATCATCTGATGAGTCGACGTTACGAGTTTTCGAGAGAAAGGTTCTGCGAAAGATTTATAGTCCTTTGGGCGTTGGCCACGGCGATTCGATGGAATGACGAGCTATACGAGTTGTATGATGACATTGACATAGTTCTGCTATTTAAGTGACAGCGGCTACGATGGCTAGGTCATGTCGTCCGTATGGATGAAAACACTCCAGCTCTGAAAGTATTCGACCTAATATACCCGCCGGAGGAAACAGAAGGATAAAAAGACCTGCACTACTTTGGAAAGACCAGGTGGAGAAGAATCTGACTTCGCTTGGAAGCTCCAATTGAAAGATGAAGAAGAATCTTATGTTAGAAAATAATAAAAAAATAAAAAAAAAATGCTTATTTTAAGCAATTTCGACAGCTTGCACTTTGACCTCTAATTTCATCTCGTTACAAAGCCAACAAATAAACGCGAAGCACATGTGTGGACGAATTTAGAGTAAATTGAACGGTTATATCGGTGTAAATTATCAGCCTGCAATGAGGTGAAGGGGTGGCGAATGCAGCACAACAACAAACGCAGAGGTGCAACGAAACTTCATATGAACATACAATAGCTAGGTAAACGCTTGCAAAAAGGCGTGCAAGCTATGAGCGCAGATGAGCCGCCAACAAAGTGCAATGTTTGTTTGCGCGCGGAGTGCGCATTGGTCCAGGCAGGCTGGACGTGCACAAAATTACACAATTTATTAGCTAAGCTATTCTTTTCGACGTAATTTTATAGTTCGAATTGTCTACTACCGGGCAGAACTACAACCGACGTGTCATGACACTCAACCCTTTACGTTACGCCGCATCACCTCATGGCAACTCTTCACGCGGAGCGCGCGGTCAACCCTTTTA
Source organism: Bactrocera tryoni (assembly GCF_016617805.1). Classification (NCBI taxonomy): domain Eukaryota; kingdom Metazoa; phylum Arthropoda; class Insecta; order Diptera; family Tephritidae; genus Bactrocera; species Bactrocera tryoni. Next base: position 14,809,447 of record NC_052499.1, read on the forward strand.
CTGGCATTTTTCACTGTGCACTTATGGCATAAAAGAGACCTATTGCTTGTTGTAGTTATTTTTGTACAATTTTAAAATAAAATTTTAAGTTTTAAGTTTTTAAACAACTGTTATTACTGTTTTCGTTGGCAAAATAACCAACGAGTACCAAACACCTATGAATTTAGCGAGTGTGTATGAATGTTTGGCAGGAGGGATGCTGGCTGCGACACAATGGCAGGCCAAAACAATAGGAAGAGTTGATAGAGCGAGTTGAGTTAGGTAGCTGAAATAAAAGACACACAGAAGAAGAGAGCAAAAAAAACGTTATGTTCCAAGCGCTAAACTGGACCTGATGACACGGCGATGATCGTGCGCTCTGCCAGATGGAAGTAAGTAACGTAAGAATTTCTGTCAAATCACGGTGTGGCGCATGCAGCGCTACGCTGGCGTTTCGGAAGTGGCGTTCAATTTGTTCCCTTATGACTCAGGCAAACACACGGCAGCTGGGCAAAGAATGACTTAAAGATGAGCTGAGCTTGTGTGGCGAAAGGATTAATTCGGAGTTAGACGATTGTATAGTTGAGGGCAATAAGCTGTTGAGGAAGTAAGGATGTTCTTAAATGTGACGTGAGATATTGATTGGAAATACATTAGAACTATGCTAACAGTATCCAAAACTAATTTCTAATATAAAGGAATTCATACCAAATTAATTTAAAAGAAACCAAAGGCGCATACAGTTCACACACAAGCCGAAGTCTTGTAAACAAAATCCACCACCAAAATAAAAATGTGGATGCAGCAAGGCATATTGCGACCACAACTACAACGCGTACTAAAGTGAATGATAATTCACAACAATAGCTAGATGAAAACAATAAGCGACGGCAGAGAAACACACCAGCAATCTTGACCATACAACCGAGCACGTTCCAACGGCGCACGAAACGTGCCAACGCTGGCTCTTGCTTGTGGTCACTCAGCAGCGAAATCAAAGCAGGCCATAGACACAAGTATATAAATGGTGTGTGTGAGACAAAAGGATGCGCACACAACAATGCTTGTTGGTGTAGCTCGCCCAACAACTGGTCAGTTAACTCGGTCGCGGTCAGTGCGTATGTGTTGCCCACACGCGAGCGCTGCTTGTGCGCGTGCTCCTGTGGACTTGCACTTACATGCTGCTATATCCTTGCCAATGTACGTACTTTATGCAGTTGTGCGTGAGTGTGTGTTAAAAGGGTGCTTGCGCGTGCCAAACTGACCGAACGTGTCTTCACCACTCAGCTTGTCATTAGCTTTGTTTTGGTTGTGATTTTTGGGGAATTTCTATGCAATTTCAGGTTTTCTACTTACTTAGTACTCGTATTCAGGTGCATTGTTTGCTTTATTTTGGTTTAAAACAATGTCTAAACATCCGGTTTTTAATCTGTTACAATTAATGAGCTCTGCAGTGGTGTATTTGTAATTACGTTGTATGTGGGTTTGTATGTAAATGACAGCGCGTGTCATTACTAAAAATGAGCATATATTCGAGGCATTGTATTTGTGATCTATTGTTTTTGCAGAAAAATATTTTGTCTAACAGATAAACAATGTTTTTACTGAAACAAACCTTTTTTAAATCGAGTAATTTATATTAGAACAAAAAATCAGAAACAATTACGAAGCTATAATAACCTTCACAGGTGTAATTCCTATATCAACTAAGTATATCGGAAAACGTAAATAGCCAACATGTTGCATCCAGCAGAAAACGTTTCGCTAGTTCTTTAAGCCATGTTGTTTCCATCAAAGAACTTGATTTTAATCGAACAGTTTGTATGACAGCTATGTATATGCTATAGTGATCCGAACTGAACATTTATTCGGCGATTATAGTATTGTTTTTGGGCAATAGTACATGACAATTTTTTTTTTATTGTATCCTATTAAGGAATTCGTTGTTGGGATCTTCCTGGATATAGAGGGAGCTTTCAATAACGTCCTACTGGAAGCAGTGGTATCTGCTTTGGGCGGTCTTGGGATTGAATCAAGCCTCATACACCTCATTTTTAGTATTATGGGCGACAGAAGGATTGAAACGGAATGGAGAAACGCACATGTTCGACGAAATAGGGGAACCCCACAAGGTGGAGTTCTCTCTTCACTTCTATGGATCCTGATCGTTAACGACCTGTTTAAAAAACTTGCAGATCGTGGCTGGATGGTGATTGCCTATGCAGACAATGTAGCACTTATGGTCAAAGGAAAGTTCCTGAGTACCGTTTAAGAATTGACGCAGGGGTATGTCAGCGTCGTAACGAATTGGGCAGCCGTCTGCCCATGAACCGAAATAAAACCGAGATGGTTTTATTCACTAGAAAATACAAGATCTCGGGCTAGGGCTCATCCTGCATAGGAAGCTTTCATGGAAGACGAATATCGAAGAAAGAGCAAAAAAGGCATCGATTGCTTGTACTGTTGTGGAGCCATTGCAAAAGATGGGATCTCTTACCGAAAGTGGTTCTCCGGCTCTACGAGACAATAGTCAAGCCAATTATGTTCTATGGAGTCTTTATGTGGTGGAGAGCTCTAGAAAAGACCACACTTGCAAAGAAACTCGAGAGCATTCAACGGGCGGCGCTCATCAGCAGGTGTGGCGCACTAAGGTCTACTCCAACCATGGCACTTAACGCCATCCTGCACATATTGCTCGTGGTCATCGCCGGAAGGTGTATGACTGCGAAAGTTACAATCAGAATCAGACTCATAAAAACTCAGACAGTTGAGGTTCCTAAAAAAACAGCGGTCTGAACACTTGGAAATCCTCACTCACTTTGACTTCACACCGGATCAATTGGAACATGGAGACGCTAAACCGATCTCTGGCGGCTCTTTCTCTACCCTTATACTGACGAAGGAGTTATGGGTGGGAAAGCAGTCGTTGGAGGAGAATGGCAGTGAGCTTCTTCACGGATGCGTCAAAGCTTGGAGAGAAAGTTGGTGGGAGGTCTACTGTCTCTCTATCAACTCCAGTTTCAAACTTTCTGACTATTGCAGTGTGTTCCAGGCCAGGGTGCAGCTATTAAGACAGCCTCCTTCAGAGAAGTTGAAAAGGAAAACCTCCACTTCGTTGGAGAGATTAGGTGGAGAAGGATCTGGCTGCACTTGGTATCTCGAATTGGCAAATTGAGAAAAGAATAAACAACTGGTGAGCTGTTGTAAATTCAGCTATAATCGCGTGAGCGGTGTCTACGCCAATAAAGAAGAAGACTATCATGTTCTAGGTATCAGGAGTTAGGTTATGTTCATGCAAATTCTACAATTTGCAGTAAATCACTCTAATAAATATCATATGTGGTGTACGTTTGTTTATCTACGTTACTTCATCCCTTTTCATGTCTAATGTATCTATTTCTGTTTTTCAATGAAATTATGCAAGATTTTTAATAGCAAGAATTGTGCGGAAGCTATAAAATAAAGTTATTAGTTTTTTTTTTATTAATAAAATCCATTATTTTCATTCCTTAAAACCACTAAAAAAGAAGCGAAGCGAAACCACTCCGCAAAAGCAGACAAAAGAATGCCAAGAAGAACAGCCATATGAAATTCCTACACAAAATACGCCAAGTAAAAGCAAAAATAAGTACATAAAACGGCGAACAATAAACGATCGACAATCGGCATTCGATCAGTGCAACTGTTCCAGAGACAGCGTGCGCCAGTTGCGAATCAATCAATACTTAATGGCGCAGCGTGCTTGAGTTGCTAGGCGGAACCCTTTCGCACAAGAAAACCGTGTTTTTGCATGCACACACACACACATACGCACTGTTATATAGTAAAGCATAGTACTATATGTAACCCAATCCTTACATCGATCATTCTTCCGCAAACATCGCGCAACACTTACATAAATATCACTATGTACATACAAACTTCCACACGCTGGCAAGTTGGAACAGAAGGAAGCGCACCTTGACGCAGCGCTCAAGAGAAAAGTTCCCACAGCTTCGCGCTAATCACGATATTTATCGCAAAATGTTTTGAAAGTCCCTCTCGGTTTTCCGCTTCTGCTTCAGACGCTGCTAAAAAATGCAATTGCAAAAGGAAAAGTGCGCACACACACACACACATAAAACAACATTACAAATGAAATATTTTCGCATTTTATTTCTTTACTTGTAATTTAAGAGGCGATCAAATATCGACGAGGCAGACGTTTGTAGCGTCGCATACGAGCGCCGCGCCGCTGTGTAGTGTGTGCGTGCGCACAGGTATCAAAGGGTGCAAAAATCAATAGACAATGCAAAAATGCACGCTGTATACCGAAACAGGGGTGAAAGCGAAAGAGGAAGAACTTTTGCAAAATCTCTGTCTGCACAGTGTGATTTGGGGCGCAGCAACCAAAAAGGATCAATTCCGATCAGTTCAATGTGTCACGTCTTATGATGTCATTTGCCAAAGGATTTCGTCTGCAATTTCTTATCCTTCTTCTTATCCCTTTTTTCGATATGTTTTGCAGAAAAATCTGCAAGATAATATTTCATAAAAAATACGTACTTGCCCTTCGGTACGCCGCACAGTGCACACAAGGACACATTTATCTTCGCTGCGATCGTTCGAAGATACTCATCGCGTTCTTTCTTCATCACAGTAAATTTCGTTCAAAGGTGAAACACAAACAAATGGTATGAGTGTAGAAAGGATATTTTCCAACTATTTTTTTGAAACTATTTTATTATTTCAGCCCGTTTGATCGAGAAAGGGATCACAACCCTTGCGCAACCCCGCTTGCGTGAACTTTCCATTGCGTTCTTAATGATTTTTACCTCAAATTTATGTGCATTTTTCCTTTGCGTTTTTGTTTTTTGTATGCAGGAAAATCATAAATGACGCTAAAGCTGCAAAAACATTCGCAGAAAAGGCAATAAACAAAAGGTTATCAAATAGAGGATCAAAGATCGCACCAATTTCCTTGGTTGCGTTTAAATAGTACGTACATTTTTGGCAGATTATCTTATTTTTTGTTTGTGTTATGCATTTCCGTAATGTGCGCTCTACTCAGCCGTGAAGACATTTTTGCCACACAACGAAATCACCGTGGAAGACCCCAAAACCAAGGAGCAAAAGGTTGAGATAAATTTCGTGGCTTGGAGCAATTTATGTAAGTGTATGAGTTATGTTAGAAACCTTAATGAGTTCATGACGTTTAGGTCAGAGCATCAATGAGTATAATAAATGCATTGACCGTCTTTTTAATAGAGGGTAAGCTCAAGAAATCAGTGACCTTAACGGAGCCAACTCTTGAATACCGAGAGACCATAAACTTAATGTGATCTATTTTGAATAGAAATCTATAAATCTTTGTCTTCCCGAACTGAGAAAGGGTGTCGTAAATTTGCATTAGAAGCATTATTTGACTTGAATTGTTGAAATAGAGTAAGAACTCTTTTACAGTTTTAAAGTCTTAGCTTAGTTTAGTTTTTCTCCATATTTTAGACAGCAAGAATTCCGATATTGATAAATCTGAGTTCAATCTCACCTGGGCTTTACTCTTGAAATTGAAAACTTTTCTTCACAGAACCAACCTAATTAATGCGAATCTGTTTAAAATTTCTGAGAACATTGTTCTAGTTTTGTAAGAGACATCTGTTCGATGACATCATCAGGCTAGACAGAAAAAGTGAAAACTCAGTGGTAAAATGATCTAAAGAGATATGTTAACTACAAATAGGAACTTGCGCTGAAGAACCGAAATTAGAAAAAACTGAAGTTAGAATAAGAAATTTTTCATAATTGGAAAACATGGACTAAACCACAGAAATCTGTTTTTATAGTAGGAGGAAGCACCGAAAGCCGCATTGCGGAACTTTAAACCGCTAAACCTAACCTACTCCCAACTCTGGACTCTCCCACGGAACTACCGGCTAAGTATTACTTTGTGGGAGAGACAAGAGTCTCCTCTATTGAGCCACGAAAGGTATGATGTATAGAAAGTACTTTTCTTAAAATCGCACTCGCTTATATGAGACTACACTGGATTGGAACCGGATTTAAATTCGTCAAAATTTTTTGTTGAGTGGTTTCCGCCACTACAACAACAACGTACCCTTTTATAGCTGCTAAAATATCGAACACGCAATTTTTGATAAAAGTAGACTCGGCTTGGTGAATATCAGTTTGAATGGCAGCTATGTGCTATAGTAGTCCGATCTGAACGATTCGTGAAAATATCTGCTCAATTAGAAAAGTTTTCCATGCAAGAACATGCTATTTACCTATCAGTTCATAAGGCAGCTATTTACTATAGTGATCCGATATCGGCTATTCCAACAAATAAGCAGCTTCTTGGGGAGAAAACGACGTATGCAAAATTGCAGATCGATATCTCAACAATAGAAACACTTCTTCTTTACTGGCGTAGACACCGCTTACGCTGTTACAGCCGAGTTAACAACAGCGCGCCAGTTGTTTCTTCTTTTCGCAATTTGAGATATCACGTGCAGCCAGGTCCTTCTCCAAGTGATCTCTCCAACGAAGTGGAGGTCTTCCTCTTCCTCCGCTTCCCCCGCAGTGGGTACTACGTTGAATACTTTCACAGCTGGAGCGTTTTCATCCATTCAGACGATGCGCAAAGAACCATAAGTCTTCCGCAGATCTTTTCTCTCGAAAACTCGTAACATCGACTCATCAGATGATATCATCGTAATTTAAACCATTTAGCAGGACAGAAATAATGAGTGATTTATAGAGTTTGGTTTTTGTTCGTCGAGAGAGGACTTTACCTCTCAATTGCCTACTCAGTTCGAGGTAGCACCTGTTGGCAAGAGTTATGATGACTGTCAACAGTGACGTGGGAGCCTAGTCTCGAGTGCGACGACAGTTTATTTGATGGCAGGAGATATTTTGTCTTGCTACCAAACCCATTTGTTTCGCTTCCTTATCCAGTCTGGAGAAAGCAGAACTAACGGCCTTTCAGTCCTAAAGCGAAGGCCCAATCAGTTTTTTCACGGTAGGTTTTAATATTTCACACAATACGCTCGTTAGAACCTTAAATGTGATGTTGAGGCGGCTTATCCTACGGTAGTTGGCGCAGATAGTGCGGTTTCTTTTTTTGTGGAGTGGGCAGAGCTCACTTAAATTCCAATTTTCGTTCGACCATATTCTACAAAGAAGCTGATGCATTCTCCTTATCAGTTCTTCGCCGCTTTGTTGTTCTTAAGACGGGTAATTGCTATTCGAACATCTTCATGGTTGAGCAATGGAACGTCCGCTAAGCTTTTACCGCCATTCAGCAGGTAGGAGAAGTGTTACCTTTATAATTTTAGTATGCTCTGGGCATCAGTCACTGGATCACCTTGGGGGGTTCTACAAGAAACCAGAAACACTAGGTCGCTTATATACAGAGAAACGGATAGACGGATAGACAGGCAGACGGACCGGCGGACCGGCGGACATGGCTAAATTGACTCAGCTCGCCGCGGTGATTAGTTATACATATATACATATATATACTTAATAGGGTCTCCGCCGTTTCTTTCTGGCTGTTATAAACTCTAAACCCTGCTTAGGGTATAAAAAGTTAATGTGGGCATTGTGGAAGAGATTTTGGCCTGGCAGCATCCTCGTGCACGTATCCACTGGGCACATATGACTGGCTGTTGCTTATCACGTCCGTCATATTCAATATTTACAGATTAGCTTAATACCTGACACCCATAAAATAATGAAAATATTCGAAATTTAACTCTTAAATAGTTTAGGGTTAATTGGCTAAAAATATGCGCATATGCGTGAGAATACAATATAAAGATTTTCTCCAAAAAAACCCACATACAATTCACTAATTATGCAGCTACTTATAAAATAAAGAGAGAAAATTTTTTTTTTGTTTTGACTGTCACAACGCGTTAAAAGGTCTTTCACTGCACTAATATGATCTAGAGAAATTTTACATACACAACATGACACACCTATAAGGGTTAATTTCTCTATTTCGCGTATTAAAACGCATATATGAGTATGTTCGTATGCGTGTGTGGAAGGCTATCTCCGAGTGACCCAATCACCTAGCAAAGCATTCAACCAACAAACCAGCCACTCACTTACCAAACCAAAGCACGAAAAGCATATAAAAACAAAAACAACAAGACAACCGACCTTTCCTCGATGGGGATGTTGCAATAGTAACAACAACTACAGCGCTAACAACTAGAGCAAATGCTATGCCGAGTGTAGAGAATATAATTGAAAGCATCACATTTGGGAAAACGCAAAGTTGACCTTATAATAACGTAGCTTTACAGGCACAATAACAGCAACAAGAACAACAAACGCCACAAACACAATTGTTGTAGCAATTTGAGAGCCAGCGTCCAAGCCCGATGTGCTCGTCCTCACACATGCAAATTGAAAATGCAACAGCTACAAATATAAAACACACATATAAATGTATGCAAATGAGAAAAGGTGTTTTGGGTTCAACCCTTTGCGCTGGTCTGCTTGCTCTGTTACATTTAGAAGCATCCTTTCGTCCATCTATACTGCCAGCCGTCCTTTTATTCGTCCCCCTGGGTGTTTTATCATATTGTTGTGGAAATTGTAGCCATTGCCCATGACAGGGAGACGATCGTATGTGTACGCAAGCGTAGTAGCGCATAACAAGGGAGCGGTGGCAGCAACATTCACGCAGACGCAACTCTTCCATTTCATTCGTATGGTGACCAAATCAAAATTTTAATCTGGACCGCGTCACGTCAACATCCGTGCTTTATTATTTTTCACTTTTATTCGAAGCTAAGGTTCCAATTTGGCAGTTATTTATTTTGCTGTTGCTTTTGTTCCTGCGCTAATGCATAGTTAGTTGCTTAAAGTCCGGCAGTACAAAACTGGTTTTAAATTTCCACCTTTTCTATTTATTTCAGTTTTTTGCACGCATTGCTGCTGCATTCATTATGTCGGAAGCTGATATTTATGCAATAAATACACAGTGAGAAAAATCACTACAGACTGCTCACAAGACCGCTCGTTGAAACCAAATAATATGCGCCATTAGCAGCTTGGAATTTCCATCAGTTGGAGAGACCATCGAGTGATGCTTTTGTGGTTAAATAATTTTATTACTGCATCAGGTCTACAAAATAGCTTTAAAAAGTGTCCTCTCCAGTAATCGCATATAATCTTAAACTTTTTCAGTTTCGAATATGTTGAAGTCGGACAAAAGTTTGGAGTTTTAACGCCATTCAGGAGCATTGTAATTGCTGTTCCCAAGATGATCGGAGCTACGTCGGAAACGCATCCAAATTTTTGTTCGGTCAAGACTGTCAACTTGACGGCATTCCACAAAGTTATTAAAACTGTGTGGCCAGTCCACATTTACTACAATTATTACTACGTTCTCTCATTAAATTTTTTTCATATTTTCTATAATTCTATATTTTTATATTCAAATTACTTGCTTAATCACCCTTTTGCTTTGGCACACATTTCGCGATATTGCAAAAAAACAAATGATATCAAATCCGTAGCCGTTATACGAAATATTATGAGTACCGGCGCGTGCCAAAAAATAATACAGACACAATCCTTTAAAGAGTTATTAACAACCATGAATAACCCTTCCAGGTGTATGAAATAAAAAACAAATAAAAAAACTAGATTAATTCGAAACTGACCACTCGACTGACCGCTGGCCAGCGGATTATATACGGTATTCAACCCTTTTGCATATTAAAACGCACGCAAGGATATCTTCCTTGTGTTATATAAATGTATATAGTATTTGACGGATGCGCACGACTTATTTTCATATCATATACAATGTGGTTAAGGTGTTTGTGTGTAAGTATATAAACAAAACTGATTTCCTATTTCATAATTTCTATAGAATACATTCTTCTAAACATATGTATGTACATAACATAAATATCTGTACAACAATATGTATATCCGTTCTTGCATTACTCGGAAACACTATTCAAAAGCAGTTTGGGCATATTTACATGCAGGTGATCCAATAGCTATTGGACCAACATTAAGTCGATGGAATTGAACAGATGAATTAAGCAGGCAGTTAATGCTTACCAAATGAAGAATCCTTTTGCTTTATATTCCAATTAATTATTGTAAAAACTATTTCTTTCAATTAAAGTTTTAACAACACTTGATTACAAACAAACGTTTTGTTAATTAGTTTGAGCTATCAAATTTTACATATTTTCATTTTTGAATAAACATATTTGGATGGAAATGCGAGTCACTGACAACGGATATGCAACGTATATCAATTGGTGGTTATAAATATCGATAAGATGTGTGCATGATGAACACGATATCACATTAAATTGTGAATGCATACACCACCCATTAGTACATAACAGAATATGTAACTACTTATGTTTATGTAAAAATAATTTTGCGTTCATAATTAAATTTAATATTTAAATCATGCATTATCTACCAATTCAAATGTCATATCGATATATTTGCATTTTATTTGAACCACTTTAAATTCTACTAACTACGATGCTAAATATCTATTGTGAATGTGTAGTACAACAAGAAGAAGTTGTTTGAAAACATGTTTATTTCAACAAATTCTCTCAATGGATATAAATCAAGAAATTATACAAATAAAATATGTTCCAACGCAAAAAATAGCAGGCAAAAGGAAAGCCGAAAATAGTGTCGATGACAGTGAAAGTGGTGTCAAAAAAACAAAACTATTGACTGCACAGGATACTCCTCCAAAAGCTGCAATTGAAGTTCCGGCTGGAAGCAGTAATACGTTTACAAACGTAAATATCGGCACGGGAACTAAAAACACAGCTATAAAAATAAATGTACATCAAAGTCCTAAAAAACGAATAGAGCTGCCTTCAGCGATAAATACAGAACAAAAGCAAGTAAAAGAAAAATTTATTTACGGCAACTATAATAAATATTATGGGTACAGAAATAAGGATAGCAAATACCATGACATACGTCTGGAAGTCTTTGCTACTCGCTCAGATATGTTTCAAAATAAACAAGTGCTCGACATTGGTTGTAACAGCGGACTAATAACAATGGAAGTGGCCAAGCTATTTAAAATCAAAAGCATAGTTGGTTTAGACATTGATCGCTCCCTAATCAACCAGGCTAACAAGGTGTTATTGCGACAAAAGAAAATGTTACCTATTGAAAATGAGGCACGTCGTCTACATAAATATCCTTACAATGTAAGCTTTGTACATGGAAACTATGTGTTACGAGATGATATTTTACTAGAAATTGAACACGAACAATTTGATATAATCCTATGCATGTCAATAACTAAATGGATACATTTAAACTTTGGAGATGCTGGATTAAAGCAGGCTTTTCGGCGTATGTTTCTACAATTGCGTAGTGGTGGTAAACTTATATTAGAAGCGCAGCCCTACGACAACTATGGACGTCGGAAGAAAATGACTGTGAGTACAAAATGAACAGTTAAATAAAATATGAGTCATAAATAAAAACTTGCTTTTTTAGGAGACGATATATACTAATTTTAAAGCTATGCAGTTTTTTCCCAAACATTTCAACGATTTTCTGCTTTCAGCGGATGTGGGTTTTGAAAGTTTTGAACTAATGGGTGTACCTGAAAACTGCATAAAGGGCTTCAAGCGACCAATACAGATATTTCACAAAACATAATGCCACAACGACTGTGATAAAACTAACACACTAAGATATTTTTAGTTTCGATTTTATCGACCTTCAGAATGTACGAACATAACTGTATATTTAAGAAGAAAATGTGGTACAAATATTTCAATAATTTATAATTTGAAAGTTAAAGCGCATAAAAATTACCAAAATATATTTTAAACAACAATGATGATATCATCATTCTGACTTCCGTTTTTTGTTTGGCGTACCGGGCGGTGTTTTCAAGCTTTCTATCACTTCTGCCAGATGATTCGTCAAAAGCTCTTCACCAGTTATTGAAAAATCGCTATCGATCCAAATAGAACGAAGGCGTGTCATGATTACACCCATACGTTTATCTGCAGTTAAACCGTGTTCCTTCAAAATGCTACCAGTTAGTGGAAAACGTGGCATTTGCCATGCCTTCAATTCATTATAAAGTTCCACTTCATTTGAATATTTTAGCAGCTCCTCAACAAATTCACGTCTAGCGTTAGGTTGCAGACAAAGCCTTTGATAATCTCGTAATTTGCAGAACTCCACTCCGACCTAAAATTTATTTTATGAGTGATTTAAGCATATTGTTTTTTAGTTTATTTACCTTTTTTCGATTCTGTGTGATAAAAAGTGCTAAATCGCGTTCAAACGCAGACAATTTCAGACGTTGGTGTAAGCTCATCGCTTCTTCTGTCGTGTGAAGCAATGCAATTAGGTAAGATATTGGCGTCTGGGGTTTTAAAAAGTTCTCCAAACCAGCACATAATCTTTTAAATTCATCAATATTAACATCCACTGGTAGGCCACAGTGAGACCCTAAACCACAAGAAATTATTTCTTGTACTAACTCGCAACCGAAATTTCCTACTACAATTTTTTGCAATTCTGCCCATATGCGTTCCCCACTAATGCGAGCTAATCCTTCGGCATTTTCTCGTATTGCTTTCAGGGTTTCTACGTCATGCTTGGAGGGCTCTTTTGCAATGCGACCATAAAAACGAAAGTACCTTAAGATGCGCAAATAATCTTCTTTGATACGTACATCGGCCTCGCCCACAAACACAACACGTCGTTGCATTAAATCTTCATAGCCATAAAAATAGTCATAGAGTGTGCCATCAAAACCAAGAAACATTGAGTTTATGGTAAGATCTCGCCTATTTGCATCCAATTGCCAATCAGTTGTAAATTGTACCTGAAATAAAAATTATATAAAAACTATTGCGCATATTTTTTAAATTAATATTTACTTCTGCATGGCGACCGTCAGTGCGTACATCGATACGTAATGTGGTCACCTCAAAATTTTCCTTATTGTGTATGCGAGGAGTTATCGTACCATGTTTCTCGCCTTTTGCGTTAATTAAGCGTACTTCTTCTTTATTGAACATTTCTTTCATTTGATCCGGAGTAGCAGTAGTTGCTAAGTCGATATCTTTTGGTTTAATGCCCATTAAAATATCGCGAACAGCACCTCCTGCTATACGTAGTTCATAATTATAACGTTCAAAGATGTCAATCAGCGCTTGCAGTTCATCTGTGAAAATACTGTGGAATTCAGGTGAATCTATTTTCTTGAAGGCTGGTTCGCTGCGCATTTTGGGGGGTACACCAAGAACTTTCAAATTTTCTCGTAATGTTGTTGAATGGAGTGTTGAGTTTTTAACTGTTTGATTCACAAGCGACATGCGGTTTGCGATGTTTATGCTAAACGCTCTTGCGAAATTTTGACGCGCTAAATATAATCGACAAAACCTTGAAATTGTACCGAAACTGTTTTGCATCACTTAATTAAATAAATTAACTTTTTAAAGTGAAAAGTATATATCACTACACTCAAATAAAATAAAAACATAACAAACGTTTGAAAACAAGTTTTTTTCGTTGTGTTAAAAAGCGTCAAACATATGTTTTATTAGCATTGCCATATCTCTTAAAATGTTTCTCTTTTATCTTAATGTGAAACCCAAATCATACAACCCTAATTCAATTAACTATTTTTAATTAATCTATATTTATATATTTATAATTTTATTTACAGGTCTATGGCTTATATAATTTTATATTTAACTACCAATTCAACTTCTTTCTTTAGAACCGGCGTGCCAGCTGATTAACGGCACAGCTGTTCTACTCTGATAACAACGCAACGTAAGAAATTGTGCACTTCAATGTCGGTAACTTCATTTTTGGCACGATCTAGCATTCCACTCCTACATGTAACGTCATCGAAATTCCTGTTCTCCACAACATCACAAATACGAGAAATAGCACTCAACTCAGTTCAATATTCAAGAATGGCCAGCGAACTAAAAACTGTGTACGTCACTCGCCCGGACGTTGCACCAGTGGGCATAGAACTGCTAAGGACAGAGTGAGTAAAGTGTTCGTGAAATAAAGAATCAAAATACTTAAAGCGATTTGTAACAGGTGTAACGTCATCAGTTGGTCGGAACCGCTACCTGTGCCGCGTGATGAACTCTTGCGACAAGTGGTTGGAAAGAATGCAATTTACTGTGCATTAACGGATAAAATAGATGCAGAAGTAATAGAACGAGCGGGTCCACAACTGAAATGTATTGCAACTATTTCTGTCGGTTACGAGCACATCGATATTGTAGAGTGTAAGAGGCGTGGCATACGTGTCGGACGTGCTTACAGACGCAACAGCGGAGTTAACGGTTGCTCTCTTACTTGCCACCAGCCGTCGCTTATTCGAGGCCAGCAAAGAGGTATATAATGGTGGTTGGAAGTCGTGGGCACCCAACTGGATGTGTGGACAAGGATTGAAAGGTACACGAGTTGGTCTTTTCGGATTTGGACGTATCGGACAAGAGATTGCAGCACGTATAGTTCCATTTAAACCATCCCTACTGACATACACAGCGCGCAGTGAGCATGTTGCTGAAGCAGCCAAAGTCAATGCGCAGCGTGTTAGCTTCGATGAAATGTTGTACAAATCAGATTTTATAATAGTCTGTTGCGCACTTACACCACAAACCAAGGACATTTTCAATGCATCCGCGTTTGAGAAAATGAAACCTAACTCAATTTTCATTAATACAGCGCGTGGTGGCGTTGTTGATCAACCGGCGCTTTGTGCTGCTTTAAAAGAGCGTCGTATATTGGGCGCTGGTTTAGATGTCACCACACCAGAACCACTGCCGCTCGATGAGCCGTTACTTAAATTAGACAACGTTGTCATATTGCCACACATTGGCAGCGCCGATGTTAACACTCGCACGGAGATGTCACGCATAACAGCTTTGAATATATTGGCGGCATTAAAAGGCGAAAAGATGGTTGCAGAGGTATCCGTTTAAGGAAAGGACACAAAATATTTGTTTATATTATAAGCCAACAATATTATGACTACAAGCTATTATCATTTTCAATTAGAAAAAAGTTCTTTTTATGCAATGTATGCACTTGGAATTATATGAATGGTAAGGTCATTTAATCTTCGCCTGGCGGTAACGGTTGTGCAGATGTTGGTTGAAGGGATGAGCTAATTCCACCAAGTGTTGGTATAGGTGCTGGAACTGGCGCTGGGACAGGTGCAATAGGTACAGTTGATATAACACCGATTTCGGAGGGGTCCTCTATTTCTTTTTTGATTTGATCGACAGTGATATAACCACCACTGTCATCCTAGATACAAATTAAAAATATACAAACTATTTATTTACCAATGAATATTAAATTTGTAAATTTTCATCCTTACCGCTATGAATACATCTACCGTCTTTCCGGAAATAATATCTAGCAATTGAGGTGTAATGCCACTCATGGGTTCCTCTTGAATGCTCTGTGCATATTCGAATAACGGTTGCCTCAAGTCGGGGCATTGATCCAGCGCACTCACAAGTTGCTGATGTGGCAAATGTAGCAATACAGGCAAAGATTGCGGTTTCAGCCTTTGGCAGCATTTAAGGAAACCTTCCCAAATCACTTTTTGACGCCACACTTGTTTCAAGATCAAGCGTTGTAGAAGATTTAATACGAAATTCGTTAAACGTGGGTACAATGTGATGCTTTGGATAATAGTTCGCATAAGCAGCGTAGGTATAGGAACTACTTCAACCAATTGTTGCAGCACGCCAATCAGTACATCCTGTGTGAAAACTTCCTTCTCAGTCAAACAAATTGAAGTGGCTTTAACGACTGCTTTCAAATCGCAAGCATTGGGATCTATGGTGTGTAAAGCGACAAGTATATCAGTGGGGGTGGCGGACATTGTTTGGTTAGCAAACTCTGCGCCTATGCCAAGTAATCGGTTAAAAACCTCCTTGACGACAATTTGATTCAGTTTCAACAACTTGGGTATCGCATTCAAGATCTCTTGGCGCGAAAGACCGCTAAGCACGGGTATGAGTACACGGACGTCTTTTATTTTATTTGCATATAATTCACGAACACGATTCACCAGCTCCGGATTGGGTGTAGCCACGCGCTCGGTCAGCAAATGAATAATACGAATAATAAGCGTTTCAGTGCCTTTAGGACAATCTTCGATGAACTTAAGTAACGTGGCATCTTCAGCCCCCATTTTCTTTATGGTTGGATCAATGGAACGCAAAATGGTGCGTTTCAAATCCGGACCGGTGCTAGTGTAGATTTTGCAAAGTTTCTCAAGGAAAACTGAAAAAGCATATTAATATATAACTACATATTAGAGCATTTGTACTGACAACTAAAAAAAAAATAATAATATATTTCTATTTTAGAATTTAGCAATTTAAAAACAAATAGTTACTTAATGAAAATATTCGAGTATAGCAAATAACTCACCGTTCGGTTTATACGGCAGTAAAGTGAGCAACAACGTCATACACGTCCTTGCGGTCTCCTCTTTCCACGCTACTTCGGTCTCAGGTCGACCAAATTCTTCCGCGAATATGCTTGCTGGTGGCACTTCCTTCTCCAAATTATTTGCCCATTCCAAAGCGAATTCCTCGATGCGATTAGGCAGTACTTTGTGTATGTGGTATAGTGCCACAATGTGTTCAAGTGCACGCTCACGTAAATCCGTGCGCTCATGCACACAAAACATTAGCAGCACTCTTATAAGTTTATTCTTGCGTGGTGGCCGCATCACAGTCAAGTCTTTCAATAGATCTACACCAGGATTGACAAACTCTTCGGAAAAACACATCTCAACCAGTTGATTAAGCGCATCGTCAGGCAATAATGGCGCTTCAAGAAAGATTCGTCGAATCAACAAAATTTTTTCTTTCAATTCACAATTTTCGCGAACACCTGTAATCAGTTGACTTAACAACTCGTTGTAGGCATAGTCTGGACGATTTTCTGATTTTACATAAGAGTGACGGGTGAAACCTTGCAATAGGCAATACTCTTCATACAACCATGAAAACGCCAAATCAATGCGTTGTCTCACATCTAACATTATAAAGTCGAAAATGAAATAGCGCACCTTATCAGGGAACGTTGCTGCCATGACTGTAAGTATTTTACGACGCTTAGCCGACACGCCACCCACAATACACTGGCGTTCCGATTGTAAAATGCGTTTCACGGCTTCTAAGAGAAACTTCTCCTTAATGGGTCGTGAAAATGGTTTAGTGACCTCTTGTAATTTTAGGGTTTTCGCACGCATTTTCATACGTTCAATCAGTTCTTGTTCACCTTTAACTCTCTCCATATTTTCACGTAGTTTTTTTGTCGCCTCGTCTTTTCGAGCTTGATCTTCGTCTACCGGTTGATCACTAAAACATAACACAAGTGTATGTAAGTTAATAATAATATACTATATTATATACAAATATTAGTTATAAAATATTTACCTTTCAGAAGTGTCCATGGCTTCCACCCTTCTTGGCCTCATTGGCGTATCTTTGCTGAAGGCGGCCGCACCTGGTCCAATTTTCTGCTCAGTCATTTGTTCTCCAAGTACTTTTGAAATCTTCACCACCTGCTGCGGTATAGACATATCCTGTATTGGGGCATATTCATTTATGAAATGCTCTGGCGCTTCTTCTGGTAACTTTGATAAAAACTCCACCACTAGGTTAACAGCCACATCCGTGACTCTTAATTGCTCCGCCAAGAATTTCTCATTCACACGAATGCAGCGCTGACGCTGCTTCTCTACCTCTTCTTCATCCACTTCCATCTCCGTGTCCTTTGTGCTGTCGTCGTCTAAGCCAGACTTAGATCTCCGTTCCTGCTGCCTATTTATAGAATCCAACCGCATTTTCTTGTTGAGATTACTCGCTGCACTCTCTAATATGCGTTTCTGTCGACGCGTTTGTTCTTGTTTATCCATCTTAGGTATAGCGCGTTGTATTTCACCCTGAGACGCTCCCAAATCTAAAAGCATATGGCGAATTGTTGCATGGTATTCGAAGGATCCACGATTTTTTAGTAATGCTATTAATTGCATCTTTAAACTTTTTCTCACTGAACTAGCTTGTGAATCCGTTAGCGTTGGTGGCAAATTTGAGTTGAGATGTTTGAAAGCTTCTACAACGGGTCCCATGAGGCTTGGTCGCAATTTCGCAATGGTGCAAAGGCTGCCAGTGCAAGTTATAAGATTTACAGAGGATATATGTGTGGCTGCATGAAATTTTAATAATATATCAAATATATTTAATGCTTCTTCTTCCAATTTTTGCCGTTTCACGAGTTTAAAATTTGCCGGCACATCTTGAAGTGAAAAGTCGTTCTCTTTTTTTTGACTATCTTCGTCTGGATAGCTCTGCAACACTACAACACCTTCTAAAAATTTAATTGCATTGGTACGTATACCATCGTTCTCATTGTCAATTAGATCCAAAATTTGTGCCTTTACCAAACTCAGTACATTCCAAGCTTGTTCGGCACTGTCCAAAATCTCACTCTTGCCACATATCCACTGAAGTCCGTTTTTATATATACTACCACATGCTTGGATAACTCGTTTAATTACCTGCGGCGAACGATCGCGTAAGAGCATCGAAATAATGCCTATTACTTGTGGCAGCGACTCCACCTTCACTTTGCTAGAAACAGAATTATTATTTGAGTTAAAGCTCAGAAAACTTTAAAGGAATTTTTCGACACTCACCAAATTTGTTCAATGAAACAAACTACTTGTTTGCGAACATCCGCATTAGCATCATGTGCTAACGAAAGAATGTGTTCCATAAACTCTTCCAACAGTTCTACGCATGATCCTAAGATCATTTCCTGAACTTTAACCAACAAGTCACATTTAACCCCAGATTCAGCATTGGGCACCTCATTGAGCCACTCGACTACCTATAAAAAACAAATTCTCAGTTGAGTAGAGATTCAACCTTAAGTCACCAGTCCCAGTTTATAGCCTCGAACATACCTTGCTACGCGCATTTGCAGTTTTCTCATCGGTGAAAAGATTTACAGCTTCGCCTAAAAATTGGCTGCGTCCTAGAAGCCCTTCCATAGTCAAATCGTGGTTGCTCAAATTTATTCACAAAGGATATAAAATTACCAACGACATGAAAAATCAAATAATGCTGAAATATACGGCGTTTTGACATTTAACTAAATTCTTTCACACCACGCAGGGTTGCTTTTGAGTTAAATGAGGAGATATTGTCTTGCAGCGCTTCCCAAACTAAATAAATTTTTAATTAAAATACTTTCTCTCCTTTCAATACCTGATCTTTAGCCGACATAATATTATAACGTGTGCTAATTAAAAAGCTAATTAAAAAGTATTATTAATAACTAAATATAACAAAAGGGTTTACGTTCTCTGTTGTAAGAAATAACACTTAGAAAATCTAAAGAAAAATCAGGATCTTATTAAATTTGTGAACTGATTCCTCATTTTGTAATGAAGTATATGTGGAAATTTTGAAATTAAATTAAAAAGAAAAATGTATTTTAATAATTTTTTCAGTAAGCGGCCGGTATTGGTACCATATTTAAGAAATTTTCAATGAAGTGACAACATTGATTGTCAGTGTCATTCATCGATTGCTGTCAGTGTATCCAGAAAAAAACTCGGTGCCGTGAAGAAAGATATTCGACGTGCAAATTGCTACAAATTAGCAGAATTGCACTAGTATTTTGCAATTAACAATTATTACCGCAAGCCGGTTGCATTTATATGGAAAAGCTATTTAAAGTAGCTTGAAAAGCACATATTGTGCATACCGAATGAAGTGAAAACGACGTCTGTTGTAAAACAGGAGGTGCAACACGATTAGAAGGAGGGTACCACGAAAGGAAAGCATAAAAAAAAATAAGATCAACGAGAAACGAATTAAAAGCGAACACAAATAAAAGATACGCCTTAAAACAACAAGGAAACTTATCAACTGACTAACCGACCAATCAACTAACCAACCAAACGACAGAACGAGAGTATAACATAGAAAGAATAAGAGTAAAACTACTGAACGTGAAGCAACAAAAAATAAAAATAAAAGTATTTTTTTAGACAAACAGCGACCGCAATCGCAATAGCAAAAGCAGTCGCTACAACAATACACGCGCCCTGCAGACACGCGCTCCAATGTCAAGCGGCCAAGTAAACGTCGGCAGCGACAGCAATGGAGCAGGCAGCGGCAGTGGTAGCGGTGGTGGAGGGGGAAACACAGCAGAACAAGCGGCGCCACAGTCGCAACAACAATCACAACCACAACAGCAGCAACAGCCGCCACCACAAATCATTGGCGCTTCAACGACTACAGTCACCGCAGATACGGTCAATATGGCAGCGGATTCGTCACCGCGTGAGTCAGGCGATGACTCGGAGGATGAAAGTGAAATCCTTGAAGAGTCACCATGCGGGAGATGGTTAAAAAGACGTGAAGAAGTTGATCAGCGTGATGTGCCCGGTATTGATTGTGTTCATCTGGCTATGGACACTGAAGAGGGCGTTGAAGTTGTTTGGAATGAGGTGCAATATGCGAATTTACAAGAGCTTAAATCGCAGGAAGAAAAAATGCGACAAGTGTTTGACAATCTAATGCAATTAGATCACCAGAACATAGTCAAGTTCCATCGCTATTGGACGGACACACAGAATGCAGATAGACCACGCGTCATATTCATAACGGAATACATGTCGTCGGGGTCACTGAAACAGTTCCTCAAACGCACTAAACGCAATGCTAAACGTTTGCCATTGGAGGCGTGGCGCCGCTGGTGTACACAGATTCTGTCCGCGCTGAGCTACTTGCATTCCTGCACACCGCCTGTTATACACGGCAACCTCACCTGTGATAGCATTTTCATCCAGCATAATGGTCTGGTGAAAATCGGTGCCGTTGTGCCCGATGCGGTACACTATAATTTGCGTCTGCATCATCGAAGCGATCAAAGTGAGACACATCACTTTATGGCACCCGAGTATGGTGCTGCCGAGCAGTTGACTGCCGCCGTAGACATTTATGCCTTCGGCATGTGTGCGCTGGAAATGGCTGCTTTGGAAATTCAACCCAGCGGCACTGAAACGAGTTCTATTAATGAGGAGACGATATTGCGAACTATTAATAGCCTTGAGCATGATTTGCAGCGTGATCTTATATTCAAGTGTTTGCGTCGGAATCCTGCTGAGCGCCCAAGTGCCAACGATTTGCTATTTCATCCTTTACTCTTCGAGGTAAGACAATTATACCAATGTTATAAAAATTAAACTATTTTCCGTTATTAATAATTTAAGTGAATTAAGTAATTTAAGTTATATTTTATAATTTTAATTATTTTCCTTTTGTGTATTTATTACTACACGCTTTTCTGCAGGTGCATTCACTCAAGCTATTGGCCGCTCACTGTCTAGTATTCGCCCCCAAAAATCGTACTATGTTTTCGGAAACCGTCATAGATGGCATGATGCAACGCTATAACCGACCCGAAGTCATTATGGCCCGTGTGTCACGTGGAGAAGAAGAAAAGGACTATCGTCTTGCAGACGTACCTACAGCAGATAAACTGGAGAAATTCGTGGAAGATGTCAAATATGGTGTGTATCCGTTAACAGCGTTAGGTGGCAAGAAACCACCACATTTTCGTTCACGTGCCGCATCACCAGAACGTGCCGACTCCGTCAAATCTGCTACGCCTGAGCCGGTGGACATAGAGTCTCGGCGCATAGTAAATATGATGTGTAGTGTAAAAAAGTTGAAAGAGGATAGTAGTGATATCGCAATGACGATATTGCTTCGCATGGACGATAAGATGAACAGACAGTTGACGTGTCAGGTAACGGAAGCCGATTCAGCCTCCGATCTGACTAGTGAATTGGTGCGACTTGGTTTTGTGCATATCGACGATCAAGATAAAATTCAAACACTCTTAGAGGAAACTCTACGAGGCAGTTTTGCTGTTAATGCCGGCGGTGTCTGCCCGTTCGAGCAAGGCGCACAAGCGCTTACCTTTAGTGCCACTATAAACGAGCACATGCCGGGAGGTGTGGGCGTTACAATTGGTGCAAGTGGTGCTAACACCGCTACCAACATGGGTGCAGTTGGTGCCGGTGCCGGTGGCGGCATCAACAATGGTGATGGAAATGTGAATGCGCACTTAAATGTTGGCATCAAACCAGCAACAAACGCAACTTTGGCGGCGCTCAATCAGATGGAGCGTAATTGGTCCGTGGCCGACATGGATCCTAACGCTGCTTTGGCGAATGCAAGTATGCAAGCAGCCAGTATGGGTGCAGAAATTGCTGCCACCATGTATCATATGCAACAACAACAACAACAACAACTGCAGGAGCAACAGCATCACGTTCAAATATTGCCACCACAGATGCATTTGCAAATAGAAATGCCCATTCAACAGCAGCAGCAGCAGCAAATACAACAACAACAACAACAGCACCAGGTGCTAAACACATCGACGCCACCAGCTGGCGCACTGCCACCATCATATACAGGGCACACACAACAATTTAGGCAAGAGTCTTTAGGGCAGCAAAACGATGGAACAACAACAAATGTCACTGTGAATAGCATAAATACACCGCAGCAAACACACTATGCACACGCCCAGCAGCAAATTATTCACTCTTCCAATCCAACAGAAATTACAACTATTACCGCTGCCGCGCCACCATCAACTGTAACCGCCACAAACGCCTCGACCTCCTCAGCCTCCACCACTATCAATTAATAAATAGTATTTCTTGATAATAAACATTTATATACGCTATATTGATATTCATAAAACTGAAGTGTAGTAGAAGATAGAATTATGCAAGAGAGATAGCGCGAAAATTTATATTTTTAAATTGCAAGTCAGAGCACGGATGCCACGCAGTAGTGGCGTATACTGAGTCGCGTCTTTTAGTCAGTCAGACAATTGTTTTTTTTTAATTATTATTATTCATTATATGTATAATGATTATGGATATTTTTATATAGTCTACTAAAGGAAAACAAGTTTTTAATTATATTTCGAAAATGATAGAATAAAAACTCAAAAAAATAAATACTAATTTTAAAAAATGCTAAACTATAAGCAAAAAGCAAAGACAAACGAATTAATATGAAGATTGTGCAAAAAAAAAAATAATTGTAATAGAATTTAGTTATAAATTGTGTAAGGCTTCCAGCTGGGAATACGCATGCGTAGCGGCTATCTAAGTAAATATTTCGGCACTGGTGGCCTAAAATACTGTATTTCATGCCTTGCCGCAGCAACAGCAGCGCAAAGAAGAACAGCAATAGCAAATAATATACACAACCGTCGGTCCGGTGAGCAACAAAAAAAAAAACGAATATATACTGACGATAACATCGGTGGGAAAAGTTTCGCGTGATTCTACTGTTATGCTATTTCCAACCGCAATGTCAACGCATATATTATATGCTTATATTTATGTAGTATGTGATTGTTTGTTTGTGTTGACCGCGGCACGATGGTTCTGAAACTCTATATGTTCCAACTGATCAATGTTGTTTATCAATATGGAACGCATATAGCCGATAGCTTAATACAAATATATATTTATGTATTTAAAATTATAAATACACTGCAAAAAAATAAAGCAAAAGCAACAATAATGTATACTACCTAAATAAATAAATATATAAAAATATAAAGCAAATTTGCATGCAATGACACCACATCAACACATCCATACATCTTTTATGTTTACATAAATACAATATAAAAAGAAAACAACACTCGACATAGGACACGATGACACAACTACAAATGAGCATTAAAATGCTGCGTAAGCGAAATAAAATATATAAATCAATAATAATCATAATGAAATGCTTCATCCATAATGCAACATAATGAAAAATAACAAAAGCAAGCAAATAAACAAATGCAATTTTCATTTAATGAAAATCTATGCATAAGAAAAAAACATACCTGTTATTTTTTGTATAGTAATTGTGAACTTTGGAAGTTAGTGCGAAGTTTTCTGCATTGGTAGTATGCATCCAAATACTTCACTTTTTGTTTTACTTTTATTGTTGTTAATAAAGATCAACGCAGTGCACAATTTTTAAAATCCATGCAGTTTTTAATCTAAAATTTGTACATTTATCTGAATTTGCTGCAGCATACAAAGAAAAAAGACGCAAATCAAATATTTAAACGCATAATGACTTTTTGAGTACTTTCCATTTATTTTTGTTGTTTAAAAATTTGTTTGTGAAGTTTTTTAATAGCACACTATCTTAGCACCATTGGCAATAATAGTATAAATACGATTACTATGCGGAAGCTAAAATGTGTGTCTTGGGCAAATAGATTTCTTTTATGTTGGAAATAAATGAAGGTAAACAAACGCTTTATTTTTTGTTGTGTAAACTCGAGATCTCATCTTATTCTGCAGCAACCACTATAACTTTTGGTGGCTGATCCGATTCTATTGTTTCTTTTAACTTCTTTTTGGGCGGTTCCTCTACTTCTACTTGTGAATTTTTTAGATTCACTTTTTGTGCTTGTGGTGATTCAATTGAATTAGACTTTCGACTTTTATCATGTGACTTTTCATCTAGTTGCTTACCGTCAGTCACTGCCTTCCCACGTTTTTGTACAGCTCCTTTCGCCTCATATTCATCCAACAGTTTACTTCCCTCGAACAAAACAAACGGCAATGTGACGCGTTGGTAATAGTCTGACATTAACTCTATATTACTAATGACCGTATCCAACATATGCGATTTTTCACACCATATACCTGGCGCATCACCACGCACTGGATTTATATGTAAATGCAGGTGATAGAAAGATGGTTGATAATGAAAATACATTCGCAATTGTGAAGCAGATAAACCGTAACGTTCTTCTATAGCGACCGCAATCCCATCACGTAAGTTGTGTAAAAGTGGTAAATGTGTATGGTTAAGATCCCGTAAAGATTTAATATCATGCTTGTGTATAATGGCAAGCAAATACAGTGTTTCCAAAGTTTTGCCATCCCATTTTAAATCGGGTAAGAGTACGAAACCCTTTTCCGGATCAAAATCTTCATAAACTATGCGATCGGTTTCTTGACGGTGTTCTAGTATATTATATACCCACTACAAAGATAAAAACATTATCAAATATCCTACAAGGGAAAAGTAAGTAAAATAATCTTACGTCGAGACTGAAATGACTGCCCGTTATAAAAGGCAAAGTCAGTTCCTCATATAAAGTTGGAGTTTCTTTAATTAGATATTTTTGTGTTATTGAATACTTTTCAATATGCTTTTCAGTGGCAGGATAAACCACAGTCGTTTTAATATCTGTAATCAAGAGCAAAACCAATTTAGTGTAAATTTACAAACAAATATTGTAGTAATAGTTACTATTTAATTCTGAACTGGGGACGCATTGGAAACTGCCATAAATATTATTAATGAATTCCGTGTTCACTTGTAAAGAATCACTGAATATCCGGGGAGTAGGTTCTGAAATATTATCAAGTTCAGTTTGAACATCGCGCTCTTTGAAAGCTTGTTTCTCAAGTAGCAGAACAGCTACGTCATCCTCAGACACATCAGGAAATGTACCCAGCAACTAAATATAAAACAATTAATTATAGTTTGTAATAAATTTATATGATTTATTTGATAGATTACCGCTATTGTTTTTCGGAGAGTATTATTTTGTAAAATCCGTGTCAGCTTGAATTTTGCTAAATTATAACTTGGCGCCGTCACTTCCACTTTTGTTGCTTTCTCCACAAGTTCGTCGACAGCAACGTCAGTTTTTACCTCAGTTATTTCTTCAATAACTTTTAATGGAGATTCCCCGTCAGATGTAACTTTATTATTAACGTCTGTATTTGCAGGCATTTTCAATTATTTTATTTTTAACAAATCGAAAAATAAACAAAAATACCAAAATCTGCCGACTACGCTTCTTCTCCCAAAAGTAGACGTTCACAATTAGGCAAATAGAAGAGTTGCATACATCACTAAAAACAATTTTTTAATATTTTTACCAATTATATTTATTTACAATTAATTTCTTAATTGTCTCCCATTTTCATACCAAACTGATATTTAAAATATCCTCTAAATATCGGAAATAATTTCGTTCCAATTTCTTTGGCCTATTTTGAATTTTCTATAAATTTCATTACTCCATGATGTAATAAAATATGGCAAGGCTGAATTCCCAATGAAAACAAAATTAATATCCGTTTGATTTCCGGGAGACTTTTAATTTTGTAGGATATTTTGGAGTTCCAATTCCTTACATTTTAATTATGTGGAAATATTTCGGTTAGAGACTTTCCATTACTCCAAACTCACCACGGTACAATTTACCGATCTATTATCACATCAGAAAATTCCGCTGACATTATAACAATAAACTCAGAATGATTTGTATGTATATATGTATATAATTTTATCCACTTTGTAATAGTATCAATGTTATATAATAATAGCTAATAATTAACCGAACTGTTGCAGGCGAATCACGAGTGAGTTAATGCGTGCACTTATTCATATTCAATGCATTTAACTATTGTATAATTTTTTAATTTGTATGTAGCGATTTCCAGCCACAGGTTTTCTATTAATAATGTCCTTTTACGATCTATGTAATAACACAGAAGCAAAGTTACATTAACAGTATGTTTTTTTCAATATTTAAGTGCATTTCGTTATGCGAAACGAACAGTCTTAATAGCTAGTGTAATGTTGCTGAAGCAACTCTTCTGGTATCTGGCGGAAAACAGATCTAAACAACAATTCCCGTAGAGGGTTTTGCGCCCAAAATGTCCGATAATCTTTGCTGATACGACGCCAACGCGTTGGCTTCGGTAATGCCCCTCGCTTTACAAGACAACTGTAGTGCATTCAGGTATTGCATTTCAGTAAACTGAGAGCCTTTCTCAACAATATTGGTAAGTATATCCTGGGAGGGAGCGAAAGTTCATAGATAAATTAAAGCTAATTTTTATAGACAGTATATGCAAGCTTACATCTGGTTCCATGCACAGTAATTCGTAAAAGTTCTTAGCTTGATCCAGCGCAATCTCGCGCGAAGCTGTTATATTGCTTAGCGTTTGTTGCAATGCTATCGAATTACGACACATGCGTTGCACTGTCGCTTGATCGATGTGCTCCAGATAGTTTGAAGCTTGTATGAGTATGCGAGCGGCCAAATGCGCCAAACCCTCAAAAATATACTAAAATATACAAAAGAAAACAGTGATTCAAATTTTTAAAACCAAAAACTGTTATATGTCTAAACTACGTACCCTTGTTTTACGCGGATGCAATGTTGCACTAAACGCTTCATCCATTTCTGATAAACGTTTAGTTAGCATTTGCACTTGTCGATCAGGTTCAAGTATGTCATCGTCTTTAGCTCCCATGAAGCTGCTCGATTTAGTGGCGGGTTTCGAGCGCAAATAGTGGAAGCATTGCACGCGCACCTTTAACGAGGAAATATTAATTTTTATGTTCTGTTCCTATATTTAAATATAAAAGTATTATTATTTTCAACAAACCTCCAAGTGTAGCACCAGCAAACAAGTATTGGCCAGTTCATCGAACTCGAGTGCCAAATTGGTCAATACTTTGATAGTGCCGTCTTTGATTGCGGCTGAATGTGTGGCTGTGCACTCTGACGTTATGACATTAAGGCCATTCACTAAAGGTTTACGCAGCTCATTGGCAAACTCCGACACACGACCAGAGAACCACTCTATGCTCTCCTGCAACACAGCTAATTCTTTCAACACACTTATATCTGCTAAAATTTCCTGTTGTGTAATACCACCTTCACCTAAATTGCTGGTTAACATTTCAGCTTCGCGTACGTTGCGTTGTTGCACTTGCAGTGGACTTTCCTCCTCCGACGGTTCGAAAGAGTTGCGTTGCAGCTTCTTGCCATGTTTTACACGCTGACTGGACGATTTTAGATCGGTCCAATTGGGTAGTGTTCTGTAAACCAAAGTTAGTTATTACATAATGTGTTGAAGTTAACAAGTTTTATGAGAACCAACTTTAAAAACCGACTGATATCTTCATCCTTCAACCAAGCTACACTGTATATGCGTTTATCTTCCGAATCGGGTTGGACGACACCGCGATAAGCTGCCTGTGCTATCTCACGGTATGTTTTCAATAACGCGCATACCATTTTCAATAGCTCATCTGAATAGCATGGCAACTCATGTATGAGTGTTTTGGTCTCTTGTAGACGACGCTCCACCATGGCTGTGGATTGTAGTAGTGGACGGGACAAGCCCATTACTTTTATCTCTTCAGGCGATATAATCGTACGCCATGCATCCTGATTTTTCGATAGCGATTCGATGGTTAATTGTAGATTACGATTGTGGCCCTTCGATAGGAATGTATCCTTAATATAATTGTCGATGAAATCGTGTAAGCTGCAGGGTTGCCTAGTAAAACAATAAGGACAAATTTAATGACAATTAAAAATGAGTTTGTTAATAAGCTTACCCCGGCTTGCACTTCATAAAGCCCTCAATCTCTTGTATGTAGTTCATAAGTGGCAAATAAACTTTCGTTATCACATTCTGGTCGGCTTTACAGATTAACACCTTGTCTCGTTGTTGTTTAGCATGCGCGAAATTACCACTGCCATTTACACTACCGCTGCCACCGCCACCGAGTGCAGCAGTTGCAAGATTATCATCTGTAGACACGTCAGAAGCATTGCGTCGATGCTCCTTCACTGTGCCGCCTGCAGTAACTTGCGGTGGATAATGCGATGACTTATCGAATTTGAAGAGTGACTTTTTGGTGCTATAAAAATAATTGCATGGAGTAAAAAAATAACATTGTTTTGAATTTCATTAACAGTATTTTGATTAGTTTATCCTTAGTAGGCTTCTGGGGTTATTTGCTACAAGTAGCGATAGTAGGATTTAGATAGTGAAAAGAAACCTTTTAATACTAACCAACGCACAGTGTGGTGAAATCGGTGTCTTGAAATATGGTAAATTTTTAGATACAATATATTTGGTCAAAAACTTATATTATTTTAAATATACATATTTTTTTGCATAATAAAACATAATAATTTTTTACATAAAAATATATAAAAGTTGACTACCAAAAACAATTAGTAAGTTACTTGTTTTTTAATTATAAAATCTTTTATCATAAACCACAATATTTAAAATTTTATTAAAAGAAATTAAAACTATATTCAAAATCTTTTATCATAAACCACAATTTTTAAAATTTTATTAAAATAAATTAAAACTATATTCAAAAAAAATAAGTAACAGCATTGTTAGCTTTTTCTTATTACCTTGGAACTTTGCGCCGCAAAAAATACGAATTTATATTGTTGGATGGCTCAGCAAATGCCGACTGCGCTGTATCGTCGCCGGAAGCATTTTGTATATCCAAATAATCGGTTAAAAGCAATTGTAGCTGAACAGATTTTAATTAAACTTTAGTGTTATACAATACCACATTGACATTAAAGTATGTATTCCAAAAGACTTACCACAGACTGTGCTTGTGCCCAAAAATCGGTTAAATCGTATGGTTGTGGTCCCACGACGGCATACTTTTGTACAACAGCCAAATAGTTTTTTAATAGTAGTGCATGGGTTTTTGCAATAGCTTTGAATTGTTTAAAGATAACTTCCAGCAGTGTTAATAAGGGATTATCGCGCTCATTGGCATTACAGTTGAGCGCAATTAATTGATACGTTGTCTGTCGTACTACTTCTAATAGTTGGGTTTGTATTTGGACGCGTAATACTTCCAGTGATTCAGGCACTTTGCCTAGCATGCCGAAACATTCAACAATAATTGAAATAAAGTAAGTCATACTCAGCTCTGGATCGACTAAGTCTGCATCATCAATTACTTCAGACTTATCAAGATCAAAGCCTTGCGCCATTTCCATGAGCGCTTTGCGTATGCGCGTATTCGCTTCGATGCGATCTGTGGAGCGTCGCGCTCCAATGCCACGGGTAAAACTTGAATTCAGACGATTGGAATTATTACGTTGAAAAGTGGTGAATGCCTCCGCGGCGGAATTTTTATACAATTGGGTAACAAGTTCTTCGTGTAATCGTTGATAGAGTTGTTGCCGACGTGATTGTAAATCGACACGTAAGTCGGCTAATCCTTCAACGCCGTTAAGTGGTCCTTGTATCGTTGCGAGTGCATCGGTAAGCGCCTTACTCGCATGCAAATATTGCCGTTTTGTCGTATAACTGACAACACGTTGAGGCACTTTACGCAATTCGTTGCTGGAAAAAAGGAAAATATATTAATTTAAAACTTATTCATTTAATGCGTATAATACATACATTTGTTCCAACATTTCCAGCACATATTTATGCTGCACCGCATCTGTCCACATCTTCTTTAACTCATCACGTCGGCATTGCAGCAATCGTTTGCATGCACCCAGATTCTCCTTTACACCATGAATGCGTTCACGACTCGCTGTTATTTCTGTAGACACTTGGCTGAAAAGCGGCAGAACTTGTGTTAACTGCTGATCATGACGCGATACCAATTCATTTAGGCGTTGATCGGAACGTTTGAACTCCTTCTCAATCTTAAGTTTCTCCTGTTGTCGCTCCTCTGTTGTCTCACTAAATCCCAATGATTTGATGACATTGACGAGAAAACCACAGCCGGACTATGCACACAAGAAAAAGTAGACATTCTTTAGCAAACGACAAGAAAATTCAAACATAAACGAAAACGCCCTATATTTTGTTAAAATCAACACGACAAAGCACAGAAATTATATTTTGACAGGTCTGATGATGACAACACCGAGCTACCCCCTCCCAATACACAATAATTTACAACTTTCACAGCACTTTTTAACATGGTTAACGTAATCATAGATCACAAATTCTTCTTTCAAACAAATTATACTTATTTATAGATTAATTTTTCAAAATTTCTTGTACGTTTTAATCATAATTACCTCATCTTTTCCATATTTAACTCCGCGCGGAGGTTTTGTTGGTGGTAACTCGTTCATTTTTCATTTCCCTACTGCTGTCATTTGGTTCTCTGCAGTTGTTGTCAACGTTTCTGCTGCGGCGGCTAAATGAGAATAGACATGCCACTGTGTTCCGAAAATTTCAATGAAAATTCTAATAGTCACATTACATTGAGCTGGTAAAAATTCGATATGTTATATAAACATTATATTGTCTAGTCACATAATCCACATGTTGACAACAAAATATGGAAAATAAGTCTATTTACAAATTCGATCCAATCTTCCAGAGAGTGCATAATTTCGATACTCCATCAATCTCTTAATGCAGTTGACTTTCTTCCTTAAGGCCCATTCACATACATCCTTCCTTCCACATCTTTTGTTTAGCGTGGCAGTTCATACCGAAACAGCGAAGCGAAGAAAACAAGCGGGTGTGCCACGCTGAACGCTTTGCTTTCAGTGTTTATCTCTAATAAAAGTGTGAACGTACTCATACCAAAGTGTACATCGAACTTTTCTGTCAAAAGAAATGTCTGACGCAAAGCGAAGCAAAATTTTTATGTGAACAGGCCATTACTGGTGATCCATTTTAACCAGTAGAACAAACAAAATTTCAAATTGTACGTCGACTTACCTATACCGGACCATTGCGAAGAGACAAAATGAGAACAAAAAAACCTCTATATGTAGCAGGTCAAATTCCTGCCTATCTAGATTTCATATGAATATATTAAAAGTACGAAACCGGCCCGATACCGAATACTTAACAAATGTATCCCGGACTTTTGTTAATTTAAGCCCGATTGGTCCCGTTGCTTTGTTTTGGTAATTTCGAGAAAACGGCTGTATACATATAACATATACTTATGTTTATTCGCTGATTCCATTCCTGTTTTTCGAAGCGAAAACACGCAGTTTCAAAGAATGTGAAAGCATTTTATGGTCTCTTGGAAAGAAAATACTTCTCGTCTCCTACTTTGCAGACCTCCAGAAAAAGTGTTTTTCAATCGGTTTAAGGAGGTGGAACTTAGTT
Organism: Bactrocera tryoni; assembly: GCF_016617805.1. Lineage (NCBI taxonomy): Eukaryota > Metazoa > Arthropoda > Insecta > Diptera > Tephritidae > Bactrocera > Bactrocera tryoni. The sequence continues at coordinate 14,841,476 of NC_052499.1, forward strand.
GGAGCTTTGTTAAGCACAGTCCAATATGCTGCTAACCACCAAAAATGCTTTTCTTTGGTCGTAGATGATTGTATTCGTCAAACAGTTAATTGAAGTAATGAATGATCTCCTATGAGCGAATTCGGGTCGAGTCAGCTGGAAACAAGCGCTTCGTTACTAAAATCTACATTTTAGACAAGCACACTAGGATTTGGTTGTTATTAGCACTGTTGTCCAGGTGGTTATTAAATTAAAATTATCTTGAGGTAAATAAAAAGACAATTTTAAAGTTCCTTATAAACTTTTTCTAAACAATTTAATTTCACATTTCGCTAAACACCTTATCATTACATAATTTGATATAGAATTCTCCTTTTAATGCAATTCTAGTTAAAGTTTGGCTTGGTTTTTGTAGTTAAATACAATACATTGTTTGATTAATATAATTTCATGTTAAATATGATTTGTGTGATTTTATTGGCTTTGTGGCATTGCGTTCAATATAGATTATATAAGCATAATTTGAATATAAACGCTAATACATTTTTTCTAAATATGCGCATTGTAGCGCATACCCTGATATAACATGCCTCCATATTATATGTTTGTATTTTTGCAAAAAAAAACAAAATTTTATGTGAAATAATTGCACATGATTCGCTGCTTTGACGCAATACTTACAATTGTATTTAAATAAAAATATATTTATATTTTTCTAATTGCAATTGAATATTTGCTTCAATCCATGTGGAAATGAAGTTATGTACTGTTAATTGAGTGCTTGCAATTTTTAACTGAGCTTGCTTCTAAATTTTCTTGTTTTCTTTTTCATTGAAATGAAAATTGCAAGGCTGAAGTTCAACTTTAGCTTCCATACGCATTTTCTAATGAATATAATTATAGCATATATACTTTAATTAATTATGGCTGCGGCGTGTTTGACTACATTGTTTTTAACATTATAAGCAACGGGTTTTATTTAAGAACAAGCTGTTGCTACATTTACAAGTTAATGATTTTTAATAATCTCTTCGTGCTTTTTTTACAAATCTACGGAGAATATTTTCATTGTTTATAACATCTTTCTTAAGCATATTTGGAAATGTGATTAAAATAGCGTTCAAAAAGTTTGAATATATTTGTTTTAAAAATTTTTTTGAAATACATAAATGAAACTCGATTAGTGTTTTCGGTGTACTTTGTTAGTTAATTGAAAGGTACTGTTTTCGTTAACATTTGGAGGTATTACGTGTAGTTGACAGTTTCCAAATCTTCCATGAGCTGTTCTTATTATGCTGGAATTTGTTTTTTTTTTCGAAAAAAGTTTTTGAGAGATATGTTTGGTCACTTTTTCGTTGTAGGTGGGTTTAATTTTTCATTTTGATGTGCAAAAAGTAAATATTTATTTCTTTAATTTATTTATGATTTATGAATTTTAATTTTTTTTATGAATTTTTCATTTTCATGTGCAAAAAGTAAACATTATTATTTTAATTTATTTATGAAAATGTCATTTAGTTGCAGCTGACTTTAGAATGTTATGTGTAATTTTTGTATAAATATGTATATATGTATGTATCATGCAATAAAGATTAAGTGCGCAAAACGCTTCAAATAATTTAACCGTTTTCAGGTTTTTGAAGTGATTTCATTACTTTACATAGCTGTCTATACATGTATGTATGTATGTGCTGTATGGTTGTAAATATCAATATATAGCCATGTACATATGTTTACTACATTAACATATTCAAACGATATTAGTTTTTGGTTTAGCATTTAAACTTGGGCATTGTTTTCAGACACATATATTAATATATATACATATACATATGTATATACACATGTATGTATGTAAGTATATATTTTGTAATATAAACTAACAGCTTTAAATCTTTCTATTATGCGATAAATTAGTGAAGCATCAAATAATTTCTAATTAATTTTATTTTTTTTTTTGTTGGCTTAATAGTAACATAATGATTTTTGGGCGCATTGCATGTAATATTTTTGTTCCACACATTTCAAGCTTAACAATACTTTGAACTATAACTAGCATACCCATATATTTTACACAAAAAAATGTGCATATGGGTACGCCTGCACACACAATAATTTCATGCATTTCAATATTATTTTTTCTCAAGCGCGCCGTTTACTTCTTCGGTGATTCGTTGTTGATAATACTCAATCGGCGTATATTTGGCTTGTCGTAATCTTCCATGGAGACACCACGTGATAGTTTGCGTGAACCATTCTGTCCGTCCACCGAACCACCGGAACTTGTCGAGTAAGCACGTCCGCGATCAACGCCCGGCATAACGACAGAGGTTAGAATGCCTTGACCTTTGCAGAAGAGCAAAATAGACTGAGCTACTTTGGCGGGCTAGAAATGGCAGAGCAAAAATATCGATATTTTTTAATTAATGGGAGAAAAATATTGTAATTATAAAAGTTAGTTTAAAATAAAATTTAAATATTTGGCTTCAAAGGAGCCAAAATATAAAAAAAAATTAAATATGTAAAAATGTTTTCTTGGCAGTTCGGGTAAAATTTAATCAGGGCGTATAAGCGAACAATTTCTATAGATAATGTGGAGAAATATATTTTAAAAAAATATTAATATATTTTTTTGTTCGTTTCCCGTTCATTATTCGCCTACTTCACTTACTAAAAATATGAGCTGTTGTGTCAAGTACATTTAGTAAACAACAATCAGCTGCAATTGCTTTAATACTCACCGCATCAGCCAAAACATCGCCAGCACGTTCTATTTTCAAAATAGTCACCTTCTCCTTCTCCACATCTTTGTGCAACTGCGTATACATTTGTATTATATAATAATTTACACACGTTAAAGCATTTTTTTTTTCGATTTAGAACTTACCTTTTCAACCATCGAAGCATAGGGGCTCAACATGCCCGTGATTAAGATGACATCAATCTTGCAACCCTTCAATGTAAGATCCTTGCGGCTGTGTTGTGATAATTTTTTCATACAAATAAATATCGAATTTTTAATAAATAAATAAAACAGCTAATGCTCTAATTTAAATAGAATAGCTTACCTCATAAAAGCTTTAACATAGAGTCCCACATTTTTGCTATTCAAAGTGCTGTGCAAACGCTTCTGATATTCGGAGACGATCTTTTCCTTATCCGGATTATCGCCAACCAATTGCTATATACATATGTATGTACATGTTTTAGCAGATTTTTGCGAATTTCGTTTTTTGAATTTGTGGTGAATGAGTTGGAATGTAGATATTTTACATATATGTGTGTGGAAGTTGACGTGTCCAAGTATATAAGAGTGTAGGTGATTCGGTACGAAAGTTGAAAATAATGAGTGAAAGTAATGAAAATTTATACATTTTTGGCAAGCAATTGAAGTACTTATATAGTAAGTAAGTATGTATGCGATAGAAGTCTAAGTTTAAAGATAACAGTGTTAATTTTATTTACTAATAATAACAAAGTGCAAAGTTGAAGTGAAATCAAATATGTGAAACGTTACAGTATTGGCAGACATGCTCACATCTAAAAAACCAAAAGAAAATGGAAGCAATGTTCATATAAAATGAGAAAATGGGAGTAATGGGACCACTGCTATGGCCACAAAATGTCATTAAACGAAGAAAACTTATGAAGTGTCATAACTAAGCACGCAAAGATAAGTAAGATACAAAACTGTAATTTGGTAACTTTTCAAGGACCCAGACACCAAATACAAGGTTCCAAAGTAAACAGGACTTTGGTGGCGCCATCTATATGACAACGGGTGCGTTAGAATCTGCTATCTTTATCGATTGTCCAGTGAGAATTTCATGACTTTTCATGAATTGCAAGTGAAGTTATTGCGTTTTAAGTGTCAGTATGTTTGTGTTATCGGTGCGAAAATGAGCTTCGAACAAAGAGCCAACATTAAATTTTGTTTTAAAATTGGTAAAACTTTTACCGAAACGTTTCAATTGATGAAACAAGTTTATGGCGATGATTGCCCATCCCGTAGTAGAGTGTACGAGTAGTTTCAACGTTTTCAATGTGGTCGTTAGGACATAAATGACGCTCAACATGTGGGCCAATCAAAATCCGTGATCACCGGATATTCCATCGAAACTGTGTGTGAATTCATAAAACATCAGCCGAAATCATCACTGAAATTACTGGAAATGGAATGGAACATCTCCAAAACATCGAGTTATCGCATTTTGACCGAACATTGGGCTTACGGAAGGTGTGTGCACGGTTTGTTACGCACAAATTGACTGACCACCAAAAACTGTTCAGAATCCATCATTCGAAGAACGATTATTTGACCAAAAATCACATTTTAACCATTAACCACTCCTCGTATTCACCTGATGGCACTGTGCGACTTCTTCCTTTTCGAAAAAATGCATTTACCCATGTAAGGAAAGCGTTATGCAGACGTAGAGGCCATTCATAAGGCTTGCACCGGCATACTGGCGGCCATACCGGCCATCGAGCTAAAACACTCGTTCGACATGCTTTTGGACCGTGCAAAAAGCTTTATTAAAGCAGAAGGAGATTATTTTGAATAAAATAAATTGATTTTGTCGAAAAAATCATTTGTTCTGTTTTTTTTTTAAGTCCTGTTTACTTTGGAACACACCTTGTATGTGGACACCAGTGCATATAGCCGATTTTTTTATAGCACATATCAATCAGTCTGTGAGGTCTAGTATTGAAATTCGCGCTTTTGCCAAAAAGTGGTAAAATCGGGTCAATACTTTTTTGGATTCAACACTTTCTAATTTTAATAATGGGGTTACATGGGTTTACGAGTTTAAAAAAATCGATTTTTTTATTGTCTCATTAAATTCTACAACAACAACTGAATATTGTACTAAATTTTCAAGTTGATCCGAGTAATAGTTTCGGATATACAGCTTTGAGAACTTGTGCCCTCGAGGCTAGCTAGGCTAAGTGCGCCGTCTTTAAGCGCGTTTTTTTCGAAACTGAGTTTTTGAAGACGGTTGGCAAGATTTCTCGACAACTACTCAACCGATCTTCATGAAATTTTACACAGGTTTTTGGGATACAATTCTTAAAGACTTAGATGAAGGTTTTTTTTCGATTACAACTATTTGAAAAAACAATATCGTCGCGAAATTTTCACTGCGATTTAAATTTTTTTGAAAAAATGCCTGCCAAAACTCCAATTTTCAGTTCTATATCCTTGCCTAAGTTCTAAGTTAAGGTTTTAACTAAAACATGCATCTTTTTCACTTCAGATGATCTGGTGAGGAGTTATCCTGCCAACGCGGCCGCATCTTTTTTCCGAGGGGTCACCGGAAATGGCGTCGCAATGGCCGAGTTTAAAATATTTTTTTCCAAAAATTTCAGAATTCTTTGGTAATAGCGTATGTTTGTAACAATGAAATATTCTAATAAAACTGCATATTTATTTTTTATATGAAAAAACTAGTTTATCACTTTACCATGTGAGAGAATAAAATACTCGGTTACACCCGAGCTTAAACCTCCCTTAATTAATTAATATTTAAGATTGTAATTATTAAAAATTATTATTTTTTTTCAAGCTTAAGCAGCGTTTAGAAAATGAAATAGTATTGCTAACCTAAATAAGAAAATTATATTAACTAATTATGTTTTTGATGCCAAAACTAGTTGCTAAATAGAAAACTTATGATGAAATAGCTAAAAGAGAGATTTACAAATGTAAAACGCCGCATGAATTTTGAATGTAAAATCATGATTAAGGCTAAGTTATGGCTAAGTTTATGACAGAATTTTAAGCACAGTAATGAGTAATACATATTTATGTATATATGCCACTGTGCTATAAAAATCGAACAGCAAATGGTGCTACAAATACGACCGAGAGTTGAAAATGACAATGAAAAAGAAAATCCAAAATGTGCTTTTGTGGATACGCGCGTTATTGCTGTTAGCTAAATAAGCTAAATATTTGCTAATTACCTGGAACTGAAGTAAAATTAAAGGTAAAATGAGTTTATTACGGTATAATAAGTAATTTCAAACAGTAAATATTCGGGGGAAACAGTATAAAGGAGCAACAAAAGGAGAAAAGCGATGATGGATTTTTAATTTTTCCAATCAATAACATTGCCATAACGTACAAAGCTTAGTGAGTAAAAATTTGGGACTTCCGGATTTTTAGCTTGGCAACAGCAAAGAAAACATACATTATATTTTATTTTAGGTGTTATTTAAATTATATTACTAGAATGAATAAAAATAGCAATAACAACAAATATTATTCTAGCAGAAATAATTTTTAATGTAATTAGCAACAACTATGTATATTTTATCTATAGGAATTTCGGTGTAGAGTTTTAAAATTTAATTTATCGTTTATGTAGTAAATTTAAAAATTTAAATGTAAATATTTAGGCCACGCTAAAAATTACTGTTGTTTTATGTTACATATATAAGGAGGAAGTAGTACAAATTCTATATTTGAACAAGTATGCAAGTAGAAAGATTATATATGTAGAACTTTAGAAACGTCAATTATTTATCATTATATGTATATCAAGCCTTTTATGAAAAACAGTGTCTAAAATTAAATAAAATTTTAAAAGCTCAAAAACAAAAAAGAAAACTACATACGACATATGAATAAATATAAATAAAAAGTAACATATAGAAATTAAAATTAATTGGCGTTTCTAAAGCTTAACTATGTTTTTAAAGCAGGAATGTATTGGAAAAACACAAGAAAACTGATTTGTGCCAACAAGAAAATTATGCTAAATGCTATACCTCCATAACCTGTTGCTTGTCAAAGAGTTTGTGAAGTTTCAAATATATTATTTAAGATGTCACATGACACAAGTATCAGTAATTCAATACGTTTTCAATATGTTTTATTCATGATTGTTTACACCAAGCGCGTTGAAAAAAAGAAAAAAGGTTAAAGAAAAAGTTACTTCATAAATACGTATGTATAAACTTAATTTTTCACGCAAAACAATTTACACACACATATGTATGTATGTATAGCAGCCACACCAATTAATTCATACTTGTGTTAGTTTTCCAATTTCAATAAATGCCATATATGTATACAATAACAATTTTTGCAATAATTTTGAATTTAGTGTGTCATAAATACATATATTTTAAATAAAAAGTGCACGCACAAACATACCTAAACCTACACACATACACATACATAATGGCATACCAGCCGTTGCAAACTTACATGTCCAAATTTGTGATACATTAGAAAGCTTTCGGCCGATTGTGCAATATCATCGTTCTTCCATTGTATTAGCTGAAATACAAATGGATTTTAATTAAAAATATATATATTTTTTTGCTGGTTTTTCACCGTTTTACCTTTGTTTTGAATGATTGTAAAACGCTGGCGGCGCTGCCGGTGGCATTGATCAACACCAAACCGAGCACTCGGGATGGATGAGCCAAACCGAAGCGAGCCAGGACATTAGCACCGGCGCCTTCACCCAAGCCAATCACATATTTGACATGCAGAAAGTCCAAAACGGTAATGAGATCTTCACCCAGTGTTTGCAGCGATGGAAACTGGAAACTGTGAGGGCAGATAGAAAACATAAAATTAAACGAAAACATAGAAACGTAAAATTTAATGAATTTTAGATCGTTCAGTTTGAATGTGTATAGGCTGTAGTTTTTTGAATACCAAAATTTTTTTCAGAGGTTATAATAAGCTACATTGAGTAATAATATATATTAAATAAAACAATTTTCCGATGACGGCGTTGCCGACAATTGAGCACTGTCTTGGGTAGAAAATAACATTTCAGTATCCGTAGACTTCATTTTTACCATTTTTTAAGGTCGGATCTTCAGGAGTGACATGGTTTTACGGGTTTCAAAAAATCGAACTTTTCATTGTCTTGTTAAATTACAACTACAACACCTCTAGAATAATGTCCTAAATTTTCAAGTGGATCCGAGTAATAGTTTCGGAGATACAGCCGTGAGAACTTCTGCGCTCCAGGCTAGCTATGGTAAGGGTGCCGTCTTTAAATGCGTTTTTTTCGAAACTTTGTTTTTGAAGTCGGTTGCCAAGATTTCTCGAGAACTACTCAACCGATTTTTCCCATTTTTCAATGATGGAAACTTAAGTGTACTCTTAAGGTGCCCAGTGATGACACCTTTAATGTTACTAAGCTGCCTTTTGCCTAAACATAAGAGCTTTTTGGTCGATCCATCATCAACACTACTACACAGTAACTTTGTGGTATTGCCTGTTTGCTTGTGTACCAAGACCTATTTATTTATATACATTATTGGTATTCTGGGTAGAGAGAAAGCGAGAGCAATATGAAACCAATTATATTGTTATTATTCGAATGCTGAAAAGAGAGAGAATCTCCAAAAAATCTGAAATATTTATTTACCTGTCCGGTAAGGCCTCAGCATTATCAGCATGTCCAGGTACATCGATGTGTATGAAACAGGAACGCTCCTTAATCTCCGTCATGCATGGACTGCTGACAAATTCTTGGAATGAGTTGTCTGTCAAATAGTATGGATAAAAAATAATAAGTAAAAGCTAACAAATTTAATAGAAATGCCGTTATTTTTAACAATTCTCCGTAGGAAACAGGAATGTGATATTTTTACATTTTAAAGAAACTTTCACACTCCTCGCTTCAAGCAATTTTCAACATTTTATAACATTTTATGGTTCATAAATCATTACTCATGGAAAAGTTTCGCACAATTACCCTACTCAAATTGTAGGTTTGTATGATTTTTTATTGTAACGCTCTCTTTATTTATTTAGGCGTGGACTTTATTACATATTTGCCACGAGTTTTTCTTTTTTGTACTTCTTTTGCGCTTTTTTATTTATTGATTTGCGCATTTCACTGCTCCCATAAATGAACGAGCATTTAATTTATAATATATGATGTAAAAAGCCACAAATGAATTTCAATAACTTACGATTGCATCCCAGATCGTGGACTGTAATGAAGACTGCACGCTTTTCTTGTTGTGTCAAGTCGCCCTAATGGAAAGTCAAGTGGAAATTTAAATAAAATACAATGTAGTATATTTTGAAGTATATACATATATGTATGTATATATGAACGCATGTGTAAAGAGCATTGTGATGTTTTAAAGAGGTTTTTAGTTGTGATATTCTCCTTATACCTGCACTGTAACTGTTAATTCGCCACTCTTGTCCGTATTAACAAGATATTTCTGTAAAGAATGGTGTAAAAAAGAAATATTTCTATTAAATTAATCGTTATTAGAAGTGTTTTTTTTTAATTCTAGGTTAGGTTGGCTTTACTTTTAATCGACAACGCATTGTAGCAAGGTTTATGGCATTTGTAAGGCATGAAATGACCAGCATGAGATTCGAAATTTATTTGATATTGACTGTATGTAGTTGATATTATATAGAAATCATATCTATTCTTTGGCATTCAAGGTTTTAACAGAATTTATCAAAAAAGTCAAATATGCTGTTCTCGGGAAGTTGAGAGCACCAATAAGAGATTAAACGAGAAGAGAATAAAAGTATAAGGGAAAATTTTCAGCTAACAAAATTCTTGAAATTTTGCTAAACTAGCTGCCGTAATAAGTAAATAAAAATATTCTGATAAACTATTTTATAGATTTTCCACTTTTCAATGTAATTATTTGACAGTTCTACAGATTTAGAACAAAGAACCAATGCTAGTATTGTTAAGGGGTTACCGTTTTCAAAAAATCGAATTTTTTATTGTCTTATTAAATTCTACAACAGCTCTAGAATATTGTCCTAAATTTTCAAGTTGATCGAAGTAATAAAAGTAGTTTCTTAGATACAGCCATGAGAATTTGTGCGCTCGAGGTTAGCTAGGCGTCGCAGGTAAACTCGTTTTTCCAGAAAGTGTGTTTTTGAAGTCAGTTGGCAAGATTTCTGAAATTTTACACAGGTCTTTGATATACACTTCTTATAAACTTGGACGAAAGATTATTTTTTTTTTTTCAATTATGACTATTAAAAAAAATGTCGCGAAATTTTGACTGAAATTTTAATTTTGTTTTTGTAAAAATGTCTGCCAAAAATCCAGTGCTGGGTTTTTTTCCTTCGTGCAAGTTCTAAGTTAAGGTTTTAACTAAAACACGTATTTTTTTACTTGAGATGATTCTGTAAGGAGTAATCCTGCCAATGTTGGTGCATCTTTTTACCGAGGAGTCACCGAAAATGGCGTCGCAATGGCAAGCTTAATATATTTTCTTCCAAAAATATTAGAAATATTTTCTTTGTTAGTAGTGTATGTTTGTAACAGTAAAAAATTCTAATAAAATATTTCATGTTTTATATGAAAAAAGAAATGTTGAAAAAATGGTGTTTTTTTTTAACGAGGAACGTTACTTTAGTAGAGAAATAGAGTTAGTTGTAATAGAGTATTAGATCTAAGCCGTTATAATATAAAAATATGGCAAACGACCTTAAGAAGTAGAAATAAAAAAATTTATATTTACCTATTTCCACATACATATGTATATTTATAGTTATGACCCAACATTCTAAATTATAGAATATCCTTTAGTAATGACATAACCAACTCACATTTTATAGTTCCACAATTATTTAATAAGCTTTTAGTATTATCTTCTCGCTAATACTAACGTAACAAGCTTTAGCAAGAAATGGTACAGCTGATTCCGAAAATAATAATATATTTCCTGTCATTTTTGTTACGCACTGCTTTGCCGTTATTGTAGGCGCTAATGACTTTCTTTGTTGTTTCAAGCTTTGTTTTTGTCTATAACTGTGCTGGCATTCATTAGCTCATTATGAGTATTAACTCATACACAACAATTTGCATTTTATGCTAATGGCAGAGACCTTTAATGCCCTCTGTGTATAAATGCGGATAAGAAAGCGGTAATGTGGTTGAGTGAGGAGATTGAAAGAATGCATAAGCGAAGTCACTGAAGTAAAGCAAATTCGCAAGGATTTTTGTATCTGAACGCAGTGGGAAACCGCATTTCAGCAGCATTACATAAAAAGCAAGCGCAAAGCGTTTTATGTAAGAAGTCCAACTACACCTATTCTAACTAAAAGGATACAAAATATTCTCTTTGCTTTTTGAATTTTGAATTTTGTTTTTTTTTTTTTGTTGTTTTTATTACGTTTGTACTTTCGATTTTCTATTTCGAGGTTATTCTATTTGTGGCAAAGTTTTTGGTAGCAATTTCTTCCTGTTTTTTGCCTTTTTTTTTGCGAAAAGTCGTGTTCGCATTCGATTTCGCCTCGTCTTGTTGAAAAAACTTTTATTGAAGCCTTATACGTGACAGTGTGCTGAAGCCAAGCTAATGCAACAAAACTGAAAAACTATGTGCTGGGGCCAACCGGGAAGCTGTGGACTACGTGTTGCCCAACTTTTCTATGAACTATTCTACGAGTTGTGTGAACACGAAGCAAAATAAGTTTGCAGGCAATTTTTAGTTAGCCTTTAAGAAATCAAGTAACATGTAGCTGAAGGAATTATAATTGCGCTGCCTTGTGATTGGAGTTGGGAGAAGGAAATTTGGAACATGAAATTGTTTGACCAAATTCATACAAAATGTTTTCTTTCTAAATACATATGTATGGAATATATTTCATTGTTGCAAAGAATGCAAATATCATTCCCTATAAGTCTCTTTCAATATGGTATGATTTTAAAATTTATGTTGCAAAATTAATTATTAGGCATATTCTTAAATATATAGACACATGTAATATTTTGTAGCGGAAGTTATCAGACTAACGTACTAAATGTTGTTCATACGCAATGGATATCTGTTGCTTAAGGGATTACATGGGTTTACGGCTTTCAAAAAATTGTTTGTCTTATTAAATTCTACAACACCTTTAGAATATTGATATTCAAGTTGTTCCGAGTGTTAGTTTCGGATATGCAGACTTGAGAACTTGTGCGCTGGAGGCTAGTTAGGCTAAATGCGCCGTCTTTAAACACGTTTTTCTCGAAACTCTGCTTCTGAAGTCGGTTAGCAAGATTTCTCGAGAACTATTCAACCGATCTTCATGAAATTTTACACAAGCCTTTGAGATACAATTCTTAAAGAGTTGGATGAAGGATTTTTTTAAATTTTAATTTCTTTATAAAAATGTCTGCCAAAAATCAAATTCTTAGTTTTTTTCCCTCCGTCCAAGTTCGAAGTTAAGGTTTTAACTAAATCACAGATCTTTTTCACTTTAGATGATCCTGTAAGGAAATATCCTGCCAAAGCGGCGCATCTTTTTTCCGAGGAGTCAGAGAAAATGACGTCGCAATGTCCGAGTTAAAATTTTTTTTCAAAAATTTCAGAATTTCTTTGTTAATAGTGTATGTTTGTAGCCATAAAAAATTCTGATAAAATATTTAAATTTTTATATGAGATAAAAAATTGTTGAAAAAACGTTGTTTTTTACCCGAGGAAAACAGTAATGTATATAGACGCATGGTTTATCTTTACAATAGTTTTTATCTTTTATTCTTCCAAAAAAGTAAGTTACTCGATATCTAAAACATATCAGCAGTATATATACAATATGTAATATATATGTACATATATAATATATAATATGAATAAATAATCAATTAATTATTTGTAGCAGATATTGAATTTCAAGAACATACGAATGTTGAACATTAATTGCCTATCTTGCAACACGCTTTCAACTGTCCAAAGGCAGGCAAGAGAAGTTGAATGCTCTAAAAGGAGTAATAAAGCTTATTTAAATATGTTTATACTAAAAATGCGAAATGTATGCGAGAAATTTAAGTTGCATAAAATTTTCTTACAGAAACATGTTTCTGCAGTTATTGTTAAAGCTTCAATTTTCTTTGTCATTAAAAAAATGACAATAATCTATATTTTTTCTTTTCTTAACCTAATTATTAAAAAAAAAAAAAAATAATGTTAATTTAATTGTCTCCAAAGATGGACATAAATTTCTTGACAAATGTACAGAGCATTTAATAAATTTGCCACCTTCCTCATCATTTAAAATTAAGTTTTCCATTTTGGGGTCACGAAGGAAATATGTTTATTATTGTCACACTTAGTCTAACCAAGCTTAAGCGTCACTTGCCAAATATTTAAGCTGATTAACCAAAACTTTCAACCACAAACATTTGACTTAGATATGCAAATTGTCTTCATAAAGTTTATGAATATTAACATTTTGCAACAGAATTGTAAAAACAAACAAAAGTGATGGCATTTGCATAAACGAATTGGTTTTAAACGTAGTCAAAAGTAGGCAAATATGTATATTTTATTTTGCAAAAAGTCGTTGACCCTTGGTGAGACTCCGCTACTAACAACAAATATCTATCCTTCCCCTATAATATATAGACAACTAACTTTAATTTGAAAATAAAAAAAAAATATTCCATTAGTATTTTTATAAATATCTGCTTTCTCTTGGGGGAAAACACTGCCCATGCAAAGAATTGGGTTGATAGGTGTTACGGCAAATCTGTTCCAACATAAACAATGATCAAGTACTGGTTTGGCGAAATTCGTCGTAAGCGTACCGGTATAAATGGTGCAGAAAGGCTACAAGTGGCAATAAGATCAGAAAACTGTTTGAGAGAGAGAGAGAAATGAAATTTAGTTAGTTAGTTAATGTTGACAACTCGAAGGAGAGCGTGTGTCCAAGTTATACCAAATAGGTGCCGCATTTGTAAATTCAGCTCGTAATATTTATGATCAAAAAATTAAAGACATTTTTCAACGAGCTTGGACATTTGCGAATACTTCTTCTTTTCTAAACTCAAAGAGGGCTCTTTGGGATAAGATTTCACTCAAATGAGTAGGTTAAGATGGACAAAAATGCTTGTTTTGAAGTCCTCGCAGCTTCACCCTATCGACCCAGAATCGAAACGTACGTTGAAAGACTGCAGTAAATGTGCTACTCAAGATGGAGATCATGTCGAAGTATAAACCCACATGCGGCATATATTTGCCCTTACAAAACTTTTCATTTCTTTTTGGGTAACTCTATTAATTTCATATATTAAATTAGTCAATTGTATAAATTTTGATATCTACAGTTTTCTTCACTTTAGTCTCTATTTCTCTACAACTACTTATAAAGTATGATCCATTTGAGGTTCCCTACTTTTTTAAAGAAAAATACTGAAACTTCAAATTTAATAGTGAATGTTTATTATCATTCGAAAAAATATTTTTTGGCATTTATTTTTTGAAGATTATCTCTTTCAAATATAAGCTACGGCTATGTCTCAGGTGGTTCATCCGTTGAGTCCGATTTTCTATGACTCGTTCGAGCATTTTGACTGGTAACTAGCGAATGACATGCGTGATGTTTTGCTCCAATGCCTAAATTGAAGCGAGACAGTCGGCATAGATTTTTGACTTTACATATCCCCACACCTAAAAGTTTAACGGTGTGATATCACACGTTCTTTGAGGCCAATCGACCGGCCCAAAACGTGAAATTATTTGTTCACCGAAGTGTTCTCTCAATAAATCCATTGTTTGATGCAATATGTGGGAAGTAGCGCCGTCTTGTTGTTACCAAATATCGCTGAGATCACGAACTTTAATTTCAGGCATCAAATATCCGTTATCATGGCGCGATTGGCGGTTACGTTATCACCAGCATCATTTTTGAAGAAGTATAGACCGATAATTCCACCCGACCACAAACCACACCACACCGTTGTTTTTTATGGATGAGATGGCAGCTCTTGAATCTCTTTAGCTTGCTCTTCGTCCCAACTGCGGCAATTTTGCTTGTTTACATACCGATTGAGACAGAAATGGGCCTCATCGCTGAAAAAAATTTGTCATGAAAACGTCGGATCTTTTCAAAAGTCCATAGAGCGAAGCGATGTCGTTTGGGAAGGTCGAGCGGCTTCAGTTCTAGCACAAGCTGTATTTTGGACGCTTTCAATTTAAGATCTCGCCATATCGTTTCATTGGTCAGTGCAAGTTGCTGCGAACGGCTCCAAAATCGACTCTTCCCGATCTTCGTACCTAGCTACGTCTGCTATCTTTTCTTTACTGCGTGCGGACGTGACCTATTTGGTCGAAAGATATCCAATAATGAATGCTGGGTCTTAAGATAGGTGATGGTGTTGCGAATAGTACCCTCAGTAGGCCGATTATGTTGAAAAAAAAATTGAGAAAAGCGCGCGAAACACATTATTTAGAGAGCGTGAATTTTCGTAGTAAAGTTGAACGATTTATAAACTTTGTTCATACTTAAGCCTTTTCATGGTGAAATGCCAAACAATACTAAACAAAAATAACATGACAGCTTGACACGTCTCACGCGGGATCTGTCAAAAAAGACTCTTGAAAAAAGTACTTCTACTCGAATCTCCCATTATAGGTTGTAAATTAAATGAAAAGAAGGCATTTATAGAATTCAAAAATGAAATACAAAGGCTGAAAACATTCCATTTCACAAGCTAGGCTGTTGGCATAGTGATGCGATGAGCGAGTAAAGAGTAAAACACACAAAAGCAGCACTTGTTACCCAACATAAATACGCATAACACAAGTAAGAATAAAGGTGCGTCAACGTCACGTTTTCCTTTACCTTTATCAATGCATTAGTCGCTGCACCACTATGTGCATAGCCTTAGAGCTGATAGGTTAACGTTATGGATTGAAAATATACAGCTAAAATAGCATTCCACAAAAGTGTTGCTATATTTGTACAAACACGTGTCTGCATTTAAAAGTACTCCAGAGGTGTACGTGCCAACTAAAGTAAATATATAGCTTGAGACGACATTTGAAAGACACAGCGAACAATATATACTCGTAACTGTACACCAGCTTTTATATACATACATATATTTATTTATGTTTGTTGCAAATATTTTATTGCATTATTCCGTTGTGCTTTATTTGCCAAAGTTAAATAAATCAATACTGTGGAATTCGAAATTTTCCAACAAACAGAACACAGAAAGCAAAAGACTTGAGCAGAGATGTGGGTTTTGCAAGTGAAAAGCAATTTCGCAAGTCACTGGAGGATACCTGCCATTTTATATACATATGTACATATGTGTATATACAACTGTATATGAATAGCGTGTACTGTAAGTGAAAGTGGCTGAGGGTATACCTTACTGTATAACTGTTTGCTTGGTAACATCAAAGGTACTTCAATCGAACCAAATTTATGGTTTAAATTTGTTAACTGATTCCCCTGAATTTTCACTGATTTCCGTTACACAGGTTTGTGAGCATTATTTTCTAATTTATATTTACATACCTTTTGCCTTTCGCTGCCGACTCCTGCCGACTTGTATAGAACACAGTTTGAATTAAATCGACATTATGGCTACAATACACCATGAAATCTTTGTAATGGATTAATTAAAAGCATTTTCAGTATTCACTAAGATACTGCTCGCTTTAGGGTTTTGGTTGTGGCCGAGGCTATGGTATGTGCGAACAAATCTACAAACTATAAGATATTTAAATGCTGAGGTAGATATTTATAGTATATGCCCAAATATTGGGGAAAAGATCTTTTAGGTTATTATTTTATGCAAATGAGTAATAAAAACAACTTGAAAGCAAACTTGATCAGTAAAGTTAGATCTGGTTAGAGTGACGTACTAATTACATTTTATCAGACTATGTCTTAACTCTATTTATTGGCCTCAACAACCGTGCCGTTAGTTCTACTGAATAAGGAAGCGGAGCAAATTTGTTTGTTAGTGAACGAGAGCAAGACCAAATATCTCCTGTCATCAAACAAAGAGTCGTCGCAATCGCGACTAGACACCCACGTCACGTTGACAGTCATAACTTCGAAGTCGTAGAAAATTTCGTCTAATTAGGAGCCAGCATCAACGCCAACAACAATGTTAGTCACGAAATTCAAAGCAGAATATCTCTTGTCAACAGGTGCTACTTTGGACTAAGTAGGCAATTGAGAAGTAAAGTCCTCCCTCGACGAACAAAAACAAAACTCTATAAGTCACTCATTATTCCCGTCCTGCTATGTATATGGTGCAGAGGCATTAACGATGACATCATTTGCTGAGTCGAGGATACGAGTTTTCGAGATAAAGGTTTTTCGGAGGATTTATGGTCCTTTGCGCGTTATCCACGGCGAATATCGAATTCGATGGAACGATGTGCTGTACGAGTTATACGATGACATTGACATAGTTCAGCGAATTAAGAGACAGCGGATACGCTGGCTAGATCATGTCATTCCAATGGATGGAAACACTTCAGCTCTGAGAGTATTCGATGCAGTACCCGCCGGGGCAAGCAGAGGAAGAGGAAGACCTCCACTCCGTTGGAAAGACCAGATGGAGAAGGGCCTCACCACACTTGAAACCGCCAATTGGGGCCAAATAGGAAAAAGAAGAACGACTGGTGCGTGGTTGTAAACTCGGCTATAACCGCGTAAGCAGTGTCTATGCCAATAAATAAAGAAAGATTTGTTAAAATACGAAAAATGCTGCTAAATGGATACAGTATAACAACTTGAATCTCGATGTCCATTAGGCCAACAGTATTTCAAACCCTTGCTTATAGTTCCAATTAGCTGATTGCGTACATTACTCGCATAAATATACGACATACAACACAGTTATACAAAGTTTTGAAAGAATCGCCACAAACCATGGATATTTTTAGTGGTTAAAACACTTTAATTAGCGTCAAGTGCGGGTCACATTTCAAATGCGTTTGACAGCGATTTACTTTTGTTTTTGCTTCGCACATTTTCCAAAGCGCAACAATTACGTCACAGAATGCGTTTTCGCGAGTGACTGACATGCTGACGTTTACAAGCGTACTCGGGCTGTAATTTGTTTGCACCGTGTTGTTGCTGCCATTGACACTTTTATTGAAAATCAATTAAACCGTGTCAGCACAATAGATAGGAAATATAAATGAAAACAACAATTAAATTAAATAAGAGACAAACATAGCTTTGGATCACTTTAACAGCTCTGTAAGAATAAAATATATGATAATACGCCTAAGTACTTGCAATGTCAGTCGTAAGCAAAATATAAACAACGGAATGGACATTGGAAATTTGACAGCACACATGTTTCTGACAGCTATTATAATATAATGTGTTCTAGATGACGCAGATTTTAAATTATTTCACTTATTTAAATATAATTTGCTACAAATAAAAGCTGTACTGAGCAAAGAAAGAAGAAGAATTAAGAAAGAGATTTGTCTCAGCAAGAAGCTGCTCATTTGTCGGAACCGCTGATATCGGATTACTATAGCGTATATCTTCCTTACAAACTGACAAACTTCCCTCGTAGGGAACACATTTTTATTTGACAAGATATTTTTACAAAGTTTGGCATAGATTCATAGATTACACTACAATGTGAACATATTTGGGATTATTAAAACTTGTATTTTATACTTGTTAATTCAGTATCATCAAAATTTTGCTGTAAAGGATTAGTAGTTGGCGTTTTGTCCATAAGTGCAAAACAGAGCCTCTTATCGTGATATGTTTTTTCGCTTAGTTGTAACATTTTGGCAAAAACGTAGTTTTTTTTCTTTTCTTTTTTAGTACCATCACCCTGACTTGGAATTTCTCACCCCCCAGATTAGCTGTTGTACTGTGTTATTGGCGTAAACAACGCTACAATATAACCTGTTCAGTTTTTTTCCAGAATTTCTTCAAAAGGTGCTCCTGATCTTTTGTTTTATCAACATAGATCTAAAGTTTTTTTTCATAAAATACCATAATCTTATACATATGAACATATTTAAAAATGAATATATTTCGTTATGTACTCGCAGAACATCCGAAACACAGCTTGGAATGACGTAAAGACTTGCACAGAAATTCGTTTATGCTTGCAGAAGATACGAACGAAGACATGTTTTGCAAACTCATCGTTGATTTTGCAATGACATTCGATGAAATAAATTTGTATACAAGAAATTGAAATTTAATCTCTGTTTGTGATATAAATTTTTGAAATTTAAAAAGTTTATTTCGGTAAAAAATTTTAAAAAATTATCAAAACAAAAATTCAGCAACGCGTAAATGAGATTATATTATTAGGTTAACACCACTACCACTGACTTCAATTAATTGCTTTTCATTTTGTTTACAAGTGTATTTATAAACTTTTGACCGCAGATTTAGCTTTATTAGCAAACAATATTTAATTTGTTTTTGGTCGAAAGTTTGTTTTGCGCAGAAACATACAACACACATATAAAATTTACCCATTGAAATTCATAAGTGTATACATGTTTGGAGTGTATTTCTGACAAATTGCGTATATGTATATATGTATGTACAAAGTTGTCCGTTATTTTCGATGTTAATCATGTTTTCTGTTTGCAAATATCTTCAGTTTTTGCCCTAAAAACAAGGATCCAACGTAAACAAGCTCCTTATTTACAGTTTAAAAAATAAATTATATATTTATCTGTTGACATATGTAAATATCGTATGCTTATATTGGCAATAGAATTTTTTGATCTTGTAAGATTAAAGTTTTCCACAAAAAAATTTCTTTAAAAGTAATATAGTACGCAGTTAAGTTATTACTGAGAATTGATAAAAGTGATTTATGCATTCTGTGTTGCTCATACGACGTGGTGTACAATACGAATGATTGTTTTTACCCACCTTAATACATATGCGTACCTATATATGTAAATATCTAATATATATATATATATACATACATATACTTATATATAGCTAATATATATACAAATATATGCATTAGCTCAGTTTTTATCCACCGAGAATTCACGCTTGAGTTACTAAAATTGCACACATTATAAATACACACGAGCTTCCAACTAAGATTAACCATTCAGCAATTCGATGCTAACATCCCATTAAAACACTCATCTATAATATAATAAGTATATCTAGTATATGTATGTGTATAGCTGATTCTCATGGGTTTGCGCATATGAAAATGTAAATGTCGATGCGGTTGCAAACCGGTATAGTCTGGTGTTGCTCATGAGCGCAAAAGATGTAAAATATAATGGGAACTTTTGCTTACATGAAAAAAAATGAAATAAATATATAAAAAATACATACATAATTGTATGTTAATGAAAATAGAGGTTCGTGCTGTAAATATAATATATCACGTGATAATTTGTGGTAGTCCCTTGCTAAAATTAGGTTTAACAATGATAACTGCTAAAGATATAAGATATAATAGAAATGCTCCAAGTATTGATATGGTCGATTTAAGACCTTTTAGACATTAATCGCATCAAGCATTGATAATTTATATAAAATTGCAGTTATTTTAATATCTGATGGTTGAAATTTATTAACCACTTAAGAGTAATCCTATAAAACCCACTTTTTAGTACAACATACATAGTATTTAAAACAAGAAAAAACCGTTAACTTCGGTTGCACCGAAGCTAAACACCCTTCACAGGTGCATTTCTGTTAGTAACTAAGTCTTCAGTTTGTATGGAAGCTATATGCTAAGTAATCCGTTCTGAATAATTTTTTGGGAGATTATATTGTTACCTTATACAGTAATCCATGCCAAATTTCGTGAATATATCTTGTCAAATGTGAAAGTTTTCCATACAAGAACTTGATTCCGATCGTTCAGTTTGTATGGCAGCTACATGTTATAGTGATCCGATATCGGCAGTTCCGACAAATGAGCAGCTTCTTGAAGAGAAAATTACGTTTTCAAAATTTCAAAACGATATCTTAAAAACTGAGGGACTAGTTCGTATATATACAGACAGATGGACAGACAGACGGACATGGCTAAATCGACTCAGCTCGACATGCTAAATGATCAGTATGTCGAGCTGAGGCGATATATACTTTATAGGGTCTCCGACGCTTCCTTCTGGGTATTACAAACTTCGTGACAAACTAAATATACCCTGTTCAGGGTATAAATATAAGCGTCAGTAACTTCGAAACGTTGTTCGCATAACACTAGTTAATGGAAAATTAATTCCCTTTACATGTTCATACATGCTGAAGAGTGTAATTGAAAATGCTTATATTCATTGACATACGCATACTATAGAATGCCACAAGTCACTCGTGTGACTTTACATATACATGTGTATAACGTGACGGAAAATAGAAGCATCTCGAGGGAAGTCTGGAAAAAGCTGCGCCTGAGACTACATACCACAGTGCGAATGTAACATGCCGTGAAGTAGTGCACGAATATACATAGATAAAATGAAATTAAACAAACAATTCGAGTTTTAAATTCATCAAAATTAATTCGCATATTCTAATTAAATTTATTTATGTAATTTTTTATTTAAATTGTTTGTTATAATTTATATATGTATATAAGCATAAATTGCACAGTAGTAACTCATATTTATGGTAAAAGAATATTTTACAACACCAAAGTTTAATGGTAGACTCCATTCAAATGTTACGTATACGTCATATCGCACTTAGTATTCCATATGCAAACAAATTTAATACGAGGGATTAAATTTATAAGAACTTATTTTGCGTGTTTGAAAAATGATACTTGGAAATAAAGATTCTTTTTTTCATTTGTGAATCAAGCAAATTAGAAAGATGTGGTTTCGAGCAAAACGTGTTTACAGATAAACGGATGGGGCTAATTGAACTGAGCGGCTACAACTTAGAAAGCTGTAACAGAAAAAATATTTGAACTGTAAAATAATACAAAAATTAAATAATTAAAAAATATTTTTTTTACATTTATTATTTACAGCTGTCATCGGAATTATGCCATATATAATAAAAATATAAAAAATGAAGCCTTGCTCTTTAATCTCTCTTCAACAATAAGTTTTAATGTCAAAGTTATTTAAAACCTTAGACATAATTAACTTCATACTATACTTTAGATTCCTAATATCTAGTATGGACATACTAATTTGGTATATTTATTTGGTTACTTAATGTTTTTCAGCCCTCCCCGCCCACTTTTCACTTGCACACAGAGTACAAGCAAAACAGCCGACACAATAAATACATGCAACGAAGCGTCAGTCATTACGGTTATATTTTTCTCTTCTTCCTCTTCTTTTTCTTCTCTGTGCAAAATGAACAGCAACACATCAGGGCAGGCAAACAAATGACATGGCAAGATTTGTGGTTAAAAAACATACATCTGAGGGGTTCGTGAATAAAGGACTCATCTGCATAAGCTTGCTTAGACGAGAAGAGCATATACATACTTGTATGTGTGTAGCTGTTGCCTTCTCACATAACTTACATTCAATCATGTGAGTGCGATACAATGTTGTGACTGGCATTGCGGCTTGTTGCTGCTGATTTTAGCCGTTGGGTGTACACATCATTTGCAGCGATCAGACACATATGTTGAATACCCACACTCACATACATACATGCAGACATATGTGAAATTTTTTAGTACTATGTGAGCTGCATTTTTGCCGATATACTTACATATGTAGTATATGTAAGTATGTAGACACATAGTTAGTGAGTTCATGTTACGATAATCCTTACTTAGTGTTAAACTACATACATATATGCGCATACATGTGTGTGTGTGTACGTAAAGTGTGCAGTTGACTTGCCTCATTCTTTTATTAAAACCTTTTCTCCCTACTTTTACACTCATTGACCTCAATGAAGGATGTTTTAAGCTTACACACCGCTCACACTGCCTTTTTACAATTCAATGGCGCGCATTTCACAGTCGATTTTTATTATCTCTTTTTATTTAGTTTCCTTTATTATTTATTTTAGCCTCATTTGGTGTCTTGTTTTTGGGTATTGCCTTTCGTTTACTTTGTTTTCGCAACCGTAAAGAATTTGTTTGCTGTACTTTTTCTTATTTTGTGTTTGAAAACATGTCTCTTTTTATTCCATTTTGTTTACGCCTTTTATCTGTTAAGTTTAAAAACAACAAATTCTGCATTTTTTGTATTATTTTTTCAGCATTTAATTTTATCTTGATAAATGATATGATGTATGTGAATAAAATAGACGAGTATATATAACTTCAAAGGTAATAAAATAGTTTACCAATCTATCTCTTTTTCTGGAATCAGAATCTAATAATTATTTTACTACGCTTTTAAATATTATCTAATATAAAATGGACATTCGCCAGGCCGTAATAATTTTCTCAACTCACCCGACTGTTGTAGACTCATTCATAGTTAACAGATTGGTAATCGAATACGCCATTGGAACTAAGAAACTTGTTTTTCATGTATACTGTGGGCAAAATATAGTAAGCTAGTCAATTTAAATTTTACGCGAAAACCCAATTGTTTTTTCTGGGATGGTAGGACTGTCAGTGACATATGAGCCAAATGTCACATCAAAATATTCATTAGTGTTTAGTATTCGCTTGTCTTTCTGAGGCACATAAAGTGCATTCGACGATCAACAAAGAAGTTTCATTAAATTTTGTGTGTGGAATAAAATTTCTGGTGAACATGCCTTCGGTGCTAATTGTTTGTCGTGATAATTTTTTGTCGCAAACAAGTGTTTTTGATTAGTACAATGTATTAAAAGAGCGTCGAGAACTCGTCGACAACGCCCTACCCACCACCTCACGGCCACCAACATCAATTGATGCTCAACACGTCAATAAAATAAAGGAATTGGTGCTTGAAAATCGACCATTAACAGTCAGAGTTAAACAGTTAAAATCATTTTGAAAGATCACCTGGGTCTAAGAAAACTGAAACCCCGATTAGCGTCTGTAAAAAGTTGCTTTAAGACTACCAAGATGTCATGAAGCATAATCACAATTTTCGATCTAAAATATCGTAACAACGGTCAGCCGAAGCCAAAAAATTCACGTCAAAGCAGGTCAAAAATCCAAGTTATGTTGACTGTTTTCATCGATAATCGAGGTGTCCCACGGACCAAACTGTCATCAAAGAATACTATTTGAGTATTATGCGGAATTTGCGCGAAGCGATTCGTAGAAAGAGGCCGGAATTATGAGCCGACATCTCTTGGTTTTTGCACCACGATAATGCACCGCCGTATACTGCATTGATTCTTCGTGAGTTTTTCGCCAAATTTTTAACCAATATCATGCCGTTACCACCATATTTGCATGATTTAGCTCATTGTGACTTTTGGCTATCAACCAACTCAAACGACCGCTCCGTGGAAACCGTTTTGAGTCATTGGAAGGCATTAAAAGTGAATCGCTACGTGCATTGAAGGCTACTCCGGAAATTGTATTTAATGACTGTTTCGAGGGTTGGATGTTGGCACAAGTGTAATTTGGCCAAGGGGGATTACTTTGAGGGGGACAACATAGTTTTTGAAGAATAAATTAAGAATTTTAAAATTATGAACAAAGTCTTACTATTTTTTGCCCGTAATAGTATAGCATCAGAGTTATCATCATACATATTGTAATAATGACCAGAGTTACTATAAAACGTATCATCAAAATTATCAAATCATATTGTGTTGATAAATTTTAAATCATTATAATTTTTGTAAGAAATACTTGGACATTAGTCCATTTATCAACGGATTATAATGCTATCAACAATGTCTACAGGGTCCGGCACTCGAAGTGTAACGCACTTCAGACCATTCATGCAGCTGTCGCACTGGAATCAGCTATTTATAAATTTGCTGAATGGCAGTTCGGAGTATTGTTCACAAATGTACAAAAGCGTTTTGCCAAAAGTGAACGCAAAAAAAGTGATCAGTGATGGAATTCAAGCGTAATAGTGTGATTGCTTTATATTTAGCTGGAAAATCACAGCCAGCAATTGTTCGTGAGCTCAAACACCTGGATGTAAATAAAGTTTTTGCTTATCGCACCATCACTCATTACAATGATACTGGTAGCATCGCAAAACGCCATGGAGGTGGTCATCAAAAGACTGCAATGTCACGTAAGATGGTTCGGAAAGTGAAGAAGCGACTTGAGCGAAATCCACCGCGAAGTGCCAGTCAAATGGCTAAAAAACTGAAAATATACGACCGCAGTTTCCGACGCATATTTAAATATGAGCTCAAGGTCAAGCCTGGCTGGCACAAGTTCCAAAAGGCCCATGAAGCACCGAAGCAGCAACAAGTAAGACTTGAGAGAGCGTAGCAGTTGCTTCGCTTGGCCGAAAGCGGTCAAATTCCAAACATTGTGTTTGCTGGCGAAAAAATTTTTCCAATTGAGCAATTCGTAAACTCTCAAAACGATAGGGTTAACTTGACCGACCGTTCATCGGTTGGCCACCAGGAGGCAGCACCAGCCACAAATAATGG
The DNA here is from genome assembly GCF_016617805.1 of Bactrocera tryoni. Classification (NCBI taxonomy): domain Eukaryota; kingdom Metazoa; phylum Arthropoda; class Insecta; order Diptera; family Tephritidae; genus Bactrocera; species Bactrocera tryoni. The sequence continues at coordinate 14,866,665 of NC_052499.1, forward strand.
TTTGGGCCGCTGTCACCGCAGATGGGCGCTCTCCAATTGTTTTCATCGAGCCTGGCGTCAAAGTAAATGCGACATATTATCGAGAAAGTGTTCTGGAGACTGCTTTGAAGCCGTGAGCAAACAAACATTTCGGTCGCAAACCATGAACGTTTCAACAAGACTCAGCACCGTCTCACAAAGCGCGAGTGAACCAAGAATGGCTGAAAAACAACGTTCCGAACTTCATTACGACCACACTATGGCTCTCGAATTCACCAGATGCGAATCCAATGGATTAATGTCTCTGGGCCATTTTGGAGAGCAAAGTCCGAAGTAAAAAACACACCAGTCTCGAGGTGCTGTAGAAAGCCATTGTCCGTGAGTGGGCCAAAATACCGGTAAGTCATATTCGGGCAGCTTGCGATTCGTTTTTTAACCGTCTCAAGACCATAGTTAAGGCAAAAGGTGGTCAAATCGAGCAAAAGTGAATTGGTCCTAAATTTATGATTACTTTTACACATTTTGTACTTTAAAATAAATAAAAATAGTTTTCCAAACCGAATTCATGGCTTTTTTAATTGGTTACACTTTGAGTGCCTGTAAGTATTATTTTAATATATCATAAAAAATATTATAAATATCTGGCATATTATTGGCATACTCACACAATATCTGTGCATCGTGACTGTCACTATATAAAAATTAAGTTTATTATTAACGGAAATATCGATCGGCGCAGTGAACACGCACACAAACTAGAATTTCACATTCAGATACATAAGTGCAACGCGTCAATATATAGTATCGAATGTAAATGTGTTTTACACACGCACATATATACTTATATATATATATATATTTTTATTTGATTTACATCTGTATTTAAGTTAAAAATATAGTCACGTTTCTTATTGCCCCACCACAGCACGGAATTATTAAAGGAATACTTGAAATGTTTGTCTACACACACAGACACTCTGTCGTACATAAAATATTTTCTTTTTATATGTATTCTTCATAAGCTTCGTAGACCAAGAATATTTTTTTATTAATAAACGTGTGTGACATTTTCGATACACTCTTCACTCTCCCTATCTTCTTCTGCGTTATCATAGTATGCACAGCGAAATCATTTGGACAAACACATCTCACTGTCGCCGGAGCAGTTCATAATCGAGTTTGCGAGCTCGCGCTTGCTACGTGTAACTGCATTTGCGTTTAGTTCACAGTTTCTGTCTTCGATAACGATTTTTCGTAGAAAACATTAGGCATTTATATGTTCGCGCATCGAAAAGTTCGAAATAATTTTTTGGTTTCTTAGTGGGTATACTAAAACAGTGGAGACTGTTGACTTAAACAATAGAAACTGTTGAATATGAGAACAACATTTCTGTGGTAGTTTTGTAAAGTAGCAGAAGCTGGGCCTATAACTGTCACTGTTGTGTAGAATTCGTCAATGTTATTAGCATTATTAATCCCACATACAATTTGAATGGCGTAGAATAATATTTGATACCCATATGCAGCTTAGAGAATACAGAAATTGGATCATACAAAAGCTATAACGGATGTTAAGCATCAATAATATGGTGAATGATTTATACATATGTACATTGGTAAATGTATTTTTCATACTATTGGGTGAAAGCATGCTGTAATAAAGTTGTTTGCAAACTTTTTCGATTTATGATAGATAGATTAGACAATTCCTCATTCTTGTAACCACAAGAAAGATTGACCAACTTCGATAGCCACAGTTATGTATTATTGTGTTGTGTTGGATAGACGTTATGTATATGTAAATTTTTTTATACTCTCGCAACAATGTTGCTAAGGAGAGTATTATAGTTTTGTTCACATAACGGTTGTTTGTAAGTCCTAAAACTAAAAGAGTCAGATATAGGGTTATATATACCAAAGTGATCAGGGTGACGAGTAGAGTTGAAATCCGGATGTCTGTCTGTCCGTCCGTCCGTGCAAGCTGTAACTTGAGTAAAAATTGAGATATCATGATGAAACTTAGTACACGTATTTCTTGGTTCCATAAGAAGGTTAAGTTCGAAGATGGGCAAAATCGGCCCACTGCCACGCCCACAAAATAGGGAAAACCGAAAACCTATAAAGTGTCATAACTAAGCCATAAATAAAGATATTAAAGTGAAATTTGGCACAAAGGATCGCATTAGGGAGGGGCATATTTGGACGTAATTTTTTTGGAAAAGTGGGGGTGGCCCCGCCCCCTACTAAGTTTTTTCTAAATTTCTCGGAAACTACTATAGCTATGTCAACCAAAGTCTACAGAGTCGTTTCCTTCATTTCCATGTACAGTTCAAAAATGGAAGAAATCGGATAATAACCACGCCCACCTCCCATACAAAGGTTATGTTCAAAATCACCAAAAGTGCGTTAACCGACTAACAAAAAACGTCAGAAACACTAAATTTTACGGAAGAAATGGCAGAAGGAAGCTGCACCGAGGCTTTTTTTTTAAATTGAAGAACCATATCTCAGGAACTACTAGACCGATTCCAATGAAATTCGGTATATAATATTTTCTTAACACCCTGATGACATGTACGAAATATGGGTGAAATCGGTTCACAACCACGCCTTCTTCCAATATAACGCTATTTGGAATTCCATCTGATGCCTTCTCTGTATAATACGAGTATATACATTAGGAACCAATGATGATAGCGGAATAAAACTTAAAGAAAATACGGTATTTGAAAAATATGTAAATGACGTATAATGAAATCTCGATTATCACTTTATCATGCGAGAGTATAAAATGTTCGGTGACACCCGAACTTAGCCCTTCCTTACTTGTTTTATATGTGTTAAAAAAACTGTCTTTTTTACTTTAAGGGGCTATATTCCCCTGCAAGTGAGAAAATTGGTTTTTCACTGAATTTTTGCAAAACAACATTTTTTAATAAAAAAAATAATAATTTACATTCTCAGAATTTCATGTACTTAAATAATCTGTGATTCAATTTGAAAAATTATGGATTTCTGTGATCCCGTAGCCGATCTCCAGGTGAACAAGATTTTTCTGCTCACAATTATACCTAATTCCAAAAACAAAAAATATTAAGTAATACAATAGATGAATGCGGACAATGATCGGATGACTAGTTAGTTTTTTTGTGAAGAAAATTACACTTCAAAATCGCGTAAAACATATACTACATTATTACCAACAATCTTGCTCCTTTGATCATTGCTTGACAAATATTTCATGATTTCCATCTGCGCATCGCCACAAGTGACCATTTCAATTCTCTCAAAAAGTTTACATTTTGTGATTCCTTTTATGAAAGTACTGCCAGTAATAACGCGGTTTTCAAAAGTAGACCAATAGGGACAGCAAACGACAGCATACTTTTGCCCACTTCTTTTGACATTTCTCTTCGGTACAGTTCGCCATTTCATCATGCAAAGATATACGATTCAGCAACGAGTCGAAATTATTTCAATTTACTACCGAAATTCAGATTCAGTGGCCTCAACGTTAAGAGCGCTACTTTCAATTTATGGTCGTCATAATCGTCCTGTCAAATCAACAATTGAGCGTCTAGTGGAAAAATTTGAATCCACAGGCACAGTATAAAATGCTACCGTGTCAGTGAGTCAAAGAAGTGTCCGTAGTATAGATACTATTGCTGCCGCTTGCGCATCAATTGAGGACGACCCAAATCAGTCTCTCACACGTCCTTCTCAAGCGTTGGACACTTCTGTGACGTTTTCCGAAAAGATCATGGCCTACATCCTTACAAGAAGAAATTGACGCCAGAATAGAAGCCGCTTGACCACCAGAATCGTCATACACGTCTACGAATTTTCATCGAAAAATCTTCAGTGATGAGGCTCATTTCTGGCTGAATGGCTTCGTCAATAAGCAAAATATGCGTTATTGGTCAGACAGCAATCCATATGTACTCCATGAGTCACGATTGTATCGCGAAAAAATTATGGTTTATGCGTCATTGGGCAGCACTGCTTCCGTCATGTTTAAGACCGGCACGTTACTATGAATGGGAATCGCTACCGCTTAATAATAACCTAATATTTTTGGCTCGAATTGGATGATACGAACTTTGATAATATGTGGTTCCAAGAGGACGGCGCCACAAGCCACACAGCGAATGTCGCAACCGATTTATTGAAAACCCAGTTTGGGGTACATGTTATCTCACGCAATGCCACCTCGGTCATGCGATTTGAAGCCGTTAGACTATTTTCTGTGGGGTTATGTCAAGTCTATGGTCTATGCCAACAAGCCAGCCACGACTGATGAACTTCATACTAATATCGAACGTGAAATTGCAGCAGTATCGAAAATAGGATTCAGCATCTGGACTACTGCAAGCATGCCCGTGATGGCCATACCAAAAAATCGAGTTTCATATTTCAGGAAAATAAAGAATTTTATTGATATCCCAAACCGTTTTTGTTTTATTTAAAAAACTTTTGTAGCGCTCTTATTGAAAAACTCGTTATTTTATATTCAAACCTAAGAAGTTTACGGCAATTTAGTAAACCTTTTCAATATATACAAATAGATAAATAAATAGATTATGTAGATTTAAAAGAGTATTTTTCTTCAAGAAACTCCTACTATTCTCCTGCCATTCTTCCAACACTCTTAATATATTCAAGAGGCACACCTCCGTTCGTATTTCAGCAGCTATGAGCTTTAGAGAATCGGAAATAAAGCAATCAATACAAGTCAATATTGCGTCTACCATTGGCCACAAAATTAACAAACAAATCTAATAAAAACAACAACAAATGTATACATATCCTGTTCAAAAACAATAATATTAACTTTATAAGGTCATGAATGGGGAAGAAGTCGAATTGATAGCCTCCAGATATAATAATTTGTATAAAGCTAGGCAGAAAGCTGCTGCGTAAACAATACTCGCCTGAAAAGAAAACAGGAAGGAAGGACTACCGCTTTCGAAATAAAGCCGGAGAAGTCAAGAAATTATTGTGCCTAAGCTAGAAACTAGACAACAAATAATATGTGTATATATGTTGTACAACAACGTGTGCTTGTGCGCTTGGAGCACAATTACGTAGAATTGCGTTGGAGCTAAACAAAGCGCATTTATTATATGTATGTATGTGTTTAGAGGTGGGAGAAAGACCAATGTCGCAAACAGAACCAAATGGTTGCTGGCCAAAATCAGAGGAAATTCAAGCAAAATGAGTGTAAGCTTATAACAGCAGAAGCTTACCGACACCACCCAAGGGATGCGCAAATGATTTTAAGCAAATGGCTTTCGATTATTGTTGTCTTCGGTTGCTTCACATGGAGCGGATGTCAAAATTATGATGCGCAACGGACATTACTCTGTACAAATGTAATTGAAACTAATGTAATGTCCGATTTTATTTAAATTGATGAACTTAATGACGCAAACGAATTCAATGAAGTGTAAAAGCTGTGAAACAATAAAATTTATTATTTCTCGAATTCGAGCAAAGCAATGTAAATATAGAAAATATTTGTATGTTTGTATGTACATACATATGTAGGTATGTACATAGCGAATCAGAGCATTTAAAATGCAGCAAAACTGTTTAGTAAACCTTTTCGTACATAATTAGCTTCAGAATAACTCCATTTTGGTAAATTTTGAAGACAGCATACAGACTTTCAAGTCTAAAAATAATTATATCAATTGTTTTTTGATTCGTTGGAGGGTTTAAGAAAAATAAGATGATGTATGATGCTCTTTGGAACACATTTGAGTGTAAGAGTCTTAACACAACTTATACCACACAACAGCCACATGGAGGGAACACTTACCCAATCTGCTAGTGAAAGCTCAACAAAAGGGGATGGTGAACCTGATTCCCCAATGGATGACGATGGAGCGGACGTTTCATTGGGCGACCATGTAGAAGTTCGAATAGCAATTACCCGTCTACTCCGTTAGGATCGGGAAGAACCTCTCCGAACCGTTCGATTGTGTGACTTCTTCAATTTACTCCTTGAGAAAATAATTCGAGCTTCGGAGCTAAATAGAGAAGGTATTATCTTTTATAAGAGTGTACAGCTGCTGGAGTACGCCGATCTCCAGATTGGATAAAGAAGAGAAGCAAATGGAAACGAAATATCTCTTGCCATCAAACAAGAAGTCGTCGTTCTCCCGACTTGGTTCCCCCGTCACTGCTGACAGTCAAAACTTCTAAGTGTAGATAGTTTCGTCTATCTTGGAACCAGCATTAGATTTATTGGCAACGGCGAATACCGCAGTCGATGGAACGATAAACTGTACGAAATATACGACGATACGACAGGGGCTACGCTGGTTAAGTCATGTCGTCCGAATGTATGAAAAGACTCCAGCTCTGAGATTGTTCGACGCAGTACCCGCTGGGAAAAGCAGAGGAAGAGGACGACCTCCACTCCGTTGGAAATACCAAATGAAGAAAGACCTGGCCTGGACGTGGACCAGTGGAAGAAAGACCTGGCTACACTTTGAATTTCCAATTAGCGCCAAACAGCAAAAAGGAAAAACGACTGGCACACTATTGTAAACTCGGCTATAATCGTCTACGTATACGCCAATAAAGAAGAAGAAGAAATTTTTAACTAACATTACAAGATTCTAATATTTTTTATTTAAACACTCTACTGTTTTCACCGCGAAATGAAGTCCAAGTACTTCCCACTTGCTCTGGAAAAAGCCATAATGCGTAGAATTTAGCCAGCTTTCTATTAATATCACTTACTAGCCACGATTGTTTCTCCAGCTGAAACTTTAACCTCTACAAATCAAAAAGTCGATAAGTGAGGTTAGCACGCAGAAAATTCGACAAATAACTAATACCTCCAATGATAAATGTGTTGAAGCCTCTTTGACAGGCAATGATAAATGATTTTGGCTGACAGGCCGGTAGACCAATTAGGGAAGGGGACAGGTTTCGTACACAAAATTGTAAGGACGCCGGTAGTTATTTAAGGTAGGAGCGCTAAAGTGAGTGTGCGAAAAGTGGGTGTTGATGTACACGAACAAGCCATGTTCTTTCGGAAACAATTTATGAAAAATAATTACTTAGAAGCACACATAGTGATATACTATAAATAGGTGGACAAACATTTTTCATTTCATTAGCAATATGAAATATTGCGAAATAGCGACAAAACACCATAATAATTAGTAAATTATGCGTAAATTTGTGTGTGTTTGCACTTTTCGGTAGCTCTTTAAATATTATAACCTAATTGTGACTAAATCATTAAAATATTGCGTTACTACGTTGCGTAGGAATCTCTTATAGACCTTCATATTCTGCTTCATTTAAACGTTAACTTCAATGACCAGCACATTTTTTGGTTGAACGTCGGCGATAATTAGTTACAGTAATGGTGGCAAAGAGTTCATATGGGGCATGAAGAACAATTTGTTCTTAATTTTTTTGATGACGCTCCGGAAATAAATGTTAAGCAATGAGTAGTTTTATTCCAAGTAAAATTGTTGTAATTTCATTTTTAACCAAAATATCGCTGATATCTTATTTAAATCAAGAAAATAACGAAAATTGAAAGAAGAAATTAACAGCTGAAGCATCCTTTATATAGAAAAGTTTTATTTTAACTCCATTTCTTTTTTTACTTCAGTCGACGGATTAGGTATTCCAAATTTTGTAAAAACTGCATCAAAGAACTTCGTATTCTTCCACACTTGAAGTACCTCACAAACAAACACCAATCATATGAAATAAAGTCAGCCGGATGTTTGCAAATCTTTATACATATATGGTAAGGTATGTATGTATATGTATATTTATGGTCCTTTGCGCGTTGGCCACGGCGAATATCGCATTCGATGAAACGATGAGCTGTACGAGATATAAGACGACATTGACATAGTTCAGCGAATTAAAAGACGGCGGCTACGCTGGCTAGGTCATGTTGTCCGGATGGACGAAAACACTCTAGCTCTGAAAGTATTCGACGCAGTACCCGCCGGGGGAAGCAGAGGAAGAGGAAGACCTCCACTCCGTTGGAAGGACCAAGTGGAGAAGGACCTGGCTTCGCTTGGAATATCCAATTGGCGCCACGTAGCGAAAAGATGAAACATCTGGCGCACTGTTGTTAACTCGGCTATAATCGCGTAAGTGGTGTCTACGTCAGTAACAAAGAAGATGTATCTGTGGACTCAGGGAAGCATTGATCAGATGCCACCCATTTTTGATACACAAAGATACTATTGCCAGTTTCAATTGCATATCCCATCAACAATAGATGCAGTATTTTCGGTATTTGGGGGCTTGAACAGTTGATTGGGTTTGGACAAATGTTGGTCATAAGTGGCGTTTTTTAAGGGAATTTTATCCCGTTATGTTAATAACTTCTTGATATTGTGTACTGTAACTCTGACATGAGAATTTTTTTTTAAGGGAATTTTATCCCGTTATGTTAATAACTTCTTGATATTGTGTACTGTAACTCTGACATGAGAATAATGCCTCGCGCTAAATTTTGTCGAAATCGGTCGGTCGGGTCCCGAGATATGTGATTCTGGCGTAATTAGTTACTGATTTATTGTGCTTTTTGTAGTTTTGAACAGTATCGTTATACGAGTATGGAGAGTGAGCGGGTTTATCTTCCGATTTCATCCATTTACACACTGTTGGTGGGAGTTCGTATAATATTTGCGCTGAGCGAATTTGGTTGTTGTAACTTTAGTAATTTAAGAGATATGTGCATGAAACTTATTAGAGAGCGGGGTCATGGCCACTTTTCCAAAATTTTTTTGCCCACAGATGCCCCTTGCTACTGCGATACCTTATGCCAGATTTGAGTTTTATATCTTAATTAGTGCTTAGTTATGGCACTTTATAGGTTTTCGGTTAATGGCGATTTCTGGACGTGGCAGTGGTCCGATTACGCCCATCTGCGAACTCTTATTTTACTATGAAGCACGTATGTATATCAAATTTTATTAAGATATCTCAATTTTGACTCAAGTTACAGCTTGCACGGACGGAAGAACGGAGGGACAGACTGACAGTCAGCCGGACTTCAATTCGTCTCGCCATCCTGATCTAATATATATATATAACCTTATAAACTTATTTCGATTAGTTTTAGGTTAGGTGAACGAATTTATTACACTCTGTAGCAACAGATTTCAAGAGTATAAAAATTGCCGATGCTTTGTGTTGTGTTGAAATTTAGTCAAAAAACGGATTTTTTGGTTAAAAAACTGAAAGTCGATTTTGAACGGATAATGGATCCTAATATAAATATCCCCGATTCCTGCGTGCAGTTATGGTAAAAACGCCTCTAACCCCTGTATAAAATAAATAATTATCACTCATCTTAAGATTTTGGTCGCATGTAGGTATTATCCTAACCGATAATACCCTAAACTGATCATATTAAGTTTGCCACGAAATGTGTAACATATTTATATACCCAAATTAGTCCCAGTTTTTGGGATATGAAGCTGAAAAATTTCACAAGCTTTTTTTTCTCTAAAAAGCTGCTCATTTATCGAACTACTACATCATATAGCTGCGATAGAAACTAAACGATCAAAATTAAGTTTTTGAATGAAAAACTTTTTATTTGAGAAAGGTATCTTCACGAAATTTGACATCAATTATTCTTGAAGCCAACCAAATAATCTCCGAAGAAATTGTTCACTATAGCATATATGTACCTGTCATACAAGCTAACCGATCGAACTCAAGTCCTTATATGGAAAACTTTTGCATTTGATAAGATTTTTTGACACAATTTTGCATATAATATTACACAAAACATTGCTACAATCTGCTCGGAAATTGTTTAGATAAGACAACTATTTCATATAGCTATCATGCAAAAAGCAGAAGTTAACGTTTTTTTTTCTTGTTTTATACTACTACTTTCGGGAGGGAATCAAATCAAGCAACAAGACTCTTGACAAATTTTAAGCATTTAATTCAATTTTCGAAGTAATTTGAGCTACAATTTAAGCTTAAGATAACGAAAATGTAATACTGACTAATACAATACACAATCTTCTAAAAGTTGCCAAATTTAGTGAAATGACCAAAGAGAGACCAGCTTGCCTACCAGCAAATCGCCAATGCCTAAATATGTGAAATAAAAAATTACTTTCATTTTTCAGCCAACAAACGAGAAAATCTTCAAACCATTTATTAAAGCAAACAAACACACGAAAAGCAGGCGAAAAAAGACCTGATGCAGCAAAAAACCAAAGCCATTTCATAAATGAGCGCATTAAGCAAAGACGCTAGCGAACGGAGATCAGATTGTTTATAAACAGCAGTAGGCTATACAAATATCTACGCGATGTTTGTATATATGTACGTATGTATATGGGCGCTAAGTCATTAAAGCGCGTGGCTGCATGAACTGAACGCCTTTCAGAGTGCCCACAGCCATTGGCAACTTTATGCAGGTAATGAAACGCCGACAAAGGATATGCTGAACTGAGCAAAGCGAAGGTGCCTGCTAACGGCAAATAGAACAGTTAGACATACATATATACATATGTGTGTGTGAATGTGCTAAGATGAGATGGTGTGTGTGAGAAAACGATGTAAATAATTTTAGCTCGCCACTGAAGTAGTGGGACACTAAACGCTTTGCCAAACAGATGATTTGGGGGTTTTGTTCGGGTGGCTGTGGGTCGAGACTTGATATTTGGTAGGTTTAGAGGGGCGAGTATGTAGACAGATAAATGTGAGCATTTTCTAAACGCTTACTGCATGGGACGTGAGCAGAGCCATCACTTTTGGTATATTTGTGCTACAAACTTACGCTTATCTTGTCCGGGTGGTGGGCATGCTGATGATGCTGTCCAGCCGCAGCGTGATTCGGAGTTGCGTGTTTCTCCATAATGAGCTGATGCTTTGTTATTTGGGTTTTTAGAAATTTCGAAGACGCAAATGCGTTAATGAGATGGCGCAGTGGAGTTTGGCGATTGCGTGTTAATTATAAATTAATTTGAAATTTATTGTTATTGTTGGTTTGAATACAATTTATTTCGAATTGAGATTTTCAAATTTAGATATTATCCTTCCACGACTGAGCTGAGCATGTAATAAAACGTTCAAGCGTTCAATTTCATTTGACTTTGTGGCGCGAGAAATTTGCGGTAATTGCGTTTTAGGAAATTCTATTTAATTCACCCTTCACTGTGATGCTGTGGTTGTTACGTTACGTTTTGCTGATCCAAAAATAGTTAGTTAGTTTTTAAAAAATATGCGTGATATATTATTTTATAAATTATTTAATTTTTTTTTATTTTTTACATCAAAATATTTTTTTTCTTTAAATTTTTTCTGTACTTATTTTCAAAGTCACAATTTTTTTTGTGCTTCTAAAATTGTTTAAACTTGTTTTGGCTTAATTTCACTTTTAGAAAACGTTTCTCTCAATATTTCTATTAAACATTAATTCTGGCTCAATTGCAATGTTCAACTGAGTGATTTCCAATGCTCTCAAAGATTTCCAAGCGCACTAACATGCACATCCAACGAATGCTGAGTAACAACTGAGTAGTTGGTCGCTTATCAGGCACCGCATATCAGCGTAAGCGCCAAGCCATGCAGGCTGCCGAATATTTATGTAGTCACATAGCGCACAGCCAGCTCTCAAGCTCTTTCAATGGTTTCGCTTGCTCAACGATGGGTGGGAAATATTTTGCGCCATTAGCTTGTGGGACAGACGAGCAGTCGTTGGGGGAAATAAAATAGTGATGGTCAGCTAGCAGTAATGTATGGATAAACAGCAGCAGCAAATGCCATCAACCTTTGGTGTCAGTGTCACTCAGGTTAAAGAAAGTGCAAATTTAAACTCCAATTTGAAGAAAAAGTTTACGCTATTAAACTTGCAACTTTTAGGTAACTTACTTTACAGTCACATACAGGTGCTTATATTGAACCTGAATTACACACAGAGCCCAAATGCCAAATCATCCCCAAACCAAAGTCTGTGTGTCGGCACGTAGACAGCGCAAACTTTTAAGCTTAAACAAAAATAGCAACACTCTCTGACACATATGCACCGATACATTTGTATGCTAAGTGCTTTGGTATGTATGTGATGTAACGCTTAAAAGTATGCTACAAGAATGTGCGTGACATTAGCACCCAGTAGGAAATAAGCTATGTCGAAATGCGGTCTTGATAATGGGATTTAGTTCGTATTTTGTGCTTTAGATCCAGACAAGGGATTTTTTTAAGCGATTACATGGGTTTACGGGTTTCAAAAAATCGATTTTTTATTATCTTATTAAACATCTCCAATATATTATTCTAAATTTTCAAGTTGATCCGAGTAATAGTTTCGGTTATACAGCTTTGAGAACTTGTGCGCTCGAGGCTAGCTGGGCTAAGTGCGCCGTCTTTAAATGCGTTTTTCTCGAAACTGAGTTTTTGAAGACGGTTGGCAAAATTTTTCGAGAACTACTCAACCGATCTTCATGAAATTTTCATTTTTTTCCTTCCTCCATGTTTTAAGTAAAGGCTTTTACTAAAACATCTACTATTTTCACATTAGATGACCATCTAAGGAGTTATCCTGCCAACGGGGGCAACGGCCGAGTTTAAAATATTTTTTTCCAGAAATTTCGGAATTTCTTTGTTGAAAGTGTATGTAACACTAAAAAATATAATAAAATATTAATTTTTTTTAAGTATAAGAAAAAAATTGTTGACTGTTTTTTATCCGAGGAAACCCATGTAACCCCTTAATGTCGCCAAGTCTAAGAAAAACAGCACTTTTCCATGTTATGAATTAATTTTCCTAGCCGGCATGATTGTAATACGGTCTTCCACTTCCTTTTCTATCACTAATGTGTGCCAGTGTCACAGCACAAACATACTATTACATATAAGAGTCGCATTTGTTTTTGTCCTTTTTTTGCTTTTACACCAATTTATTAATTTTCTTTTGCTTCCGTTTCGTAGTGCTTGGGTTGCTACTCACTACCCCGGTAAAATTTATGTACATACATCTGTATATGTGTCAGCGAAAAGCTTTAGTATGTAGAGAGCTTTCAAGCTTAGAGGCGAAGGGCAATTTTCATGGTAATTCACGCCCACGTCCAAAGCATAAAGAACACAATGCGAAATATTTTATGTATGCACATGCTATTCGTAATGATTGCACCAAACTATGTATATTTTATACGAGAAGATAATTGAAATTGAGACCATAGCATTAAGTAAAAAATTAGTATTTCACTGTTTTCAACCTTTAATTTTTATAGAATTTTACTAGAGTTATAGTCAAATGGTTTTGGCTTTAAATACATACGAACCAAGATTGAAAGCACAGCGTTGAGTGACGTCATAATAGCAATGCTTTGAGAGACTTTTAATAGAAAAGTATCAACGCTCTTTGGCCTATCCTGACTTCAACAACTAAACATATATGTATGTACACTATTCGACTCAGCTTTGTTATGGAGAGACTGCAATATTGTGTTGTCTGAGGTTAGGGTTCGCCTGGATTTACAAAGAAATCTAGCTTTACGCATTTTCGATTAAAATAATGGTAAAATTAATATGCTGTAAAATAATACAATGCAATTATCCAACTGTAGTAAAAAAATGTTATTAATTGACTACAATTGCCTTAAAGCACGATCTGTTTCGTGCAATAGAAAGCGGTGATTTAAATGTTACGTATACGCCGTGTAGGACAATTAAAGATTTTGTGAAAGCTTTTATTAAATTGGTATTAAGTACTTCTTAAGGAGTACTTGGTGTTTGGGTAACATAATTGAAAAATAAAAAATAAAATTATTTTTTTTATTTAAATTTAAAATAATAAGATTAATTTAATTTTTTTTGTAACTTTTTTGCTACTTGTCTGCAGTCTGCTCTTATATAATTTTAAAACGTAATTATCCAAAGGAATACTGTTTTTTAATTATATTTTATTTATTTATTATACATATTAAATTTTTTTGTGAAATTTTTTTCAAAATTTCATTTCAAGTATAAAATTTTATATTTTATATGATATAATTTTTTAACGCGTTTCCATCAGTTTAGAAATCTTTAGCTGCGCCCTTTGCCTAACTTCTTTTACCACTTTCACCTGCAAACGATAAGCACAGATATATCATATTGTGGTTCAAGCCATTGTACCCAAACACACTTGTAATTGTAAGCTTTTGTTGTTATTCTAGTCACACACACATATACATAAATATTATTATTTTTTCTTTTATTGGAAAAATAGCAACTATTGTTGGCTGTCATTGACCAAGCACAACACATTGTGAACTTGCCCTTCGTCCTTGTGCGTGGGCTTTTTCTTTCTTTTTTATGTGGTTTCATATTATGTTTTCATTTGTTTATTTTCTTGTTCTTTTCATATTTGTTTTGCTTATTTTCGATTAGGTTGCCTTTCATCATTGCATTGAAATGCAGAAATGAGAAAACAATGTAAAAATCACTTTATTTTTGTTCACTTCCCGCTGCGTGCTTAAGTGGTCTCACACACACTCAATTTTCACCAACAAACTGAAAGTAGATACCTACTTGTATATAAATGGTTGTTTCACTTAAGTATTTATTGTTGTTTTCATTATAATGCCGGTTTCATTGTCATGTACGGTAGTAATTATAGGATAGTGTTTAATGAGTTCCACCCAACACTTTACTTACAGTTACGCTTACAGATATATATATTGAGGAAAGGCTTTGTTGGGTTTTCTAATAGAGTCGCTACAAAAGTAGACTGATAGTTACAGCAAACGACGTCATATATTTTTCCTTTCTTTTGACATTTCTCTTCAGTAATGCTTGCCATTTCATCATGATTATCAGATACACGATCCAACAACGAGACGAAATTATTAAAATTGACTACCAAAATTCGGAGTCAGTGAATTAGGCTGAGCAACAACTTGATATAGTCCGGATTTTCGACGAAAATTCATCTTCAGCGATGATGAATTACGGTTTGGTGTGGTTTATGGGCCGGCGGCGTCATTAGGCCGTACTTCTTCCGTGGTGATCAAGACCGGCACGTCACTGTGAATGGGAATCGCTACCGCTCAATGATAACCGAATATTTTTGACCCGAATTGAATAATATGGACTTGGACAGTATGTGCTTTCAATAGAACGGCGCCACAAGCCACACTGCGTATGTCACAATCGATTTATTAAAAACAAAGTTTGGTGAACGTGTTATCTTACGAAATGGCCGCCTCGATCGAGCGATTTGATGCCGTTAGACACAGGAAATAGGTGTGTCAAATCTATGGTCTGTACTAACGAGCCAGCGACGATTGATGAAATTCATACGAATATCGAACGTGAAATTGCAGTAGTATCGGTCGATTTATTCTTGAAAACCGTCGAAAATTGGGTTCAGTCTGGACTTCTGCAAGCGTGTCCATGGTGCCATACAAAAGAAATCGAAGGCCATACATAATGACATTGAATGTACTTTCACTGGAATAAAGAATTTCATTAATATCCCAAACCGTTTTATAGAAAGCAAAGCGCTTTATAGAAAAACCCGTTATAAAGCTAGTAAAAAAACTACTAAGCAATTTAAGTTTCCCGTTTTTTATGGAGAAAACTGATTGAAAATTGATCAATCAGATACGCATGTACTTTTTACATACAGGTGCGCTTTGAATTCGCATCATAAAACTGTTGCGCAAAACAATCTCAACTACTTCTCATGTATTGTTTATATGTACGTGTGTATGTGTATTATATTACGCTAATACAAAAATAAAAATCGTTCACCGCTTTAGAAAAACCATTCTAGTTCTTATATATTTACAGCACTGATTCGAAATTCTGCTATTTTAATCCAGGTAATTAGAAAATTTAAAATGCAGAGCAGACTTTAAAAGAGCGTAGCATAGTTTCAAGCTGTCAAACATTTTCTAGACTTTCTAGGTAATTGTAACACATTACACTAAAATAATTTTTTATATTGTATGTATTTTCATTTGACAATTATCATGAAAAAGGTAAAACGACCGTGCTCTCGATTGAAAACCATTTTGAATGAATCTTGTTAATTTTTGCAGTCTGTGCTGTTTTGCTTGAACGTATGTTTTGGTTTATATATATATATATATATGTACATACGCGGTCTATTGCGAATTTTATATTGCTCATTTTCTTTCGATTGGTTTGTTGAGTTATGTTGGTAATATCATTTGACATTATAACGTCAGATTTTGAAGATGTTGAACTTTTGCCAGTATTTGCGAACGACCTTTGGTTTGTCTGCTTTTTGCAAAGGCTCTTAACTGGGGACGAATCTTGGGTGGAAACCAAAGATCAATCATCCAAGACCAAACAAACGCGTTAAGTTAGGTGTGAATGTGAAGGTTTTGTTAACAGTCTTCCTCGATTGCAGTGGCGTCGTGCATCATGAGTTCGTGCTAAATGTCATACCGTCAATAGAGGATATTGCCTGCAAGTTAACCGCAATTTGCGCTAAGCAATCCGCTAGGAACGACTGAATTTGTGAAAGGGAAAAATTTTATATTTGATCATTGTATTTGACCCTGCTCATGCATCGTTGCTTGAGAGCGAATATTTGAGCCAAAATAATTGCACCGGAGCCACCGTATTCCCCAGACTTGGCACCCTGTGTCTGTTTTTGGTTACAAAACTGAAGAGGTTCATGAAAGGACGACGCTACCCACTAATGAAGTAGGAGCTAAACAAGATCACAAAAAATTATATGAGCATAAGCAAAGAAAAAGGTGTAGCAATAAATTTGATTGCTTAAGACGAACTAACTTCAGGGAGGCGTAGTAAAAAAGCAAAAGGAACAATTAGGAGACTTGTAAGAATAGCAAAGGCATAAAAACAAATTATTAGTATATATGTACATTTGTATGAGTGGGGAATTTTAAGTAACACTTACTATATAAATATATGTGTTTATGAAATTTATGAGCAACATTTACTATAAAAATGTGAATATTATGTATATATACTCGTAACAATAATACAGAATATAATGTATAATTTTGATTAAATTTCAAAATGATTAGATTTAATATAAGAAACTTGTAAGAAACATTTGCCGCTTCTCAAAATAAAATTTTTTTAATATTCAAAAATCTAACTACGCATGCTTCTTCAATAGTTAGGCAGTGCGTATGAGTAATTTTTTTAAAAAACATCTAGGTACGACTATAAATGTTAAAAGTCGGCTGTAAATTAAAGGTAAATGCATAAAAAATTTTATTCAACAACGAAAATGCCTTAAAATGGTCTTAAAATTTAAACTACTCGTTAGCCTTTCTAAAAAGCTTTCTAAAATACAAAAATTAAATTATGTTGAACTCAAATCCCCACTCAATTACTAATAATTAATACATTAACGCAATTTGTGTAAGCTCACAGGTATCATAATATAGTTGTATATACAAAACATAGAAGCCGCCAAAATAACTCTCGTAAAGCTTTTTGAAAGCTCATCCATATGGCTTGTAATGCGCAAAATCTTTACTCACACAAGTCATAATGCGTACATATTTATTTGTGTATGTATTTGTGAATGTGTGTGAGAATAATAAAAGCTCTCCTAAACTAGCATGAATACCAGCGACTGCCATGCCCCCAAAATGCGCCGCTAACGCACATACCAGCAACTCAGCTTTTCGTTTGCTTTTCTTATTGTTATTGTATGGTTTTGCTGACGTCGTCGATGTCTTACTTTATTACGCTTTTACTTTATCGCTCATTTATTTTGCTCGTTATATTCGCGTGCTTTCCGCACAAATTTTCGTGCAAAAGGCGTATAAACTCTGCTGCGTAATTGTGTTAGTATGTATATGGAATTGGCATATATGTATGTAGATACAGATGTGTATCTTTTCATTAACTCTTATTTATCTCAGTTGGATCGTTTGAAATACATATATATTATATGGGCGTGTGAATATGTTATTAAAATGCATATATTGGATAGCGAATACACAGATGCTCTTTAGACATTTGTATAAGCATACTGATTGACATACATATGTATGTTGTACATGTGTATATCTATTTAGAAGAGATTGGTATGAAATATAATTTACATTGGAACCTGTTTTGTATGTAGAATTAAAAAGGTTTATGATTTTATCAAGTTTCATTGTATTTTTGGGAGGAAAATTTAAAGTACTTTATTTATGCAAGCGTTATAAGAGTTATTGCAGAAGTAGGACCTGTCAATTATGTTCCCATATATGTATGTCCATTGTATATACACAAATACACATCCCATGTTTTGCTTATTAATGAGAGATATTAACTATCATTTCTAGAAAGTCTCGAGCACTCATATATAATTTCCTTTAAGAGATCGTCTCAGTGTGAAATTTTCAAAAAATCGATTTTTGTTGTTGCATTATCGGAAGGTATAGACTATATTAAACATACTCTTAAATTTTGAAATCGAAATTCAAATTATTACGGTCGCTACAGCGTTTCTTGTAGAAAGGGAATAGGGTGGGGAACACTGCAACTCCAATCTTTAAACGCGTTTTTCTCAGAGTGGTGTTTTTCAAAACGGTTTCCACCTTAAAAGGAAGAGTTTTGAAGCTATCTAGTTCCAATTTGGAGAGAAGAGAGTGAAGAAAATATAGCAGTCTTGGCTGAGGGTGTACACACAAACCGAAGAGAGTCGATTTGACGCCATTCGGATCAACTCAGACTGACGTTTGGAACGACTTGGCGCATTTTACGTCGATATCTTTATTTGAAAGCGTACAAAATACAGCTTGTGCAAAAACTGAAGTTGCTCGAACCTCCCAATCGACATCGCTTCGCTGTGGGTTCTGAAAAGTTTCAAGAATTTCCAACATATTCGAGCCAAATTTTGTTCAGTGATTATGCCCAGTTCTGGCTCAATAGATATGTAAACAAGCAAAATTGCCGTATTTTGGCCGAAGAGCAACCTGAATAAATTTAAGAGCTGCCATTTCATCCAAAAAAAAAAAACGGTTTGGTGTGGTTTGTGGACCGATGGACCAGGTCCATATTTTTTGAAAAATGATGGCCTTTATCGCGCCATGATAACCGACTATTTGATGCCTGAAATTGAAGCTCGTGATCTCGTCGACATTTGGTTTCTACTTTCCACACATCGCATAAATAAATGGATTTATTATGAGAACACTTCGGTGAGCAGATAATTTCGTTTGGTCACCAAGATCGTGTGATATCACACCGTTAGAATTTTCCTGTGGAGATATGTAAAGTCTAAGGTCTATGCGGATAATCCCGCTTCGATTTGGGCCTTGTAGCAAAACATCACGCATGTCATTCGCCAGTTACCAGTCGAAATGCTTGAACGAATCATCGAAAATTGGACTCAACGGATGAACCATCTGAGACGTAGCCACGGCCAACATTTGAATGAGATAATCTTCAAAAAATAAATGCCAAAGAATGTTCTTTCGAATGATAATAAACACATTACACTAAATTTAAAGTTTTTGTGTTTTTCTTTAAAAAATCGAAATAGTTCACCCTTAATTTACATACATATAACTCCATCATAACCCCCTCTATTATACTAAGAATACCATGTACCAGACGGAAATAGCAATCTGGCTATGCTAGATGAAGTACGAGTTGGAAATGAAGCAATTAGTTCTATTTGGTAATAGTAATTGAATTCCACCCAAATTAGATCTATATACATATATGTACATACTACATATTTGTAATTACGTACACACACAAATATTAACCATAACTATGCGCTTACGTCAGTATTGAAGCGCTGATCGCTGACCGGTGGTTCAATTAATTGTACGTCACCATAAGTTTATGTGCTCGTTGCTACATATAAATAGACATATGAACTTACATTCAAAAATACATACATACATACATATACATAAATATAAAAATACTCGTACATGCATATATATTTATATATTTTATGTATATACATACATACATATTTATTACATTTTAATTGAGCGATGTTCTACTCACGGGTACTAGTTCAAAATAATTAAAAATGTGAGGCATAACAGCCATTGAAGATAAGAAAACATACAACCATACATATACATATATACATACATTAGTATATATGTATGAACATATGTAGATACAATTATTTGAATTACAATTAGATTTTGACAAGAATAAAAAAAACGCTTAAATTAATTAAGTGTAGAAGCTTGCTCTTAGATTAAAGTGATAAAAAAGTTGGGTGAGGCGTTTCTTTCTTTTACGTAATCTTCTACAAGCATTGTTCTACTTTTTTTATACAAATATATAATGTATAGTATATGTATATGTACATATATAGCTAAGCATCCAAGTTTTTTAATTTTTATTGTCATTAAAATGCAAATAAATATAAATTAGCTTATTATAGCTTATTTGAGATTGTTTACATTTTGTCGACAGAAATAGATTCACAACGAGACTTATCAAAACAAACCGTAAAAATAGAAAATATACACACATATGTATGTATGTAGATTTATATATATGTTTAGTAAAAACTAGGGTGGTCGAAGTTATTGCAAATTCTTCGTTAAAATTTAAACCTGAGCCGATTGTAATATTATTTTCTTGGTTAATTTGTAAAAAAGGTTGCCAACGGTTTGTAAATTAAAAAAGAAAAATAATAATAAAATGAAGAAACACTGATGCATTTTTTGAAGACGATTGGAACCTGTCTACTTTTTTTAATTTACAAAATTTATAAGAAAAACAAGTTAAAACAAGTAAGAAAGTTCAGGTACAACCGAACACTTTATACTCATGTAACTTACAAGAATCAAAGCCTGGGAAATACTTTATGGTGTAAAACGTCAACCTTGGAACCGGAATCTAAACAATTTTATACATACATATATACTTATACTATACATATAACTCATACGCTGACCGACATATTCACCATAAGATTTGTAAAAAAATTGAAATGATTATGCGTAGTATATGGGAGTTGGTGTGGTATCAACCCGTGGCTCTTTTCATGCCACATACTAAAAAATGTTCACAGGGTTTCATTAATGTACCTTACATACTCATGTACAATCACCAATCACATTGAGTAAAATCAGCCGGACGCTCGAAAATCCGGATATTAGTTATATGTGGGCTAGGTCAAGTTTTCACCCAATTGTGCCTTTTTAGGCACAAAGGTATAGTGTTTTGAGCAAAACATGTTCTTTAATTGTCATTGAGATAACTCAAATATTGGCCAATATATGTATGCAGCATAAAGCCACCCGAAAGTTCGAAATTTCTTTACATTAGGTATATGTGGGATCAGAGAAGTACTGACCCGTTTCAACCCATTTTAGATACACAGAGATACTACTGCCAGAAAAGTATTCTCTCCGAATTTCAATTGTATATTCCATACATTGATCAATATTTTCGGTCAAAAGTCGACAATAAATACTGGAGAAAAATTTTTGGTCAAAAGTTGGCATACTCTAAAGGCATTATTCGGGCAAATTCTTTCCCGTTATATTAATTACTTCTTGACTTGTACACTGAAAAGTGAAAGCATCTAATGGAATTTAAAATTGTGTTATAAGGGAAGTAAGAATGGTTTTAGTCCGATTTCTCCCACTTTTGCACTGTGACATAGAAATATGAAAAAATTCCACATACTAAATTTAGTCGAAATCGCTCATTCGTTTTCCGAGATATGTGATTTCACCGAAAAGTGGGCGGTGCCACGTCCGTCGTGCAATTTTTTCCCCGGCTCCCGTAAAGCCACCTCATACCATCTCGCAGGTAAATTTTACCCGCTCTGACGTATTTAGTTATTAGGGGTATTCAGGCCGAAGCCTGTTAATTTGGTAATTCGTGAGTTGATACTTCGTTAAAAGGCTTAACTGTGAACATACTTTTTGTTATACCTCTGTAGTATGATAAATTTTATTCCGAAACAGCTGATTCAATTTTATTAAAGAGTAAAAATGCCTCAACAAAGAGCAAAATCAAAAATTATCAGTCATTTACTAATTGAAAATTATGTGGAGTAGATCAAATTTATTACTGGTAAGTACTTTAAATTGATGTACAGAGGAGTAGGAGAACAGCTGATGTGATATTACCGAGTAACGAAACAATTATCAAGCTTGCCCGATGGATAGTTCGTTACTCGGTAGAACGATAGTCTGTTAATTTTACAAAAACAAAATACATGTAAATACTACCGAATAACAACTAACGAATTAACAAGGCTGGTCTGAATACCCCTATTAATTTTTTGCGCTTTTAGTAGTTTTTAAAGGTACCGTTATATGTGGAATGAGCGGGGCTATTCCCCGATTTCATCTATTTTCACACTGTCGGTAGAAATTCTTATAAAATTTGTACTCAGCAAGTTGGGTTGTTATAGCTTAAGTGGTGTAGGAGATATGTACATTAAACTTGTTAGAGTGTGGTGCCACACCCACTTCTTGAAAATTGTTTGTGGTCTGATAAGAAACCCGCATACCAAGTTTCATCAAGCTATCGCAATTTTTACTCAAGTTACAGCTTGCACGGACCGTCACACGGACGGACAGACAGACAGTCACCCAGATTTCAGCTATAACCCAATATCTATATCTATCTCGTTTTAGATTTTAAGATCTATCTTCTTCTTCTTCTTAATTGGCGTAAACACCGCTTACGCGATTATAGCCGAGTTAACAACAGTTAAGATCTATAGAATATTATATTTCAAATATAGTTCAAAGTTATTTTATGTCGAAAAATAGAAATTTTGAAATAACGCTAATGACAATCAGTTTGCTTGCCGAGTTAAATTTATAAGAACATTAATATAAATATTGTTTAACTCCCACCAAAACGATAATCGATTAATAGTCTTAAATACAGTTAAAATTGTTTTTCAAAGCAAATATAATAGCTAATGTAAACTGTAATTTCATTCGGTATAACCTTTAAAGCAAAGTAAGAACAAAATATTTTTGAAAAATTTTAAAATTTTTGGTTAAAAGCTTACAGCAAAACCCCAATGTGCAGTGCGATGATGAAGTGGCTGGCAAAAGATTGCAGTTTCGTCCTAACAAACAGAAAGAAAATTTTAAACAAATTTACCGATTTACAATAGAATTTCATTAGATAACAATAGCCAAGTTGGGGAACAGCAGTACAAAAGTTACAAAAACATATACATAGGTAAATATTAACATACTTACATATGTGATTAAAAATTACACAAATGAGGAAATATTTAAATGAAATATGAAGAGAACATTTAGAAGCTCTTAAGTTATCAAGCTTGTGGTATATGTTTTGCATTATTTAATTTTAGTTCAATTAGCTCAGATTGGATGCACTAAGTGAATAGCACAAGTTGGCAGTGAGATGTTATAGCAAACAAGGAAAAAGGTTAACTTCAAGCTTCACCGAAGTTATAATATCCTTCACAGGTGCATTTTAAATAACATAAAAGGCAGTAGAAAGATCTTTATCTTGATTTGGAACGAGCAGTTTGTATGGCAAATATATGCTATATTGGTCTGATCTAAACCATTTCTTCGGAGATTATATTGTTGCCTTGAAGAATAATCTATGTCAAATTTCTTGAATATACTTTGTCAAATAAAGAAGTTTTTTACTACTTACATCATTTGGAACTTTCAGTTTGTTTGACACTTATTTGCAATAGTGGTCCAATATCGGCGGTTCAGACAATTGAGGAGCTTCTAGAGGAAAAAGGAACATTTACAAAATTTCAGATCGATATCTCAAAGCTGAAGGACTTGTACATAAATGAAGTAGAGACAGATGAACGGACCGAAGGACATACGGCTAAACCGACTAAACTCATCACACTGATCATATTTTATATGCTCTCCAACGTTTCCTTCTGCGTTTGCAAGCTTCGCGGCAAACTTAATATAGCCCGTTCCGAGCAAAAATATCACACCAACCTCTGAGCTCATACATATTTTTGCAGAAAGTCATCGACCTTCAGTTTGTACTATACAAGTAGGTATACATACATACATTATTGAGGTATATAGTACATTCTAGATTTTTATTTCCAACACACCGAACCATAAATGCCCGAAAAAATATAATTACAACGCTAAGCAAAGCAATTAAAAATATATTTCACACTTTTCGCCAAATACACACATACACATAAAGACAATTATGAAGTGATTTATGGAATATTTTTATTTAGGAAACGTGATTTCCATTTTAATCGTCTGTTAATTTCACAGTTGCTTATGACTTGTGTTTGCAAACCTAAAAGCTTTGCAATAATTTAGGAAGCAGTTTTTAATTTTAAGTTTTAATGTGTTTGGACCAATCAATTATTTCCATTTGATAGTCACAATCGAGTATTTTGCTTGCAATGCAAATATAATTTTAAAATTAGTTAATGAAGTGACAGCATCATACCTGCATAGATTATAATGTAGATTAGGTTCACTAAGAGTTAGCCATTTAGTGCTTACTATAAAATCTATAATATGAAAAGAGGGATACATTTTCAATCAAATTTCTGTTAAGAAAAATACTTCGTCGCCGAGTTTCGGTGGTCGTCCATCTACAACTGAATACAAAAAACAAATTGTCGATTTGTTTTTGAGACTGTAGACTAGAGTACTAGCGAAAGGGAGAACAAAAATCAGATACTGCCATGTCGGGCAAGCACGGAAAGTACATTAAGACCCACAATGTGTATAAACAGAATTAATTTTTATAAAAGAGATAACATTGTCTTAATTCCTTTACAGTTACAATTTTAGCTGAACTTCACACTCTGTTCTTCTAATGAGTGCTAATAAAGTAGCAACCTTATTACAAATAAGGAAGCGCTAAGGTCAGCTGTAACCGAACATTTCAAACTCTTAAAACTTGCAAGTATCAAAGCAGGCGAAATACCTTTAGGTGTAGCAAACCTTTATACTACGATAAATAAAAAAAATTACCTTCACCTACACCGATGCTCTAATATCCTTCACAGGGTAAAATCTTATTGCATAGAATTACAATAACATTATGAGGTCAATGACCTTTTTGCTTACATTTGACCAAGTCCACAACCTTGGTTTATATTTGAGGGCAATGACCCTTTTGATTACATTTTGCCGAGCTCAATGAACTCTTTGTTTACATTTTATGAGGTGAGTTAGCGTTTTGTTCACATTTAGCCAAGTCCACAACCTTTGTGTACATTTAGCCAAGTCAACAACTTATTTTTACATGACCTTTTTGTTTACATATAGCCAAATCCAGAACCCTTGTTTAAATTTTGCAAAGTCAACAACCTTTGTTTATATTATATTTGGGTTCAGTGAACCTTTTGTCACTAATCCTTAATTAAATTTGCTCAGATCAATATAATTGTCATACAAACTGGCCGATCAAACACAACTACCTGTATAGAAAATACTTATCGTTTAAACTATTATTTAATATTCAAACAGGTAAAGAAGGGCTAAATTCGAGTATAGCCGACTTGTAAGGATGACTTACTTTCAGGGGTTGCAAAACTTTATATTTATATTACAAAAAGGAAGTACTGATTCGATTTTACTCATTTTTTACATACGGGTATAATATTATCAGGAATGGATTTTTTCCGAAATTCAATCTCACAAATTAACCAAAGTCCGATTTTGGCAATTTTTAGACTCGAAATGACGTACAACAAAAGCAATATTTTTGCAAAATTTTATCACGATACATTCATTGACGGTTCCTATAAAGCCCTCTCGTACCTACTATCTCGTATGTAACGTATAATTTTATTTATTGATTTATCGCGCTGAAGTAATTTTTAACCGCACCGTTATAGGGGAAGAGTGTGGCGTTATATACGATTTCATTTATTTTTACAATGTCGGTAGGAATACTTAAAGGATTTGTCCTGAGCAAATTTGGTTATTGCATCTTAAATGGCTTAGGAGATATGTTCATGTGCACTTGCACGGACAGACAGTCACTCGGAATTCAACTCGTCTCATCACCGTGATCATTTATAAATACAAAACTATATATCTAGCTCGATTAGTTTTAGGTAATACAAACAACCGTTAGGTCAACAAAAGTATTTATCACCTTAGTAACACCCTGTAGGAATCGTTGGCAGCTACTTATATAATATAGAGGTCTAATCTCAACATTTTTTCGGAGATTGTCCCGTTACTTGGAGTAATAATAGATACCAAATTTCGTGAAGGTACATACTATCTCCTCAAATAAAAAAGTATTCGTGTGCAAAATTTCTTATCCATATCTCATTAAGTGAGGAACCCGTTCGCATACATATGTATGTATATACAGACAGACGGACAGACATGGCTTACACAACTCAGCTCGCCACGCTGATCATTTATGGAGTCTCTAATATTTCCTGTTGATCGTAGCTAACTTATACTCTGTTCAGTGTATAAAAAATGATAATAAACAAAAATAAAGGCAGAAATGAATTTCAAGTAATATTTCTTTAATGCGCGTTAAAGCACAAAATCGCTTCATCAATCGGTTGTAAAGATGAAAGCCATATTTTTCGATGTGCACCCATTGCTCTGAGAACAGGCATAAGAAAATATTGCGAATTAACGAAGCAAATCAAACGATTATATACATGAGTATATATACGTAAGCATGTGCATACATATCTACATGTCATATGTAATGAATTTCACTATTGAGGCAATTATTCAAGCGCATAAGTTCAGCTTAACCGAGACGATGCAACCCACTTTCCAACAGTGAAAATACACACGTACATACATATGTATGTATGTACATATATTGTAAGCATACATATAGTATTATCATATGTAAATAGATCTGCAGTAGGCAATTAATTTAAGAGAAGCACTAAAAATACAGACGTACAATGAGAATTTTTCAATTCATACTTAATTATCTTAATCGCCCTGCACTTGACTTACAACACAGCCGAGATAAGCAACCATTATGGAGGGCAAAGGTTGGGCGGGAGCGAAATATCCAACAGATGGGCTCACGATGGTTATCAGCGCAAGGCACAGGGGCACAAATTTACATACTTTGTATGTATGTATGTATGTTAAGCAAGCCATAAATTGTATGAGTACATATATGTAGATCAGTAAACAAAAACAAACTAATCACTGAGTAGATATGCTTGTGCATACAACCATACATCTCAATATTTATTTCTTTGCAGACTAAACTCGTACATCTTCATATTACGGTCTATGAAGTATTTACGTTCAATTTCGATTAATTAAACTTGTTACATATGTATATACATATGTATGTGTGTGTGTACATATTTATAAAGTAAGTACATATGCACTCGCATATCCATTTACGCGCCTACACAAACTCTCACACCCATCGACTTAATGAATTAAGTATGGCATCGATACAAAGTATTAGAACACGGTGTTAGCTGGATAAGGCAATCCATTTTTATACCCTCAACAGGGTATATTAACTTTGCCACGAAGTTTGTAACACCCAGAAGGAAGCGTCGGAGACCCTATAAAGTATAAATGATCAGTATGTTGAGCTGAGTCGGTTTAGTCATGTCCGTCTGTCTGTCTGTCTGTCCGTCTGTATATCCACGAACTAGTCCCTCAGTTTTTAAGATACCGTTTTGAAATTTTGCAAACGTCATTTTGTCTTCGAGAAGCTGCTCATTTGTCGGAACTGCCGATAACGGACCACTATAACATATAGCTGCCATACAAACTGAACACGAAATTACTAAAAGAAATGCAACTGTGAAGCTACAATGCAGCCGAAGTTAACGGTTTTTCTCGATTTAAGGGGTTACATGAGTTTCTTCTGGTGTAAAACAGCCTTTTTTCAAAATGTTTTTTCTCATATAAAAAATTAAATATTATATTAGAATTTTTTATTGTTACAAACATTAACACAGAAATTCTGAAAATTAAAAAAAATATATTTTAAACTCGGCCATTGCGACGCCATTTCCGGTGACCTCTCCGAAAAAATATGCACCCACGTTGCTCAGATAACTCCTTACAGGATCATGAACGAATCAGAACGAAGGAAGAAAAACTGAAAATTTCATTTTTACAAAAAAATGAGAATTTCAATGAAAATTTCGCGACATTTTTCTTCAAATAGTTGTAATCGAATAAAATCCTTTAATTACTCGGTTCAACTTGAAAATTTAAGACAACATTCTACGGGTGATGTAGAATTTAATAAGACAATAAAAAATTCGATTTTTGTGACACGTAAGCCCATGTAATCCCTTAAAGTAATTTATTTGATAGTACGAATGTCACTCCGAAATAAATTTCTCGAGGTTCTCATTTTTTGAATTCTCTCAGCCCAAATCGCTTACTACCGTGACACTTTCTCTTAACAGATAAATACCAAAAACAATCTGGCATATAAATCTGTGATTTCTCTTCTTGGAAGAGAGATGTCAATGTGGAATCTTTTCTTCAAGATCGTTTTACTCTATCGATTTGGCTTCAAAATTTCATTTAAAACTAATTTTATAAATTTTTCATTAATTCCTTGCTGAATCATTTACAAAATCTTTGCTTATAAACACTACAGCTTAACTCCCCTACAAAAAAAAAAAAAAAAATTCGATCCTTGTTTTTAACTTTTGCTTGAACTATTTGACTGATTTGTTGAGGTACTTGGCTTTCCGAGTAGATGGTTGCCTCTCTGAACTCTCTCTTTGCTGCATACAAATACAATTGAATGCAGTCGTCTTATAGTTGAAGTTTGTAGCCGTGAACCTCAAAAGTCCACTGACTTATCAAGTGCTGTTTGCACTTTCATTTCAAAGCAAACAATTTATCAGCAATGTCAATAACTACCATAAATGCATATACTATTTGCGCTTCTATATACTTATTCTATATATATGTACATACATACATAAGCCTCTGTATAAGCACGCTGCAGGTCCAAAGTCAATTGCTTAATTCTTTCTTCTGTTTAAGTCATTTGCATTAATTTTCTAAGCCATTGTGATTTGAATAATTGATTAGACTCTCAATTCAATAAAAATCATATTCAAACGTTTGAGTGGACCTAATTATCCCTGGCTTTTGAATGGAGGCGTAGTTATGTACTTTCCCTACTTAGGCAGCCCAGTAGGCTGTTGTTGTTATTATGAATGTACGTAAAAAAATTTGCATGGAATAAGTACATATCGTTACCTAAAATGCAAAATGACGTAACATCACTTTTCATAAGTTTCAGGCGAAAGAAAAATGATATAAGAGAAACAATTCTAATTGAAAAAAAATTGAGTTTTGGTTATAAAATGGTTATATATTGGTTATATCTGAGAGCGACAGCTGAAAATTTTGAAATGATATTATAAACTTTATATTTTCCTAATATAAAGGCATTTATTCAAGCGACAAATGTCACCAGTCATTGAGTTTGGGGAGCTCAACTGGTAGTAGCAAAAGCTACAAAGTCACACCAAATACTATAACCTGGTACCACGGGGAGCAGTTAGCCCTTAGAGGTAACTCCAATCTGCTTATTGGGTTTGGCCCTTTGTGAAGATTCGTGTTGGCTGTGGTTGAAATTTAAACGCAGACAGGGTTGAAAAATTCAATCCAATGTGGAGTCGCATTGTGGCCAGGTGCCGGACCCAAAGTACGGCAGAGGTTTTAGATCGGGCTCGCACCCGACCAAGACGGCTAAGGTGTCCCTATCCACCTGAACCAATTGGAACCAAAATATACGTTCAAAATGCATTTATAATTTAGGGCGTTGATCAACGCATTGTAATGATCTATGTGCTACTAGAAATCACCGTGAGGTAAGGCTGTCGTCGGCAGGTACTCACGTAAACCACAAAAATTGTTGTCACCATGCCGTATCAACAGATTGCCAGAAATTTTCTTAAAATATGCTTTGTAAATACAAAAGGCTTCCGAGAAGCGTTTTTTTCATGCTGGCTGCTCAGCAATTATTTTCATTCAAACAAAATGACAAAATTAAAAATCACGTGAGATTATTTACATACGATTAGAGGTCTAAAACAAATGTCTGCTTGTGAAATTACGCCAAAATTGAAATAAGCAATTAAAAACTAAAATAAAGAATATATGAAATAAAAACAAAAATAAAAATAAAAATAATAATTGAGATACTCACTACATAAACTAAAACGAAAATCTTGCATTTTACATATTATATCTACCAGTCTATATACAAGTACATATACATATATGGATGCATATAATAAAATGTAAATTTCCGGCAAGAAGCCAAAATAACCGGTGAGCAAATGATGTGAGATATACATAAGTACGAGTATAGTATATTGATATGTATTTCTACGCACTAGCTGTAAGCATTTCAAACACATTTTGCATAACTAAACGCTCTCAAATTAGGACTTGGTTGCCAGTAATACATTGTATTCACTCTGCAGGGATTGCATATCTAAGCATCAATATCGGATAGGTTGGATAATAGAAACATTTTAAAATATACAGAAAAATCTCACGCTTGGTCATTTGATACCTCGTATATTTGATTCAATACTCTCACCCGCTCCACCAAACTCTCAGCGCGACGCGCAAAACTCGCACGCCGCTGTTCGGCTGTTGTTGGTGTTGTGCCACGATTTATCACCGAAATAGGGATTGGTTGTGGTGGTTGTGGCGGTAGTGATGATTGGGACATTGCAGGGCTGTAAAGAAAAAATAGAATATTTTATGATTTTATCAAATATAATTAGTATAGTGTATAATAGAGTGATCCAAAAAAAATTTTTTTTTTTTCGTTTCGTACTTGGAAACATAGGTTCTTAGACACCTCTAAGAAAGCCTCTCCAAACATGAGTTTTTAATTGTAACGGGAAGGTCCTCCTACATACAGTTTTCTATTTTTTCTTATTATCAGATTGAAAAATTTATATCTCGCTTCCAACTACTTGAAAAAATATCTTGTTCCTTGGATTTTGTAGGAAATTGAATACTCTACAAAAAAGGTATATTATGCTTTTTTCGTAAACCCAACCGTTTAAAAGATATTAACGGTTGAAGTTTGATTATTTTTGGAAAAATTTTTATTTCTTAGGAATTTATAACTCAATGAAAAAAATCATTATGAATAAGGTTTTTGGAGAGGCTTTCTTAGAGGTGTCTAGGAACCTATTTTTCAGAGTACGAAAGGAAAAAAAATTGTTTTTGTTGAATCAATACACTGATAATTTTTTTTTTCCACAAATTTAAATTTTATCTTAATTTGGTTTTTCAAACATATTTGAGTACATTTACTGCTTGAGATATAAATTTTTAAATAGTTCAAAAAAAATAAAGCATCTATGTACATACTTATGTATGTATGTATGTATATTACATTTGAAATTAGGTTTGTAATTTGTCCACCTATATTAAGAATATAATTTTTGGTTGTAAACTACTGTCTAAAGAAAGTTACGAAAATATTACTAAACTAGATTAATAGAGACACTAAATTTATTGTGAATAAATTTTCAACAATATTTCCGCAAATTTCGAAGTTTTCTCAAGTGGGTATATTTCTTTAACCAAGGAGACCATAATTATAATTAGATTTTATAATCTAAAGTAGATTTTCAGTTTAAAAAAATCAGCCACCAGAAGTCACTAAGAAATAAACGAAATTAAGTACCCTTTATAAGCTTCAATACAGTCAAGACATACTTATATATACTTACATACAACTGTTGACAGCTAATTAGAAACGCTATGTACATAGTTTGAAGTAAATGATGTTAATTTCCAATAAATCACTCATTTTTACTGTTTTTTCACTCATTTTACTAAAACTTATGGTTAACTTAAACTCTAATAGTAAAAATTTTAATTAAAAATATTTTTTTTTTGAAGATTTTGACAAAAATGTGTTGAATCAACGATTTGCGTGCGACAGCTAATTAGAAACGAAAATATTTTATAAGCAAAAAATACTGTTATTAAAAAAAATTGCTGGCTTTCAGGTAGTATTTTGTTCTTAACTCTTTTACTTTACTCCTGCTTCCCATATATTGCGAATTGACGTTATAAGACTTTGACAGCGCACCACTAGTGTTGCTTGCCATGTCGTCCTAATTTCATCTAAAGAACATCCATATTTGTGATATTTTTGGTACCTACAGCATTTTAGGCATCAACCAAGATGTGTTCTCTTCAGGCCACTCCAAAACATTAATGGAATTTTCAACAAAACACTTTTGTGTCAACTTTGACGTATGCTTTGGATTGTTATTTTGTTGGAATTTCTATATAACAGGCAAATTCCTCCTCATAGACTAAGGAGAATGACATTTTTTAGAATGTCGACGTATTTCTCCTTTTTTAAAATTGCGTCAAACGTATGGAGCGGACCTACACCAAAAAAAAAAAAATTCCCACACCATGATTGTTCCTCCACCATGCTTCACTACGCGTGAAACATAGCGAGAATCAAATTCTTGATAGATTGCTTGGCGAACATAACTTCGACCATCAGGTTCTATGCGATTAACTTTGGTTCCATCGCTCCAAACAACATACTGCCATTGATTTGTTGCCCAAGATCAATAAGAGTTGGAAAAGTCTACGCGTTGTTTACTTTGAATTTTAGTCAGAAGTGGTTTCCTGCGTGCTGCTCTACCGTGAAGTTCAAATTCGACCAAACGCCGGGAAACTGTTTTCTTGGATATTTGGACAATATATTCATCTTCAGTTTTATATAGAATGTCAGTGGAGCTCTTTTTCTGTCTCTTCGAGCGTTGGTAATAATTCAGCAGTCTATTTCTCTTGAAGTTTTTTTCTTTCCGTGTAACATTGAAAATTCTGTATATGCTTAAGGACATTGAAAACAATTTTTTTGACCTGATTCAACATTTTTTGTACGTCTTTCCAGACTGACGAAGGTCAAAAATGTAAGCAAGTAGGGCAGGTGTACAGCATTTTAATTTCCTTTAAACCACAACTTTGAAACATATCCTTATCAGAAATCAATAATATTATCAATAAAAATTAGCACCAGAAGAAATTTTAATTGTTTAAACAACGGTTTCTAATTAGCTGTCGCACTTAATTCACCTTCTATATCGTAACGCATTTACCGTTTGGGAAAAAATTGACAGAACTTCAACAGTGCAACTACAAAACTGAGCGAATTTCGTAGTACATAGAGTAACACAAACAATTTAAGGTTTTTTGGAATATAAATAACGGTATACCAAAACATTTAATCATTATACTCATCAGCACTTTACAAAAAGAGAGCATTTCTAATTAGCTGTCAAAAGCTGTATGTACATAGGAAAGTGAAAATAATCACAGAATCGTTTACGTATAGCAATGGGTGAACGATTTTTATAAAATGTTCCCACAATATTGAGTAGTGTAAGCTCTTACTGTTATCAAGAGATGCAGTTTAAGAATTTTGTATGAAAGTTTATATGAAGAGTTTTGCATATAATTTTTTGAATATAAAATTCATTAACTCACTAGCAAATACTAAAATATAAATGTAGCATATACATATATATATAATACTCAAAGTCAACTAACCACTTAAACGCAAAAAAAAACTATAAAACTAAGTACCGAACACAATTGCTTTCAAACCTAAATTTAGAAATTCAGCTTAGCAGTGACTAAATAATAATTATTAGCAGAATTACAGCTTTCCCTAAACATAGTTTAAAAAAATTGAATCGATTTTTTGTTTTGCATTCTAAATATTTGAAGATAAAAAAGTTATTTATCTGGCATATTCATGTTATGGAACCCTAGTTATCAAGTCCATTCGGAGAAGTTAGAGTCCGTTTAAAAAAAATGTTTACTTTTTGCCTTAAATCATTTACATTGAGATTCCAGGTTAAATCTTCCCCCGTGTACTAATCGTTTCAAAATAATAAATGTACCTATACTCGCTAGTCGCAGGGAAATGCTTGGTATAATATTTCTTGTAAAACTTATGAATATGTCAGTCCGCAGTCCATCTCTGTTGTCTATTATTAATTTAACGTCCACGTTCGCTTAACCCGGCAGTTTAGACCTTTAATTTTTAAATTTTTTAGAACAAATTTTGAGTTAAACGAGGAGAGTAATAATTGGATATTATTATATAACAATAAGTTATTGAGTAAATATTATACAGTTAAAAAAACGGTTTGAATACTTATTTTGGCAAGTTTAAAATATCAGGCTAATAATATTTATTCAGAAGCTATAGATTAATATCTTTAAAAAGTACGAATTAACTAATTGCAAAGAATCACAATATTTGTGAAATTCCTACAGGCATTATAAATTCTATATCCTATGCTTCACCCATATAATTATACCCTGAACAGGGTATATTAAGTTTGTCACGAAGTTTGTAACACCCAGAAGGAATCGGAGACCCTATCAAGTATATATATAAATCATCAATATGTCGAGCTGAGTCGATTTAGCCATGTCCGTCTGTCTGTCCGTCTATCCGTCTGTATATATTCGAACTAGTCCCTCAGTTTTTAAGATATCGTTTTGAAATTTTGCAAACGTCATTTTCTCTTCAAGAAGCTGCTCATTTGTCGGAACGGCCGATATCGGACCTTTATAACATATAGCTGCCATACAAACTGAACGATCGGAATTAAGTTCTTGTATGGACAACTTTCACATTTGACAAGATATATTAACGAAATTTGGTATATGTTATTTTCTAAGGCAACAATGTAATCTCCGAAAAAATTGATCAGATCGGTTAGCTATAGCATATAGCTTCCATACAAACTGAACACATAGTTACTAACAGAAATGCACCTGTGAAGGGTATTTATCTTCGATGCAACCGAAGTTAACGTTTTTTCTTGTTTTTTATATATGTATTTACATATGTGTATTCTGCTATACATTTTTACGAATGAGATATCATAATTTTACATTAAATTTAATTTTAAAATGCGTGAGAAAGATATAAAAACATATACATATCTATAATTTATTATAATTTCTTGTAAATTGCATTTACATACATAAATACATAATAAACTCAGGGTCAATGAAATTTGGTAAACATTGTAGATAATGTTACCTTTCCTTATCTGCTACTTAACATATTTGTATATTCACACAAAATTGGTGGATAACAATATTTTTTAGAACTGTTTCACATGCATGTGATTCTATGTGTACATATGTACATGTGTATGTATGGATAACCGTAATATTGAAATGTTTTTTTTTTATTACAAATGTTGTATTTTAAGTATTATATTTCATGTTATGTCTACAAAATATATAAATAGGGCATGACCTAGAATATATCAAAGCCGAAATACAACACATAAACATTTAACAATCCCAAATTATATACATACATATGTATATTAGAAATAGCTTTACAAGAACAGTGGTGGGTAAAAAATTGTATTCTTAATTTTTTCCATATAATTCCATTAAATTCTTTGATAAATTCGTTAGCTATATTTATGTTTTACAGCTAAGTTGAAATATTCACATATAATATACATACATACATACATATGCATATATACATATGTATAAACCTATATGACATACATATTATATTTAAAAATATCAATGAAGCGTGAAATGGTATTTGAAATGTATTTTTCACTACAAGTAAATATCTTGTGTGTTGTATTTTTGTGACATCGACTGTTGTTCCAAAATAGTACGGATAAAACACAGATTTGGTATTGGAAAATTGAAAAGAACACAAGGGCTACATAGTATGTACATATATTGCATATTTAATTAGTAAAGGAAACTTGTTAAGGGTTATTACTACATACATACTTAATATGTATAAATAAATTTGAAGTTTTAAGTCCAAAAAGCATGAAACCAAGCCAATAGGCGATAACTTTTTCGTTCATTAAGTTTTTAATTTGGTTGAAGTGAAGTTTCCCTTTAACTGTCTACGCTATTAAAGAAAAAGTTTTCCGTACCTCACTAAGTGACCAACGTCTAAATATACATAAACATACATAAATATGTGTGTATGTATGTATGTATATGTTTCTGTCTAAAAACAAAGAATTTCCAATCCCAAAACACAAGTGAGAAAAATTCAAATATTTACACATGCACCTACATACATACTTAGCTACATATTTACATGGTATATACAAACATTAAAAGGTAAATAAACAGTTTTAAGTGATTTGTACGGCGATATTGGCGCACAAATATGCTCATGCATATACTTATGTATGTACATACATACATATGTTCTACATGTGTGTGCATTAAATGAAGAAAGGAAAAGTTCTTAGTAAAAATATTTACACACATGCCTATACCCTTACCTAACACATGCATACAGCCAAACATAGTAACACGACAACACCTAGACTTGGCTACAGAAAGTCTTAACATTTGGGCACTTTGAAAAATGCATAAAAATCACCACACGTTTTTCTTCCGATTTTTTGTTGTTGTTTACATTAATTTTTTTTCCACACCAACAACAAAAATAGATAAAATGAAAATGCTGCAAAATCTCCTCAATGTGTCTGTTGCAGTGTTGACAATGCTCGCCAACCAGGCTGTCAGGCATGATCACACACTCGCCTATTAAACGGCAGCCAAAGTCAATGCATATTATGTGGTTTTATATGTTTGTAGGTAGATGCAACTCGGTAGATGTGTACACATGTATGCACCCGCATACACTAAACACAGAAGCCTAGTAAAAGCTATATATTTTTGCTTTGTTAAATGCAGCAACTTTGGTTGGCGGCAAAATACGTAAATAACGAACGAGACATACATAAACTTAAGCGTCAAGCTTACAAAATGGGAAAACAAAAACATAACCAAACCGAGAAAGTATAAAAGAAAAACAAACGAATTTGCGCAAAAACACATTTTGCGAATAAATAACAATATTTTTAGAAATATTTTTGTGTCGGCAAACCGAAGCTTAGAAAATTTAATTAATACACGTACATGAACCATAGAAAAATAATTACATACACTACCCATAATATTTTATTTCTTAAAACATTACAAAAACTGTTTAGAATTTAAATTTAGCAGACAAAAATAAAAATGTAATTGCAAAATGTTATCATTTGATTACCTAAGTGAAATTGTACGTTATACAACAGTACATACATGTATGTATATATGTAAAACAGAGATTAAAAAATGTGAAGTTTATAATAATTTTTCTTAATAAATTTTACCTTTTTCGCAGAACGCCTAGAAATTTTTAACAAATATGAGAATATATCTTTTCTTATTCACTGCACTCCAGTATTTGTCACTGTAATCGTTCACTATTTATTAATTTTCGATTAAAAACGATACTTTTAACCACAATTACGCAAATATGCCGTGTTTGAATTAATTATTAATGTGTTCGTTTGTCTTTTACTAATTTAAATTCACATTTCACAATAAGAAAGGCGAAAATATTATTTTGCTTTTCCAAAAATCATACATAAATATACCTAATTTGAATATGTGTGCGTTATTTTCTTTAAAAACTATTTTAAAAAATATCAAACTTTCAAATGATTAAGAGTTGTTGAAGAGCGATCACTTCACGACGCCGCCAAGTATTCAAAAGCACTGAATTTCCAACTTAGTGAACATGGTCCGACGACGACCGCGTTGTTTGCTTTGCAGTCGAACGCTAAGCGCTGCGTTGTATATATAAAAACACATTGCAGGTATTTGCGGCTGCGGCGGCGGCGAACACTGTCTAGAATGGCTAGACAGTTGGATGGGTGCACAGACCAACTAACCGATTGGTACAAGCACAACAAGGGTATCGACGTCTACTCTTGCAGCAAATACATATATACATATGTATGTGCATATAACATAAATGTTTGTAATAAGTACTTGGTCAGTATTTTGTTGAAATGCAAACCAACTTCAAAATTTATTTTTTTGCAACATAATCTGTGTACGCACATTAAAAACACATGCACCAAATGTTTTCGCGATATTAAAATCATAAATTTTTTTAATTGTTTAATAAAAATATTATAAAACGTTGCGGCAATCTTCTTAATTTTTATCTTCCAAATTTACCTAACCAATATACAAACAAAAACAGAGCAAGCTTTGCCGCTTTTACTGAAGGAATATCGAAAAGATCGTTGAAGGAAACGGTTTTGAATAGAACGGAAACAGAAACATAAACGCAATCCTGGAAATGAAAAATTAAGCTAAGGTATAACTCTTTTATAATCCTAAATTTTAACGAAATGAATTTTACATTAAATTTTAATATAAATAGAAGTGGCAATATAGTATTTAAAGAAATAATTGCCTTAAATAGATGTATTAAGGTCTGCAATAAATTGTCACCCTGTTCGCTGTTGCCTGTTGCATTTTGCAATAATAAGAAACTTTCTTACACCCTGTGCGTAATTCTTTTCTTATACATTTTTTATGGCGTAGCAACTTTTCCTTTTGGCGAATACTTATTTTATTTTTCATTCGACGGTGATATTTTTTTCTTTTCCCGTTAAACAAAGTATACTCAAACTGTATACTTTGCATAAAATACCACCGATTATAATATTTTAAACAAACGAACGAATCTTATATATCTACAGCGCAAAGTGAAATGTTATTGTAACCTACGAAAGCAGTCCTAGGAAAAATATAGAACAACTTCCTAAGAAAGTCGGTTATACATCAACGTTGATAGCTCGAACATAATCTGAATATGGCATCTCGTGGTGGACCAATGGTGGCTGGTACCGATGGCGCTGACTACGAATACAGGCAACGTGTGGCTGCACCACACCGTATGAGGTTAATATACGGCCTTTTACTAAATTTGGTTATCAGATATTAACATTGAAGCTTATGAAGTAACTTTTCAATATGTCATTAGTAGTTCAGGCTAGCAAATAGTTTGCATAATTTAATATTATGTAGAGGCATGCAAGTGTTTGCTAATTCGATCGTGTTCACGGTATTTCGAGGGGCTAGACGAAGGCCGCACTTGTATGGGGAAAGTGTTTGCAGGCAAATTCTTTTACAGGGCGCTGCTCCTATTGTCTGATTACTGTGCTCTCTCATTGGCCAATTGCCAGATTATGTTTACATTTTGTGATTATGGACAAGCGTGAGTTGGGAGCTGTCGATAGCGTCTCCGCTGCTTAATCGCACACACGGTGACGTGGGCTTTCGGAGCAACGAAATGTAGCGGCGAAAGTGTGTGCAGTGTTGTACATATGTGCGTGTGCTTGCTTATTTGTTGTTTTGGTTTTTTTGTTTAGAATTTGGGAAAATCATAACCTTATTTTAAATAAATAAAATTTATAGAAACTGCACATATTTTTTAAATTTAATAATTAAGCATAATTATGATATTTAACTTCCTTTTATATTTTCTACAGTTTGCAGGGCAAAAAGCGTGTGAAATTTTGTATTTGCTATCATATCGTACTTTCTATTTTTATGGTGACCAAGTTGTCTCCGGATTTTTTGGATCGTATAGATGTCTTTTGGCTGGAGGTGGAAGAACTTGAGGTGCCAAAACCGCTGTGGTGGGAATACGTTTGGATGACATCGGTGTTTACAATGTATTTTGCTCTCTCGGCAATATTAAACAATAGCATTCGCGAAATGCAAAAATATATGATAGCCATTATGTTAACTGGCGTTATACCCGTATGCTACTGCTTTGTTTACTACTTTAGAGATTTTTGGGAATATATTAATTTAGATGACAAAACTGATATAAAGGAAACGGATATATTTATATGGCGCGTAAGTCATGAACATTTCTTTTACATTGATTTTTATCCCAAAACTAACCGTTTTAAAATTCTAGGGTATGCCTTACGCAGTATTGTGGTACGGCTTCTCTGCAGTCGCTATTCAGTTACACGGTTTTACCTTGTATTTCGCCTACAAATGCATTAGAGCATGGCGTATGCGCAGCGCTATAAAGAAGTCTCAATAGGTCAAAACTAAAACAAAGGATTGACGCACTTTGAAAACGTTTGATGAATAATGTCCATCTTATGCAGACGGTCAACTTAGGTCTGATTAAGGCAACTGTTGTTTATGCTAATTATGGTTTTCATTCTCGGATTAAAGTGAAATTTTTTTAGTCTAACAATTATATCTTGTCTGCTTGCATATTTACGTTCATATACTCTCCACATTGAATATTTTTCCAATTGACTATATATTGGATTTATGTTCAAGTTTTTTCGTAAATGCATTTTAAATAGAAGCCAATAAAAAAGTTGTTACTACAAACCAAAATTGTGCGCCATTCCACACATTCTGAGTCTATTTTTGTCAGTGCATTCGACACGTTCGTCCCAATGTATAACTAGTCATACAAATATGTATTTTATAGCATACCATACGGTTGAATAATCTTACCCAAACAATTTCGAAAAGCTACAGTTTATTTGTTTAATCCTAGATTGTCTGCATAGATCAGCCAGATAGTGTAAATACTGCAATATATCGAAAAAAGTGTGGATTCAAGCACAATTTAATTTTTTGCACATGGAGTAGCGTGAAGCCGCACATACATATGTAACTACTAATGTGTTATATCAAAGTTGCGAATTAGCAACTAAAAATAATATGTCTTGGTATATCAACTGTAGTCTGCACAAAATCTGTCAAAAAAAATTAAATAGACTTTAAAGGCAATTAAATACAATGTATGTTTATACATTTAGATTTTCTTTACAGCAATGTCATTAAAGTGTGAAAAACTATATTTTGATATCTTTTGCAAAAGACAAATTAATTGAAAATTAAATATATCTTTTAACTGGCAATATCATGATAATCGTCTGTGCACTTGATCATTGCGTTATAAAAATACTCAACATATTTATTTTTAGCGTTTAAAGTTCCTTATAAAATATACGAATGTGTATTCTACAAACAAAAAACTCCGAACTGCCTAACATCATCTATAAGTTTCCATTAAGGGCCAACAACTATTCTTTTGTACAAAATATGCTTATACTTACATACGTATGTATGCCTGTATATATGTACTTATTTGTGTTCTAAGGCACTAGCTGTTCATTTTGGAACAGTTGCACTAGAAAATGCAAAAACAAAATAAAAAGTATAAAATAATGATAACTTAAGCAAGGAGTGGGTAACAAAATGGTTTTAAATGAAGCGTTATTTAATAAATATGAAAATATCTAAAATAAATTGTCAATTTGTGTAAATTGTTGTGCTGTTCAATTAATGTCGACTAAAATAATATTAAAAAAAAAAATTAAGTTTATAATAAAGCTATTATATTTTGTGTGGGTTAAAAGCAATTCAATTGTCTTATTTTTTACTTGAAAATTGTGATAAAGTACGAGGAATGAATATAAAAAATATGATTAAAAGAAAATATCCACGAGAAGCTGTACTACCACTAACCAGGTTTCAACAGAATACTCTCTCTATCAAAAATGTGCCATTTACAAAAGTATGGTTGGATCTGAACAATATGTTCAAAGAATGTAGCGATGACCAGGCTAATAATCTAAACCGAATTTCCTGAAGATAATTTGTCGAGTAAAAAAGTTTTCTATACAAGGTAAATGTGTTCGTTGGGTATAGCTCTTTTATTATTTGCCATAGCTGCTCAACGAAAATAAACCGTGCACGCTTAATGTATGTATATATAATCGCCAGTGAGCATTTAATGACTCGTTTTTGTCACATTTATTTAGTATGGCAATTGGGATCAATGCCAAGACGTAAATAATTAAACAATCAATACTATTTATATTTTAATTTATTCGTTTGTATACCTTGACCCAAAGGTGCTCTGACGCCTACTAAATAAAGTATATACTAGATTTAACGAGTTCACTACAGGATCCATTTCAGACAGAGAGCCAAGGGAGAGCAAATCTGAAATGTATGAATTAATGCTACGAAATAGCTTCCCATAAATGAAATAAAACACCTTTAGGATTTTTTTACCATACCAGAACAAAAACAAAAAATATCTGGACAGCTGAGGACAGAGCTTTACGAAATGCGATTTCTTTTTCTGTTCTTACGTTTATGTACCTAAACAGAAGGGACCCAAGATTTATATCCAACTAAAGCGGGTCATTTAATATAATTTTCCAAAACTATTTTTAATCTTTCTTAAGCTGCTCTA
Source organism: Bactrocera tryoni (assembly GCF_016617805.1). Classification (NCBI taxonomy): domain Eukaryota; kingdom Metazoa; phylum Arthropoda; class Insecta; order Diptera; family Tephritidae; genus Bactrocera; species Bactrocera tryoni. The sequence goes on from NC_052499.1 coordinate 14,908,701, forward strand.
CAACAACAAAAACAACAACAGAAAAATCGTATTTAAAACTCTTAACAAGATATGAGAAGATCGAGAGATGAAATTGTGGATTCAATATTTGTACATGAAAAAATTTTGCATCGTTACTTGACTTGGAGATTGGCAGTATTACTAGAAGCCTGGCGAGTTTTGCGATATAAAAATAAATATTCGATAAACAATAATTTTTATGACACAAACTTTTTGTTAATTTTTTATTTATTTGTTTTTTTTTTTTTGCGAAAATTAGCAATATTGAATTTTTATTCAAACAACTATTTATTATGGAAGAAAAATTGCGCTACACACTGTATGCATTGCTCAACGTTTTATTGTTGTACTTAACTTTATCAAAGCATACAACAACATCTACAAAGTGACATAATGCGCCAGCCTGATGAATGCGACCACCAACACCAACGATTTTGCTCCAACGCTCTACTCCGCTACATTGCTGCTGTCACACTTTACCGTTATTTGACCAGTGAGCAGTGGTCAGGCGATGTTGTCCCTTCGGTATAAACAGACAGACAAACTTTCGGATATTTTGCAACCCCAAACGATTAAAGCGATATGTAATGGCACTATATTTATATACATGCACATATTGGCTAAATGTGAAGTGGCTTTTTCACTGTTTGGTCAGTTAAAAATCCTCGAAGCGCGTTGGACTGCATTAGTCGCCATTGGCACGTGCTGCAGTGCAACAGCGCCAAGTGCACTACAAAAATAAATATACATAAGTTTTTCCTAAATATTTACATACATATGTATGTACATTTACATAATTGTGAAATCAACAAAAGGAAAAAGATATTGGTATTTATTATCATCAAAGGTTTTAAACTCTCTATTGTGAAAGCTGAGTGTAAATTATCCTTAAGTCCGGACAAAGCCTGCGCATAGGCAATACAAAAAGTGTTTGTTGTTGTTGTCGACTATGATTTCTTAGCCTTTTCGCATATGTACATATATAGTATATATTGTTTTTCTTCGTGCCGCCGGCAACCAATTCGCCTTCGTCGTGCAGCATCCGCCAACGAAGCGTACATAGCAGCGCTGACTGTTTGGCGAACAGCCCAAATGTACAGACAGATACATAAGCATGTATGTATGTGAACTTACATGCATACTATGTAAGTATATTGGCCGCTTCGCTGTTTGGCTTGTGGTGAAAATTCAAAACTACACCAGTATTGCAGTAGAATCGAGGGTCATAGGACATATGTGAGCGCAGCTCGGAGTAAATAATGCAAAACATAAAAATAAAATTAGATTAAAAATTTATCTATTATAATAAAATCCGATATGTGTGCGTAATAATGCAGCAACAAAGCATATGAAGATTAAGTGCATGAAACTAACCGAAAAATATGCTTTATTAATTAACTTTTAAAGAATTGTGTATAACATGAAAAAATTACAAGTGCTTTAAAATATATTGAGTAAAATTAAGCGAAAATGTCTTCGAAGCAGCGCGGCGAGGAAACATATCGACGCATCACACGCGAAAAGCTGGTGCTACGAGGCAATACTGCCATTCGCACCTTGGATTCCACCACATCCTATCTGCCGTTGCTGCCTGGGTGAGTGCCAATAATTGGAAAAGTGATAAGTAACGGTAATAGGCAGAATAATTCATATTTTGGCGTTGATTTTCTAAGACAAGTTACATCCATACACCTACATATACGCACACACATACATCTGTATGTAGAGATATTTAGATAATTATGTTTGTATGTATGTACGTGCACATCTATGCAGCTATATGCCTTGCAAAAATTGATTTTTTCTCCGACACATTAAATATCAACATCTCTGCATCATCAACAGCTTTTCGCTCTATCAACATAACGAAGGCCATACACAACATACACAGCAGCTTGATGTCCTCTTGCCGGCTGCAGAGCCCCCAGAGCAAGCAATTATTGTTATATGCCATTACGAAATCCCTGAGCGAATGACGCTTGAGCTGTTTATATGCACAAATATAGTTTGGATGTGTGTATGCATTTGTGTTTGTGTGCCCACAAGAAAGCAAATGTTCATTTTCATTTATTAATATTTCACAAAACTTTCCTAAATGGCGAAACGGGTACTAATATTTAACTTTCATATGTCTGACGCCTACAAATATGTTACACAATAGTTGTATTTGCTTGTAAGGACCTTGAAACTCAGAGCAAATAGTCGAAATCTTTCTTTTTTCCCTTGTACTTCTGCGAGAAAATTAGGAAATTTACTTGAGTCACTTTAAAGGCGCCCCTTAAAACACATGTGAAAATGAAAGTAAATACCAAAACACTAGAAAAGGGCATGGTTTAGCTTTGGTAATATTAATATGATAAAATATCGGCGGTTCAGCATTTTTTTCGTTACAAAAATTTTACTTTAGAACTTTATTTGCACTGTTGGGCTCCCACTTCAACTGTATACTTAATATTTCAAATATTTCGAAAAATCAGCGTTTTTAATTTTTTCAAATGGAAAAATTAAAGTTTCAGCTTTTTAGAGCGATATTTGAGGTTTTGAAACAGACAACATTCAACATTACTAATCAGTTCCATTTTTTTAATTTCTGATCAGTGATAGTTAGTAACTTGTGTATTTATGGTTCATCATGGAGAATATTGGTAGAACTTACTCGATAGCTCTATCCTCTAAACTTTTAAACTAAGTAATTAATTTCTTTGATCTTTACTACTTAGATTTCGAGAACTTAGCTTGATGTTAAGATAGTTCTCTGTGTAGTGTGGAACCCTAATTACCAAATCCATCCCTACAAATGAAAGTCGGTTCAAAAGCAATTTTTGCTTTTCGCCTTAGTACATATCCGTTGGAATTCTAGGCTAACTATTCCTTCATACACTAGTCGCTTAAAACTTATAAATCCACCTCCAGTTACGTGTCGTACAGAAATGCTTGGTGTTATATTCTTAGTAAAACTGTTGATGGAACAGTTAGCCGTTCTTTTCTCCACTCTGAAGTTAAATTTAATATGACAGTTCGCTTTTCGAGGTAGCTTAAACGCTTACTGTTAAAATGTTGTGGATCAAATTTTGAACTTAACGAACCATTCCGTCACAAATGTCTGATTCAGTTTTCGTAATTAAAAAGTTTCAGATCTCGACGCTTAAAAACTCTCTTGCCTTTTATGACTCGGCTGATTCCGCACCAATGCGGAAGCGCTCCTCCCGACGGTTGGTCGAAAAGAGGGTAATCGTTGGGTTATAATAATGATAGTCAAAACCTAAGTATGGAAGTCAAAACCCCGTTCGTTATGGCCGAAAACGGAAGAGAATAATACGCTTGTAAAATAAATCCAAATTGGTTCGCAAGTTTCTACTTTTTTTCAGTTGTTTTCTTCTATTTTTTACATGTTAGAAATCTGTTTAAGCTGGAAAATTTTTGATGAATTACAGAAAGCCCGCAAACTCACCAAATACACACTCACACACACGCACATAGTCCTATACTAATTATTAAAAATATATAGTTCGCTACTCTGGACATTTAGTTTAGTTGACGTTCCTGTTGTTGTAGTACCATAAAGTTTAGCGCACTTTGGCCGGGAGTTCTGGTCGAATTTTCACATAGTTTTCGAACATTGCCTGGCACATACACTCACATGTTGGCATATTTAAAATAAAGTTAGTTGACTCAAGAATTTGCTAGTCACCGACAAATGTTTGTGAAAAATATTAACTTCATGAAAGACGTCACATTGGCTAGTCGGCCGGTCGCATTTGCATGTTATACCTATCAAACTGTTTCATGCCAAAACGCAATTAACGGTATATTTAGCAAAGTACGAGGGTGGGTCGTCAGCATTTGATGCATAGTTGCGGCCGAGGCAAAACCATCATTTCCGAAAAGGTTTTTTCCATGGACCTATCAGCTCTCAGCCAATCCGAGCCGAGATAAATTGTGGGAGACTAACCATTTGTCAGTTAATATCAAAAAGCGCGCGACAAATGGAAAAAAGTTCGACCAAACCTTCAACAGAGATGAAAGAACTAAATATATAGATTATGGGGGAATATAGACTAAATTTCGCTAACTTGATAGAGACTGAGGGCATCCGCGATGACATTAATAGCGATAAAAACTAAGAGAGTAAGAAAATGTGTACGAGGAAATGAATAAAGAAGAGGCAGAAGAGGAGTGGCATAATTTCAGCGCTCTCTCTGAAAAAATAGTTTTCAAAAGATCAGCAACTCTCAAAATCAACTCGATTATCGATTAGAAATTAATTCTTATAGTTTTGGGTCATTATGAACTCACATGATTAAATTTTTTTAGCAAAGAAAGATCTTCAGATGTGCAATTAAAGTTACTACTGGAGGAGTTCTCAACTCACGGAATTTCTGACTAAATGGATGAATGTATAATTTTTAAGCGGCTTCCGAAAAGTTAGTGTACTTTTCGAAAGGTTCTGACATGTCGTGCTTAGCAGCATTTCCATTAATTTGACTAAAATATTCAAGAAATCACAAACTAGTATGAGAACTGTCTTTAGATTATTTTATATGCTTATAGTCTTTTCGTCTCACCGTGTGATTTCGGAAAGTCGAAAACTAGAAAAAATACATACTTCATCTTTCAAGAAAAAATATTTTATAATAAATATTTGGTAATTAATTTAAATTAATTCTAATTAACGAATTGCTACTGTAATTCTACGAAGACCAAGTATTAACGAACTTTTATTTGTTATTGCAAAACTATGGTCGAAAATATTATAAGTCTACCAACTATGCGTGCGACAACAACCACAACAACAATCGATGTATCAACAACAATAATTAGCTACAACAAAAGCCCAAACTTGCAGCCACAACGAACCTATACGAGTGGCAATAGCACGAGGAAATATAAGTACTTCCGATTTCATAGAAGCATACAATAAAACAACAACAAAAATAGTATTTTGCAAAGACCCAAGCATAGTAAAGCATAACACAGATTGAAATTGTAACAACAATAAGTCAAAAGCAGCACAAATGCCACTTCCTTTAACCTCAATACAAATTCAAGAAACAAACGAGTGTGTTTTGGCATACCCACCTGGATGTGTGTGTGTTGTACATATGTACGTCTCAGATTGGAGAAAACACAAAAAAGCTATAAACAAGTGGTCAACGGCTTCAATGTACCCAAGTGCTGCAAACCAGAAATATTCTCATGCATATGAGTTTGTGCATGTGTGTGTATGAGTATGCTTAGCCATGCCAGTGCTGCCACTAAATGTAAGCGCATGCAAGCAGTTAAAGGGTGGCAATTTTGTATGTAGCATATTAATGGAGATCCTTCAAAGTAAGTGTACCAACACATGTGCATATGCATGTGTATGTTTGTGTATGTGTATATTTGTGCTTAGCATATACTTTTTTCTTCGGCTGCTTGTGCAGTTAATGAAAGCGGCTTTTTTGTTGTGGCACAACACGGTGCGACGCAACGCCACCTCCTCCACAACCGTTACTCCGGCATTTCTATTGTGCAAATGACCATTGTTGGCGCGACGCCGCCAATGACCGCTGCCTCGGGCGCACAGTTGGTCAGTTAGTGTTTAGCATTCGCGGCAAATGGTCAATAATTTGTTGTGGAGCTCGCGCGTACCATCGTTAACAACCGTTACGCACCACAACACAATGTCACAGCGTTTGTAGTGCAAAGTGTTGAAAATGATTTGCTAAAAAAAATCAACAGTTATTTTATGTTTATACAAGTAGTTAAGGAAAGTACATATATAAAAAAATAATAATTCAAAAATAAAATTGCGTAAATACGCAGTATGTTTAATATGAACGCTCAAAATTGGCTGGGCATGGCATTGGAACAGCCGCTCGGCGAGCAAAACATCACCTCCGCCTTAACCAATGCAAATGTAACGCAATATAATGGCAATGTCGGTGTGGGTGGTCTAACGGCAACACCATCGCCAGCCGCAGCGCCACCCCCAAACGCGCCCGTACATCACACTTTTCTACAGAAACGTTCCGTTTACAATTCGAATCCATCGCTCGAACGCCCAATGCCCACCAACGACATACATGTGGAGTACGAAGTCGCCGTGCCGCTCTTGTCCACATTCCGTCATACACCCTATCATTCATTATGGGATCTACACGATAGGTAATTCCTATTTATTTGTATATACTTATAAATATGCCAACAATGCAGCAGGCGCAATCAAACACAAATTCATCAAAAATACGAAAGAAAAGTCAGCTCGCGAACTCAAGTATTATGGCCAACTTTAACCACGTTCTTGAAGCGTGCCCTTCATGTGGTCGTGGAAAATTCCTTATACTTGCCTGCTATATCCATCACAATTCATTTAAGCGCGTGTAAATGTGAAAAATTAAGCCATTTCAATTGGCAAGTCCACCATTCAATGTTACAACTGTGCTTTGTTTGACATTTATACAGTTTCCTTAAGTGATTGACATGGTCAGATGCATTTAAAATTGCTGATTACCACTTCATAACTTCTATAGTGCCCGCACATAGAGCTCATGATGTCAGATTGTTCACAGCCTTGTCACTCAAGTGGCGAACTTCTACTGCGATAACATTTACGGCAGCAATGAATGCTTATTTCCAAGAGGTCATGATGTAATTGAAATAAAAATTATAACTTCTAACGCATATATATTAATGAGCATTAAATTAATTTGATGGCTGGTCAGACTTCTACTTCTTTTTATTTTATTACGCCATAAATATAGGGTTCTAGTAGCTTTAAGCGGGGAGCCTGCTTCAAAAAATCGTTTTTTTTTGCTTAAATCTGTTTAAAAATATCTAAGAATATGTCCCCAAAATTATAGATGGGAATTCGAAATATTTTCGAAGCTAGAAGGGAAATAGTGACCCAGCGTCTAGCAGATATATTAGCGATTGGGCAGAAAGCGAAATCTTTGACGCGCGATTTTTTGGTTATTCATTTTTACGATTTTCCTTAATTGGCAGGCAGGATAGAAAAAAGGTCGTATGGAATTGTGGCAAGTTTAATATCTTTGGCATTAAATTATCTTCTATTTAAACTAAAAAAAACTAAGAAAAGTCAAGTTTGAACATATTTTTAAACAACATAAAGTAAAATTTTTTTGGTCAAAAACCACTTTTTTTCAATTTTGAAAAAATTTGTAAAATTTTACACTTTTTTTTGAAATTTTCTTAGTTTAACTAGAAGATAAATCATTAAAAAATATGAATCTCTTTGAATTTTTTGATAAAATTGCGACCTGCATGCACGTGCGAGATGCATCAGGCGATTGCTTCTTAAAGGCAGACTATCAAAGATTTCATATCCAAAATATGTATTTGTGAATGATGTCTAAATATATAACTATAAACACTAGAAATTTCGCTTTAATCAATTATTTCTTTCCCTCCCAAAAAAAATCCTCAAAAAAATCGATTTTTTGAAGCCTCTAAGGCAGGCTGCCCCCTTAAGGCGTTTTCACCAAAAAGGGATTTGAAGCATATTTTAAATTTCATTTCGAAATTATCACCAGTCTCTCTCCAAATTACTTTCTACACCCTGAACAGGGTATAAAGGTGGCCTGCATGTAAATATGATCACCGTGACAAGCTGAGTAGATTTAGCCATATCTGTCTGTCTGCTTTGCATACGGCGTTTTTTTCCTGAAAACCGGCTCATTAGTCGAAACCGCCGACATCGAAGCATTGTAGCTATATGCCAGATACAAACTGACCGATCAAAATCATGTTAATGTTTGGAACACTTTTTATTTTGCAAGTTGGATTCATGAAATTTCAAAATTTTGAGTTATGCATCGGAATAAAAGTACAAAATACACCGACGAAGGGTATTCTGTGCAGCTGAGGTTAACGTTTTTTCTTCTTATTTTTTTTATTTAACGAAACTTCCATCCAATGATTCCATCGGTGGGGCAACTTATTCGTCTAATTTGGCTTCTTGTGTCTTTTTTCAACTCCTCAAATTCAAATATTCACTAAAGTGAATGTTTGGGCTATGGAATGAAGTAATAAAATCTGAGTCGTGTGAACACGAAGATTTGCTTTATGACTCTCTAACCTAGAAATCACGCAATTATTCTCAGTTGTAACCAATCAATTGTATTGTCCATCAACGAGACAGCTATTAATAGTTGACACAAAGGCATCCTTATCAAAACAATTATCGACTCTAAGGCTGACCAGTTTCAAATACAAAATGGCTATTTATTAAAAATGCATAAATTTTTGAAATTTCTGCATTTCTCACTGAGTTAACAGCTTTTTCCTACAATTGTGAAATATGATCATTTTTTTTGTTCAAAACCACAAAATCTTGAGTTAAATGCGTTTTTTAAAAAACAATAAAAACAAACTGAAATCATCATACCTCATTACTCATACGCCCCGTCTGCAACGTGCAATACACGGCGTATAAGTAACATTGTGTTTAGCTTTCAATAACGCCGTGGTTGTTGGAAGAGGAATGCGAACAAATTATTACAAATGAATGAGATAGTTCAGGCAACGAAAATATTAAAGAAAGAAAGTCATAAAGTAGCATCAAGCGTTGGATTCAATTCTTTTTAAAAAATTATGTAGTATATATATTAATAGTTTATGTGAAATAGATATGATATAAATACAAAATGTATCTATACAAGGTGCGTTCCAAAGTAGACAGGACTTTTTGAATCTAGCGCCCCCTGGTGGCGCCATCTATATGACACGTGCGTTAGAATCTGCTATCAATTGTCCAGTGAGAATTTCATGACATTTCATGAATTGGAAGTGAAGTTATTGGGTTTTAAGTGTCAGTATGTTTGTGTTATCGGTGCGAAAATGAGCTTCGAACAAAGAGTCAACATTAAATTTTGTTTTAAAATTGGTAAAACTTTTACCGAAACGTTTCAATTGATGATTATGAGGTCATAAATAACGATCAACATGTGGGTCAATCAAAATCTGTGATCACCGGAAATTCCATAGAAACTGTGCGTGAATTCAACAAAAATCAGCCGAAATCATCATTGAAATTCATGGAAATGGAATTGAGCATCTCCAAAACATCGATTTATCGCATTTTGGCGGAAAATTTGGGCTTACGATAGGTGTGTGCACGGTTTGTTCCGCACAAATTGACCGACGACCAAAAATTGCTCTCATCGATCGACGCGTGTGACCGATTATTTGACCAAAAATCACATTTTAACCATTAAACACTCTCCGTATTCACCTGATATTGCACCGTGCAACTTCTTCCTTTCCGGAAAAATGCATTTTCCCATGAAAGGAAAGTGTTATGCAGACGTAGAGGTCATTTAAAAGGCTTGCACCGGCATACTGGCGGCCACACCGGCCATCGCGCTAAAACACTTGTTCCACATGTTTTTGGACCGTGCAAAAAGCTGTATTGAAGCAGAAGGAAACTATTTTGAATAAAATAAATTTATTTTGCCGAAAAAATCATTTGTTCTGTTTTTTTTAAGTCCTGTTTACTTTGGAATGCACCTTGTACATATATAAACAAGGTCATTGAAACGAAAGAATATGCAACTTATAAACAGTTAGTATTCAATACAAATGTAAAATAGATTATAGTCGCAACTGCATTGCTGTTTTATAAAATGTCTGCGCTAACAATTGTGCCACTTTTGTATTGATAAGCATAAAACAAATAATTGCTTACAAGACTCGTACCACTTCTGCAGAATACAAAAGGCCTAGCATTGACGGTCTCAGCGGTATGAGAATAGTCATTAACCCAAATTCCTAAATAAATACTGAGCAGTGGAAATTACCCAAAACGGAAATGCCAAAAAGGCAATGCGACAAAGTAATCATTTCGAGCACTTTGATTCGTACTCGCTCTGAACGAAAGGAAAAAAACGAAATTCATGTCAAACCAAACAGCATAGAAGATTAACTTACAAGTCAATAACTTATATTGTGAACATATGTAGCACCCTGTATTTAAAACATAGCTCTAACCGTAAGCATAGGCAATTGCATGAGGCATTCAATTTTTTTATGAAAGGAAATGCTGGGAAGTCATAGAACAAAAGTAACAACTCACGATTTGCGATTATGGCTAAACACGCATACACATGCATATGTAAATGTAAATTTATGTATTTAATTGTGTTAAGCGAATAACAATGAGTGTAGAAAGCATTCGACTGCTTAATCTTTAGTCAGAAAAAGCGCGACGATTGATTTGTTGTACACGAAATGGCGGATGCCAAAAATTATGGTCCTCAGATTTGCTGAGAAGGTTCTAATTTTAAAAGCAGACAGTTTTCATTGCATAAAATTTGTAAACAAACATTTTAGTTAGAGAGTAGTGGAGGTGTACTATCGAATAATTTGTACTTTAAAAAATAGTATTAATCCAAAAATGTGAGAAAAATTTCGTAATGATAACAAAACGAACGGTGTCAGTGCAATGTACTTGCGAATTCATTTGTAAGATTTATGGATGTATACAATACAATATATGGTACGGTTCTGTCAAAATCGTCATCATTCCCAATGTTGATCACGTTTTCGAATGTTAGCTGTACACTATACTTGGCAATCTGGTTCACTATTTCATTGCCTTCGCTGCCTTTGTGGCCTGGCACACAGTAGATGTGAAGTTGCTTGCTTCTGGCAACACTTTTCATTGCCGCCCTGTTTCGCAAGACACTTCTGGATATGCGATACAAAGTTACTGCCTTGATTGCTGCTTAACTGTTTAAGTAGTTGTTGACTCTGGAATTACCTGCAGGTTAATTAGAAGCCAGCTCCGCAATAGCAAAGACTTCAGATTGAAATACACTGCAGTGGTCCGGCAACTAAAAAAGTAGCCTTATGCCTAACTCTACACTCCCGCACCAACTCTATCGCCCATTTTTGAGCCATCAGTATAGATTTTTAGAGTGTTGCGCCTAGCTAACATACCTTTGCGCCAGCCATTTTTTTTCTATATTTACTTTGAAAGTTCTTTCCCAATAGAAAAGTGGGATCATGTAGTCGGTGTTTGCCCAGCCGCCATTACCCATCGAACTACGCCCGAAGGTTCTATATTTAAATTCTCCTGCAGCCAGTAGTCGACTCGCCGTTTTTGCTGCGCAGTTTTCAGCGAAGAGGTCTATGGGTGGCAGGTTCAGTACCAGTTTAATAGCCGCCGTTGGACTTGTTCTTAAAGCTCCTGTTATGCACAGTGCCCAATTTTGTGCTTTCTTGTGAACACAAGCAGATCCGTTTTCTCCGTGTTCAACCCCAGACTCGCTGGCAATGCCTAATTCTGGATTGTATTGAAAGTGGTGGCCATAATACTAATGGTCTGTAGACACCTACCCGTTATTAAGACTCCTTAGCAGCTTGTTCAAAACTAATGTCCATGGAAGCGGAGTTAGCACTCCACTTTGCGGAGTACCTTTACAGACATTGGTCACTTTAGCGTCGTTCCATTCAGCTCTTATCCGTCTAGAGGTTAAAAGGCTTCTGATCCAGCGTTGTATAGCAGGACCAAAATCTATTAAACCTCCAGAAATGTCCAGGAATGTTCCAAGAGCCGTTTCGATATTAAATACCAGTGTTTAGAGTGCAGTCTCTACTGATCTGCCCTTCATATTTATATGCGCGCTGCGCCTTGGGCAGCTTCTAGAAGGCGCTGCGGCCCTAATGTACGCGTCCAAGATTTTCTTTAGCATTTTCAGCAGGATGGAAGTTAAGCTTATAGGCCTAAACTCTTTCGAGTGGGTTGTGTTGTTTCTACCTGCCTTCGGTATAAAAACTACTTCAGCCTCTCTCCATGAGTGTGGCACATAGCTGAACTTCATGCATACCTTAAAAATCGCCTTTAGTCATGGTACGGATAGACAGAGTGTATTCTGTAGCATTGCTGGAATCCGTCCGTACCGGGAGATTTGTATGGGTCAAATGGGCGGATTGTCTATTCCATTTTATTTTCCGTAAAGATGGGTTCAGGAACGTTTACTGCACTACTTCCTTAGTAGCTAGGACTTACCGCGTCATTACAGCCTGGAAAGTGCTCACTGACTGGTTCTTCTAATGAGTCCTGGCAGTTGTTCGTCCACGTTACGCTACTTTTGCGAATAATACCGGGCGAGACAGGGCTTTTAGATAATGGTTTCCTAAGTCTCGCCTTCTCGTGAGTCTTTTCAAATTCACTATATACGTTTTTACAGGTCGCTTTGTCCTGCGCACCAACTTTTTGTAGGCCCTTTGATCTTTATATGCGTTCTAATAGTCCTCGCTTTCTGTTAGCTGGGCCCAGCTGAAGCAATCCCGTACTTTGCGTCTACAAGACCCAAGCTCCTTAATCCACCAAGAGAGCTTCGTTTTGTGTTTGAGTCGCAGTATTTAGGGCATTCGTTAATACAGTCACGCCCTTTTCAAGCTTGTTCCTAACCTAACCTACGATTATTGCCAATTCTGTTAGTCTCAACCAGTACTTTGCTATAACGGTAAAGAGTTTTGCGGATCAGCTAGCTGTTTATAAAAACGATTTCTCTGCGCCAACGCCAAAAGTCGATTGTGTTTCTCATTACAATCTCTAAAAGCACAGCCAGTGAAAAACGCTACTGCCTTCCTTCCTCATCGGCAAAATGTGTGCACAGTGAAAAACGTGGTAAAAACGCAGAAATCAGCCATCTTTGTTTGAAGATAGGTCGTGGCAGCTGACACGAGCCACGATTCTACGTTTTTCACTGGCTGTAAAAAAATAAAAAAAAAAAGTATTTGAAAAGTAAACACAAAAATTATAAACGTTTTGAAACATTTTAATTTTTTTTTAATCTTCCTACTAGTTTTATTTTAACAATTTTTTCTAATCACGCAAAATTTTAGCTTCAAAAATGTGCACCATAAATTAATGCGCTCAATAAAATCTTATCGAATTAGAGAAATCTTTATGTGACTAACTAAAGAAAAATAAAACTCCAACACTGTTTACAAATTTCGTAATTGAAACAAGACTGCTCGTATAACGGCACCAAACTAGTGTATACTGAATAAGCCTAAGCTATTGCCCACCAATGTTGCTTCGATAGCTGTTACGTCACCTCTTCAATTAATGCTTGACATGTTCGTGTCAAGCCTTTGTCCAATATACACAAGTCAAATCCAGCACAGCAACAATAAAGTTTAGAGTAGTAAAAGGCTCAGCTAAAAGCTCAATAACCTGACAATTCTTAGCGGAGTTTATTGAACTCGACGCAATTTAAACTCATTTATATTATACAAACAGCAAAATGCTTATATATACATACATATACATATGTACGTATGTATGTGTGTACATAGGCAAATAGAAAAATACCTAAATTATTCGACATTAAACGCAACACGTTCTCTACCGGCATAAAAATGAGACGTCATAACATACTTGCTTTTAAAAATAACTGCATAACTTTACATAGTGTCCGCGAGCGTGTGTGTGTGTATGCATGCGTTTGATATTTTTATTGTCATATTAACACACGAGTAGTACTCGCCTTATGTTTTTAAAAATACTAAGGTTATTATTAACTATATTCATGTATGTATGTATGTATGTATATATATATATATATGTATGCAGGTATTGGTAATTGCACCCGGTCACTTATTTGACCACTTACATATATGATAGACTCTCCAATATTTTATATAAGTATTTTATATGCATTTTGTTAACTGATATACCGTTAATTAGCTTTGCTCCGCAACAACGAAAGCTCTACAGCTGTCATATACACTTGCATTCCCTTGGTTTTATTATTATTTTTGCTCATATGTACATATTTGTACATTGTTAGTTAATAATAACCCTTTGGCGACCACACCGTGTCTACTGTCTAGACCATGCTGACCAATCCAGCCAGTCCCTAAGGTCTAAGCCAGTTGATGGTAGGCGAGTTCTCGGGACTTTGTTTTTGTTTATTCGCGCAAGGAATTTTCCTATGTACATATTTATTGTAATGATTAATTTTCATATTTAGTATATACATATACATACATACATATATGTGTTTATATACATATGTACATATGTATATGAATATGAAATATAAGGTATAGTTTGCGTGCCGCCATATATTTCTAGTTAAAACGGAACTATACTTGACCTTACTGCGAATAAAATGATAGCATATACTATATATGTATGTACAACCCTATGTAGTTATATAAATGGACTTATACATATGTACATTTGCTCGTATATTCTTCACATACATACATACAACTTAATTGGGAGTATTTTTGCAACGATTTTCCCACACCGAAGTAATAATCATTTAGTTTGGTGAATGATTCGTTTGTTTGGATGACATAAATTATGAATAAGAGAAGTTAAGACATAACACCTTGTGTGAAATTATTAGAAATACCATTTTTTCATAATAAAAAATTATAACATTTAAAACGAACTTCAACTTTACTTGATTACTCGGTTTCAAAATCATCTACACTTACCTACCAGCTTTTTATCTGATCGAAAACAGAGTTTGGCAGACCAAAAACGATCAATACAGGATTTGTCCGGAAAGTAATAGGACTGAGTCGATTTAAAAAAATTTATTGAACCAATCATTACAATTCTTTAAAAACTTACGATGCAGCGCTACCAAGGCGATTTCCGAGCATTGAAGGCATTCCCCGGAGTAGCCTTGAGAGCCAAGCTGCATGCTGCTTGGGTCCCCTCTGTCATCTCAAAATGCTTGCCTTTCATCTGCCTTTTCAGGCAAGGAAACAAAAAAGCCCGGGGGCTACATCTGCGGAAGCGTTGGGATGCCGGCCTTGGTTAGGTAGCTGTTCACAAAAAAGGCGTTGTGAGCCGGTGCGTTGTCGTGGTGCAACTTCCAATTTGGCTGCGATGTCTTTTCGGACCCGATTGATCCTTCGTTTGGTCTCTTGAGGACTTCCACGTAAAACTTGGCGTTGACGGTTTATCCAGGAGAATTCATGCTGGACGATGCCTTTGAAGTCAAAAAATACAATTAGCATCGTTTTCACTTTGGATTTGCTCATTCTTCGCTTTTTTGGGCGAGGAGACGTCAGCGAGTGCCTCTCAGAAGATTGCCTCTTTGTTTCGGGATCATACTCAAAGATCCATGACTCGTCACCTGCGTCGGAAGAATGTCCTATTACTTTCCGGACAATACCTGTATTTTTTTCAGTTTTTGATTTTTTTGGTTCTGGCTAATTGAAAGTACAATATCATTTCTTAGAATTTTTCGGCGGAGAAGAGCAGAATCACTAGTACTGCAACAGTGCAGACGCCTTTTATAGTGTCATCGGAGATCGCCTGTAACTAGAAATATATTTAAACTTTTTCTTCAAAAATTTTTCAGTAATTAAAGCGGCATGCTCTATTTTATACGGTCGTCAACGGTTGGAGCAAACAGCAAAGATAATCCACTATAATGAGCAGTAGAAGAGTTTATTTATAACTGAACTTAGCTTTAGGCCTGGAAAATCCACAATCGACCAGATGTTCACCATGCGCCAAATCTTGGAAAAGCCCCTTGAAAGGAAGATCAGCACATACCACCTCTTCGTCGATTTTTAAAGCCGCATTGACAGTGTAGAATGGACCCACCAACCACCTTGGTAGGGTTCGAGGCCCATAAACCATTGCCGTACTTTGGGTGCAGCACCCGGTTGCAAATCAACTCCACATTCAACTGACAAGGCGTCAGCTCTTCCCATATTCGGGTTTTATCCACAACCACAACGATACTCCCCGAGGAACCAATCCGTATGAGCGAACTCCAAGAGCTCCTGCTCCCCGTGATACTAAAATAAAGTCTCCAGGCAGACCTTTTAGCCGAAAACTACTACCAGTTGAGCCTCCATACTGCTCTGGACTGGTGGCCAGAGGTTCTACCCCATATACACATTACACGTACACACCATTCACACAAGAAGCTAACCCTAATTCTCAGTTAAACCCCATCGCCACCTAAGCAATCCACACGCAAACGACCCTAATTGTTCGGCATTCCGACTAGTGGAGATCACACTGTTAGCATCTAGAAGTCCTTCAGTCCAGCTAATCCCCATACCACCCAGATTCCTAATGGCCGAATACATTGGGCATTCTGCAATTACGGGCACCCAGTCCTCTACCCCCGTCCCACAAAAACAACCCGACCTATCAGATAGGTGCCTCTGATGCAAAAATTAATTCAGAGGCACATGCCCATACCCTCAACAAACCCAACGTCCCAAATGTACTCATAAGTCACTAGACCGTAGGACTATTGTCCCAGCGGTCTTGGAACCTATACCTCACCCTACCATCTAGAATCCCTCCCTCTCCACATCATCTTCGGAAATCCTGTAACTCCGCGTCACTGTTGACAGTTGCTAAGAGGCCTGTGAGGTATTTGAGGTATTCTGATTACGAATTTGAGTTGAAAATTTTCCATCACGTACAGCTATGTTTGTAATTTTAATAAATGCTTATGGTTTGATGTCTGCACCCCTTGGCTACAACATAAAAAATCTCACATGATAGGAAAATTTTACAATCATTTTCGGTTTTAACAACCCAAAACCAGTAAAAAAACAGCCATTAACATTACAGTCGCAAAATGACAGTAAACAAGAGTAACCCTGGTCCATTCCCGTTACGTAAACTTTACTGTCGTGTGAACGGAATTTGAATTTAATCATACTTGATGACTGGAGAACAAATATGATCTTTTGTTTATTTGAAAGCAAGATTCTTCAATAAGCACATTTGCGGTTTTATCATAATGATCATAACTTAATTTAATTTCGAAAACAATTCTAAATTTAAAAGCACTCTTCCACTTTTCAAAATTCATTTTCTTTACTTTACACTTTTTCCTGATAGTACCTCCACAACACCGCCGACGGGACTCTCACATGTGGCACGCATGATGGACTCATTAATACTAGATCAATATCCACCATTCGCCTTCACAAAGATCACAACCACACATAGACCATCACGTGCTGGGAACAACAAGAAAACCGAAACCACACGCACAACCACTTTGACTGGCCTTTCGCCCGGCAGCGCGGCTACTTTTGGCGGTGGCAACGGCATTGCGGCAGCAGGCCTTCGGAAAACGCGCATACCAACACAAGGTGTGTAGAAAATAGAACCATAGAAATGTCACACAATTAAACTAATCTATGCATTTCTTCCAGAAGTCCCCCCACAACCACGCCCCAACACAAATTTGCCACCCACAGCTGGCACCACAAATCCACTTTATCAGAATGCTAACGGCGGTACCAACAATACCGCTGGTGTTGGTAATAATACACACATACAATTCCCAAATCATAATGACAACCGTTGGATCTCATCGTTGCGTCGTTCACGTGATCCCGAACTACAGCCGACACTGCCTTCGATCAATTTGAGCCATCACGGTAGCGCACATAATGTGGGCGGTAGTCTGAGCACCAGCACTGATAAAGGGCGCAGTTCGCGCAGCATCAAGGCCTCGACTATAGCGGCTACGCGCAAAAGTCGCAGTGTGGAACGTATTCGTGCACGCAAACTTACCACACAAATTAAACTCAAGGATAAACCGAAGAAGAACTCCATCGATGAGAATTCCAATTCGGATGATCAGGAAATCACATCGCTAGAGGAGAATTCTACGTCACAGAATACGCCGAAGAGTTCGCCGAAAACAAAAACGAAAATATTCTCGCCCATCGGCTATGAGCCACATTTGGTAGACACACTAGAAAAGGATATACTGCAGCGTAATCCAGGTGTCAAATGGTGTGATGTAGCTGGCTTGAATGATGCCAAGGCCATATTGCAAGAAGCAGTTGTATTGCCGATAATTATGCCCGATTTCTTCAAAGGCATACGGCGACCTTGGCGTGGCGTATTGATGGTGGGCGCACCGGGTACGGGTAAGACTATGTTAGCCAAGGCTGTGGCCACGGAATGTGGCACGACTTTCTTTAATGTCTCCTCGGCGACACTAACCTCAAAATATCGTGGTGAAAGCGAAAAACTGGTGCGTTTATTATTCGAGATGGCACGCTTCTATGCGCCGAGCACAATTTTCTTTGACGAAATCGATGCGTTGTGTACATCGCGTGGCAGCGATTCGGAGCACGAGGCAAGCCGGCGCTTTAAAGCAGAGCTATTGATACAGATGGATGGTTTGAATGCAACGCTGCAGGACGATAAAATCATCATGGTTTTAGCGGCAACTAATCATCCATGGGATATTGATGAGGCTTTCAGACGACGTTTCGAGAAAAGGATCTATATTGCACTTCCAAATGGTAAGTCAAAGGGGAGAAAGCGAAATGTCGTATTTTCTGTTATGTTTTAGTTTATTTATTAGTTGATGAAAAGTTGATTTTTTTATATGACCTTCAGCCGATAATGTGTGTGGATATTGTTGGGTTATCACCCAACTCAGCACTCTCTCCCCAATTATTTTTCAAAATATTTTATAAAAATGTGAATACTTATTTTAAATTAACAAATTTTGTTTTCTTTAATATTTCCTGCAGAAGAGACACGTTCCGCTCTACTAAAACTCTGCCTCAAAGATGTTCGTCTCTCACCCAATTTGGATACGAATCTCATTGGCGATCAGCTGACAGGATACTCCGGTTCGGATATTAGCAATGTCTGTCGTGATGCGGCTATGATGGCAATGCGGCGTCTCATCGCCGGACGCTCGCCATCGGAAATAAAGGAGATACGCCGTGAAGACATTGACCAACCCATAACAATACAGGATTTTAAAGACGCTATGGAACGTACGAAGCAATCAGTTTCGTTGGACGATGTGGCGCGTTTTGAAAAATGGATGGAAGTCTATGGTTCATGTTAAACTAATATAGGCGCGCAGTGAAAAGAATGCTCTCAAATTATAATAATTGATCACATTGAAATTTAAAAATCAATAAGCAATAAATTGTAGCGATTTTTTTTTTAACTAAGCAAGAAAGTGGTTAATAGAAAAACGTGCAAGGAGAAAATATAAATTTGCAAGACGTATGTATGTATATACTACATTAAGGTCTCCGTTATTTCCCAAGTTGATGTTTTTTTTTCAAACGCCGCTGAAGTGTCAGTTTTTGCCCTAAATAAACTATCTGTATTCATATAGTAGTACACCATGTCGTATGAGCAACACAGAATGTGTACATCACTTGCATGAATGCTCATGTCACTTGATGTGTAGTATATTTTTAACTACATATGTATAAATTTTAAAGGGATTTTTTTTATAAAAAAATTATTGAAACTTTTTTTTGTATAATTATAATATTGTAGATTTATATACAATATCGAAAAGCTCGATGTTATATACATACATGGAAAAGAAAAATAATTTAAGACCGGTTTAGATTAGAAATAAGATCTCGTTTACGTTGAATCCTTATTTTTAGGGCAGTAACTGAAACTTCAATGGGCGTTTGAAAAAAAAAACATCCAATTCGGAAAATAACGGATATCCTAATACTACACATTTGTAATCAGTATTTAGTGCATGACTTGCGTAAATTTAGAAAAACTTCCATAGCTCATAACTGTTGTGTGGACTTGTAATACGGATTATGATTTCCAATACAATGTTTGACCTTTATCATTAGTTAAAAACTTAACCTGGATTCGCTCAATATTTCGAAAACCCACCACTCCTAACCCAAGGCATTGCCCTATCATCTACTTTGAAATTTCAACGATTGAGCGTAGGTAAAATTCACAAGTGATTATTAGATAACCATTTATAAGCAATTAGTCGATAAACCAACATTTTATATAAACAAATTTATAAATTTAATATTAAAATGGTAAATGTATGTATAATCGAATCAATAAATTCACAAACAGCTAATGAAGTGTATGCTTAAATCTGCTTGGTCAACTGTTTTAATTTTAATAATTTAATTTTATTGTATAATCAATTAAAACAAATGCTCAAATGCACTGATTACTAGTTAACATCGACATTGATAATAAAACACAAATAACTGTACCATAAATCGCATGCTTAATCGCGTAACTTCTCAAGAATCTGTTTATAGGCGCTTTCCACTTGCTGGTACTCCTCATTTAACTGTTCAATGCGTTGCATTGGTGTGGGCAGACGCGCTCTCAACCATTCTGTATCCACATTGGCTTTCTCCATTTTCTTAATGTCGTTTATCTGCTTATAATGAACTGCGTTTAAACGTCGCTTAACATCCAAACGATATGCCCGATAATCTTCTTCGTCATTTAAATTTGTATAATAGAGGCGGAGTATTTCATACACGCGACGACACTGACGAGGATTCAACTAAGCATACAAAACAAAAAGCAAAACTAAATAACATTTAGAGGTATTTAAGTTGTGGTAATTTACTTTGTACGTTTCCCGTGCTTCTCTAATCATTTCCTTGCTGAAACCTTTTTTAATGACATCTCTTCCGAAACTTTTCAAACCCTTACATAACCGTGCGTCCACAAAATTGCGTAAACGCTGAAAGTCGTCAGATGGATCTTCCACAGTCATATCCACCACGTTTTTCTGAGATTGATAGTGCTTATATATGGTCTCTACGAAGCTTGTGCCAATCCCGAGCTTTTGAAATGGTGGCAGGACTAACACTTGACTGATACGTGGTCGTATGTGTTGTGGATATGCATAATACTCATAAACAGTTGTGTAACCAGTCGTTGCATACTGATAATCTCCATTCTCATTTTTGTATTTTTCGTAGCTAATGTGGTAAAAATGAAATATATTTAGTAAAACAAAATCTCATCTTTATGGTTTAGTACACACCATACAAAAAAGCTCCACTGTGTATCATCAATGTCAATATACGATGCAGCATCGACAAACCAAAGTATAAATGTTTGAAGACGACTGAAAAATTTTAGAAATGCCGGCACTTTATAATCACAGTGATATATTTCGAACAATCGCTCCTTTCCCTGTGCGTCAGTTACTTGGTGTTCGGATAATTTTTCGCCAAAAGGTTGAAATTTGTCGGCTTTGTCGAGGGTCTTTAAAAACTCATCCATGTTGATAAAGAAGCAGCCTTCGGGTAACTTTTCAGCAATAGTGAGCACAACATTATCAGCTTTTATATCTCCTTCTGATATCTCATTTACTCGGCTGCTATATTCTGTACCAACATAAATGTGTAATGGTCCGGCAGTATATAAGATTCGTACTCGCAAATCTTTATAGCCAAATATGCTCTCCGATTCGCCAAATATTTGATGTGCCATCAACGGGTGAAATACAAGACTATCATCTTCCAGATCTTGCTTGCGACGTACTACAAGACGAATAATACAAATGAGATTTCGTTAAATTATTTTTAAGTTTAAAATTACTCAATTTAAATTCCACCACTTCAAGTGCGTCCAACACGAGTTCTTCATAGTCGTGAATATGCGACATGCCGGCAACAATAAACTTCCCTCCAAAATATGGTGTCAGTTTTTCCTTCTAGAAAAGCTTCAAATTTTCACCTCTCTCGACTAACGCGAGCACTGCTATTAAATTCAGTTAATATAATTAATAGAGCTTATTATTTATTCTTCTTTATATGTACTAATTTAGATATTAAATGGAAATACATAAGTCACGAATTGGTAAAAAAATTTCGAGCGCAAAATGCCAATAGCAACAAACCAATTCCAATAAATGTTGACAGTTGACAAATGCCTGGTAGCGCTGTGTTTCATATGCAAAGTGATTGTCACAATGAGTCCAAAATTGGCCTGCTCAAACATGAATTGATTTTACACAATTATCCGGATATGTTCTTTTTTTTAGTTAGCATTACTTTAAATTTATTCTAGACACTTTAATTTTTTTATTCTTATGTACGGAAAAAAAGCCAAGTATTGTCATATATTCTGATTTGTTATAATACACCCTGCTTCGAACGACGTTGACATTATATTCTCAATCACAGCCAACTTAATTGATTAGTAAGCAGAATTATCCGAAGTCGATTTGTAGCCGCATTTCATATTATTTTTCTAAAACTTTAAATTAAATTAATTCAATCACTTGTAACTGGCAATTAGCTCGTTAAAACGTAATATATAATACACGATAACTTTAAGGATTACTTGTTCCTTTCTTATTAATAAAAAGAGTAAAGTTGTCGCATTTTTAGTTGTCTTGTATTTTCATCTGTATATTCTTGTGTCTTTTGCCGTCTTTGTTATAGTTGAAAAATCGCTAAAAATGGATAATTACCTGTTTGAAGGCGGTCGCATCACTAAAATGGAGGTTGATTATTCACCTGCATGTGATGAGAAAATTCCATTAGCCAAAGACATGGCAAAAAAAAATCCGGAAGCCTTTCATGACGCCATCGAGCTGCTACTGCAACTTGAGAAACAAACTCGTCTGGTACGTAAATTTTTTCAATATAATTTAATGGCATATATCTACAGTGTTCCTAATTTCCGCAGGGCGCCGATATGGTTTCTTGTTCGCGTGTACTTGTCGCAATCTGCCAGATATGTTTTGAAGCTCAAAACTGGAACGCTTTAAATGAGTATGTTTCATTATTGGCACGTCGGCGATCACAACTTAAACAAGCTGTTTCAAAAATGATTCAAGAATGCTGCACTTATGTTGATAAAACGCCTGACAAGGCCACCAAGTTGAAGCTTATTGATACTTTGCGTTCAGTAACTGAGGGCAAAATTTATGTAGAAATTGAGCGTGCCAGACTAACAAAAATTTTGGCCGATATCAAGGAAGCTGATGGTGATATTGCCGGTGCAGCTTCTGTAATGGAAGAATTGCAAGTCGAAACTTATGGTTCAATGGATAAACGTGAAAAGGTTGAATTGATTTTGGAACAAATGCGACTTTGTTTGTTGAAAGAAGATTTTGTTTCTACGCAAATCATAGCTAAGAAAATAAGCATTAAATTCTTTGATGATCCAGCACAACATGATTTAAAGCTAAAATTCTACAACCTTATGATCCGACTGGATCGCGATGGGTCCTTCTTAAAAACTTCCCGTCACTACCAGGCTATAGCGGAACCAGCACGTCCCGTAGCAGCAGTTCCGCAATTAACAGAGGAGGAAAAGAAAAAATTAAGCGAAGAAGATAAAAAGAAGCGAGAGGACGAAATAAAGGCAGCAGCTGCGGCGGCGGCCGCATTGTCAACTGTAGAACTAACTCCCGAACAGGAAAAGGAACAAAAAGAGAAACTCATCTGCGCTGTCCTTTACTGCGTATTAGCGCCATATGACAATGAACAAAGTGATATGATGGCACATTTATCGAAAAAGAAAAAGCTCGAAGACATACCAGCTTATCGGTTAGTTCCTCAAAGTAAAATTTGGAAATATATAATAATGATTTGTTTATATTTACAGTGAAATATTACGTTTGTTCATGTCGAAGGAACTGATAAATTTCGATACATTCAACGCCGATTTTGGAAGTGTATTGGCCGAGAATGAAATGTTTGCAGAAAGCACTAAACATGGTCGCAAATGTATATCTGAATTAAAGGATCGCTTAATAGAGCACGTAAGAAAATATTTTTCTTGGAATCAAAGAATTAATTATTACATTGTACATTAATTTCCAATTAGAATATTCGTATTATTGCGATGTACTATTCCCGCATTCACCTCCAACGCATGAGTGAGTTGCTCAACTTGCCTACAAACCGCTGTGAAGAATACCTTTCGAAATTAGCGAATAGTGACACCATAAGAGTGAAAATTGATCGTCCTGTTGGAATTATTTACTTCACCACCAAAAAGAGCGCCTCTGATATTTTGAATAACTGGGCGAACGATGTGAATCAGTTGATGTCATTGGTGAATAAGACTTGTCATCTTATCAATAAGGAAGAATGCATTCATTCTGCTATTGGAGTAGTTGTAGAGGAGTAGATTACCAGAAAAATGTACATTCTTTTTTAATTTAATATTCGCAAAGCTGATTTAAATTTAATTTACTTTCATTTCTAATGCCTCAAACTAATGCATTTCACACCGAATGTATTAATATTGAAGACTAGGCATTAAAGCGAAATAAAATGTACGCAAGCTTCAATAAGTGTTTTTGTAGAGGGGTTAAAATTTTCTATTTCATAAACCAAATTATTATGTCATTCCAAAAAAGCGTCTGATTTCCACCATATTTAGACAAAAAAGAAATTTAATGACAATCAACAAAAATGGGTAAATGTGAAAACAAAACAATTTCATTTAGGGCAATCCTTATTGTATTATACAGAAATTTCGTTATTTCAAAAAATTTTTATTTCACTAAGTGCAACCCTGCAATGTTGTTGTTTTTGAACACGCTCGCTATGATAGCAGATGACAAGCGAAAATAGCGATCTAATTTTGAAAAAGCAATTATTCACAGCCGAAATCGTTCCTGAAATTAAACCATTTAGAAATGGGTTGTCCAATGGCTTTTGGTGAACTAAATATTCCGTCTTCACGTGCCTTCTGGGATGATTGTGATGAGGACGAGCCAGTCCAAAGGGATACGGAAACAAAAAAGTGACTTGCATGTTATTTTGTTCGCCATTAAAATGCATATTGAAATAAACGATTTTCGCCTTGCAGACTCGAATTACTGTACGAACCAAATGAACCCCAAACGCCTTTACCCAGTAAGATATTTCTGTTAATTGAGGGTAAGGACGTGTCAGAATTTGTGGAAGCGGCTTTATTAGGAGGAGCTCGGAATATATGTAAATTGCCATCACCTAAGTCATCTTTGCATTATGTGCAGGACAAGGAACTTTTGATCGCGCTGTTGCAGGAAGATCTAACAAATAGTGGTGAATTGACAGAGTTATTACTTCCGTATGCGAAAGAGGCGGAAAAAGTTATTACGTTGACCGTAAAATCCAAAATAGAGTATCAGAGTGAAAATTTGAAATGTGTACGTGATGACATTACCTTCATAAGGGGCATTACTTCCAAATCGTCCCAAGTCGAAGAGCTTGAACCACCTAATTTCGTAGTGGGTGTGGCAGCTGGAAGTAAGTACCCGCTTAATTCCTAATATTAGTTGATCAGTTATTTCCATTGATATTTTAGTTGCTTGTTGGAGGCACAACGCGAACTTGCCTTCGTCGGCCTATGTTGCCTATACTGACAATGTCTCGTTGGATACATTGGCTGCAAAGCCCATAATAAAACTGCTACAAGAAGTGGGGATAGATTGTAAGGACAGTTACAAACCTATTTATAGAGAAGCGTCTCACCTATATATGTAAGATTTTGTAAAGGTGCTAAAGGGTTAAAAACTTTATATTTTTATATATACAAAAGTTAAATAATTGGTGAGAAGAAATATGAACAATTTGGGATTGTTAAAATGAAAAGTGTATTTAAATCTTTTATTTATATCCATTACACCAAAAATCTCAAATACATTACTTAGCGTCTAACTCGAAAATGCTAAGCTTAAGCGTTTTGCTACGCTGTTCCATATGTGCTTTTGAAATAGCAATAAATTGTGGCCGACTTAGAAGCGAATACGCGGGCACTAATAAAGATTGTACTAGAGAATGTAATTCTTTTCGCCCACTACAAAATAAGTCGATTCCCAACTCGAGAGATGTGCCAAAATCACATTCATCCATTGCTATATTAGCAGCAGTTGCCACTGGTTGCAATTTTTCAATAACTGCTGCTTTAATTTCCTCATTATCCCCATCGCCATCAGATGGTCCAGCTTTGACGAAAAGTTCCAGTATTTTTTTCAATTCTCCATCGGAAACAATAAGTGGTCTGTAACCAACTTGTGTATTGCCTTCGTACGGTACTACAATACCTGCCTCGTGGAAAGTTTTAGCTACAACTTTAGCACTTCGTCGTTTACGCAATGTCTCCAATTTTTCTAATTTTATTTCATTTACATTTATAAACATTTGCAATGATTTACGTGTGGATGATACCAAAGTTGCAGTAAACGGGGTGCTTGTAAAATCCTTGTCAAGGTAATGTAAAAATGCATCGAAAACATTGCCTGCAATGAATTCGAACTTACAGTTCTTTAAGGAGTCGTTGCGTGCTATTAAAAGGCAATCATTGTCCTTCGGCAAATCACGCCAATAACCATAATGGACACCAGTATCACGACGTACGAGTATCGTTTGAAATTCAGGAGGATCATAGAAAAAACGCCAATGACGTAAATAATCACCTGGTTCACGTAACTTTGCTTTATGAAAGCGACCAGCTAGAAATTCAAACGGCCCCACTAATTGCAACTGGAATTGTTTTTCGAAATACTGCAAAATTTCTTCACCTGTGGCATTATTTTTCAAAGTGTTTGCGAATTTCCAGAAGTCATAAAAGTCCGGAGGCATTTCAACAAGGAACTTGTGGCGTATAAATTCATTACTACGCAGCAATTCGTCGTATTCAGCTTGCACAGAAAACTTTATACGCTTTGCGAGGATTTCCATATAGTTTTTTCCAGCAATATTTCCAAGAGCCTCAGCACGCAATTCATCTGTATCTATTTCCTTACGTTCGCCAGTAGAAGTATTCTTGCTAATAGTTGCCTCCACATCCATGTCTAGATTGTTTAGAGATTCATCAGTTTTTGGCTCTTGTTTGAGATCCTCGGTTGTTCTTCGTTTCTGTGCCTCTTTGTCTTTGACTGGGCTATAGTCAGCAGTTGAAACTGTAGTACTGTCTTTGGGTGGATGATTATACTTTTCCAAATGCGCCGAATTTTTTTGATAACATTTCTCCCAATATTTGCAGTCTTGTTTTGGCATAACGACAAACAATTTTATTGTTTATTAACTAATTTGTACACAACTTTAGTGAAATTTTATAGATATTGCTACCAAAGCGCATTAATATTTGTTTACATCTGACACGCCGCCAGTAAAACACAAAATATCGGTTTTCGCAAACAATAGAGTTGCCGACTGTTTATTTTTTTAAAAGTGTGATGAAAGAATATTATATTATGTACAATAGATACCACTTAAATAATAGTACTACAAAATACATTCTATTAAATTGAAATGTAATATTTTAAATTTAAAATTTTTACAATAATTTTTCATTATATTTACTAGATTAATCTATATATTTCATATTTCTCGGTACCTTGGTGTCAATGCGATAGGGCAGTAGGTAGCCGATATACATTTTTGCTTATCGATTACTCGCTTCAAACAACGTTGCTTCTAGTTAATTTAGCAGATAAATGCAAATATTAATTTACTTATTATTTTTATTAGTGGTTGCATAGAGTTTATTTAATAATATACCTGTAAAAGATGGTTGAAAATAATTCTGACGATGGAAGTGGTGAGTTCCAAGATGGAATTAACTCGTAATTGCTGCGATACATTGTGTTTATTTATGTAGGTTCGGAATCTGAAGGTAGCCATAGTAGATCTCCTTCGCCACAAACTGCACAAACCCCGGGCTATTCCTTGGAACATCATGATCCAGAACAAGGGTAAAATCTTAATGATCTTATTATATCCAAAATATCTTAAGTTTTTAAATATTTTTATGAATATTTGACTTTAGTTCCCCTCGTAGCGCTCATTCGGCTGCGAGTGGTAGTGATAGAAAATCACGTTCGCGTTCACGTTCATCCTCGAGTTCGGGATCGCACAGCAACTCAGGTTCTCGTTCTGGGACGCGGTCCCCATCTGGTTCACCCCACAGCAGACGCTCAGGTTCAGCTCAAAGCAGACACTCTGCCACTTCGGCAGCCAGTAGAGAACATAGGGCCCGTGAAAGCCCTGAACATTCAAATGTGGCTAGCCCCGACCAATCACCTGTAGCAAGTCGACAACAAACTCCAGTTACAAGTCGTGAGCAATCGCCTGTCGCTCAGGAGACTTCGCCGAAGCGTAATGAGGGCACACCTCATAATCAAACCCCAAACGACGACGATACACGTTCTCAATCACCCAACTTGCAAATAGATGACCGTGCAAATTCACGATCACGTTCACGTAGCCAAAGTCGTCGCTCACGATCCGCTACGCCACGCTCTAAATCTGGGGGATCTTCACATTCAGGATCTCGATCAAGAAGTGGAACCAGGTCTCGTTCCGGATCGCGTGCACATTCAGGTTCACGTTCGCGATCTGGTACGCCTGCATCACGCAAATCTGATAAGTCTGGCAGTGGATCTGAATCAGGTAGTGATTTTGGTGCCCGACAGAAGAAAAAGCGTAAGACCACAGCATCTAGCGGTTCTGAATCTGAAAGTGCTCCTCGCAAAAGAGCCAGTGGAGACGAAAGCGATGAAGGTGCCACTGCAAAGGCTAAGAAAGCACGCATTATCGATTCAGACAGCGACAATGAAGAGGTATCTGCACCTTTGCACAATAATTTTTTTGATTGCAATGAATATATTTGACTTTTCAGCAATCGCAAAAAATCGATGCAAATGACATTTTTGGAGATGCCGATGATATCAGTCTATCTGAAGATGATGGTCAAAAATCTGATGCTGGTTCCCGTAAAAGTCACTCGCGCACCCGTTCACGTTCCAAGTCGAAATCAAGCTCTCGGAGTGGTTCACGTCGTTCAGGTTCCGGATCACGTTCCCGTTCAAGGTCTCGTTCACGTTCTTCTCGTTCGCGTTCTCGGTCACGAAGCCCAGGACGAGTAGAAGAACAACAGCAGAAGGAAGATGAGCCGGAACCTATTCCCGAAACTCGTATTGATGTCGAAATTCCACGCATAGTAACAGACCTGGGAAAGGAAATTCACTTTGTAAAACTTCCGAATTTCCTTTCGGTGGATACACGTCCCTTTGACAAGGACACCTATGAGGATGAAATTGATGAGGAGGAAACTATGGACGAAGAAGGTCGACAGCGTATCAAATTGAAAGTAAGTAATACCATTCGTTGGCGCGAATATATGGCAAATAATGGTGACATGATCAAAGAATCCAATGCACGATTTGTACGTTGGTCAGACGGTAGCATGACATTACATTTGGGCAACGAAACCTTCGATGTATATCGTCAACCATTACATGGCGATCATAACCATATGTTCATTCGTCAAGGTACTGGTTTACAAGGACAAGCCGTCTTCCGCACCAAACTTACCTTCCGACCACACTCCACCGAATCATTCACACACAAGAAGATGACAATGTCACTGGCAGATCGTTCACAAAAGACCAGTGGCATTAAGATTCTCACACAAGTCGGCAAAGATCCGACCACCGATCGTAAGTACAATCTCAAAAAGGAGGAGGAAAAACTGCGCCAAGCAATGCGTATGCAACACAAACCGCAACCTAAGAAAAAGAAAGGTGGTGCGCATGATGTGCATGGCGGTGCCAATTCGTCGTATCATCACGACGAAGGAAGTGACGATGAAAATGCTATTTCTCTTAGCGCTATCAAGAATAAATATAAGAAAGGTAGTGGCGGTGGTGGTGGTGGTGCACCTTCAGTAACCTCAGAACAAAAGGGTTCGGCCATTTACTCATCAGACGAAGATGATGGTTCCGACTTCGACGGCCGACGTAGCAAGAAAAAGGACAAGTCAAAATCGGTGAAAGCACTGCGTGATTCCGACAGCGAATCGGATAATGAACATGGCAGCGGCAAAGGGAGTGGCGGTGGCAGTGACAGCGAAGCCAGTGGCACTGCTGACGAGGGTGGCGGCAGTCCTCGTGGTGCAGGCGGTGGTAGTGGCTCAGGCAGCGGCAGTGGCAGCGGTAGTGAAAATGATGATTAACGACCATAACAATGCGACAACGAAAAGATATATTTATTACGTTGGACAATGTGCAAAACTGCAACATTTTACTTAAATATATAGTATTGTTAGATATGTTAATTATGATAGCTGCTCCGAATAGCGTAGAAGCGAATTGAATGATGTTAATAAATACATTAAACTAATTTTATTTGTTTATTTGTTGCAAAAGGTTATCGTACGAAGAGCTCAAGAAATGAGCAAATCTGCCAACGTGTATAAGTTGAAAGCGGTTTGTGATAGGTGTTTGGTATCAAAAAGCAAGTGTGGTAGCGCTTTAGATAATTATGCTGAGACGCAACTTATAAACTTTTTAGCGCTATCTAAGACTTGGTTAGGTTCCGGTCACACGATAGTCGGCTCTACGTAACCGAAACTCACACGAATTTCTTATCCGGCCAAGGGCTTGTCAACTTGTCAGAATCCTGCCGCTACAACAATAACTTGATTAGGTTAGTTTACATTGTAAGTTTCACGCGAAAAGTAGCCATGAATCTCACATGGGCAGCTGTATCTACGGCTCAAAAGAAATATCAAATTTTGGCCCTTGAAACGCACTAAATGCCTTTTATGAATCAGCTACTGCAGCTGTCTTTATGTTCAAATGTTCAGTTCATAAAGTATTACTACATGCATTTAAATAAAAATTCGATCA
The DNA here is from genome assembly GCF_016617805.1 of Bactrocera tryoni. NCBI lineage: Eukaryota > Metazoa > Arthropoda > Insecta > Diptera > Tephritidae > Bactrocera > Bactrocera tryoni. The sequence continues at coordinate 14,939,084 of NC_052499.1, forward strand.
ATTTTAATTTTAAATAATTAGATAATATGCTATCCTTTTTTATTAGAAAAAACAGAACTTGTAAAAATTCTACTTCACCATTTTATTTGTGCTCATTATAGGTTACATTTAATGGTTTAATTGTTTAATTTCGAGTCCAAATAATTCAAATTCGGGTCAAAAATAATTGTTACCGGTAAATTATTATATAAAGGTTTACATATGTATATTTGTAAAATTCGAAAATTTTCTTATTTCATGCAGATCAATTCGCTATTATACAATCTCAGATTTAATTTAATACAATATTTTTGCAGCTACAACTGCATGCGTTTATATCTTTTTTACAATTCCAATTTTCATAATATAATATAAAAGAAGTTTACACAATTTTTTTCAGTGAGAAGTAAAATTTATCGTTAAGTTAATACGAAAATTATTAATTCGCTTTTTATATAGTAATTAGTACATAATAAGTATATGTATATATATACACATAGTTACATATGAGGATATGTACTACACGCTTGTATTATTTACTATGAATTTTCATAAGTATGTATGTATTTCTATGTGATTGATTGTGCGTGTAAATGCATTTAGGAAATTCAACAATTCATCTGTTAACACTATTTTCGCTATTTCTTTTCTATTTACTTATATAAGCTTTCATATGTTTTAACATTGTCCGATCTATGTTTGTATGTATTTGTATTTGTAAAGAAATGCTTTCAGATCACTTGAGCTGAAGTTTGGCTGTGTTAATATTCAAAATTCTAGCAAAAATGTACAATCCGAATTCGAAACCCGTTATCCCTTTATTCGCTATTCGCTGCCACATTTGCAATAAATGTGTTCGCATTTCGTTATGGAGTTCGAAATGTAAAAAGCTTTGAAATGCTTTTATTATTAAGTACATGCGTATTAGTGCGCATTAAATTTTCAATAAAAAAAATTAATTACATATTTCAGCTTGATTTTGGTCATTATTAAGAATTGAAAAAAAAAAACTGAAACGAAATAATGTTGCATCAGTTCTCAAAAATTAAATTAACTCATTAAAAAATGAAAGGCACATATCATATAGGTAATCGCTTACATACGTTACCTATGTATATACTTTCAAAAAGCATTTTTACCCAATGTATTCTCACACACCTTACACTTTATATATAGTAAGTAAAAATCAAATAAATTACTCCTCCACTGTAGTCAGATAATTGAAAGGCGCTTGTAGACTTGCAAACAGAACAAATGAAAGTCATCACCTTTTTGCAATTCCTACAAACACCAATAACAGTTTAGTGACACTTACTTTACTTGAATATAAATTAGCTCCTTTTCGTTATAAAATAACTTTATTACAACATCTATCACTTTTATGCGATATCGAAATTTATCTCATAAAATATAAATATTCGATTACACAGTTATTGAAGAGAAAAATATTAAAAGTTGTATATATTTACCCAAATAAGCTAAGAATTGCCACCCTTTGATGAAGGCTGCCTTATTGTCGGGGCCGAGTGCAACAGATTTGGAAAATGTCGCTAGGAGCTAAAATTAATAACTAATTTTTTCCGAGTAAAGTAAATGTTATGCTATCAAAATTTAAAATTAGTATGTTAAAATATTCATTACAACTCTTCACTTTTTAAATTTAAAGTCTTATTACAGTACATACATTATTAAAAATAAAATGTATTATATAATAGTTGAATACCATAAATCGTTGCGTGCGTATTTTAAACTCTTTTTAAATATGTATGCTTGTATACGCGAGATTCAGTTGATTGCACTACGCTGATTGGGCCAAATATTGTACGTATGCATGTTATGTACATAATATTTATATATGAAGCGCCCGTGTCAGTGTTGTTTGAAAATCCACCAATAAGTGCCGTGCTGCTAGTGGTATCAGGAGCTTCGTCGTCAACATTTATTAACATCAGCAGGCCTGAAATATTGAAATAATATAATTTCGAGGTAAGGCTTATTTTTGGTAAAAGTCAATAAGAGTAAAACGGCATTCAATATAAGAATATTTTAAATAACCCCGAGAATATTATAAACATACACATACACATATATGTATGTATACTTTATAGCGTCTCCGACGTTTCCTACTGGCTGTTACAAACTTCGTAGCAAACTCAATATAATCTTTTGGGCATAAAAATAAAACAATACGAAATCTACACTTACCTGCAATCGTATCGAGTTCATTTCGTAGCCACCTTTGCTCTGCATTTGTGTTTGCAATGCATTCAAATGATTCGTGGAGAGCTCCACATCGGCAGAACCAATATGTCCAGTGTGTACAAAATTCGTTGGATTGCCGATCATCGAACGGTCGATATGCAGGCGTTGATGACGTCGCCGTGTCGGTGATTGTGGTTGATGGAAACAGCAGGAGAACCATTGTAACCAAATATCGCCGGTAGATGCCATTTTGCGGGCTTTACTAGTGATGGCAGCGGTGGTGGAGCTGTACGATTTTCGATTTCCCTTAGCCACGGTGACGTCTATTTGTTTTCCGGTAAAGTGGGTGTATACGAAATAGGTATATATGTATATGGGATTTAATTGAACTGCAAATAAAAATGCAAACAAATCATTTTTATATTAATTTAAATTATTTTTTTTTGGTGATTTAATTTTACTTGGATGTGTATTTTAAAACGATGATACACAAAACAATGTTATAGACCTTTATATGTACACACGTATCGAAAGTTTTACACACGTGCAGACTGTTAACCACACATGCACGCCATACATCATACATACATACGTATGTATGTACATATGAATTAATTCCAGTCTTATGTTTTCGGATTGTTCCGCTCCAAAGCGAAGCTTAAGCAATTAAAAGCTATTTATGTAGACTCTACTAGAGGCAAGCGAAAGGAAAGAAAAAATCTATGCTCCAATTAATGCGATTTTTTCGCTGTATGGCCATAGTGGGCTTAACTATTTTCTTTAAGCGCTTACATACTGACATGTACAAAAACAATTTTCTTCACACTTTTCTACCGGCGATTTTACCACATACATATACATACATACTATACTATATACATAGTATATTATCAAAACAGAAAAGGGCGTCTGTCATAAGACGACCAAGCGCGGGCACGCTAGTTCACAAATGTTAGCATGTCAATACAACGCCTGCCACTATGTAGTTACCTACGGACACCCATTTAAACGCGTATTTCTTTACATTTTGTTGTTGTGTTTTCAGCAACAGACATGCACTCATTCACTTATGTTTACAGGCTTTTGGAGTTCTTAGTGTGGTCTTAGTTGTCACGCTAGCTGCACTTCGGAGGGCAATCGCATTTAATAGAAAACAAAACATACGGCCGGAACAACAACCACAACACGGTATGGCGAACTACTATACAAAAATTTTAATCGGCGAGTGAAAAGTAATTAATGTCGCACCAAGTGAAAATATGGCATAGAAGCATTTAAATGAAAGTGTTTGCCGAAATCGCGTGTCAGAGGTTGAATAAAGCAAAAACTCAACTTAATAGAAATTTAAATAAAATAAGCTAGAACTTTTTATTTAAAGTTTTTTTTTCTGTTTTGTATGATTTTGTATAGTTTTTTATATTCTCCAAATATAGCCATATATCACATTTATTTTTGTACAAGTGTGCGAATAATTTGTATACAGACGAACAAACATTGCTATAATAACAAAACCATCCTTCATTTACATCCGATATAGATTTGATTTACATTTTATTTGTATAAATATTCGTAATTGCTCTTAGTTTGAAATCAGTTCATCTTACACATAACAACAAACAAAACTAAATGAATGGCTGATAGTAAGCTGACTCATTACCGGCATTGTAAGACAACTACAGCTGAGAAAAACAATAACTTATCTTTTTAAATGTGTTGTTGCATTGTCACTTGGTTTGAGTACGCAATCACGCTTTTATCGTAATAAAATTTACATGCGAAAGGTAAATGCTGAATAAATTATAATCATTGTTGAGCGTGAAACTTGTATTTTGCAAGACTGCAGACATGTATCATCTTGTCATTTTACCCTTTTTATTGAAACTACATATTTTATTAGTTATAAAAAATAAAATATGTACAGGGGACATCATAATTCGATATAAGTATGTATGTATAATGTATGCACACTTTCAGACACATACTCTTAATTTAGCTTATATAATATAAAATATTTTATTACAAAACATGTATTTGCGCCCTCTACGGTATTTTATCGTAAATAGTCCATTATATGTATGTACATATGTATGTTCATGTCTTTAACAAAAAGTTAATAAATACGGTTACTTTTGGATCCTACTGCAAGCGACTGACGCATTTACCACATCATATGTGTGTACAATACAAAATCATTTCCGACGACCAACCGACTGCGTCTTGCATGTTAATGAGTTCGTCGGTCGCAATGGGCAATTTCAATACTATTGTTTCCTCCATGTTATATCTCTATATGCAAAACATCGCAGTTACGAGTTTACAATTTTATTTGGCAAAAGGAAAACAAAAGTTATGTAAATTTCTCCTCAGAACAAGTTCTGTCTGAATAGTAGTCAAAATGTAAATGCTAATAATTTCTTAGACCCAATTTCTAACGGTAAGAGTCAATCAAAATACTTCTATTTTTTATGATTTGAATGAAATGTTGTTGGCAGTAAAAAAAATTATGTTATCACATAATATTTAAAATAAATAAAAACGTAACTAATTATGTTAACCATATTTATTAAATTGATACATACCATAGTATGCACACATAAGTATATAGGTACAATCGTAAAACACGAAAAGAATATTGTAAATACTTTCCAGTTAGCATATAAACATCTGTTTAACCGTCTACCGAAATTCATCTTCTGGACAGGTTTCGTTAAACAAAGGGCAATAAAATCATTTTTCCTACCTTTATTTGTGCAAAGTGCCTATACTTAGGTACAATCAAAATATGATTATTGCATACTTTTTCAGCTCAAGTAAGAATATCTTTTAAAAGAAATTACAGCACGTTCCTGAAAGCTATTAATTCACATAAATACATTAACGTGGCATTTGTGTGTTCGTGCTGCTGCAGCAATTTCTGTTTTGCTCTTTTTCTACTGTTCGCATCTTTTGTCTGACTGGTTGGTATTCATTTTTGCACAAGCAATAATCAACGCATTGTTTTTCATAATTTCATTTATTTTTATTATACACATTTATTTGCTTACTTATTTACTTATTTGTTGTGTCGCATTGTTTCATCAGCCAATCCGTGACAGCACACATTTCGTGCGTTCAAGTCAATACGATCACCAAAGAACATTCACTACATTCGACAAGCACCTCGCCATCTTCATCGTCGACGGCGCCGTCGTCGACATCGCGATTAGCGGCAGCAGGGCCCTGTTTGTCTTCATAATCACCAGCTCCTACACTTTTACTGTTGTTGCCACATTTCGATGTAGACGCATTTTCTGCGCCACTGTCAGCAGCTGCTTGAATATTCTTATCGGAGTTATTTTGTTTTTGTTGTTGAGTCAGTTTTTGCTCTTCCGACGTTTTACTGGCACTATGCCTGTTGGCCGTACGCTTCTGGTTGCGGTTGAGTATTTCACTGTCCACTGACTCATCAATAATATACTGACCGCCACATCGGCAATTATATGTATAGTACCAATACATGTCACCCGCAATAGACTTGCCCTCCATCCCGTCTTCGCATGCAACTTCACTATCACTGTCACTGCCACTGTCACTTCCACTATTTGTTGTTGCGATGGCGGCACAGCGTTTCATATCGTCAAGCGTTAACCGCGCAAAGATATTACTGTGCGTTTGGAATTTTCTCAACAGCAATTCGGCATCGTAGTGTCTTCGTTTCACAGGGTCTTTGAGCGTATTCCAAGCTTCATTTATGGCTACAAATTCTTCACTGTTTTGATCTGAAGATGTCGAAATTGAGATTTCGGCATTTAGGTCAACAGCAGCAGGCGTATTGACCGCCGCAATATTAGTAATGGTTGTGGCATTATCACCATTAGCACTTGCTGTATTTCTTTTTGTTTCGGTATCTGTGTTATGTATATGTTGTAATTTATCGGGATGACATTGTAGAATCAATTGTTTATAATTGCGGCGCAGCTCTTCGAAACTCGCTGTTGGTTTGGAGTTTAAAATTTCATAAAAACTCTTCGTTGGCATTATCGCTGCTGTGTAATATGCTGTTTATATTTTCCGGTACAAGTACAATAATTATATACATATATAAAATTTTAAGCATAAATGTCAACACATCAAGTTCCTATTCAATGATTTATTTCTGGTCTGCAAGCAAAAAAAAATTATATGTATACAAGTTTAGTACATTTGGTAATTTAATATATACTTACTTTTAAATGTTGCATGAAAGGCGATATTTATGTAATAAATAGAAAACCAACAATTATAAAACCACGATTTCTACCACTCAAACATACATATGTTTATAAAAATAAAATATAAATGTTTCTTAGTATAACCTAAAAAAAATATTCCTTTACGCGTTGACTCACAAGGGCACACCTTTTGTCAAAAAGGAATATTAAATAAATATAATTGAAATGTATGTGGAAATTGTCTTACGATGTACCGACTCTTCAACTTTGCCCATCCCACTTAAGAGAGACAGTCAATACTGACACTCCTTATTAAAAACTGATATGAAAGCATAAAGTGGCTAGCAAGGAAATGAAGGTGGTTTATTGATCGCGAGGTTCGTAAGAGTAGAGGTCATTAGCAGCGATGGCGAACCACCAGACAGCGATGGTACAGGTGTGATAGGAAATGCTATTCATATTACAAAACTTTCAAGACAGAACAAGAGAGTGATATTTTATACAACTTGAGAATTTACATGACAATAATGAAAAAGTTTCATACCGTAAAATGTTTTGTCATTTTTACATCTATACATTTTTTACTAATAAGGTGTATTATAATAAATTTATTTTTAGACTACATAGAAACATGAAATATTTCAAAGATATCAAAAATGATTTGAAACATGAAATATTTCATAAATATCGCAAATGATATGATATTAGATAAAGTATTGACAAACAAATGAAACACATTTCACACCAACTTAATATAAAGGCCAAAAAATTTCTTAAAATAGGAAACCAGTTTGTTACAAAGACAGTCGCTACTTATAAAGGTAGCATCAATAAAATGTGTTGACCCAATTAAACGGCTGGCTAAAGTAGTTGATGCGACCAACCTACATACATACACGGGTTCATATCTATGAATATTAAGGCAATCACGCACGAAAGTCAACACAACAAGAGAAAGGGTATGAGGAGTACATACATTGTTGGGGAAACCTCCAACTCCTCGTTTATTCTTTAAGACTGAGGGTTCAAGCACCCCCAAATATTAGTGAGGCGAAAGTAAAATGCACTTGGAAAAAAGAAACAGAGGTTTTGTTGTGCAAAAAAACCGGCTTTATTCGGGCTTTTAACTTTAGTATAAAGGGAGCGCGTAGACATTTTTAATTTATATAGGTATAAATAAAGTAATTACTATTGTTCACATCGTATTGTTTCGAACCTATACTTCTAAATACACATGTCAAAGTTTTTAATAGTCATGTAACGGCGATATAAAATCGAAAATATCGAGTGTTACTTTTATTTCTTGTAGCTAACATTTATGCATACAAATATGTATGAAGATATGTCATGACAATCTGTTTATAAAATTACTCGTTTGTACTTACTTGCCTTTTTTGGAGATATCGCTGGATTTGCGCTCCTCCCACAAAGAAATAAAAATCAACGCTATTGTGGTATAACTTCAACTTCACGACGCAAACCTTTCCGCCACAGAACACACTTTTTCTTCAGATTTCAACACATTTTCTGTTACATTCAATTTTGATATCAAATCGTGTTTTAATAAATATTAATGCACTTAACCGATTGGTCACAGAAAATTTTTTAGGAAAACACGCACACAATGTAGTAGTTTATTACGAGAGATTTCTTAAAATACTGATGGCATTGCCAACACTGCTTTTGATCAGCTGAAATAACTTTTGACATTAAAAACAGGAAGACACAGTGTTGCACGTTCTAGATGCTTTTAGTACATTTTGACACTAGATACAAGGTGTCAATGAAAAACTAATACTAATTTTCAATTAAAACGCTATTTTAATAGCTTTCAGGTTTATATTTAAAAATAATTTATTAGAGTATCAACATTTAACAATTAACAACTGCAGCAAGTTGCTTCAACATGTTTTGACAAAAAGGTATGGGTGTTAAATAAATATGCACACAAGTAAGTTTTGTTGTTGTGTTCGACTAATAAGTCGTTAATGCAAACAGTCCTTGGTCAAATAAAAATATGACCAATTTCGGTTACATAGACCAGACTGTGGTAGAAACAGCAAAAATCGGTTGTTTTTGTAAGTAAAACATACTTCAGGATAATTTACATTGAATTTGTCGTGGGCGAGAGTTTTGTTGAAGTAATATACAAAAGTTAATATGTTTCCGAGACATTTAAGTGCTTCACTTTCTTCGGTTGTTCTGATGTTCTTATTAGCTAAACTAATGCAATATTATTCATACATTGCGAAAAATATATCTTTATCACCAAAAAAATATCATTGTCTGTTATAAACAGTCTTTAGATAGGTTTTAGAGGCATGTGTATTTTTTGATGTGTGTATACTTGAGTATAATTAAAAATAAGTGTATGATGAAATCAAATCCTTTGTATAGAAAAATGTGCAGTAGATAATTGATCGGTGCTAATGATACCAGCGGTGGTAACCATTTCGTTAAATTTTAAGACTCAGAGCTGAATACCGACTTTTATTGATAACAAACAAGTAACACAAAAGTCACAAACACCTAAACTGGTTGCAATTTTGCATTATCACTTAGGTACACACACATACTTATATACTTACTTACTTCAGATAATGCCCGTTTTCTTTTCTTTGTTTATAAACATATCGGCGACCAGCGAAATGGGAAACAATTAGTTTGCCAAAGACAGTGCACATAACTAGACGTGGGTAACTATATACTTTAAATAAAGTTTTGTACCTATACTTCTACTTGTTTACCAACTGTTATTGTACAAAAAAAAAAACAAATACATTCATATTTATGAGCGCATCTGTTCAAAGTGCAATAAGAAGTGCTTGAGTGAAATTCGTGAATATGATCGCGTTACTACTTTTTCTACTGCTGGGTACATTACTCTTTTGGTTTATTAAACATCAATATTCTTATTGGAATCGTCGCAATTTTCCCTGTGATCCGGATACGAATATTCCTTGCGGTTGTTTAACATCTGTAGTTAAACATGAGAAATCTATGGGAGTGGCATTATATGATGCCTATGTGAAGGCCAAATCCCCGTTCATTGGTATTTATTTGCTTTTCCGGCCGGCCGTAATGATACGCGATGCCGAATTGGCGCGTCAAATACTCATACAAGATTTTACCAGCTTCCATGATCGCGGGGTGTATGTAGATGAGAAGCGTGATCGTATGTCATGCAATTTATTTTCGCTGCGCGGTCAAAGTTGGCGTACACTGCGTCAAAAGTTGACACCAACCTTCAGTTCGAGCAAATTGAAAGCAATGTTTCACACCTCCGATGATATTGGTGACAAAATGGTTGATCATCTTAATAAAATCCTGCCGGATGAGGGTAGAGCGGAAGTAGACATCAAGGAAATTCTTGTAACGTGAGTGTATTAACTTCAAAATAAAATATACATACATACATATGTATATACTATATATATTCATATTTATGGCAAACGTTTTTTTTCATAAAAAATCAATAATAATTTTATTTAACAGTTATGCTATCGACATAATCGGTTCGGTTATCTTCGGCTTAGATATAAACAGTTTTGAAGATCCCAAAAATAAATTCAGATGTTTAGTACACCAAGCACGTCGCAATAACTTAATTAATGCAAATATTGGAATGTTAATATTCTTGTGTCCATCGTAAGTATCCCAATTATAAAAAATATGCATATGTATTTATAAAAAATTGTTTAGAGCAATTATTAATGCAAACTGAGAGTTTACAAATTTTATTCATATATTTCGCAATCAATGAAATTTTTCAAGTGCTGAGAAGAGTTTAAACAATGAGATATCGTTTAATGTATGTATGTATGTACATATGCATACATACATACATACATATGTATCATGGTTGATAGATAACATGAATAATTGCGTATGACAAGCGATGTGGTCTCGCTTGTATTGGGTTATAATGCCAACACCAGAAAATCAGCACCCAAAATGCTTCAAACCAAATGAGAAAAGAAAAATTTTAATCACAATTAAAAATGAAAACAAACAATATACTTAAGGATATATTTTATAACAAGTTTTGTTTTTCAATTTCTTTAGAAGTACCAAAAATTTATTAGCAATTCATTTCTGTAGGGTTTGTTTTTAATTAATTTTTCGTTCAAAAATTTCAAATTTTCACTAGTCAACATAGCTGACATATTTTCCCAATTTTTTAGCATCCCCTAACCTCACTTTTTTATTCAGCTCATATCTGCACAACACGTTAACGATTGGCCTTGGAAATCTTTTTTGAAATTAAGCCTTGTTAATCAACTAAAAGCCATTGTAAACTATGCACATTCGACTTTTTCCGGTTTTGATATTAATTTTTAGCATCAAGTTCTTTAGCACTATTACTTGGAAAAGCCTTGATTGCTTTGTCGATCCTCTGGAACCGAATTTTCATCCTAGTAGCGACGAACCGAGCTAGGGATTGGAGGAATAGGTTATTAGTATTATGAGCTCAACTATGTTCGTTTTATTCCATCAATTTCGACAGCCAATGCCTAGGCCAATTTGGTCTTGCATAAAATCCTTCTATAGTCCGCTCGGATCTTGGAAAATTTCTCTAGTTTGTTACTACAATGTTATAGGAGTGAAGAGGGACTTATATAGCGTCGTTTTTATTCATGCTGGGCGAGCCTCGGACTAAAAATTTTGTGCGAAATTTCAGGTTCGTGTGATAAGTTAGCTTTCCCTTTATTCAAATTCTCGTTTGCTGCTGAAAATTTTATTTTTAATAGGATTTTTTAAAAAGACCATTATTCCACTTACAGCATAGTAAAATACTTGGTTCGTTTGGGTTTTAAGAATAAAACTGCTATTGGATTACGTGAAATATTAAAAGACACAATTGAATACCGCGAAAAACATAATATTGTACGCAAGGATATGCTGCAGTTGATGATGCAACTAAGAAATACGGGCAAAATTACCGAAGATGATGACAATTGGAGCACAAAGGCCAATACAAGTAAGAATACCACACTGTACAATAACCCAGGGACACCCAGGGACACTACTTGTAAAAGTGATAAATAACTTCAGTATATCTTGTTCATTCCATTTTTAACAGCCACTGGTGAAGAGAATGAATTTACTTTGGACGACATAGCGGCACAGGGTTTCATTTTCTATATTGCCGGTCAGGAGACTACTAGTTCAGCAGCGGCTTTCACCATTTTTGAGTTGGCTCAACAGCCAGATTTGTTGGCGCGTGCGCAGAATGAAGTGCATGAGGTGTTGGCACGCCATAATGGCCAGTTAAGTTATGATGCTTTGCAGGAAATGCCGTTCTTGGATTTGTGTTTACAAGGTATGACAAATTATAAAATTAATATTTTTTCTAAATTTTGCAAATTACCCTACATCAATATATATGTATATATATATATTTTATACAGAAACTAATCGCAAGTATCCATTCCCCTTTTTGAGTCGGGAATGCACACGGGACTACACTATACATGGCACCAAACATGTGATCGAAAAAGGCACACCCATTGTCATTCCACTACTTGGCATACACCGTGATCCACAATATTTTACGAATCCAATGATATATGACCCCGATCGCTTTTCACCTTCCAATCCCAATTTTAATGCCAACGCTTACATGCCATTCGGTGCTGGACCACGTCAATGCATTGCTCTACGTATGGGTAAAATTAATTCGAAATTGGGTCTTGTAAAAATTTTACAGAATTTCGATGTGGAAGTGATGAGCAAACGTGAAATCATCATAGATAATTATTCGGTGGGAATTCAACCGAAGGGGGGCGTAAAAGTACGCCTCTCAAAGAAATCAAAACCGTGTAATTAAATGTGCTTCTTACAATATGTGAAATTAATGAACGCTTATACATATATAGCTCTTAAGGTCTCTTTGTTACAAATTATATATAGTCTAATAGCATATATTTAGGCGTTATAACGCTGCTTGCAATTGTCAATTTGTATTTATTTACATTAGTGTTTTGCTTTACTTAACAAAAGTTGTATTTTCAAAATTTTCTCAAATCGATTGAAAGAATCAACATTTTAATGGTCACACAAATACACAAATATTCATTAATTTAAATTTGTTTTTTTTTTTTTTTTAATTTCTTGTTATTCGCCTAAACTCCCTCGATGGCTTCTGGATTTGTTTCGCGCTGTCGCAGTTTCTGCATATTCTTCTGACGGAATATCTCTTTGCTCGCCTCCTTGATGGCCTCGAATATCTTGGCTTGCGACATAATTTGTTTTTGTTCATTTTCCACAGCCGGCTCGGCATTTATGTCGATGAGATCGCTTAGTCCTTCCGACATACATATCTTCGTTGTTATACATTTTGACATCATCCAAGTCAGCTCGTTTCCATAAAGGGTAAGGGAGAGATGAACGCTTTTTACCACAACCTTTGCGTTTAAACAAGAGTGTAAGGCAAAAAGAATATTGTTTTTGCAAATAAATATTTTGTTAAAAAAAATGCTTTGTTTCTATTTTATATGAGAAAATAGTAATAAAATCAAAATATATAAAATAATATTATTTTTGGCATTTACCTGTAAAAGTATTGCAAAATGAACGTTTCTCATATTTCCATTGGATGATGCCACTTAATTTGTGCTGAAGTAGAGACAGAGCATATACATACTTATAAAATCTGACATAGAAAGATATGATATTTAAATAAAAAAGATGTTCGTTTGGAAATGTTTTCAGATTTATGATGAACATTAAAAAGAATTGAAATCATAGTAAATATATCAAACTGAAAGTAAAAAATAAAATAAAACAAGAAAAAACGTTAACTTCGGTTGCACCGAAGCTAAATACCCTTCACAGGTGCATTTCTGTTAGTAACTATGTGTTCAGTTTGTATGGAAGCTATATGCTATAGTAATCCGTTCTAAACAAGTTTTTTAGAGATTACATTGTTGCCTTAGAAAATAACATATACCAAATTTCGTGAATATATCTTGTCAAATGTGAAAGTTGTCCATACAAGAACTTGATTCCGATCGTTCAGTTTGTATGGCAACTATATGTTATAGTTAACCGATCTGAACAATTTCTGCAGAGATTACACATAGCCTAAGTGCGCCATCTTTAAACGCGTTTTACTCGAAACGATGTTTTTGAAGTCGACTATCAAGATTTCTGGAGAACTACTCAATCGATCTTCTTGAAATTTTAAACAGGCCTTTAAGTTACAATTCTTTTCGAGAACTATTATTTGAAAAAAAAAAATGTCGCGAAATTTTCACCGAAATCTTAATTTTTTTTTGTAAAAATGTTTGCCAAAAATCCAATTTTCAGTTTTTTCCATCTTTATAAGTCAAGGTTTTAACTAAAACACTTATTTTTTCACTTTAGATGGTACTGTAAGAAGTTATCCTGCCAACGCGGGTGCATCTTTTTTCCGAGGGGTGCCCGGGAATGGCCTCGCAATGTCTGAGTTTAAAATATTTTTTTCTAAAAATTTTAGAATTTTTTTTGTTAGTAGTGTATGTTTGTAACAGAAAAAAATTGTAATAAAGTATTTAATTCTTTATATGAAAAAAAAAATTGTTGAAAGAAGGCTGTTTTTTACCCGAGGAAACCCATGTAACCCGTTAAAGTGCAATACCGTGCCACCATGTCCGAATATTTAAGCTATACTTGTTGTTTGTTCGTTTCGCCACTTTTTAAGGATTGCATTTATTTCTGCTTGGAATCGTATTGTAAAATTGTATTATATTATTATCTTCGGAGGTCGAATATCTCTTTTCCTTAATTATTTTTAATATTTTTTTTTTAACCTAACCTATAATATCCAGGCCCACATTCCACAACATAATTAAATTTACAATTTTTATGTAACTATATGGCAGAAATAATGAAAAAAGCATAAATAACATCTAAACAATTTCAAAAATCCTATAATTTTGAGGAATATAGGAAAGCATTTAGTTTAAATTTTTGAAACTGTTACTTAAGAACTAAATATTATAAAATATTCTTTTTATAAATTAACTTGAATTAATTTTGTAGGTAAATAATTTACTTAATAATTTATATAAATAACACAACCCGACAAAATTAAAAAAAAAAAAAAAAAAAAAAAAAAATGTCAACTGATTCTAGTTAATTTGGACGCGCTGAATTCAAATCTGTAATCAGTTTTCGTAACATCTGTCAAACGATTATCATTATCACTCATTATAATCGCTGCCTGCTCTAGTTTAATCGATTTTTTGGAAGACATTTTTGCCGGCCCTACATTGTCACTTGATATTTGTTTACATTTCATACACAAATACAGTTGACAGTTGATATTGAATATTGAATTCAAAAAATGGAAAAACAAAAATACAAGATTTACGTTTACAAACGAATTAGTGAAGTGCTAGTGGATATAAAAGTGAAAAATATAAGTGCAAAATTAATTTTATATATAGAAAATATGTAATTAAAATATTGCAAATTTTCAACTTTAAGCGCGAATATCATGAAAACTATAAGCTTCCTGCGGCTATAACTATATATATCCTTGATCAGGATAATCTCCTCTATCCGACCATATCCGACCATAACCTTTTTATCCCCGAAATCCTGGGACGGTATACTAAATTCTGTGGTTATACAAAAATATACTAAAAATGTGGTTATACATATACTTATGTATATCTTGTTTTACAGGAAAGAGAAGACAGCAGTCGGGTCAACTGGCGGTTCTCTCTCGCAGTGGCCACTGTATGAAAAAATGAGAGCCGTACTGTTGCCGTACGTCAGCTACAACGCCGAGAGCTTAGTGGAGGAAAGCTTTCAAAGTAAGAAACATTTGTTTTGTAATTCAGTATATTATTTATATTTACATACATATATACACTTTTAAAAAGGTGTTACTGACTCCGAACCACTTGAAATTTCGGTGGAATTTGTTGCTGCATCTCCATTGCCATCACCGGTTTGCCTACCTTCGCCCTCAGCGATGCCGATGTCGCCAGCCGATACTTCTTCGCTAACTATGCCGTCTCCCGAGCCGAGTGATTCTATAAATAAAAATGGAATCACTTTCAGAGCCTCATATTAAGAAAATTTTAAAAAATTGAAAAAACAGCTCGAGAAAGCAAGTCAGGAATCAAATGAAACCAGCATAAAAATTATGGACATGACGAAAAAAATGGTTGAAAACGACAATAAAAAAACCCAACTTATGGAAGAGTATATGAAAGACTCTAAAGAAACAAATAAACTATTACTTGAATTTTTAAACAAATAAATAAATAAATAAATGAATATATTTTGTTTTTTGAAGATGTTTAACGTTGACATGAATTAGTTTTTATATGGAAAATAATATATGGAATTATATGGAAAATAAAATTAAATTTTGTTTGGTGTGTACAACTTTAAAAATGTAGACATTGTGATACAATATACACATGTACTTACCAAAATATGTACAAAGTGCTGTCCGCATCATTTCTCCATTAATTGGGTCGTCAGATGCATATGAAACATCACACGGATTTTGGCGTCTAGTCTCCAACTCTTGCAAAGCGCGTAACCATTCAGCGTTTAGAGTGTCGTTGTTATCATTTAAAAAATTGTGAAGGACGCAACATGCTTTTATTATGGAGTTGGCATTCCGTACAGAGTTGTCAATTCCTTTTCCGATGCGTCGAAAGCGGGCCTTGAGGTGTCCAAAAGCATTTTCGACAACTCTACGTGTTTTCGAAAGTTGAATATCTTCTCACCATTATTTTGATTTACGCTAAATGGATACGGTTTCATTAGTTGTTTGCTAACTCGCAAAGCCGAATCCCCAATAATGAATACTGGCACATTTACGCCTGAAATTTCTCTAGACATTTCGCTTAGTAAAGGACAACGATCTATTTCTTTCTTAAGTGATGACGTCTCATAAATTTGAGAGTCATTACATCGCCCGGGACTTCCTACGTTTATGTAAGTAAAACGGTATCTGAAAATACATTGTAAACATTACTTATGTACTATATGTATATTGAGGTTTTAGACTTTACTTAGCATCAACTAATGCCATTAAAACGGTGGAATACCATCCTTTATAATTATAATAATCCACAGCTTCGTCAGATGATGGATGAATCTCAGTGTGGCATCCGTCTGTAAACAATTATTAGAATATTAGCGCAAATTTTAGATCTTATAACCAATATTTACCAATTGCTCCCAAGCATTGTGGTCACCAATTCGGTTATATTTTCTCTGTTTAGAGCAACGTTTTAAAATAGAATGGTTGCAGTAATCTCCAGATTTCGGTGCAAAATTCCAGTAAAATTTATAAATAAATTAAAACGCTATTTTAATAGCTTTCAGGTCTACATTTAAAAATTATTTGTGCATGCGATGTAAAGGTTCGCAAATGATCCTAAGCTAATAAGAGATAGAAAATAGTTGTGTATGCCGTTGGGAACCCTAATGTTTCAGATATGTGTATATACATGCTGTCGGTATGTACAGTAGATTGATATTAAGATATGTGTATGCACTCTGCATTAGGATAAGGAATTCTATAAATAAAGGAGCTCTGGGCAACCAGAGCTGAGTACGATTTTATAACCGAAACCTTTGCGTTCTAATTTACACAGTTGGTACAACTCATACACCTGCCCCCTATACGTAACAATCAGTTGTACAATTCGATGAATTTGGTACAATAATTGGTGCGCGTATGCCTTCCATTATATAGACGAAAACACACATGGCGAAAACCAGTTTTTCCCATGAAAACATGTTTTCAAGTCGGTCCGAACATAGTATAATATTATTGAAGGCATACACACAACAATTAGTTGGTTGATTAAATTGGACTAGAAATTGCCTTTGTCGCTACATACAACACAACTTTTAATACAATTTTGAGGTTAACTTCATTGTGAATATTCACTTCGTTGCTTAAAGATGAGTTCGTAAGTTGTTGCTTTACTTGCTTAACAACTTCCGCACTCATGTTTGTTGTTCCGCACTCATTGTTGTGTGTATGCCTTCCATAATGAAATAAAACTACATTAGTATTTAAATGAATTATTGCATATAAAATTATATTTTTATCACCAAAAAATATTAATGTCTGTTATAAACAGGTTTTAGAGGCATGTGTATTTTTTGATTTGTGTACAGTTGTGAATAATTAAAATTAAGTGTATAATGAAATCAAATCTTTTATATAGAAAAATGTTAAATAGGCAATTGATCGGTGCTAATGTTACCACCGGTGGTAACAATTTCGTTAAATTTAAAGACTCAGATCAAACAAGTAACACAAAAAATCGCAAACACCTAAACTGGTTGCTATTTTGCACTATCACTTAGGTATACACACATATTTATATACTTACTTATCGGCCCCAGCAAAATAGGAAACAATTAGTTTGTCGAAGACAGTGCACATAACTAGACGTGGGTCCACTATATATTTTAAATAAAGTTTTATACCTATACTTCTACTTGCTGACTAACTGTTATTGTACAAAACAAACAAATACATTCATATTTATGAGCGCATCCGTTCAAATTGCAATAAGAAGTGCTTGAGTGAAATTCATGAATATGATCGCGTTACTACTTTTTCTACTGCTGGGTACATTACTTTTCTGGTTCATTAAACATCAATATTCTTATTGGAATCGTCGCAATTTTCCATGTGATCCGGATACGAAAATTCCTTACGGTTGTTTAACATCCGTAGTTAAACATGAGAAATCTATGGGAGCGGCTTTATATGATGCCTATGTGAAGGCCAAATCCCCATTCATTGGTATTTATTTGCTTTTCCGGCCGGCCGTAATGATACGCGATGCCGAATTGGCGCGTCAAATACTCGTACAAGATTTTACCAGCTTCCATGATCGCGGGCTGTATTTAGATGAGAAGCGTGATCGTATGTCATGCAATTTATTTTCGCTGTGTGGTCAAAGTTGGCGTACACTGCGTCAAAAGCTGACACCTACCTTCAGTTCGAGCAAATTGAAAGCAATGTTTCACACCTCCGATGATATTGGTGACAAAATGGTTGAACATCTTAATAAAATCCTGCCGGATGAGGGTGGTGTGGAAGTAGACCTCAAGGAAATTTTTGTGACGTGAGTATATACACTAGGCCGGGTCGATTTGTATGGGTGGAAAAAAACCAACAAAGCGGCTAGCAAAAACGAAAACTACAGAAAATTCTAAGAAAGTTTTGCCAAGAAACCATGGGTCTAAAATTAATTCCCAGTTCGCTCAGAGCGACTTTAGATTTTGAGGTCATACATATTAAATTTTACTCAAAAACCTATACTTTTATAAGAAGCGATCCGGAAAATTGTTCTTGGCTTTTTCGATTATAACGAAAGTTTGTGCTTCTATGCATGCAGCATACAGATATTCTCATATTTTTTTTTTAATTCTAAAATTGTGGAAATACGATGGATCGAAAATAAAATTTTATTATTGTAATTCTTAATTGGCGTAGACACCGCTTACGCGATTATAGGAGGATGGAGTCATGTGTAGAAGTTCACGCAAGTGAGAAAAGTTCTCTGACCGCCATTCACTTGGGAGTGGCCAGAAACGATTCTTTTACACATGGCTCAAGCAGCTCACTACTTCCGGTCTTTGACCAATTATCCGCTGGGTAGCCTAAGAACATCCGTTCGAAGGCGAGCTAAAGTGAGAAGGCGAAACATCCCCTACATAGGGTTGTGCGATGGGTTTGGGACCCGTCACGTAAAAAACACCCCCAATGAAAAAGAAAACACAGCCTCGGATGAGAGACCCCCCTTTTGATGACGACCATGGCAAACGAAATAAGGACTACGATTTGAGGGCATGCACCTGGAATCGCACGCCATAGCGAAATGAGGTGTATCGTACCGTTTGATATTAATTTTTTTTTTTCGACGAACTTGCAGTTGGCATGGCAAACATCACCTCTGATTCAACATCCATATTTGTTGAGCCAGGAAAAGAGTTGGATCAAGACTAGGTGGCGCCAGTGCTGATTGTTGGTCACAAGCAATTGCCTCTAATTCGGGAATGGTTAGCTTCCTGTGCTGATCAATCATAAACTCTTGGAGTTCAATGGGTATTAAACCATAGCAGCAAGGCAATGTTTTTGCGCACTGACATTTTCCAATATAAAACACTTGATCAATTGTTTCCAGAAACGTTGAAGACTTACTTGGTCTACTTTTAAATTTTATTTCATTATGATATTTATTTAGCAAAGTTTTCAGTTTTTACGAGGCAGTTTTTTCATTGATTAACGGAATGTTTAGTTTATTCCAAATTTCCAAATTTTTTTTGCCACTTGTGTATTAAGATTACCGTACGATTGCTTTTTTTTGTTATTTTTTGCTCAGCTACGCGTAAAAAAAATTGTAATTTAATACGTCACGATTACTGGGTAGATTTAGTTCACTTAAATCTCTTGGCAAACCAATATTCAGACTGGGAAGAACACAAGACCCGGAGTTCATTGAAATTGTAGGTATCAATTTCTGAATTGGTGGAATCAACTGACATTGCAGACGTTTCCATTATAATTTATTAATCGAAAACTTTTTAAAACTTGAATACAATTATTTAGAACTCACTATTGTTTATTCAACGCAGACCACTTGTGTGGTAAAAGTACCGTACGATTGCTTTTTTTTTTGTTGTTTTTTGCTCAGCCACGTGAAAAAACAAATAAGTTACAAAAGCCTGCTATTATTGCATTAATTACATGGCATGCTGTTATTTTTAAAACTATAGGTTTTTGAGTAAAATTTAATAAATCTAAAGTCGGTCTGCGCGCACTGGGAATTAATTTTAGACCCATGGTTTCTTGGCAAAACTTTCTTAGAATTTTCTGTAGTTCTCGCTTTTGCTAGCCGCTCTATGCAAAAAAAAAATCGACCCGCCCTAATATACAATTCAAAATAAAATATACATACATATATACTATATTTATGGTAAACGTTGTTTTTCATAAAAAATCAATAATCATTTTATTTAACAGTTATGCTATCGACATAGTCGGTTCGGTTATCTTCGGCTTAGATATAAACAGTTTTGAAGAACCCAAAAATAAATTCAGATGTCTAGTACGCCAAGCACGTCGCAAAAACTTAATTATGTTAATATTCTTATGTCCATCGTAAGTATCCCAAGTATAAAAAATATGTGTATTTATAAAAAAAATTGTTTAGAGCAATTATTAATGCAAACTGAGAGTTTACAGATTTTATTCATATATTTCGCAATCAATGAAATTTTTCAAGTGCTGGGAAGAGTCTAAGCAATGAGATATCGTTTAATGTATGTACATATGTATCATGGTTGATAGATAACACGAATGATTTCGTATGGCAAGCGAGTTAGCACTATTATTTGGAGAAGCTCTTGATTACTTTGTCGATTCTTTGGAGCCGAATTTTCATCCTAGTAGCATCATTTATGCTCAATGAGCTTAGCTAGGAATAGGTGGAATAGGATATTCCTTTTATAAGCTCAACTATGTTCATTTTATTCCATTCATTTTGATAGTCAACGTCGAGGTCAATTTATTCTTTCATAATGTTGTTCACTCAGAGCTGCTTAGAGAATTTCTCTAGTCCTATAATGTTATGGGAGTGAAGAGGGACTTATAATTTTTATTTTTAATAAGATTTTCTAATTTTCCACTTACAGCATAGCAAAATATTTTGTTCGTTTCGGTTTTAAGAATAAAACTGCTATTGGTTTACGTGAAATATTAAAAGACACAATTGAATACCGCGAAAAACATAATATTATACGCAAGGATATGCTGCAGTTGATGATGCAACTAAGGAATACAGGCAAAATCGCCGAAGATGATGACAATTGGAGTACAAAGGCCAATACAAGTAAGAACACTACACTGTAAAACAGTTATTTATATAATTTTTGCGATATCACTCAAGGACACTACTTGAAAGAATTATAAATAACTTCAATACCTGTATACTCGTATTTTGTTTATTCCATTTTTAACAGCCACTGGTGAGGAAAATGATTTTACTTTGGACGACATAGCGGCACAGGGTTTCATTTTCTATATTGCCGGTCAGGACTCTACTAGTTCGGCAGCGGCTTTCACCATTTTTGAGTTGGCTCAATATCCAGATTTGTTGGCGCGTGCGCAGAATGAAGTGCATGAGGTGTTGGCACGCCATAATGGCCAGTTAAGTTATGATGCTTTGCAGGAAATGCCGTTTTTGGATTTGTGTTTACAAGGTGTGACAAATTATAAAATTAAAATTTGTTTCTAAATTTTGCATATTACCCTACATCAATATATGTATATATTTTTTTTCTACAGAAACTATGCGCAAGTACCCATTCCCCTTTTTGAGTCGAGAATGCACACAGGACTACACTATACCCGGCACTCAGCATGTGATCGAAAAAGGCACACCCATAGTCATTCCACTACTTGGCATACACCGTGACCCACAATATTTTACGAATCCAATGGTATATGACCCCGATCGCTTTTCACCTTCAAACCCCAATTTTAATGCCAACGCTTACATGCCATTCGGTGCCGGACCACGTCACTGCATTGCTCTACGTATGGGTAAAATTAATTCGAAATTGGGTCTTGTAAAAATTTTACAGAATTTCGATGTGGAAGTGATGAGCAAACGTGAAATCATCATAGATAATCATTCGGTGGGAATTCAACCGAAGGGGGGCGTAAAAGTACGCCTCTCAAAGAAAGCAAAACTGTGTAATTAAATGTGCTTCTTACAATATGTGAAATTAATGAACGCTTATATATAGCTCTTAAGGCAGTGGCGGATCCACGGGGGGGGGGGAAATTAGGAAAATTTCCCCCCCCTTGGAACCGCAGAACCTGAAAATTTCACTTGTTTGCTAGAAAAAATTCTCTGCAATAAAAAAAAATGAAAATACAACAGTGACACTCTTCTCACCAAATACACTATGGAAATCACAACAAGATACTCAGTGGCGTAGCTACAACTTCGGGCGCCCGGGGCCAAGGCTGTTCTGCCGCCCCCCTTTATCTACCTACCTACAAGTTTCATGAGATGGTTCGAACAATAGTGAATTTTTACAAAAAATCTTCGATATTCTTCTTCTTAATTGGCGTAGAAACCGCTTAAGCGATTATAGCCGAGTTAACAACGGCGCGCCAGTCGGGGGGTCTCTCATCCGAGGCTGGTTATAGCTCTTCACTGGGGGTGATTTTTTACGTGGCGGGTCCCAAACCCAGCGCACAACCCTTGTAGGGAATATTTCGCCTTCTCACTTTAGCTCGCCTTCGAACGGATGTTCTTAGGCTACCCAGAGAATACTTGGTCAAAGACCGGAAGTAGTGAGCTGCTTGAGCCATGTGTAAAAGAATCGTTTCTGGCCATTCCCAAGTGAATGGCGATCAGAGAGCTTTCCTCACTTGCGTGAACTTCTACACATGACTCCATCCTCCAATTAAACAATAGTGAATTTTTACAAAAAATCTTCGATATTAAGTATATAAAATGTAGGAACTAGAAGCCACGCAAATTCTGAAGTTCCAAAATTCTCACAATACGGTTTTTGAGGAAATTCATAGTAAATTTACAAGACATCTTATTAAAAGCCATAGAAAAAACCCATTTTCGCCCTATATCTTGTACACTTATGACACATGGGACTGGAAGCCTACAAGACGTCAGCGACAGCTTTAAGAATACTACTTAATATACATACCTGTATCAGTTGCCTCTTGTGAAAGTTCTTTTAGCAAACTAAAATTGATCAAATCTTACTTGAGATCGACCATGAGTCAGAGTAGACTGTCCAATCTTGCGATTCTCTCAGTAGAATGTGAAACTGCTTCAACTTTAAATTACAATGATATGATATGTGATTTTGCAGCGACCAAAGCTAGAAAAGTGCATCTTTAAGTTCTATCACCATTTTTAAGAAAGATATAGGCCAAAAGACATAAAACAAATTCAAAGACTGAAGAGTATTCGAGTAAAAATTAATATTTTTCATTGTTATTCAGATTATTATATTGTGAGTGTACAACTCTTTATCATTTATAATACGAGTAAGCTTTGTAAAAAAATTTGTTGAAGTATTTTTCTGAATATTAAAAAACAGCGAAGATCGTTTTGCCGCCCCCAAGACTTTGCGCCAGGGGCGACGGCCCCCTTTGCCCCGCAAAACTAAGCAGCCCCGCGCACCCCCTAGCTACGCCAGTGAAGATACTATCATAAATTGCATTATAAGACCTGTCTAAACTTATTTAACCCTTTTCTGAGCGACTTACAGCGGAAGTACTAAATTCTGAATTAAGAAAGAGTCGAAGTCTTAAGTACACTATGAGACATATATGCCCGCAGAGATATCGAATTAATGGGCGTTCGATAGTCGCAAGCGGCATCGTGTCTATATGTTTTTAGTAGTTCGTGGTGTCACCTAGCGCCAAAAACACCTCAACTTGACTGTCCAATACAATCACGCTATGCCCAGCTGAGCGGAATCATCTATATAAAATTACGACGTGAAACCTTGTGAAGATTACTACAGGATCTCTGTCTACATACCTGTGCTGGATACCATCAAAGAAGATTTGGAAGCTCGTTTTTCACAAGAAGTTTTGGATGGTTACCAATTGAGTGTGTTGCTTTCAGAAAAAGCTAGTCTTTTAAAAGAAAACGAAATCGATGATCTAATCGGATGCTTGATAGAAAGATTCGCAAATCTTCTGGATGATGAAAAAAGCGTACAAAAATTGAAATTCAAAGGTGAATTAAGCTACTGGCAATGTCACTGGCAGCAGTAACAAAAAAATGAAGGCAGCGAAATTCCAACTTCTGCACTGGAACCATTAAGAATATGTGATGTCGACATATTCCCAACAATCCACACTTATCTCCGAGTATTCTGTACACTTCCCGTTACAAACTTATCTTCGCCGCATCAAAAAATGGCTTAGGACGACCATGCTTCAAGAAAGACTAGTTGGATTAGCGTTGCTTCATACGCATCATGACATCGAAATCACCGCCGAAGAAGTCATCGAAAGAGTCGCAAAACTTGGCAGTCATTGTTTTGCGTTATGAACACGTAATGTAAAAGGATTTTTCTGTTTGCATTTTTAATAAAATAAGCCCCTATGTAATGCATGCATATGGTTGACTTATCGATTACGCGTATAATCACTTTGTTTACCTAAAAATTGTTTTTAATTTTTGTTTCATAATTTGTACTGTATTTCTCTCGCAATAATAAGTTTGAAACCCAAATCGAAGGGTAAATTTAATTCACCCCTTCCCCCCCCAGGAATCGTCTCTAGATCCGCCACTGCTTAAGGTCTCTTTGTTACAAATTATATATAGTCTATTAGCATATATTTAGGCGTTATAACGCTGCTTGCAATTGGCGATTTTTATATTTACTTTAATGTTTTGCTTTACTTAACAAAAGTTGTATTTTCAAAATTTTCTCAAATCGATTGAAAGAATCAACATTTTAATGGTCACACAAATATTCATTAATTTAAATTTGTTTTTTTTTTAATTTCTTGTTATTCGCCTAAACTCCCTCGATGGCTTCTGGATTTGTTTCGCGCTGTCGCAGTTTCTGCATATTCTTCTGACGGAATATCTCTTTGCTCGCTTCCTTGATGGCCTCGAATATCTTGGCTTGCGACATAATTTGTTTTTGTACATTTTCTACGGCCGGCTCGGCATTTATATCGATGAGATCGCTTAGTCCTTCCGACATATCTTCGTTGTTATACATTTTGACATCATCCAAGTCAGCTCGTTTCCATAAAGGGTAAGGGAGAGATGAGCGCTTTTTACCACAACCTTTGCGTTTAAACAAGAGTGTAAGGCAAAAAGAATATTGTTTTTGCAAATAAATATTTTGTTAAAAAAAATGCTTTGTTTCTATTCTATATGAGAAAATAGTAATAAAATCAAAATATATAAAATAATATTTTTTTTAGCATTTACCTGTAAAAGCATTGCAAAATGGACGTTTCTCATATTTCCATTGGATGATGCCTCTTAATTTGTGCTGAAGTAGAGACAGAGAGTAGCATATATGTACATTCTTATAAAATATGGAAAATCTGACATACATACATACTTATGTAGAAAGATATTTAAATAAAAAAGATGTTCGTATGGAAATGTTTTTAGATTTATGATGAATATTAAAAAGTTATTGAAATCATAGCAAATATATCACCCCTAAACTAAAAAAAAAAAAAATAAAATAAAAAATCACGGAAAAATGTTAAGGGGTTACATGGGTTTAGGGGCTTTAAAAAATCGATTTTTTTAATTGTCTTATTAAATTTTACAACACCTCTAAAATATTGTCCTAAATTGAATTAATTTAATATAAAGTTGATCCGAGTAATAGTTTCGGAGAAACAGCCTTGAGAACTTGTGCTGTCGGCTGTCAAGATTTCTGGAGAACTACTCTATCGATCTTCATGAAATTTTAAACAGGCCTTTGAGTTACAATTCTTAAAGACTTGGCGAAGGATTTTTTTTCGATAACTACTATTTGAAAAAAAAAAGTCGCGAAATTTTCACTGAAATCTTAATTTTTTTTGTAAAATTGTCTGCCAAAAATCCAATTTTTTCCTTCTTTATAAGTTAAGGATTTAACTGAAACACTTATTTTTTCGCTTTAGATGATACTGTAAGAAGTTATCCTGCCAACGCGGGCGCATATTTTTTCCGAGGGGTCCCCGGGAATGGCGTCGCAATGGCTGAGTTTAAAATATTTTTTTCCCAAAAATTGTAGAATTTTTTTTGTTAATTATGTATGTTTGTAACAGTAAAAAATTGTAATAAAATATTTAATTCTTTATATGAAAAAAATTGTTGAAATAAGGCTGTTATTTACAATAGGAAACCCATGTAACCCCTTAAAGTGCAATACCGTGCCACCATGTCCGAATATTTAAGCTATACTAGTTGTTTGTTCGTTTCGCCACTTTTTAAGGATTGAATTTATTTCTGCTTGGAGTCGTATTGTAAAATTTTATTATATTACTCGTATTATCTTCGGAGGTCGAATATCTCTTTTATTTAATTATTTTTTTAACCTAACCTATAATATCCAGGCCCACATTCCACGGCATAATTAAATTTACAATTTTTATGTAACTATATGGCAGAAGTAATGAAAAAAGCATAAATAATAGCTAAACTATTTCAAGAACCCTATAATTTTGAGGAATATAGGAAAGTATTTAGTTGAAATTTTTGAAACTGTTACTTAAGAACTAAATATCATAAAATAATATAGGCAAACAATTTAGTTAATAACTTATATAAATAATATGCATATAAAATAAAATTAAAAATAAAATATTTAATGTTAAATTTTATAACTTATTGGCCTCACATTCAAATCGTCATTATCCATCTCATTTTGTAGTGTAGAATGTAGACACAACAACCAAATCATGGACCACAACTTCCACGCAAACATTTTTGAAAATCTCTTTCTAAAAAATCTTCAATTTAGTTTTTAATATTTTTTAACTTTTACACTTTACACCAACTTTTCAAGTAAATTTATAAAAAACTTTTTTTTGTTCTTAATTCGACAGCTTATTTGTACTGACCTTTCCGTGCAGCGTTCGGCGTACAATTGACCATGAAAGTGGACTGCGCGGCTTATAATTATTCCCGAGCCGCCACAGAGCCGTTGAAAATGGCGAATGTAGTAGAATTCCCCACTGGACATTTGAGCACATGTTTGCATTTATGTGAAATCTTAAATATAGATGTATGTGTGTGTATGCACACTTGGAGGCGACAGTGCAGGACCGACTGCTGTGCTGTGAAAGCGGTTTTCGTGGTTAACTAAGCAGGTCGCCTGCCTGAGCATAATTGCTTTCTGCTACCAATTTACGTAGTTGTTATTGTTTTTATTATTATTTGATTTTAGTTTTAAATTTTTTGTTTTTTTTTTTTCTTGATTTCTATTCTGAAACTGTTGACTCTCTTGCTATATTGCGATTGGGCTATTTAAATTGCGGTTAACACTTTGAAAAATAAGCGCCATGTAATGTGTCTGTAAAGTTAGTTTTAGCTTAGTTTTAACGTGGTCAGCACTAAAAAAATATGAGTATGATCCCAAATAGTTAATAATAATAGCACTGATATTAAATTTAAACTGTTTTAATATCGAAACTATGTTGAGAATATATAAGAAGATACTGTGAAATTGGTATTTCGAGAATAACAGCTATAAGAACGAACTGTTTTCATAATTTTGGATTATTCAGTGCAAGGGTTGTGATGGCCAATCCCATCATTCATATGACATTTAGCGGAATGGAACCGGATTTATATCCGAATAGGCATTCTCAACACTGAAGAATTCTTCGAAATCAATTGATGAACGTATTATCTAATTCTTCTTCTTTACTGGTATGGACACCGCTTACGCGGTTGCAGAGTTAACAACAGCGCGCCAGTCGTTTTCGCCAATTCGAGATACTAAGTGTAGCCTGGTCCTCTCTCCAACGGAGGGGAGGTTTACCTCTTCCTCTGCCTCTCCTGCGGATACTGCGTGGAATACTTTCAGAGCTGGGAATGTACACACGTATGACATGACCTATCCAGAGCAGTTGCTGTCTCTTAATTCGCTGAACTACGTCAATTTCGTCGTAGATCTCAAACAGCTCATCGTTTTATCCAATGTAATATTCGCCGTGGCCAATGCGCAAAGGACCATAAATCTCCCACAGAACCTTTCTCTTGAAAACTCTTAACGTCAGATGTCGACGCATCAGATGTTGCCATCGTCCACGCCTCTGCACCATATAGCAAGATGGGGACGATGAGTGACTTGTAAAGTTCGGTCTTTGTTATTCTGCTTTGGATTTCGACGCTGAAATTGTTGTTGGTGTTAATACTGGTTTCAAAATAGATGAAATCATCTACGACTTCGAAGTTATGATTGTCAACAGTGACATGGGAGCCAAGTCGCGAGTTCGACGACTATTTGTTTGATGACAGAAGATATTTCGTCTTGCCTTCGTTTACTACCAGACCCATTTGCTTTTCTTCCTTATCCAGTCTAGAAAAAGCAGAACTGACTCTTGGAGTTTGGTGTTGACGATAATAGAAACTGCCTGATCGCATTAATTGCCTTTCTTGGTATTAATAGACAGCTCATACAGGAAGACAGAGAGGAAGAGACAACAGAAAACTAAATTTTAGAAGACCCGTGCAGCTCTAAGTATGACGATTTTTTACATATTACTACATCGCGTCAAAATTAAGGTAAAGCTGGTGCATAGATTTCTGATAATCTTTGAGAATACTGTAGACATCATCTTTGTAAAGATTTCCTCATATTTGGTAAAAGCTCTACGAATCTATTGATATTCATATGAAAACTGCACTTTGCAAATAATTTTGAGTGACATAAAACATTACGCTCCAATATAAATTCGAAGAGAGACCATTAAAATCCATGTTGTTTGAACGATCTGACTAACAACATTGCCACTGGGTAGAGAGATCACTAGCCCTTACTTAAAATAATTGATCTGTGCCACTGTCGTAATGGCCAAAACATGCTCCACACGCCGGCCGGCCGAAAGCATCTTTCGTGTTTTCGAAATTGCTGCTGAGTATCGTAATATTACGAGAAGGCGACGTAACATAACCTATTTATATACACTTTTTCGTACACATTATTAACGTGGAGAGTGTCGAAAGCGTGTTTCGGAACACAGCGTATGCCACGATTCGCAAGACAATGTGAAAAATATTTTCGAAGTGAACGGTTGTTTTGCGTGATCGTGTAAAAGTTATAAGACTGTATACAATTTTTATAAACTGTGAATTAAATAAAAACCTATCGAAAACTTAATAAAGTCTCAACCGTTTGGGCGAAAAACCGTTTGCTTATTGACAAATTAGTGCGCAGAAAGCATAATAAATTTAACAGAAAATCATAATCTAGCTAAAGTTGTGCACAAAAGTGAGTAAGCAATTAAAAATAAAAAGTTACATAGCGTGGTTCGTAAATATTAACCGTTAATGAGTGTAAAATTATTTAATTTTCTTTAAGAAATTGCAATTTATATTGGTGAAAACTTTTAAAAACTCTGTGAAAATTGTCTAAGAATAGCCGTTGAGAAACAGCAATGGCTGCCGCGACGCAACTCGGCGGTTGCGTTTCCCGCTGCATTTGTTTTCCCACATTGCCCACTCGGCGCAGAGAAATTGGTGCAAACAGAAGCAACAAGAAGGCAGTCGGTGACAATTTTCCCCACTTTCCCGTCTATAAATACCGTTACTATTTTAAGAAATATGCGCTTTTTTACCTTTTTCTAACTCAACGTACTGTCTAAATTTATTAAATTCGCTCCATAGGTGTGGAAGCATAGTACAACATACGTATGTATGTATATATTATATTTTGCCGAGTAAGTCGGAAAACCGTTCATTTGTATATATGTATGTGATGCACTGAATTTAAAATTCCACTTGTATAAATTATGTATAATATTTGAAGATTTGCGAGAGAGTTTTCCATAGCTTAGCGTCTTTTCTACTTATTGTGCTATTATGCTTGCACGAACTTATTTATTTGTTTATAAGTCAAAAATTCGACATTCCTCGAGTTCGGTTTCATCACAATTACTAAAATAACATTTTACGCATACACCTAGCGGTGAAAATGTAATTTCGGAATTTTTTTTTCACGCGTAGCTAAGAATTGTGTTCTGGTGACCGATTTCATCCACTTTTGCAAGATGACCACTGATAAAGATACCACATCTGAACTAAAACTTTCCGATTTAAACAGGGTTAGATCTCCGAAAATGCAATCCGGGTTAATTCCGGTAACGTAGAACCGGCTGATGTGGGAATCACCTATCCACATATACTACACTTATCTAGGTTAGTTTTGATCTCTTTCTTAATGCATCAGTTATCTCTTGTTTGTACAATCAGCTGAAGGGAGAAAAAAGCGCGTTATTTGAAAAGTAGGCTTGGATTGTTCTGATTATTATAAAATTAAGTAGAGAGAGCAAAACGCATGTAATTTGATTGCATTTGATCAAGTACGTACTTTACCGTATTATGGTTTAAAAGTGGGAGATATCCCCTCCATAGCCCAACATAATGCATAAACTGCTTTACACATAACTTGATATCTACGTCACAAAACAGAGTTATCTTATTTTTTTTTTCAAAATTATTTTATTTATTGTATCTGCTTTTTCTTAAAGCCTAACAATAAATAATAAAATCTTATTTTCAGTAAGTGAAAAAGTTCAGAAGGCATCGATCCCAGCTAGCTTTTGCAAATTGAATGTTTTACAAATTTTCAAAACCAATTTCTGTTAATAATGCAATAATTTTAATACATATATTTTACCAATAATTTAATTTTGCCACTGAAAAGGCGAGGGTCTACACCGAAACGAAAAAACTTTAAAATGTGCCTTAAAAATATATGTAAATATACATATATAAATCGTCACCTGAAATGCAAAATAACGTATCATCAAAAAATTCGAAATTGAGAGTCCTATTGACTACGCTTCATTACTTCATACATAGTATTACATATGTTCAACATTTTCATATGTTCAACATTTTCAGGTTCTGCGGTCACATCTAAACCAGTTTTAACCAACATTAAAATTTTGTTTCACTTATGTACCATTTTATTTCGTGTTTCATTCATGCCACTGTAAATTTCCGAAAATGTTGTTACGTTATTTTGCATTTCAGGTGACGAAATATAGATTGAAAAATATTGTATATTTTTTTGTGCTTAAAGTATGCTATATATTTTTTAGCTAAAATATTATTCTTTTCAAATTTTTCATTATGCTATTTGAATAAAAAGAGAAAACATTTACCCCTCTTGTAAAATTTCCTTCCGGACTTTTCGAAAAAATAGTCAAAACTACGCTTTTATATTACCGTAAATGGGTCGAAATTTCTTTTGAAAATAAAAGTAGTTGGTTTCATCTTTGATATGATTGCACTATGCATTTACACTTAACTAGCCGAGTGGATCACCCGGGCGTATAAGTACTTTTTCAAATGCGTGTATATTTTACGTTAATTGGAATGTAAACATTTATATGGAACGTAACATTTATGTCATTTTTGTAAACATTTCCACAATTTACGTGTTCCATTTAAATATAATAAAGAGAGTATATGACGTTTGAGATAATAAAAAATGTACTTGTAAGAAAGGTGCATTGAACGAATATATCTTTATAAAAAATAGAAAAAAAATCGAATGCGCTTTATTTTTACCTTTTAACTCGCCATTGTTAAATCTATTTTTCCCCGGAGAATACATATTTCTTAATTGAATTTTGGTAATTTTCACAGCTAAGAATTCAATAAACTAAAACACAACACAATTGTTCAGCTGATATCAGCTGTTGATTATGCCATAAAAGTATATATTTTTAAAGACAGTGTGCCTTCTGAAATTCGGCAATAATACTATGTCGCAACCAGTCTAAAAAGGGGTGATCCATTTCGAGGTTCCCTACTCTATTAAAGAAACAACACAGAAACTTCAAACTTCAACTGATGAATGCTTATTAGCATTCGAAAGAACATTCTTTGGCATTTATTTTTGAAGATATGACAGAGATATGTCAAATATTGGCTGCAGCTACGTCTCAGATGGTCCATCCGTTGAGTCCAATTTCCGATGACTCGTTCGGGCATTTCGACTGGTAAATGATACGCGTGATGTTTTGCTCCAAGGCCTGAATCGAAAAAGGATTGTCAGCATAGACTTTAGACTTTGCATATTCCCTCAGAAAAAATGTAATATCACACGATCTTGGTGGCCAATCGACCGGACCAAAAATTATCTGCTGATCGAAGTGTTATCTCAGTAAATCCACTGATTGATGCGATGTGTGAGAAGTGGTGCCGTCTTGTTGAAACCAAATGTCGTCGAGATCACGAGCTTCATTTTCAGGCATCAAATAGTCGGTTATCATAGCGCGATAATGGTTGCCATTGACGGTTACGTTCTCGCCGGCATCAGTTTTGAAGAAATATTTACCGACAATTCCACTAGCACACAAACCACAATAAACCGTTGTTTTTTCTGGATGAAAAGTCAGTTCTTGAATCTCTTCAGGTTGCTCTTCGTCACAAATGCGGAAATTTTGCTTGTTTATATACGCATTGAGTCAGAATTAGACCTCATCGCTGAACACAATTTGGCTCGAAAACGTGCTTGCAACTTTTCAAGAGCCCATAGAGCGAAGCGAAAAGGTCGAGCGGCTTCAGTTCCTGTACAAGCTGTATATTGTACGCTTTAAATTTAAGATATCGACGTAAAATGCGCAAAGTCGTTCCATACGTCAGTCCGAGTTGCTGCGAATGGCGCCGAATCGACTCTCCACAGTCCTCGTGTACACTCTCAGCTACGGCTGTAATATTTTCTTCATTGCATGCTGAACGAGGTCTAATCGATCGAATACTCGTATTATCCAATAATTAATGCAGGGTCTTAAGATGGTTGCGAATAGTATGCTCAGTAAGCCGTGTTAACCACAAGTTGAGCGAAGCGCGCGAAACACATTCTTTACAGAGCGTGAATTTTCGTAATAAAGTTGAACGATTTGTAAAAGTTGTTCAGGCGTAAGTCTTTCCACGACGAAATGCCAAACAACACTGAACAAAAATAACCTGACAGCGTGACACGACTCATGCATGTCTGTCAAAAAAGGCCATTGAACCTCTACTTGGATCATCCGTTAAATAATATTATAAAATAAAAGGTTTTCAATTTGGAATTTATGCATGTAATTCTCAGACATAATGTCATTTTTCTTTATATACAACTGTTTGCTGGCTTCTTATGAAAAAAAAAACATTTCTTTACAAGTTTACCGCTGTCTTCCGGTATAGACACCAAGACTTTTGATTATAATAATTTCAAGTGCTGCGGTCGTTGAGAGAATATCGGGGCTTTGGGAGTACATACTTAGGATGCGGATCTCCCTTATCCATTAATTTTTGGATTTTGAAAAAAAAAGCTAAACATTTTTGCAGAGTACGTGCATCCCTGAGAACTCCGGGTCAGAGAAGAATTGTCAACGATTTCTCCACTCCCTCTCTCTCTCTGTCATTGGTAATTCCTCATTCATCTTACTCGCCTGCAGTGCAGATATGTATGTGCGTCTATGTATATAAAGTATAAAGGTAATCTAACACGCGTCTAACTAAAAATGTTATAAATATACTTCCGACTGAGTAACTTGAGTTGCCCTACTTACCGAGTAAATAAATATTTATGCTAATTGCATACGTGTAGTATTTGCTTTAGTTTTTGCCTATTTATTCAAACCCACGACATTGACTGTCACCGACAACGCAAAGAGCTGTTGACAGCTATGTATTTGAAAACAGATTTAAAGAAAACACTTGGTGGCCGAACTAAAATATTATTAAAAAAAAAAAAACAATATTGTAAATGCCATTATTTCAAAACAAAATGTATTTTAGCAAAACATCTTAAGTGGAGTTTAGTTAATAAAATAGTGTGAGTCAGACTGATGAACTGGTTCGAGACTCGAATTTATATTTCAACTTAGAAACTGACTTAAAATCAAAGGAATAAAGAATGGGATTTTAGTTTTACCAAAAACAAAAATCTTCTTCTTTACTGGGGTAGAAACCGCTTTAAAAATCAAGTCATTATAACATATTATAACCGTTACAAGTGTAGGTATAGGCACTTCGTTTGGAACACAGTACTTTTGAATGATTTAAAATAACTTTCGGTTTATGTTCATATAAATTATAAAAGAAAGAAATACCTATGTATATACATATACTATATATGACAAATTAAAGACGCTTGCAAAAATTTATTTCCCTCATATACATATATGTACATATGTAATTTAGCGGTTATTTACATTGTAGCATCCACTTCCATGTGCACAATTAATTCTTGTGAGTTAATAATTTTTTACACTGACACAATTATAATTAAGTATTTTATCTTCATTATTTCTTTCTTAATAAAATCCATCTATTATATATTATTGTATCATTTTTATTAATAACCATTTTATTTTCACAATTATTGCACTATGTGCTTCCTTATAAACAAAATTTCAACTGAAATTCCGGCATTTCAAATTTAATGGTATTTTTAGGTGAAAATGTCAGACAACAACAGTGAAACCGCCGCCCAACAACAGCATCAGCGCGCAAATGGTACAGAACGCTCCCAATCGACAGAGGAGAAAGAAATCCCACGCGAACCAGCTCTAGTACATAAAGACATCAATGTAAGTGCTACATAGACGAATTTTAATAGATACTATACATATATAAGTAGGTGGTTGCACACATTGTGTGTACTTACGAAAGCCCGTCTCTTAGATAAGAGCAAAATGTTGGAAATTTAATTGTAACTTCTTACAAACACGCCGCAGTATTGAACTTTTACGAGCTATGAACAAGTCGATTATTATTTTTCTAATGAAACCTTTATAACATTGGATTGAGGACGAGTTGTCCTTACTTTGTATTCATGCGTTGCGCTGCACCTATGGAACTAATGTGAGCTTAGCAGCTCCAAAACTAGACTTTGTGCTACTAAGAGATCGTACTGGCATCGAGTAGAACGCCGGAGTTTCGCTGAACTACTGCTTCCTCTTCTTTAATGGCCTAGACAACGCTTACGCGATTACAGCCGAGTTAACAACAGCGCGCCTATCGTTTCTTCTTTTTGCAAGGTGGTGCCAATTTGAGACATCAAGTGCAGCCAGGACCTTCTCCACCTGATCTTTCCAACGGAGTGGAGGTCTTCCTCTGCTTCCGCTTCCCCCGGAGGGTACTGCGTCGTATACTTTCAGAGATGTAGTGCTTTCATCCATATGGACAACATGACTTAGCCAGCGCAGCCGCTGTCTCTTAATTGACTGAACTATGTCAATGCCGTCGTATATTTCATACAGCTTATTGTCCCATCGAATGCGATATTCGCCGTTGCCAATGTGCAAAGGAACATAAATCTTCCACAGAACCTTGCTCTCGTAACGTCGACTCATCAGATGTTGTCATCTTCCATACCTCTACACCATATAGCAGGACGGCAATAATAAGTCACTTATAGAGTATGGTCTTTGTTCGTCGAGAGAGAACTTTTCTTCTCAATTGCCTACTCAATCGGAAGTAGCACCTGTTTGCAAGAGTTATTCTGCGGATTTCGAAGCTGACATTTGTTGGTGTTAATATTGGTTCCAAGATAGACGAAATTATCTACGACTTCGAAGTTATGACTGTCAACAGTGCTGTGGGAGCCTAGTCGCGAGTACGACAAGTGTTTGTTTCGTCTTGCCCTCGTTCACTACCGGACCCATTTGTTTTGCTTCCTTAGTAAGATTAATCTTGCCACAATTGTAGGAGTTCTTACTGGACATTGATGTGATACGACTAGTAATCTTGTCGTACACAAATCGCCAAAGTTGTATAGAGAAAGGTGAGATGGAAACATCCATGCTACTTTTTTTTTACTGTTCAATTTTGCAAGACTGAGATTAAAGCATTTCAGCAGTCATACTTTCGGCGAACCGAGTGAAATAGTCTAATTTTATACAATATTAGCCGACTCAACACAACAAGCGGTGTTTTCAGCGGTCCAAATTCTTTTTTTATAGGCCTATTTTTGTTATAAAACTGAATCTAAATTAATTCAAGCACACATTTCCTTATACCTACAGATAAAGACTGAATTGGAATGCCTCGTCAGGTTGCTCGACGGCAAAATCTACAAAGATGAAGAGACTGCTATGGAGGAATTACATCAGTATCTAATCGAAGATGAGGGCTCTTGGGTATTAGGCGACAATTTCCTCGTATTCGTGCAGCGTGTTTTGCGTGAAGATAACTTTTCACCCGACACACGTGTGCATTTAATACGTACATTGGCCTACGCCGCACTAAAGGATGATGTCATTATTATATTGCATCAAGATCGACGCGATCATTCGCTCATGAATTATGCACAAGACATTGAGAAACATACGCCAGAAGAGCAACAAGCGTGGGCGATGTTTGTAAGACGATGCACACAATTCATTAAAATGAAAAGTGAATAATTATCACCCGACAATTTCAGATGTGTAATCTTTTTGAGAATGTCGGACCCTCCGAGTGGTTGCTTTATATCTCGGAATGGGATTATTTGGGTCAGACAATATCGAATATACGCGTGACAACCAAGGTGGCGGTGCACTGCATACTCTCCAATTGTCCACAATTGAAGAACAGCGGTTCGATGATGCTCTACAACATCGCTATAAAGGAGGTGAAGACAGTGGTAAGCATGTTACTGTGTATTTTCGATTTCAACCATTATTAAGTGCGGTTTTATTATTTAATAAATTGATTTGTAGGTCTTTGATGATATCGCTGTGGAGCTGGCCATGGCCATTTTGCAATTCTTCCAAAGCAATCCGGCGGAGGAGCAAGTCTTCCGCACACTTAAAGCACTGGCACGTTTTCTGGAGGTGAACATTATTTATTACTTCTTGTTGTTGTTATTTATATGCACCATTAAATATTCAAGGTATCCGCTGATGTTGCTGCCATTATACAAATGATCGGTCCACATCCTAAGCAATTTGCTGGCATGAGCGAACGTGTCGATGAGCTGGTGAATAAGATTAGCCGCAAGGTGCCAGCTTAAAGCCAAACTATAAAAATATAACACTTAAAGGGGCATAAGCTCTTGTCACTGCAGATACATTTATTTCATAATTTTTCTATTATTTTATTATGCGTTCAAACATTTTATTGCAATAAGCACTTTTTCTAAAGTAATACCAGCGATTTTTTATAATAAAAAAAGATTATTAAGAAACAAGATGTTATAGGCAGTTCTTCGCTTTTAGTTGGTTTTAGTTCTAAACTTCGCTTCATTTGAATTTATACCGCTGAATCGCTGCAACACCAGCTGAAGATATTCCCTTTGTTGGCTCGTAATTGTAACCAGTTTTTTTGATTTGACACAAACATTTCCGATGGCAATTGCGTTTCTTGTGCAGCGGCATCAACTAACCGAAAATTAGAAGAAATATGCGTATATAGTTACAAGAGAAACGACCAGAAATACACAATCCACCACTCACCTCCCACCGTTTTTCGATCGTAATTAAATTTCGGCGTTTGTATAATCGAAATTACATCCTCCGGCTTGCGTAACAGTATTTTACCTACACCCTTACACATGCGCAACACCTCGTGATTACTCAACTTCTCCAACTGCTCGGTATTCAGCTGCGAACAAGCCAATATCCATTCACGTACACAATCGAAGTCATTCAGCAGTTGCACCGCACCGTTCACGCTGAACTTAATGCGTTTCATATAAATATAGTCGAGCCAGGCTTCACAAATGATTTTCAAAATCAATTTTAAAGTCACCAAATCCTTTGTAGCCTTAATGGCAGGTAAAAATATTTGATCCAGCACATAGTCGACGTAATCGTTTTTCACATCTTCGTCGAAGACACGCTGCTGCCAGTGGCTGGCAGGCGGAAAGGAAAGCTTGAAGTTGGCAAGACTGAGTATACGACACACTTCGGACATAATTTGCACGCATTCTTCATTTGTTTTCTGTAAAGGAAAAGATTTAAAGTAAATAATTGAAACGAAAGTCACCCTAAGTCACCTTGAGTTTGTCGATATTGACATTGATCTCCAATATCAATTTAGCACGCAACGCAACGTTTACAAGCATAAGGATATCGGTGAGATCGGCAGTTAACTTGGGTAGCTTATGCTTGCTGAAGCCGGCCAAGCACACACGCACATCGTGCTCCATTATGCGAAAGAAGCGATCCATTTGCCATTCACAGCATAGTTGCTTGGCTTGCTCCTTCACCCACAAACGCATCGAGTGTACGGAGTGATCTGACGAGTTATAGTTCAAATTTTATACATTATCATCAAAAAGCTTTAACGTGGCAATCAGTTTACTCACCAATGCGATGGAGAATAGGTATTTGTTCAGCAACAGGTAGGCTACTGATTTGCATTTGCGCTTCACTACTGGGAAAATAACTATTGCTTAATTCTATCAAATTCTGGAAGACTAGCACCCAAAAACTGCCGGTGTAAGTGCCAAGATGCTGCATGTAGGAGAACTGAGTATTAAAGCTAAATAAATCACATGAGGAGGCTGTGAATTATCGATAAATATTGGTGAATATGCACTTAATATGCAAAACAGAGCGGAAAACTTGTCACCATTGTAACTAAATAAAAAGTAATTGTACCTCCTCTTGACCCACGGGCCGATGTAACTGTAAAGCACGTTCCATCGTCGCTGGTCGACAATTTGTTGATAATAAAGCGTAACGAAACAATTGATCCCATACATTAACGGAAACGAAGTTTGTAAGGCTTTCGGCAACTCCGCGTAACGTTGAATAAACAGGTTCCGGAATATCTAGTAAAGGTTATTCTCATTCAATAGTATTTTGATGTTTACCACCTTAACTGCATTACTAACCTTCCACAGTATGGTGCTTCAACCAGTTTCTCATCATTTCCACGTGCGTTAACGGATAGCAAGCAAGCGGTGTATCGATCCACCATAAGATTATATGATCCAAAATAAGACCTACATTGGACCATAATATTCGAATGCCACGAGTAACAAACTCATTTAAATCTCCTCGAGTACAGGCTTTACCTATGAATATGACGGAATATATGTACAGATGGATTATGTTCATATCAGTATACGAATTATGAAAAGACAATATTATCGAAATTAAAAAAGTAGTCTCTTCTTCCATTCTCCAAATGGGCTCTATCGAAAGGCTCGAGTTTGTAAACTTAATATTCCATTTTATAACTATAGATGTTATGAAAAAACCTAACCCCGAATATGCATAGATTCGACCTATAGTACGTGTATAACTCAAGCATTCCTAAGTCAAACGAACCTGAATATTGAAACGGAAAACACTTACCAAAACTGAAATAAAGTGTCCATAATTGACATTATGTTTGCAAATGATTCACTGAGCAGGCACATTAAGTGGGCGGTGTCAAACATATGCACAAACAGTGATCATCTGGCGATTATAGCTCAAATTTCGTGTTCCCAAGAATCGGAACTACTTAACAGAAAAACTCAACGAAAGCGAAGCTGGAAGCAACAACAGTTCGATGCAGTCCTCTTTGAGCTAATCTGGAGTGTACCAAAGATAGCAGGTGACGATGCCGCCCAACTTGGTATAAAAGGACTGGTCGCAGCATGCGATACGACATTGCGCAACACAACACGCGGCGGCCTGTATATTGCCGGAATGAGGGATTTATAAAAATCGTCGATACATTATTCCCGAAAAGCAAGAGCTGTTCAATCCAAGTGGAGTATTCCAAGGCTCAGTATTAGGCCCACTCTAATGGAACTTCATGTATGATGGAGTGCTAAGAAGACATCAACCAAAAGACGTGAAACTAATAGCATATGCGGATGATCTCATGGTGGTGGTAGTGGTTAAACACCCTAAGAAACAAATGCAATGAGTGCTTAAAGGAACTGGCTAAGCACAAAACAGAAGTTCCCGCGATATTACATTATGACTGTTAAATCACATCACATGGTGGTGCGAGAGTCACCTAAGCACTGACCAGGCACCGTGCCTGCTTTTCTTTTATAGAGCCAGCTAACAGCCAACTTCCCGCGAGATTACATTATGACTGTTAAATCCCATCACATCGCGGCACGAGTGTCACCTAAGCACTGACCAGGCAGCGTGCCTACCTTTCTTTTATAGAGCCAGCTAACAGCCAGCTTCCCGCGATATTACATTATGACTGTTAAATCCCATCACATGGTGGTGCGAGAGTCACCTAAGCACTGACCAGGCACCATGCCCGCTTTTCTTTTATAGAGCCGGCTTCCCGCGATATTACATTATGACTGTTTAATCAAACGAGTCAGTCATAATGTAATCTCGCGGGAAGCTGGCTGTAGCCAAAGCAAAAGCAAAAGATATAAAAGCGTATGGTAAACAAATAACTGCATAAGTGCTTTCAGGACTGTACCAACTGATGCTGCAGAAGTATTAGTATAGGCAAAGGCAGAGGAGAGGAACAAGACCATCAAAATGTGGCGTTGAACCAACAGACTTATTCCGTACATCCACTCGTGGATAGACAGACGACATGGGAACCTGGATTTCCATCTGACCCAAATACGTAGTGAACATGGGGCTTTAGAAGCTACCTTTACTGATTCCACAATGACTTTAGTCCGAACTGTTCGACGTGTACAGAGTATATAGAACACGCTAAAATTACTTATTGAGCGTTCTCTCTAAACGAGAAAAACGGAATTCATTTGGACGCAGAATTTTTTTTCTTGCCGAGTGGCCTTAAGCTGCACTCAAACTCATATCTCAATCAATACTCAAAGAATTTAGACAGTGATTTGCACTTATTTTTTAGTCTTACCAAAAACGCTCGGACAATAGTCATACGATTTGGCAATGAGTTGGCTGAGGTATGCACGTTCGCGTTCCAAAAAATGTTCAGCATATTTATGGCAATTACTTTTCTCCTTCCGTACACCACCATCCATATCAGTCGCATTGTTGTAGTCAATATACACGCCATCGCCGTGCATGTTGAGCGTGAGTATACGTAAAATTTCCAAACTGGACGCCGTCGACTCGCAAGTATCCCCAACTGCGGCACCCGCAGTCACTTCCAAATCGGTAGCAACTGCAACTGCTGACAACGTAGCGCCAGATGATGTACCTGCAGCTGTAGCTGCTGCCTCAGCTTGCTCCTGTTCGCTCATATTGAATAGACCGAAGAGTAGATCAAGCGAATTTTGCTCGGTGCGCATTTGGGACGCATGCTGGTGGCGGATAATATATAAATTTTATGTAATCTTAGTACAACACTAATATTCTTATGGTAGTCACCTGTAGGATATATGCAAAGTCTATGGGCTTCTGGGGTAACAGCAACGTCGGATACATATTGCTGCAAATATTCGCATTCCACTCGGTAGTGCCGCTGGTCTCTTGAGTCACCTCTGGCTGTGTTGGTTTTTCTTTGCCCGTTACACTTGCTTCCTTGGACAAAATCTCGCAGCAGTCATTAGGATCCTTTAAGGTCTCCCGTCGATTCCATTTATTGTGCAAATTCGCTATCTGCAAAGCCCAATTCAACCACATGTCGGATTGTGAAGACTTCCGCAGCAATTGCGTGACCTACCCAAAGGTGATCTGTTTATCTATATGTATAAATTGATGATTTTTTTCTAAAATACTCACCGTTTGCTTGAGCACGAACATTAATTGGCAAAAGCGTCGTTCATTAATCTCCATAAGTACATTGTATTTCTGCAGTAACAAGGCATTATAAGGACTGCGTTTGATTTTCTTATTCAATGAGTGAATATCCTGATTTCGTGACTCGTTCTTCAGGTTCCAGTAGAGCTCGCAAACATGTTCCACTTCTTCCAAAAGTGTATTCTAGCATGAAATTGTTTGGCAAAGTGTAGTGAAAATGGTGAATTAGATAAAACATTATTTGAAAGAAAGTCAACGAATATATGAGTAGCTATGAATTTCTATCACGAGGATATAATTTTTACACAATTAATATTAATATTAAGGAAATTTTTAATTGTAAGCGCTGGCAAACTAAATTGAAAATCCCAGTTATGCAAGATTAGGTCTTCTATTGCAAACTTCTTAGTGTCGCTTAGACTTAGTAAATATACTGTCATATCCATGTCGGTAGATTGCGATCGATGTGAATTTTACTCGATTTCTTCGGTTTATATAAACTATTTTTAGACGATATTGATTATATGTTTGGATATCCGTATATATTGTATATATTCTAAGGCGGTAGGCTTGCTTAACATTAACTGATTTTGATTTGATGATTCCGCATCTGAATAATTCGTTCGAAAAAAAGCAGGTCTTACATTAGCTAAAATTGATTTATATTCGCCGCAAGACTGAAAATTTTTTAGGCGGCAACAAAGACTCCTATATTCCCCTTATATTTAGTCCGTTCCCACGTCTACATAACCGGAATGGACCCGGATTTTTATCCGGCCAAGGGCTTGGCGGAATTCTGGCACTACAACACAACAACAACAACTCCTATATAGTTCCCGAACTCTCAAATGCACAGTTGAATTCCAAGTAGCCTAAATGTATGCTAAATATATTTTATGTCAGACCACATTTATTTTTGCTTGAGAACATGCTTTAACTTAGAACAACGCGGATTTCATATTTCTTGCGTATCACATTTGCAACGTACAAGAGGTGAATGTATATAAACACTTACGAACCCTTCTCAGTTTGTTATTATTCCTCTTTCCCGCGCTCAACCAAACTTACATTTAGAAAATAAAAAAATTCGCTTTAGACAAAATTTGTATAAAGGAACTTATTAAAAGTGTTAGAATATACCGCAGAAGCCATTGGTTCCTAGTTTTTATAATACTCACATGCTCATCGAATACGTCGACCTTCACATCAACTGCAATGCGATATGTGACACGTCTCAACTCCTTTCCCAATTTTGTAATTTCTGCGAATGTTTGTATGGGAGGCGTTGATTTGTTGCGACAATACCATTTCGGTGTCGAGCTCATTGA
The DNA here is from genome assembly GCF_016617805.1 of Bactrocera tryoni. NCBI lineage: Eukaryota > Metazoa > Arthropoda > Insecta > Diptera > Tephritidae > Bactrocera > Bactrocera tryoni. Next base: position 14,982,136 of record NC_052499.1, read on the forward strand.
GTGTTTGCCGTTACGATTAAATTCACTAGCGTAGGATTTACTTGCAAAAACTTGTATTTGAATAATTCCTCTTCCAATAAAAACTTATTTTAAAGAAGCTAAAGCCAAAATCTGCTAACACAGCGAAGCCTTCTTTAACACTTGAATGAGTTGTTGGATCGATGCGCAGGTGGCTGCCTACTCGCCCAACAACAACTGCCTGCATGGCAACCAAATGCTTAGCTGATAGGGAAACAAAGCTAACACTTTCCCAGCCGCTACAAGAACAATGTGGAAATCAAGGTAAAACAGAATATGGCTGACTTTTTATTGCTCTATATACATATACATATATGGACACATATGAATGTGTGCGAATCAAAACAGCACGGCTTTGTTTATTTTCATTTGGATTTTTATTTTTTAGCGTTCTTTCTCTATTGATTTTAAGTAAGATTCTTCATTTGTGTGTGTGTAATTTTTTTGTTGCCATTTTTTGTATTTTTTATTTTTAAATATGAATAAACGAGATGTAAATATACAACGCATTCTCTCCATAGTCATAATCATCAAAAATCATTATAGCAATTATCATCATCAAAATCATTATCGTCTTCATCATCAATTATCATCGATCGACTATCACAATAAATTGTTACAAATATAGTATATTTTTAGTAGTTTCCTGTTCGATTTCTTCGGACATTCATTTTCGTACTGCACGCTTCTAGCTTTTCACAGGTTCTTTTTGCGCTCTTTTTTGTTTGTTTGCTTGCTGCCCTAACTTATGTGTATAGTTGCTGGAGTTTTAAAGTTTTTTTTTTTTAATTTTTTTCTGTACTTCAGTTTTAAATTTCATCAGAAATATAGTATATATAAGTATATTTGTTGTATAACCGTTACTGTCCGAAAAAATATCAATTTTGTTTGTGTATCAATATTTTATTAGATTTCATTTCTTTTTGTATTATTATTTGCTTCTTCTTCTTCAATATTATTGTATAATCGTCTGTAAGTGTTCGTAATAAGTTCGTCTGTTTCCACGAATCATTGTATGTGTACGTTTATTTGTATAATATATATATACGTTTTTTATTACATTTAAAATTAAAATTATCTCTTTATCTCATAAATGTTACTCATCGACATTTAGCTTGCTATGCTCTTTACGCGTTGTATCTCTTTTGCATAGATATATAATATAATATAATATATATATATATATATGATTTAATAATGTATTTAATATAATATATAGTGATTCTCTTTTTGTATCATCTTGTTTTGCAATTAGCTCCTTTTAACTCTCTCTCCTCTAAAATTAAATCGTTTCACAGTTATACTTACACATATAGTATAAACATTCATACAGCACAACTTAACCGGCCTAATCGAGTGACATTTATCGCTCTTGCCTATCGCCTATCATATGCATGTCCGTCTGTTCATATATGGAACATAACATACTTTTTAAGTTTTTCTGTTAATTTAGTTGCAGCTTTGTTTTTGTGAATTTTGTAAATCTAAATATGTATGTATGTACATATTTATACTTATATTTTATGTATATGCATATATATATATATACTTTAATTTTTTACATATTCATACATATTTTTCAATTCATTTATTGTTTTGTGTGTGCTTCTTAAAAGTAATTAGTGTTTTAATGTGATTCCTTGGGCCTCAAGTTACTACTTTCATCTTATACATTAATCAACAACCGCGTTTATGTTATCTATATCTATATCGTTTTGTTGTTGTTGCTGTTCCTGCAATGGCTGCTGCTCAAGCTGTTTCGGCTGCGGCTGCTGTTGCTCTGCTTTAAGCGTTGGTATCTCCTCCTGCAGATTGAGCACCTGGACTCGCGGATTATAATAGCCCGCTAAGTAGTATGTATCGTTATTATCATAAATGGATTGATATTGCTTCGAATCGGCTCCGAATTTAGCGAAATAACGCTCAAACGGTAGTACTTCACAGCGATGCGATATTGTCTGGACGTCGTTTTCGTCCTCGTGTGGTGATTCAAATAAAGCGCCCTGTGCAGAACAGACAAGTATAAAAAAAATTGTATATATAATGTTTTATTTTATGCTTTTACAAGCAACATAGAGTTAATGTTAATTTTTAATTAATTTGGCAACTCTACCCGGAAGAAATTCGCATTAAAACTTTTCTTTATATAATATTTGTATATTTTTTGTAGTTTTAATTGCTCTTTGATTTGATGCTTCTAAATATAGCTGAGCATGATATACTATATAACTTTCTTGCCTTTCACAAAGTAAAAGCAACTCCGTAATTAAAGTAATTAACCACATCAGCCCTTCACCATTCTATTGAAACATGTAATCGATTACATATGTACTCATGTTTCTTACCGGATATTTAAGATTCGGACAGCCCGTTGTCTCTTCAGGATGATAAAACCATCGAACACGCACTACTTTATTGCTGGACGTTGTCTCCCACATGGATTCAATGCGTCCAATATATGGCCTATCTGGTCTACCAGTTGATAAAAATACTGCACAATCCCCAACCTAAAATATATTACATCCAAATTAATTGAAAATGTATGCTTATGATCGATAAACGAACTTACAGTTATTGTTTCTTTTCCCCTTTTGATTGTTTTATAGAATTGTTTGCGGGCTCTGCCCTTAATACCAGCTTTACGATAAGCTTTACCCTGCCAACCCCAGAGCTGTCGCTCCGGCAGGAAAGCGGCAATTTTGCTGCCCTTCGAATTATTATGCTCCACCTCCTCATCATCACATTTGTTCTGGAAAGTAAAACATAAAAATAAAATGAAGGCAATGAATACACAAGGAAGCATGTTTACTTAATTACCTCATCCGATAGCTCGGACATCATATTTGAGGTGCTCTCCTCCTCCATATCCAAATGCTCAGTTTTTACTTTAGCATTTGACGCCGCCGTCGACGGCGCAGTTTCCATCTTAATTGCAGTCGCAGCGGGCAGGCAAGCCGATGCGCTTTGCGTTTGTGACTTGCTGTGACCGGCCACTGCTTGGAAGGCGCCACCCTGTGTTTGAGCCATTCGCGCCACTTCTGGCACGACGTGTTCTTCGACAATGTCATCGACATCAGTTTCCATTAGCGTATTGTTGCTGTGATTATCACCAACTGTTGCAGCGTATTCTCGTTTACCTCTGTAAGTGGTCGGTGTGGACGTCAAGAAGCTGCCACTAGTCGTCAAACCGGCGTTTTTGATTACGAACGTATTATTAGCACCGTTAATCGCTTCACATTCACCATTCGCCTTGCGGTGATGATGTTTCTTGTGCTTTTTGCGTTTTTTATGTTTGTGGTGTTTGCGATTACTCTCGGCGGCATCGTCCACACCATTTGTGCCATTCACAGTGGACGCGACTGACGGTAGCCCACCATTAACTGTCACCGTGGACGCATTAGTATTTGCGCTTGCATTTGCTGCCAGCGCTGCTGCTGCTTGTGTTTTCTTCTTCAGATTCTTAATGCGTTTCTTCTCCTTACGTTGGGCACTGATGTCTTTTGCACTTTGTGTTGGCGGTTCGCTGCTGCATGTCGACGGCGCCATGGCTGGCATATCGGGGAGTGCAAATGTAGAAATGTTTTCGTGAGCATCATTGGAATTGTGACTGCTTCCGGAGCCGTTGGCGGTACGGGCAGATGAGCTCGACTTCTTGTGCTTGCCTAAAGAGTAGAGGGGATTATCGTTGTACTCTGAGGAGTTGGGACGTTCAAAAAGAAAAGAGAACGGAAAAAGTAGGGATACAAATTAAAACGCACGAAATACAGAATAGCAGATAAATCGAAAATCATAGATGAATTGAGGTTAATGAATGAATATGAAGTTGATCGGAAATTTGTGGTTGTTGTAATTTTGAAGGGTGACACGAAAAAAATGAGACTTAAAAAATTCTATAAAATCCAAGAACATACTTTTCGGAAGCGAAGAAATCTCTTCATCATCCACTAAACTTTGACCCAAAATTTCCGACCCTTTTTTCAATGAAACTGAAATGAATGAATGGGCGCAAAAGAGATGATTGTGTATGAATAATCCAATAGTACATTTCATAACACTTACCCACAATGGGATAATCACTTAGGAGTAAGCGTATATTCTGTAGACGTATGCGCCCACTGTCGCCATCGTCAAATTCCACGCTAACAGAATCGTTGGGTGTTTCACCATCATCAGACGATTCAGACTCAATAGCACGACCGGGATAAAGACAACGATACTGCTGACTCCAATAGGCACAAAGTCGTGTGCCAACAGGTACACTCTCCACAGATTTGGGCGCCACTTCCAGAATCTAAAATTGTAATGGTTTATGTACACATTTTTTTTTTACTAAATTTAATTATAAACAAGAAAAAACGTTAACTTCGGCTGCACCGAAGCTGATATACCCTTCACAGGTGCTTTTCTTTTAGTAACTATGTGTTCAGTTTATATGGAAGCTATTTGCTATTGTAAGCCGATCTGAACAATTTCTTCGGATTTTACATTGTTGCCTTAGAAAAAAATCTATACCAAATTTCGTGAATATATCTTGTCAAATGCAAAACTTTTCCATACAATAACTTTTTTCCGATCGTTCAGTTTGTATGGCAACTATATGCTATAGTTAACTGATCTGAACAATTTCTTCGGAGATTACATTGTTGTCCTACAAAATAACCAACTTTTGTGAAGATACATTGTCAAATGTTAAAGCTTTCCATATGAGAACTTGATTCCGATCGTTCAGTTTGTATGGTAGCTATATGTTATAGTGGTCCGATATCGGCCGTTCCAACAAATGAGCAGCTTCTTGAAGATAAAATGACGTTTGCAAAATTTCAAAACGATATCTTAAAAACTGAGAAACTAGTTCGTATATATACAGACATATGGACGGACGGACAGACGGAGATGGCTAAATCGACTCAGCTCAACATACTGCTCATTTGCATATACACTTTATAGGGTCTCCGACGCTTCCTTCTGGGTGTTACAAACTTCGTGACAAACTTAATATACCCTGTTCAGGGTATAATTAAAAGTAAATCAAATACAAATTATAGATTTTTTTAAGTGAGAGTTCCAAAAATATTTTTTTAGGTTATAATTTTTGACCTAGCGAAGAGAGTTGCGAGAGTGTCTAGAGAACTTGTAAAAGTCTCCGCTATGACTTAAAACGCTCTTAATTTGTTGACATTTTTAAAAAGAGTTTGACCGAGCTTCAAAAAACTTCGATTTGCTAATATTAAATATCTATGTACACTAAAATAATTTTGAAATACTCACAGTATCCTTGAAGATCTCCTCACGCGACATTATATGCGACTTATTACCGCGTTCGCCATCCAATGTTATTGCGTACACGTCAGGCGGTTGAAGTGGTTTCATCACACCGGCATAAAAGAGACCACCCATGTCGGTCAGCACACGCGTTTCCTTTCTATATAAATGATCACTTGTCAGCATTAATTGGTGATCGCGTGGGTCTATCGCTTTTCGGTATGCTTGTTGTTGGGACTGCGGCGACTGGGAGGTTTGAGTCACAGGTGAGAGATGCTGTTCCTGTCGTTGTTGCTTAGAAGTCTGTTGCTTAACGTTCGTTCCTAGTTTTTGTATTAGCGCTGAAGATACACTAGCCGGACTCTGTTCCTCGGACGAAGAAGAGTGCGCCTCTTTCAAACGTCTATTGGAGGCAGCCGAAGCAGATGTTGACGTCACACCGACCATTAACTTCGGTTCTTTGCATACTATAGCCGAGCTTGTGGATTTATCCGCAGATGTGTGCTTTTGCGCATGACGCTGTGGTGTGCCACTATTCCGAATGTCAACGCCAAGTGATGCCGCCGCAACAGCACCCGCTAAAGCGCTGGGGCCTAATCGCACTGGTTTATAAATGGGCATGGATGGGCCCGTGGAGCTGCTGGCCGAAAGTGTGTTGTTGTCTTCTGAATTGTCGCATTCAGGGGGCGGAAATTGTGCATGTGGAAGTGTGGGCGTGGCGGATGGCGGTTTCTCGCCGAAGCGTAGAAAACTGGAACGATTCAAGTAAGGCGTCGATGTAGCACCAACCACACCGCTATTAGTCGAGAATTTCGGAAACTTGTAATCACAGAGTGGTAAAGATGTGCCACCAGACGTACTGCAGGAGAGACCACCACCAACACTGCCAGTACTCAATGAAGACAGTGAAAGTGTGGACTGTTGTTGTTGCAGTTGTTGCGCGGCAAGTAATTTTGCACATTTTTTCTTTTTCTTATTTTTGGATATCTCATCGAGCTTTCTCTTTTTCTTGCGATACTGACGCGTTATTTCCGCTAAACGCAAACGCATATCACTCTCCATCAACTCGAATATCTCTTGTGCATTGGCCCACTGACCGAAACGCAATTGAAAGTTGGGATCGATACGGTTAAAGGCGCCCTTCAATTCTTGTTGTAATTGTTCGTCCTCAAAGTCGACATCGTCAGAAGCGGAGGCAGACGCGGCCGCTGCGGCAGCAGCAGATGCCAACAATTGTTGTTGTTGTTGCTTGTGTTTACGCTTCTCCTTGGCATATTTCTTCTTGCTTTTCTTCGAGCAGCGCTGCGACTTCTTGCCAGCACCAGCCAGTGTTGATGACGAAGATGATTTTGATGATTTGGAATGTTTGTGCTTTTTGCGCTTGACTGGCGGTTCTACGCCACCGCTGCCACCAATACCGAGACCAAGACCACTCGTCGAAGGCAGCTCGATACCTTCCATTGAGGGAAACGAAGATTGTTCCAAACGCGACGGATGTGAATGGTTCTGTAATTCAGGCGTCTCTTGACGGCCGAATGATGAAGTGGAGCGTGATAGTGGCGGCGACTCGCTTTCAGCGAACAAATTGCCTCCACTACTCTGAACTTCTTCTTGGATGCGTTGTTCAGCTAGAGCACATAGCAAATTCAAACCACCCAGGGGCTCTACTACCGTTGTGGGCACATTCGATGAAGGTGCGGGTGGGAGCGAATGGGCCAGCAAGGGCAACGGTGTTGGTTGTCTCTGCATTTCAGCCTCTCTGGGCACACAGGAGTCGCAGCTGCCCGAAACCGGCTGCGGTACTTCCGATTGCTGGGTGATAAATTGTGGTATTTGTGACGGTAAGGATGGCACGACTGTTGATGATGACAATTCATCGCTCATTGAAGAAACGGGTACGTCCATGTGGTCGAGTGGTTCCTGCTTGACACGCACCATTGTCATACCAGCGCCTACGCCGATACCTTTATTTGCCAGCGTACTAGTGCTGATGTTAGATAGCAGCTCCAGACCGGTTAGATCTTCTGGGCCGGATTGCTGCGGTTGGTGTTGATGTTCATTGTAATGAACTGGTTCATTACCTGGAAGCATTGGAACGATTTCACCAGCTGAAGACGATGGTGGAGGTTGTTGGGTTACAACTTCGTAACTTTCAGCTTCCCCATTCGCCGTGGCGTTGGCTGTGTTATGGCACACAATATTATTTGTTTCTGTCGTGGTTGTGGTTGGCGTTGTTGTTATGGGTAGTTCATCAGCATCGGAGCGATGCACTCCAGCATTGTGACAACTCTGCTTTGTCAACTCCAAAGGCTCGTGTACTTCGCCATCATTGTTGTAACTCGGCGAATTCATCGAATTCGCCTGTGCAGTGTGCAACTGTTGCTGTTGTATGGCAAGCGGACACGTTGAGTTCTCGTCATCACTACAGACCGGCGTATCGGTTTGTATATTAACATCTTGCATTTGTGGCGGTGGACCTGATTGAGGCGCTGGACCACTGTTGTTTATTGCACGCGGCACACCCACCACAATTCCACTCACCGACTGCGGCGGAGCAGCTTCTACTGGACTTGTTTTAAAATTGATTGCCGTCGTCTCATCCCCCAATGGCGTTGGTGGACCGATAGTGGTCGAAATTGCGGTCGGCGGTCCCGTAGTGCCACCACCATTTATGAAAATACCTGTGGGTGTCACAGTTGTAGTTGCGCCAGCAACGTTACTAGCAGTACCGCGCTGTAACGATGCCGACAAATTGAGCAAAGCTGGCGATGGTGTCGATGTGGTCTGAAATAGTATTTGTGGTTGCAACTGTGGCCCGCTAGCAGCTGCAGCCGCCGACTCCATGGTCGCCGACGTTGGAGGGGTCGGCAAACGCATTAAATTCAATGCCTGAGCATTAGCTGCTGCGGCATTGTGTAAATCCAACAGATTCGTTGTGTTTGTAGTCGTTTTATCGCGACCATCGAAATTCAAAGTCGGCGTCGTGCCCAAACTCGCATGATGGGGTTTTCCAGCTGCTACCGCCGCAGCCGCCATAAAATCCGTCGCACTCCATTCTTCGATTTTCAATGCTGCGGGCGGTAGGATCAGCGACGGCGGTGGCGGCAACGCAGCTGTGGACGGTGGTGGCACGGGTTGCGGTAGCGTCAATGTAGACTGTAGTGTTTTTTGTGGTTTCGGTGCTTCGAGTATATTGGAAGCGGACGCACCTGTAGTTGCCAAACTCAGAAAGCGGCTACTTGAACTACTTGTATTGTTGCTGCTGTTAATACTGCCTATGAGACTGCTGCCGCTGCCATTCGGTGGCATACCGCCCGGTGCGGCCAAGCTCAAGTTTATTGAACTTGTGGTCTGTTGTGTATTAGTTTGCTGTTGATTGTGTTGGCAAAGTGTCGAAGTGGCAGCGGCGGCTGCGGCAGCAGCTGCAGCGGCGGTTAAGTAATTCGAGCCGAAAAGTTGGAGTGACGTGGCGTAAGACTGCGGCTGTAGCGTCGAGTGTGGGCTCATTGAAGGGAATATAAAATTGGGCGGCGGCTGTAGGGTGGCGGCCGCAGCGGCAGAAGCCGGCGTTGTACCCTGCGGTATGTATGATGGCCAAACGAAAGCCGCCGCCTGTTGGAACGGATCTGTGGGTGTATAGATTGGAAAATTTGATATGCCTATGTGGGTTTTTGAATTCGAGACGTGATTGTTTTTCGGTCAAATCAATTTTCAAATCAATTCAAACGAGGCAATAGCAATTTTGATACGATTTCGAATTATTTTTATTGATTTCATTTATTTCATATCAATTGTAGCGGTCAAGTGGTGGTTGTGGTGGTGGTGGTGGTTTGGTGGTTGTGGGAGATGGGATGGAAAAAGAGGGTACCAAAGCAAATTAGTGAATGTGAAAATTGCAGGCTTTGTTGATTATTATTTTCTTGTCTTGTTAAGTACTCTTTTCAAATGTGAAAATGAGACATAGCAAAGCATTAAAATTATAAGCAGAATTATAAATAAGTATATATACACACATAGATAAATATATAGTAAGTGTACAGATAAGTATATCTACGTAAGCGTTAATTAGGAGATTTCGCATGGTAAATTTATATTAAACAATTTATAACAAAAAAAAAACTAAGTGAAATATGTTTTTATTAGTGTAAAGTTATAAAAAAAAATCAAATATTTGACTTTAGTCATCGAAATTAGCTACTAAAATGGGCTCCTCAGACATTCTAAAAATCTAATTAGTATAAAAAATCCCTTTCATACGATACTACAGTTCTGAGTATTAGGGGCATTATGGCATGATCAAACTACCATAAGTTCCTACATAACGTAAGAATTCATCAACGGCTCTTTTTCTTGAAATTATGAAGCCAATTACTTAGATTTCGTGAGAGAATTACCGATCGTTAGTGAATTAAGTTAGTCATTTTTCATATCGTTAACGCTTTGGTTATCCGTCAGTCTTTCACACTGCAAGAGCACTTATAAATTATCTAGGACACAAACAGCAGACAAAAGGCGGACAATTATCAACTAGAGAGCAGCCTGTGCCCATATTTTTATAGGCAAAGCATTACGAAAACAAACAGGTAAGCATATGGCAAATATAAACGGGTGAGGATTAATTAGCGGCTGAAGATAAAAACAAGCGGCGAAATTTAAAACAAAAATATAGCATACTTCATAGTCGATAGAAAACAAAAATGATCGATAAATGTCATAGTTTAAGTATGTGATGGTGAAATTCAGACTATCAATTTTTTGTTGGCCTTGTGTTTGAAAGCCGACAGAGACAAAATATAAAAGTAAATAAAGAAATAAAGTCTCAGTCACGAAGTGTTTAGTTAGGGTAATTTGAAATATCAAACAACTGCTGCGAAAGCTTATGACATTTATTACAGTTTACCTTTTCTCGATTTGGTAAAGGAGCGTGGCAAATGGATTCGGATGTAAAAAGCTGACAATTTCGTTTATATTAACCACAAATTCCACATCGATAATTTTGGTAGACTTGAAATATAGCTCAGAAATTTATATTTAGAAAGCCTTAACGATGGCAAACCCTCAAGTTTGACAATCGTAAATAATAATAGAACGACAATCGTAACATAGAACGAAAAATATTCATATAAAATCACTTTTTCGAAACGAACTTTTTGTAAAATCGAACTTTTTTGGTGTAACTTGCCGCTTGTTCCAACCCTAGACGCTAAAATATCCACACTGTTATATTTTCGCCAGCGAAGCATATGTGAGTGTATGTTACTAAGTATATCGATGCTTATGGTGTGTCGTATGAAAATATGATGAAAGCGTTGGTGATGAATATGAATTAAAGCTCTTTACTATTACTCTTTAAATACGTATGTACATATGTATTTATAGAGGTGTGCATTTAAATTGTTGAAAACATTTTGCGAGTTAGTATATGTGAACCTACCTAAGGCGGCTGGTGTAGCCGGCAAAAGTACCACTTGACTGCGACTTGCATCGCGCGAATACTGCAAACCCACAGTAGCTGGAGACATGGAAATCACTGACTCGATGGGAAGCGCATCTAAGGAGGATAAATGAAAATCATTGGTTTATTGCAATTAATTTTGTATAATTAAAGCAGTAATTAGTAAGATTATACTAAGTAAAAAATTATAACTCACTTTGATATTGCCAAAAGGTTGACGGTGCACGATTCACACTCTGAACACCAGCGGCGCTGAGCGCCAACTCCTCGGCGGTCGCTGAACCAGTCACTAAGTCACCGTTGCCTGTAAAATAGATGTTGCTGCAGCCAGTGCTAACACCACCTGAAAAAGGCAAAACAGAAAACATAAATTGTTATTTCACAAAACCATAATCAGAAGAATATAAACCGTGAAGCAGAAAAAAATTACGCGCCTAAAAGTTTTGTACAACTGCTTAATGCCGACGCCCAAACGCCCGAAAGCAGTCTACAGAATTGTGAAAATTGCGGGAAAATTACTGAAACTTTCACTTGCCACTCGTTAACTGCTGATAAATTAATTCAAGGCCTAAGTGTCAGATAAATATAGAAAGAAATCATTTCCTGTAAAAATTTTGTGTGATGGTTTGTAATTGAACGCACAACTTCCAACAGTCAACTGAAATTCTGGAAATTCACTACGCAATATTTTGCATACAGATGCATGTGTGTGTAAGTGTGTGCATAAGAAACCCTGTGTGCAAATGTGTGTGTATGTGCTTCAGTAAGCAGCGCATTTGCGTTGACCTTGAACTATTTACCGGAGCTGCAGTTGTTGTTCCTGCCCGTAGATAATATGCACAAGTGTGCAAATTGCTGATTTTGACTAGATATCCGCTTGTTGTTGCTGTTGAGTTTGTTTGATGCATTTGTTCTTTTTCTTCGTGTATTATGTGGTGCATTTGGTCAACATCTAGCATCCTCAGGATGTCCTTGCGGAGCATATTTAAAAATAAATGCCTATAATAACGTATCATAGTGCGCAATTTTTAAGTCAAGTTTCTCAGCGAAATTATGTACATGATTATTGTGTATAAATACAAACGGAAGGGCCGTGAGCTTTATTGTATTTCCTAAGGTACAACTTCTTAATGAAAGCAAAATATTATTTTTGCTTATTGTTATTTCCAGCAGCTGATCTAGGCTGCGATAGTTCGGGCGTTACGCACAGCCACACTTTAGCTCAAGTGTAATAAAATTTATATGCTTATGTAGGCAACTGTACTTTCAGGTACTCTAAGGGCAGGTAGCTAGTGGGTGTAAATGACAAATGAACATGCCGTTGGTCTTAATGCGATTCAATGCCAACAAGTGAAGAACTTCCATCAAACAAAATAAAATTATGTGCATCCCTGTGGTCATCCATATGCATATATTTATGTGCGTATGTATGAGTTTGATGAAACTGTTAAATGTTATATCAATTTATTTGATTAGTTATTGTCTCCGTATATGTAGCCTTTGAGTCAAAAAATAAACAAAAAAAAGTAGAAGTATGTTAGAGCTTTGGCTTCCTCTTTTTCCTTTACTTTTTTAAAAAAGTATGGACCGTAATGACTTCAACGTACATAATAAGTATACAGGTACATATATCACCTCAGATAATAATTATTTCTGAATGCAAGAGAACATGCAGCATTGTTTCAAAAATTCTTAGCACCGTAATACGGCGTTAAGGTGTTACATGGGTTTTAAAAAATTAAATGTACAACATCTTTAGAATATATACATATATTTTCAAGTTGATCCGAGTAATAGTTTCGGAGATACAGCCTTGAGAACTTGTGCGCTCGAGGCTAGCTAAGCTAAGTGCGCTGTTTTTAAGCGCGTTTATCGGGAAATTGTGTTTTTAAAGCCGGATCTCAAGATTTCTCGAGAACTACTCAACCGATCTTCATGAAATTTTACACAGGCCTTTGAGATACAATTCTTAAAGACTTGAACCAACGATTTTTTTCGATAACAACTATTTGAAATAAAAATGTCCCGAAATTTTCACTGAAATTTAAATTTTTTTTGAAAAAATGTCTGCCAAAAATCCAACTCTCAATTGTTTTTTTCCTTCGTTCAAGTTCTAAGTTAAGGTTTCAACTAAAACACTTATTTTTTCACTTTAGATGGTCCTGTAAGGAGTTATTCTGCCAACGCGGGGGCATCTTTTTTCCAAGGGATCACCGGAAATGGCGTCGCAATGGCCGAGTTTACATTTTTTTTTCCAAAAAATTTCAGAGTTTTTTTCCTAATAGTAAATGTTTGTAACAATAAAAAATTGTAATACAATATTTTATTTTTTATATAAGAAAAACATTTTTTAAAAGACTGTTATTTACTCGAGGAAACTCATGTAACCCCTTAAGCCAGAAATGTGCATCGTCGCTGATACAAGCCGAGTGTTCTATAAATTCGCCGCACAGAACGTGAGTTTTGGTATTAAACTCTCAAATTTAAGCCTTTGCAGGATAACATACCAAGGTATGCTGGATAAAAATATCAATAAATGTATTTACTTTGCCAGTTACTTTGACAGCTGAATGTTCTATGAAACTTTATACCTCTAAAAACACTTTACATGATGATGCTGTTATTACTCAACAATTTAACTTCAAGAAATTGAAGGCGCAACCAGATGGCTATTATTTTTTTACAGTTGCCATCTATTGCTATTTTCTACACGATGAAGCGCTTAAACAAAACAGCCCAAAAACGCTTTTCTAACACAACAAACTAAGCAGATTTGAGCGAAAATACTCAACTTTCGGAACTGAATATTACCGCCTCTGTGTTTATAATCATAGTCATTTTTTTATACGCTTAAATGACTAGCATTGTCAGATTGCCAGTATGAATTGTTTTTTGTTTATATCGGAAAATAATGTTTTTTACATAAAAATGAAGAATAACTCTGAAAATTATGAAAAAGTAATTAAGTACCAGTTGTATTAACAAAATGACAGAAATATTCAGAACGAGGCAAAATGAGCACCGAGGACAATGAAGGCAATGGACGCCCTCCTAAAGAGGCTGTTGCCGATGAAACCATCAAAAAAGTCCACAAAATTATTTCGGATTCCCGAAAAGTAGTTTAAGAGAGCTGAGAATCTAAGGACGTTCCCTTGTTTGGATATATTGTGAATGAATAGTTGGGTATGCGAAAGCTCTGTGCAAAGTGGATGCTGCTCAGCTCACAATCCAACAAAAACAACAACGCTGTTTCTGAGGAGTGTTTGAAGCTCTTTAATCATAATAATACCGAAGTTTTGCGTCGATATGTGACATTGGATGAAACATGGCTCCAACATTTCACACCGGAGTCCAATCGACAGTCAGCCGAGTGGACGGCACATGATGAACCGACCCAAAGCGTGGAAAGATGCAAAAGTCGGCTGGCAAGGTTATGTATATCATCAGTTTTTTGGGATGCATGAGGCCTAACAAATATTAATTGATTATCTTTAAAAGGTAAAACCTATTAACAGCAACAATTAAATTGCTTTATTGGAGCATTTGAAAAACAAAACCGCGGCAAAACGGCACCAATTGATGAAGAATTTGCTGCTTCATCTGGACAACGCACCGTATCACAAACCAATGAATATGATGTCAAAATTTAAAGAATTGGGACGATGCTCGCTGGGAAAAAATTTAGCAACAATGAAAGGATACCGCAGAAACTGAGGCTTATTTTGGGGCTTAAGGTAAATATGTTATAAAAATGACTTTGAAATTTTTTTTACCGCTATAATTGAAGATAACTAGTTGGGTAGTCAAAAAAGTCGTATTTTCGTTCGTATTCGTTTTCGTATTTTGTCAATGGATGTCGTTGCAGTCGTATTACTCCAGTGCTACCAATCACATTCTGTCATACCATATAGTGTTGGAAAGGTGAGATTTTAAGCTTCATTTAACCAAAAAAATTAAATTAAATTCGGGGAAGTTGAAAAAAAGTTACAGCTGTTCAAAAATGAATGAAAATGATTTGAAATTTTTTTATAAAAAAGGGAAGAATGCCACAAAAGCCACCAATGTAATTTGTGAAGTTTACGGGACGATGCTGTATCAGTTCGTGTAACACAACAATAGTTCGGTCGCTTCCGTTTGGAAATTTCGGAATTTCGATTTACACTGATGGAATAATGTGTCTAGCGGAAAAATGGCAAAAAGTGGTCGACCAAAATTGTACATATTTATTTATTTATTTATTATTATAAATATAAAAATAAATAAGTTAAAATTTGAAAGAAATATGAAAAGACCTTTTCGACTACCTAATATATTGACTAATAAAATCAAATTTTATAAAAATAATTCTATGTTAGCCTACGAACTTTTCAGCCCACCTGTTAATCGACATGTTTTTAAAAAGTTTATAAAAACTTTACACTTGTCAAATTTAATAAAAAAAAAAAACTTCAACTTTCTCACTTCACTAATTTTTAAACTGTTTCCTTTACTGGTTGTCCAAAAACTTTGATATTTTAGGACTGTAAAAAAAATGTATGAATGTACATGAATACACATGGTATAATGTGTGAAATTTCACAAGTCTCTAAAAGATACCGAGAAAACTTTATAAATAAAAAACCTGTTTTTAAGGCACATAAATTCTGGGTTTGATAATGCAAAAACAAAACACATATATAAATAATAGCAACAAATGAAGCCCATATTGTCCAAATTTGCAAAATTGTAAATAATATAAAATAATACAACAATAAATAGTGAGGGTTTCAGATGCAAGCGGATTAAATGCCCTTTGACTCCACCGATTTGAAGTCTTCAAGTTCGTTGGAAACCTGCTCATTTTGGCAGTCGTGTAGGTCTATAATAAGTCTATTTAAATTCAATGATAAATCAATGCAAAATTTTTCAAGTCACTTGCATATACATACATATAGATGTACACGTACATATGTATTTATAGTATATAATATGCATTATAGAAATTTTTCTAAAGAATAGTCATAGCGAATGAAGTAAGTAAAATAATACGGTTGTGCTCGATCGTCAAACGTCACTACCAATTAGTTATATATGTATAATTATATCCATATGTATGTATGTATTGTTGTATATCCGCGTACCTAAGTGTATTCCTATATTTGCGGTTAAGAGGTTTTGAAGTTGGGTTAACGAATTTATGTACTCTATCTTGGGCCATGCCGAGACGCGATGTATCCCGCTGTATGTATTTGTTGTTATAATTCCCATTTGAGATGCTAAGCAAAAGTAAGCTGCTAATTCGAATAAAATACATACATATGTATATTATATGTTGATACACAAACGGTTAAAATAATAGAAACACATAAAAAACTTTGCTATTACTCGTTTTTTGAATATTTATTAATTTAATTGGTTTTCTGGGGGAACACCTAAACGAAGGTGCCATCACAAATATAAAATATTTAGAAATATCAAAATTTTTCATGAAAAACAGCGAATTTGTTGCCTGACAACACCCTTTCTGAAAGTTTCATTAAAATATCATACACATTTTCCAATACATACGACATAAAATGTGTCTGATACCCAAATACGGCTGGGTAGGTGAAGTTATGCACTGTTTCGCCCCATTTTTGGTACAAACTCACTGCTAAGATGATTTAGTTGTAAGAAATACCTTATAGTCTAAAAAGTCTTTTCGTATTTTGTCAATAGATGAGTGCGATTTTAAGCTTCATTTAACCAAAAAAATTGAAATTCGGAGAAGTTGAAAAAAAGTTAGTGAAAATAATGAAGATATTCGCTACATTTTGAAGGTTTTGTATAAAAAAGGGAAGAATGCCACGCAGGCCACACATGAAATTTACGAAGACGATACTGTATCAGTTCGTGTAGCACAAAAATGGTTCGCTTAATTAATTTCGATTTACACTAATGAAAGTTTTACCCTGATGGAATGTCTTTAGCGGAAAAATGACAAAAAGTGGTCGACTAAAATAATACATACTTATTTGCTTCATTAAAGGTCATTATAAATATAAAAAAAAAATAAGGTGAAGTTTGATTAGAAATACGAAAAGACTTTGTCGACTATCTAATATTTTAATACAAATCTTTATTAACATCTTCAAAATAGGCTCCTATGTCAACAAAAGCATGCCAACGCTTAATTTCATTCGAAATTTAACCGAATCCGGTTCGGTTACGTTGTTAGAAAGTAATAGAAGGCTTTTTCCCAAAAGATTCAGGTCTTTGACAAATATGTGTTAGGTCGATCCATCAGAGATGTTGAGATTCTTTGCTCTCTCTCTGTTACGAACACGACGGTTTTCAAGCACGGATTCTTTTATAAATTTTTCGAGTTATCGTCTGTGAATGGATGATTCGCATGAGACAGGTTTTCGATAACTTCACGACCTTCACTTAATGCTTTGTGCCACTAAACTACCTGCGTTGCTCGCAACATCGCGAGATATGCTGTCCGCTTTCTCTCCACTGCGACCCGACAGTCCATATCACAACGGCTGTTCTTTCGACCTTTACGAAAACCAATGGTTTCGTTTGCTGGTGTACGTAAGGAGCTTAAAATGAAATGCAAGAGCGCAAGTTGAGCAGAAAACCGTTTTGCTGTCGGCTGTGACGTCGTGCCTTATCTGTGTTTGTTGATGGGCGTGCTTTGCTGTACAGACTGTACAAAAGCGGGCACGTACCTTCGTAACAACAAAATCGTGGCCCGAGTTGATGTTAGGAGCGTATACACGTCAAAAACACTGGATATACATATATCGCCCATCTACCACAACATGATCGATCTGGTTTCAAACTTTTCGATCCGCAGATAGCCAATTGGCTTGATAAATTTTCTTGTGCTTGAATCTAGTACTACAGATAACCATATTTCAGGCCCCGGCGAAGTCGGTTCAACCCATTTGGAAAGGTTTCGCCATGGATGCTGAATTTTCCAACTGTTGTACCAAAGATGCCTTCTTTGTCCACCCTGGCGTTAAATACGCCAAGCACAATTTTTACATCGTGGGGGAGGCAGTTGTCATAAGCGCGCTCCAGCCACTCATAAAATGCATCTTTGTCATATCGTCCTTCTCTTCAGTCGGGACGTGGCCGCAAATCGGTGTTATGCTAAAAAATTTTGCTCTGATGCGGATTGTGGCTAGACGCTCATCCACCGGAGTGGATGCCAGGACTCGAATCGACTCTTCCACCATAAATCACACACCGAATTCAGAAGTTTTCAATGATTTGTGAACGAATAATCGGTCCTATCCGGGCTACGTAACTTAAGTGGCTACATTTTTTAAATTCACCGAACCACAAATACCAGTTGAGTGTCATACGTAGGTAAGTTGAGTTGCAAGTTTTTACAATCATTTACCTACGATCGAAATCCTGAGTTCTTGATTGAATAAGTTTTATCTTAAAGAGTAAACGTAGGATATACATACATATGTACATACATCACTAAGAATGGAAATTTGTATTAAAATATAATAAATAAAAAATCTTTATAAAAACGAGTGAATCATTTTTTTAATACATAAGTACATTGGGACAAAAAAGCACCCTGAAATTGTAATTAAATTTGCCGGGTATATGATACTTCAAGAAAATATATTTTGCTAAGTTGGTAGGACTGTCCTTAATTACTACACCAAATGTGAGCGCGATCTGTCACGCAGAAATGCCTCCGTCTGGACGACCTTCGACCTCTTCAACTGAGCTCGCCATCTCACGAATCCATTCGAATGATTTTGGTGGATATTTTGAGTATAAAACGCGTTTTTGCTCGACTCTTACCGATAAAAATGAATTTTTTTAAGTACGATTGTGACCGAATTTAAAGCCAATATCACAATGATTACTATCCTATTCACCAGATTTGGCTCCGTGTGATTTTTTCTTATGCCAGTAACTGAAATTGCCGCTTCGGAAACCCTTTTTCAGTCGATCGAAGAGATAAAACAAAATTCGCTAAAGGATCTAAAGGCCATCACAAAAAGTGCTAATGAAAAGTGTTTCGAGGACTGGAAAAATCGTTGGCATAAGTTTATTGCGTCTGGTGGGGATTACTTTGTAGGCAAGAAAATTAATATTGATGAATAATTGAATATTTTGAAGAAGAAGAAGACGAAGAAGATAAAATTCCAAAATATACTGGTTACCCATACTACAGTAACTATACAATAACTGTAATATGGCTGCATATTGTTATTTGAAGAAACACTTTAAGGGACACACGGTAAGTTTATTCGCCCTCTTCACTAAAAGATAATTGAGATTACTTGTTGGTCCCCTTATTTTTGATCGTCTACTAGTATATACAATTTTATCTTTGCTCTTTAGATTTATAACGGCGCGTCAGACATTTATGCGAGGAAAAAAAATTTTCGTTATCGAAGAAGAAAGCTTATCAAGATATGATTGACATTTCAATAAAGCAGCGGGAACAATACATTTACTCTCGAATTCACTCTATTAATAGCATTAATAGCCAACTGCACACAACAATGAAAGTTTTCATCAGTGAAAACATGGTTTTTCATATTGTCAATACACTCGAAAGGAAATATCTAATCAAATATTTTATATCGCATTACAGGAATTCGCCCACCATTAATTTACAAACTCATTAGTACGCATTTTAGGAAAATTGGACGTAAGAAAGACATTAATGCAATTTTTAATTTCATTCAAGCACTTGATGTGCCTACCACCAAAGGTATTACCAATAAAATATACACGAAAAGAGTACTACACGAATGGGGGGCGGGAAAGTCGAAAACATGTCTCAGCATCAAGTGGGTATGTTTCCATATGGTCGCACCGCACCGCAGCATCATACCTACGACCATGGCAATGGCAATGCTGCGTGTTAGGAATGTAAGTAGAATATAAAGGAGAAGCAAAAGAAAGTGGAAATATGTACATGGCACACAAAGGGAACGCAGCATCCATCCCTTTAGTGTGCCTTCAAAAATCGCCCGGCAAATTCACTCACGCTGCGTGCTGCATCAATTGCGAACGATTGCTCGCTATTATTTTGTTGACATACCCACCTTGCGAAACAGTAACGAGAATACTGAATGAGCATGCCGGCGGCAACGATGGCGTTAGTGGCGGGCAGACAAAGGAAAAAGCAAAACACAAAACAACTTTGGCGAACAACATTGTAAATACACCCCCTGTGCAAACAACAACAGCGATACCATATGACTTTTTTAAATAAGAAATATGTTATGTTGAAATGTGAGGACGATGGGTGAAGTAAGGGTATTCTAGACTTTCACTTACTTGCATAGGGGTGAAGTCAGTGGACGACGCTGGCGGGGGTGGTGTGCACATGTTCTGCTTGGGCACATGCAAGCATACTTGGAAAGGAAAGAAATGGCGCAAAGCGAACAACAAAAGAAAGGATACGCTGAAACATACATATATTTACGCCGTGGAAGAAAGGAGCTAAGAAGCTGAATATGCAACTTTACTTATACTCACAAAAACGGTACATATCCATTCTATCTTCAACTTCTTGCTTCAACAATCTGTTGTCTGGAGAGCTAAGCACCGCATAGATGGGCGAGAGGGTAAAAGATGGCAACGCAATTTCAATGAAAGTCCTTACAAGAGCAGCTGAATAAGTCGTTATTGATCACACGCTGCTCAGCCAAATAAATGTATGTACTTAGTCTGCTACAGCCGCTGTTTCCCCGCCCACATTTCAAATTAGTTCCTTATTCATTATTTCAAAGGATATACTAAAAATCGTTTAACAACTCATTTTGATCGCTTTCAATCATATGTACATTTAAATTGTTTGAAAATCTCGCTGTGACGATCGTAGCAGCTGAGTGCGTTGGGTGTGCGACTACCTCAATTCCCACGACAGCCGGTTCTACGCCCGGAATTGACCCCAATTTTATCCGGCCAGGGGCTGTTTTTTCGGCGATCTAACCCTTTTGAATCGGTAAGTGTTAATCTAAGGTGTGCGACTACCACTCGATACGTTGTGTGTGTTCAAATTACAACAGAATAAAATTCGACTATAGTATGGATCGGGTGTAACCGAACATTTCGTACTCTCGCATCTTTGAAAATCTCTATATTAATATTATATGGTCCCCATTAATCGGATTCTATCTATATTATAAGCTAAGAATTTTTCCGGTTTTTCATTAACATATCTCAGAGATTGATCAATATTTTCGCAGTAAGGATTGGGGCCCACATAATCGATATTTGGGGGACTTGAATGGCTGCAGTCCGATTTTGAGAATTAACCGGATACATTTATTGGAGCTTTATTAGTATACTGGAAAGTGAAAAATTCAGACCGAAATTCATAGTATTTGATAAGTTACAGCTCATAGTCGCCGATGTGTCGTAAGCGACTGTCTATCGCGCCATGACCTTAAACGCATTTTTCTCGAATCATCATTTTCTGAAACTGTCATGGTCCTAAAAAAAAGTATTGAACCGATTGCTTTAAAATTTACATATGTTCTTCTACTCATTTATAGTTATCGTCCCTACCAGAATTGTTTATTTTCGAAAATATTTTCATATTTTTTTTAAATGATTTTTAACGAAAAAACAAGATTTTAGTGACTTTTTTTATGAAGTTCGACATATGTATGTATATTATTTTTGGTAGGGACGATAGCAGAACTACTGAATAATAATCCATTCGATTTTTTTATTTCAGACAACATGAACAGCCGCTATCACCATGACCAGTGAACTACTTTTTTTGTTGGGGACTACTTTGATTTAAAAAAAAATATATTAAAAATGTAAAAAACAAAAAAAAAATTTTTGTACATTTCAAAACACAAATAAAAATATCTTAAAAAATTAAAATGATTGAATTTTGTTGTCGCATAAAAAAAATTTCCTAAAAAGTGGTAAAATGTATGCGTTCACATGAGAGTACCCCCTTAAAATAATGTGATATAGAAAGTAGCCGTGCTTGTAGTTCGATTTCGTGCATTCGCATGTTACAGTGAGGGAATGTCAAGGTAATGTTATGTACCAAATTTTATTGAATTGTCCAATTTTAATATCAATTTAGTGTCCCTGACACATTTATTTTTTAAGATATCGCACTTTTAGTAGTTTTTAACACAACCGTTATATGGGGAGTACGCGGGATTATTATCGTAAATGCTAAAAGTATATGTTTTCAGCAAGTTTGGTTGATTTGTAGATATGTACATTAAAGATATTAGAGGGCGAGGCCACGCCATTTTAAAAATTTTCGAAGCCCAGGTAGCCCTCACCACTGCAATTCTCTATATATAGTATATCTAGTTTCATTAAGATATCTCAATATTTAATCTTCGCTAGCACGGGCGGACAGGCAGAGAGTCACTCGGATTTCAACTCATTTCGTCATCCTGATTATTTATTAACATAGTATTATAACCTTATATACATATATATTCCAAATAGTTTATGTGATATAAGTAACCGTTAGGTGAACAAAACTATTATTATTATACTCGTAGCGACATGTTGCAAGAGTATAAAAATGTGATTCTATTCCTAAGAAAGAAAAGATTATCATAAAGACAAAAAAGCCGACGGCTTTAGTAAATATTACGAAACACAACACAAATCTGCAAAGTTGATGTTCGGTTACCAGTTGGGGAAGATGTTATTGCCAATTTAGAGTGCATACATACATATGTATGTATGTATGTTTAATCGCTTTACAAGTATACATAAGCCCTCAACCGAATTGAGTGCTAACGAAGGAATTCCCATGACAAATTTATATAATCTGGTTAGTGCTTTAAATCAACACGGTAATGAGACATATTAAACGGCATCCTTATAAAGCCGCGTCTCTTTATATCTTTGATATACGAAAGGTAACCCCAAACAACTAAATATTTATCCATTCATCAAACCTACCACCAATAAAACCAACTATGTAGCATTGTACACCTCTATACTTTCTGTTTCCACCATCCGACCAAGCCCTCACTCCATTTCCGTTCCATTCAACCACCATTATACATTTATGCGTAGGCATTATGTCGCAGATTGTAGTCGAAATTAATAATAAAAGTTAAAGTATACATTTTTTGACTAAATCAAAAACAAGAAGAGGGTGGTACATACATACATACATACATGCATACATACATACATACATGCATAAATTTGTTGTAGTGAATGTTGTATATGGGGAGTAAATTGTCAGAAGGCCACTTGAAGTGACAAAATAAAAGAAAAATATGAGAATACGTAGAGTAGTGATCACGAAAATAGCATACTTCTCTTAAATTCTGAAATTCTCCTCATAGTAAATTATTTCACAAAAAAAACGAGCAAATTATTATTTTTGGAAACTTTTAGTGGGAAACTGTATATCGAAAACATTTTTGCAAATACCGTTCTTCAACATGAAGATTTTTTAACATCAATTTCGAAAAATACGAAATAATTTGTTATATATAATTTTTACTTTATTCACATAAACCGATTAAACTGATTTTATATTGCTTAAACTAACTTAATTCGCTTTCATTGAATTCGTTACCGCTTTTCTGGCCTTTTTTTTAACCAGTTTAAATAAAATAATTTGTGAATTAAATAGAAAATTTTATAAATTAATTAGCTTAGCCATTTTTATTTTGAGGAATTTGCAATTTTGAACATATGCTACACCATTTTTATACTTTTAATGTGCAAACTCTTTATTAAGAGTTGAAGTTCTTAAGGAAAGTATGAATTAAAATTAACCACATATCTACATTTTCGTATATTAGTCCAGTCATTTAAGCTTAAATTAGGTAAGAATCTCGAAATTCGATATACCCATTTATATGTCTGTAAATATTTTTATATTGACACCTACCATATGTAGGTTTTGAGACAACTTTAGGGTGTCAATATACAAGTATTTACAGACATATAAATGGGTATATCGAATTCCGAGATGAACTTACAATAATGACTGGACTATATGTAGTAATTTCAATTTGAAGCCCTTATTGTAATTTGAGCTAAAACCGCTCTACGAAAATGTAACAGTATCCAACAGATGAAGAGTATACATACATATTTAATATTACATAGTTAAGATTGCTTTCCAACCTAAATAAAATAAAAAAATAAGTCTAATCTAATTTTAACAGAGTATATTAATTATTATTATTATAAAAAGGGCACCCTATATTATTTCGTGTGTAATTCGTCTTGAATGTTGAAATTGCAATATCAAGGTATTCTATTTATGGCATCACCACTGTACCATATACTTTGTAAATATCGTAAGGGACCCTCACTTAAAAGACGTCAACTACAAATCGTTGACATTTTTATGTTTTTCTATGTGAAAGTCAGCCCGCATAACTAAAATCCCTTAACCCTTTCACGTTGTTTAAAATATTTAATGTATTATACATTGAATAAAACAACAAAATTGAGAATGTATACGCTTCATTCCCGCTTCACTAATATTATTATTTGTTAAATATATGTATTTAACAACCTTACGTATACTGCATAACAAAAAAAAAAACAATTTAAGTGCTACTTCGAGAGTAAAGTCAATATCATGATTTTCTTTGAAATCGGTTTCTTTGTTTTAGATACCTTAAGCATAAAGTTAACCAAATTACCTAAATTCATATTTTAAAGCAGCAATAATGTTAACAAAATAAACAAAACTCGCAAGTCTTTGTGAAAACTTACCTAAATCCGCCACGCGTATACCAAAGCAATTCATATCCTTATTAAGCGTTTGTTGCATTGGAATCGGTGCAGCATTAGAGAGAGTGCCCGCCGTTTCTTGTGGTCGTTTACGCGCCACGGCAATGCCAATAGGCACCGTGTTATCTATAAACAAAGAATCGAAAATAGCAAGTTAACCACCTAAATCAAACAATGTCGTTAAAAAAATACCACAAAAACAAAAAAAAACACAAATAACGAAAAAAAAGTTAAAGTGATTATTATTATTATTTATACATACACACCACTGTGAGCATGGGTATGGATGACTGAATAAATTTGAATAGTGTAATGCAGGTTATATTTTTTTTCTATGAATTAACATACTTGTGTTAGACATTGTTGGCGCTGCGGCAAGTGTATTCACAGTTGGTGTTTTATCCATTTCATTCACCTTCGGTGAGGAAGCCTCAATCTTCACCAGCGTTGTTAGCGTTGACGACGATGACATCGTTTTGGAAGCCGCTGATATGGAAGCCGAACAACTGGATGTTGATGAAGCTACACCAACACCCATGCCAACTCCAATACCAATGCCACTGCCACCTGTCGATGATGTAGACACGTGATGCTGCTGATGATGCTGTTGCTGTTGTGTTTGATGGCAATTAGCAGAGGTAACCTCCGACACTTGGCAAGGTTCGCGTTTAATTTGTACGAATGTATAACTGGTTGAAGTGGAATTGGTTTGTTGATGGTGGTGATGCTGTTGTTGTTGATGTGGATGATGATGATGGCCAGCATTTGCACCACTTAATGGTGATGTAGTGGTTGTGACAAAATGTGGACCACCAGCAAGACTAAAAGGCTCTAAATGCAACGGCGCTCCATTTGCCGTCGCCGTGGAGGGTAACAGAAACGTTGTAGTAGCCGCAGCAGTGCTGCGTTCAAAATGCTCTGTGGCAGCAGCGACGGCAACCGAGGATCCCAACAAATCCGTAGCGTTGGAAGTGCTATGACCATTGAATGTTGCCATTTAATTGCGATCACAAACAATAATTCTATAATTACTTATTATTTTGTGGATTTCGATCTTCTAACTTTTAAGGTTGCTTGACAAATCAACAACCTGAAAACAACGTGCTTGCTTTCGTGATTTGCCGTCGCAAAATTTCGTTTTATTAAATTTCTTACTGCTTTTTCTAATGTGGGAATTTTTACGAAGCACTGCATCGCCAGCGACTGAATTGCGACGCAATTTCACTGAAAACATTTTCTAAATGCAGATTTTTTGCACTATAACTTATTTTGATTTGAAAGTAGTTGATTACTATTCTCGTTTTAGCTACATTTTCGCAATGCTTTTTATGCTGATGTCTGTAGTTAAGCACTTTCATGAAAAAAAATATTTAATTCACGAAACTGATTCGTTGTGGCGCTTTATAACATTTCGATTTATTAATTAGTTGGAATTTTACACATACATACAAACACATACAAAATGACATAATCCCGCCTCTGTGGTTTAGCGATGCGGTGGCAAATGCGACGGTCGGTCGAAGGGCCCCCCCTTGGTGCAAATATATCTTTGGACCGTTTCCAATTCACTGGCCAGCAGCACTTTAAAATCTTTTCAAACACTTGTAATTCATGTATTTTCAAGTCGGTTTCAAAAGTTCACAAATATCCTCTTAAAGTTTTTATGTTTAAGTATGCGAAAAACACGCGCGCGCCTTTCAATTTCGCAAATTCGAGTTCCAGGAATTTAACTTTATTTTTTATTGCCGAATACAAAGCCGCGGCCAAAACTGGCTGGCTGGCTATTTGGTTGGTTGGCTGGTTATTTAGCGAAATACATTCGTAGTTTTGCCGTCGCGAAATATGCGAAAATACAACGACGACAACGACCAACGATGATGGCAGCAACGACGACGACAAATAAGCAAGTTTTCACTTTTGCCTTTGCCGTATTCTCGGGTGCACAAACACTTAAACACGCCCAATCATACACAGATACGGCGACACGATACTGCACTGCATTAATGCCCAGCCACTTCACTGGCTCCTTTTTCGTTGAATTGACTTTGTGTGTTTTTATAATAATCTAACTCTTTATTCATTTATATTTTGCACTTATGTATTTACTCTTATTTTCCCGCACAAACATTTTTTTTTCGTTGAAACGTATGCTTTCAATTCAATAGTGAATTGTTCTATTCTTTCGCATCCGTACGTCAAGCATTTCATTCACTTGCTATCGCTCACTTCTTCATCGTATTGCGTCAATTTCAATTCCTTCTTCGATGTTACCTTTCTCAGGCAGATCCTCCACCTCCTCTACTAACAGGTATATATTTATTTTTATTGCTATTTACTATCGCTTTGCTTTCCATTTCTCCTCTTTGTACGAGTTTCTAGCCAATTCTTTTGCTCGCTCTTCTTTTATCTCCTCCAGCAGTTTTTAACCATTTCCGTTTCTTCTACAAACATACTCCTCCACTTTGCATAGTGAACTATTCAACGTATTAGAACTTACTATTTGCATTTATTTCAATTCACTTATCATTTACACTTTGCAGATGCACTAAATTATATGTTTCCAAACAAAAATCTATCAAAATGTAACAAAAATATAAATTCTCTATTTGTTTTTATTACCGATTCCGAAACTATACTGAACTCCGCGTTGACAAAGTACATACTATGTTGCCGGGTGTTTATCTACTTGGACGGCGATGTTATAAGAATAGACGGCGACTCAGAAACAGCTGAGAGAGATGTCAAAAGTGATTGGCGTTGATATTTTAAATTTCGTCGGCGGAATATAAACAAATGTAATGCATTTTACCGACTAGCATTATTATTTTCGTTGAGTATCGTTCAAATAACAATTGAAATTTGAAATTATATGGTATCACATTTTTAAATACAATTTTCAGTAACGAAAGACATTTATCGAAGCTTATCAACCTACGGGAAAACATTGTTATATTTGCTAACATATTTTGAA
Organism: Bactrocera tryoni; assembly: GCF_016617805.1. NCBI lineage: Eukaryota > Metazoa > Arthropoda > Insecta > Diptera > Tephritidae > Bactrocera > Bactrocera tryoni. Next base: position 15,009,555 of record NC_052499.1, read on the forward strand.
ATTTTTAATGGTCATGATGATCATGACAAATTAACTTATCGAATATGAATTGCTTATAAAATAGTAATGAAATAAAATAAAAATATTTACATATTATACCGCCTTGAAATGTCTGCTGAAGTAAATATGCACCTGCGTACGAGTTGCACCATAGCGTAAATATTTACGAACGGAAGAAAAAGTCAAAAGCGACGAACGCAAAACAGAAAAAACATATTTCAATACATTTAAGCATGCATATTTTTGTTTTTACTGTATTCGCAAAATGCCGGCTTACAACAAGAATTGATATTTATCTTCCAAAATAACGAGGGGAGTTTCGAATGCTAAGTTGGAGCTCTTCTATGTACATATCCGTTTTTCTTTTATAAACTTATAAAAAAATTAAATATATGTATACATATATAAGATCTTACATCGACAGGAATAATAAAGGCAATAAACATATATGTTTGAATATTTTAGCTTCTGATAGCTAAATAATGTCTTGTATTTTTATTGTAACTGTGACACAGCTTTAGTTCTTATTATACTTAAATTAATTGCAATGTTTCATCAGTATTTCTTCTCCTTACTTACACTCAATACTAGAGAAAGTATAAAAATTTGCGGAATAATAATTGTAATGGTATATGTATCAAGTAATTAAACCAAATAATTCAGGAAAAAAATTAAGGTCGAAATGTTTATGCCTTAAAAGTTTATAGTGTTGTTACTTTTCCTCATTTACATATAAATTCGGCGTAAATCCTTTGGCGTCGTAATTAAATTGCATTGTGGGCAAAGTTTTCGTGCCCCCAACGAACGCAGCCAGCACTCCTCACAATGTACATGCCAGCATGCAACCGAAATAGCTGGATTTTTATAATCATCTAAACAAATTAGACATTTGAATTTATTTTGCGCTTGATTTTCGAAAAGTCGTAATTTCATTTTCAACGATTCAATTATCTGCGGGTAGTTTTGTTGTTCATTGTCAGGCAATTTATTTTTGATGGGGTTTTGATGTCCTGTGGATTCAACAACCTGTGGAATGCGTATCTCGGTATTTGTAGCTACCACAATATCTACGCTTGTGCGACGCTGTTCTTCCACACTATTGTGTAAAGCTGTTCCTTCAGAACAAGTTATTAGCCGTCGCATGTAGCTAGTTACATCACTATCGGCACTATTACCATTTTGCTCAGCTATTGGTGGTATAACATCAGCCTCTGCATATTGAGCCGGTCCATAAATTTGTGTATCATCTTCATCTACGTTTAAATCTTCTTCCTCTTCTTCGTCACCACCATGAGTGGAATTATGACTACCACTACTTCCAGTATTTGTAACAGTTTGACCTATACCAATTGCAGCATAACCACCTTGCAGCATGCTTGAAACACGTATTCGCTTTTGCCCGGCCCATTCATATTCTTCGTACTCTTCTCCATCGTCGTCTTCGTTGCTTGAACTGCCTCCATCACGACCATTGGTTGTCCCATTACTTCGACGTAAACATTGCTCAGCATGTTGTTGAATTTCCTCTAGTGGGAAACTTACATTACAAACAGGGCATTGATGATCGTTTGCAGGTGCTACTCGTTTACCAGTTCTTCGCTAAAGATGGAATTTTATTAAAATTTTAATATAAGCTTACAATAAATAAACAAACCCTTATACGTGAGTGACGATTTCGTTGAACTCGTTGAAATATTGTCCAAGGTTTACGTCGTTCTTCACTATTTGCTAATGTATTGCTGGCGCCTTGCTGTGACAGTTCGGCGCTTGTTTCTCTAGCCGCTTTCATTTGCAAATGTCTTAAACGCTCCATTTCCTGTTCGAAATGTGTCTTCACTTCCCAATGCTGCAATTTGCATTCACAAGTAGGACATTGCATGTACTCCTCACCAACTCCACCTGACCGCAATCGACTAACTGTTTCAGAAGTGGTCTCCATTTTTGTCTTGGTTGGTCAACAAACCTTATGAAATTTTTTTTCGATTTTTCATAAATATCTCGATTTTAATATCATTAAAACTTTGGTTTTAGAAACGTTTTTGATGCAAACAAAATGAAAAACAACCACACACATATGCACACGGCAGAAATGTTTGATTTGTTGACGTCTGCGATTGGAATAATTGACAGCTGTAGAGAACATAAATTTCCAACAGCGGCGAAATGAAATTGCCACATCAAATGTAAATAAATCATGTTATATATTCAGTTCAGAGTCAAGTCCAAAAAACTAAGAAATTATTATTGTGTGAAATTTAATTTAAATTTGTAGCTGAATTTTAAACGTTAAATCAAAGTACTTACATCAGCAATTATTTTCCAACCACTTTCTGCAAATGCAGCCCTTCATTTGATTTTTGCGGCGAATTCGAAGAAGAAACAGTCAAAAAAGCAAAGTGAAAATTTTTCTCGAAGAAAACGAAGGCTATTGTTTATGTGCGATCGCGAGAGTAAAAAAGCGTAAATTTTTTATAATTTAATTTTTATTTACATTTGCATTTCACTTGACAAATTGTTGGTCAACGTGTGGATACATTTAAAATGTAAGGAAGAAATTAATTTTTGTGAAGTGCAGAAACGACATTTAGCAGCAACGACTTGGAAGAGATTTGTCGCCATTTTGGTGTGTATGTGTGTGTAAACTAATATGTGTATCAAGGTAGGCAACGACAAAGTGGAAATCGAGCCTCAAAAGAAAAACCAATTTAAACAGAATTGGGCGCTTTCTGTGGGTGTTAAATATAAATAATTTTAAATCGCGAAATTTATCTAGTGTCAAGTGAACTGATGAAACTATTTTGAGTAGCTAAATATTAATTGAATACCGATTTGTGCATGCAAGCGAGGATGTATAGCAGAACCGAAAGTGGGGACAAGTTGGCTCAGCAACAGTCGCAGCTGAAACAACAACAACAACAATTAGTTTTCAGCAATAATGCAATTGCAAATATAAATATAAGTGGATTCAGTTCTTTCGACAGTGATTCTTTAGCCGACTGCTCAGAATTTGATACAGAATCGGTTACTATGGATTACTTTAAAGAAAGGTATTTTCAGAATCAAAGAAATTTTCGAATAAATCGCAATTTTCCATACCACAACACTTTTGGCTACTTGATATTACTGTGAACATCTAACTATTAATATGTATACATAAATGCCTAAAATTACAAGGCAATATATATGTGCTGAGTATATGCTTTCGTTATTTATATACATTTTGTTGTTCTCATCGGAATCTGCATTAACTTTTTCATTGTTTTGCTCTTATTTGCGAGGAGTTTGCATTTTTAATTTGGGGAAATGTTGTCCCACTTTCGTTACAAAAAATTTGTATTGCTACTTTTTCTTAAGTTTTCCTTGTTATTATTGCCAAAAACAAGCATGCATGGGGTTTCTTCTTGTTTAATTTCGATAAATTAAGTTATTTCGTAAAAATCATTCTATATAAATCAAAAATATTTATGAATCTATCCATGTACTCATATGCACATTAATATGATGTTGGAAATAGCTGTGGATCGTTTAGTAAGGTGTCGAAAACTTTGAAATATTAAATAATTTATATAGTTAAATTTGTAAGTTTTTTGGGTCGTTCAACAGTTATATTTAGGGCTTCATGTGTGGGAAAGTATGTAAATTCCTTCAAAACATCATGCAATGTCAATTTACCTTTGCATAAAAGCCAATTAATTCCTTTTTAAAGTAACTGTAGTTATTCAGCGAAATAATTTGACCGTAATTGTTAACATATGCCTATAAATTGATAGGTATAGTATATTTTTAAAATGACGTTTACATATGTATGTAGGTTAGAGCGTGTTGATTTAAAGGAAACAAAAAAACGTATCCGGGAAATTTTCTACCGTACCATAATGTACGTACATAGACATAATAGGTAGGGTTTTAAAAATTACTTTTTGGTGCATAAGTTTCTTTGTTTTTATGTTAGAACTATACAATTTTATTTGTGTGTGCTGAGACTATATTTATAGCATGATATGTCATACATGTATGTCCATATGTGTCGTCAAATTTAAATTTTATTTCCAATTTCCATCCTTACCTATACTAATAGAATGTATATGTTTTTAAATTTTTTCTTCCAATATAATTAATAGATTTTATGCCGCTTAAAAGCAATTTATATGCATTTAAAACCAAAATAAACATAAATCACAATACATTCTGACCAAAACCATTCGAGTGTACGAGCCGTTAATAAAAATAAGGTGCAGTTATTTGCATCATCATCAGATAAACTAATACAAGTTTTATTTCCCAGAAGTGGGTAAGCCAAAGTATCTCATGCGAACTTCCGTTGTATTATTGCGCTTGCGTTGTTATTGTTGTTAGAAGAGCGCACTAATTCCCTGCTACTAACAAATACGAAAATATTTATATTCAAAGGTACGTATTAATTTTTCATATACCCAGTGTTAGACATCTTGAATATTTTCCTTCTAAAAATACCGTTACATTTATTAAAATACATAGTATATTTTAAAAATAATTTCGCTTAACATTTTTCTACGTCCAGTTCACAACGCCCTTCACCAACAAAAATGGCACCAACAACAACTATAGAAACCATCACAATCACAAGACCTCTTAAGGTTTGTGTTAAATTATTATATTTTTTTAAAAAGTAACAATTTTCCTTTTCAATGTTAGGTTATTGCATTTATATGCGGTGTTATAGTTGTCATACTCATGATTATGGCATTGGCTTCCACGGATTGGTTAATGGCTGCGGGTTGGCGACAGGGTCTCTTCGTGCATTGTATTGAGGAAGACGTTGAATCACCGCTGCCATTTAATTTACATGATCCGCCTGGCTGTTATGCTAGTCGAGACGTCGGTAAGTTGCTTCTTTGTTCATTGTATTTGTAATTACATGATTTTTAAATAATATCTTTATTTAATTTTTAGCATACATTAAGGCTACAGCTGCTCTTTGCATAATAACATTGATCACAGACGTAATTGCCACCATACTCACTGGACTGGGTTTGAGAACGCAAAACCATAATGTGAAATACAAATTTTACAGAATTGCTGTGCTGGTGATGCTTTTATCATGTAAGTTTTGAATCCATTAAAAAAATTCGTTAATTTTGCAAATAGTGATTGGTTGAAACAATCAAAAACAATCCAATATCGCCGATACAAATGAGCATCTTCTTGATAAGAAAAGGATGTGTGCAAAACTTCAGATCGATATCTCTAAAGCTAACTGACTGGGACATTTACATATGTATATACATATTTTTTAGGGTCTTCGACGTTTTCTGCAGGGTGCTACATAATTAAAATATAGCAAATTTAATTGTAATATTATTTAAAATAATTTTATATTTTTAGTACTGGCTGTCTTGTCCGCACTTATAATATATCCAGTATGTTTTGCTGGAGAACTCAATTTGGGTAAATAATAATTTTTATTATTATATATTGTACATATGTATACAATACTACTTTCTTTTACAGCGAATCGGCCAATTTGGGAATTTGGTTGGGCCTACGGTGTTGGATGGGGTGCAGCTATCTTTCTATTCGGTGCCGTTGTGCTATTGCTTTGCGATAAAGAGTCGGAAGAGATCTATTATAAGGAGAGAAAAATTGTACATGATAACCAAATGCGCGCCTAGGCCAGGCCGCACGACCTGCCTGACGTCGTTCTTTAGATATTTAAGTAAATATGCGATTTCTACTGATATAATACTACTAACTACTACTATTACAAGAACAACAAAAACTATTAATTCAACACAGCATACAATAAGAGATGAACAAAAGCAAAAAACGAGAGCCAAACAATTATATAACACACAAAGAAATCAAAGAACTTAAAAAATAAATGTGTAAAACTGTCTGTCATCATTGCCGATAACCAAAATACTATATTTATAATGTGAACAAAGTGAAAAGTAGAAAAACAACTTGAAATGAAGTCAACACCAAATATTCAAAATAATTACCAACACACATACATACAAACAAAAACCACAACACTTTACTCATTCATCAACGGAAATTATGGGAACCTTTCGAGCTAAAACATGTAGATTTTTCAAATCTCAAGCTCAAAGCGAAATAAAGCATTGAATAAAGCAACACGAAGCCAGTCAAAGTTGCATCATATGTAAATATGTTGCTTATTTGGCCGCGTAATCTAAAAATACATATGTTCTAAAATGAAATATACACTACTTCTCCAGCATATTGACAGCAAAGGTGAAAACCCATAATCCAAAATACATAAACATACTCAAATACACACATATACACTTTTACTTTCATACAATTGTCATGTATTTGGGTGAAAGCATTTTATAAAACAATTTTAGCATACCTATCACAAAAAGCAAATATTCATGTATTCATGGTGATCGTATTTAACCATTTAGTATTGTATACGTATATACCTACAAACATATATCTACACATATTTACATATATATTCGACGTTCATTATACAAATACACGTATATATCCACACAATTTTCATTATTTTCATGTACATAAGCACATACACATATATCTACATATACCATATATGTAGATGTCCTTCCCTATGTAACTTTGCTGACAAAATCACTTAACCTAAAAGCCTAAACATTTCCTCAACAATTTTTTTATTTATTGTTTCAACAACAACATCGATGTGAACTCCGTAAAAAATAAAAAAAAAATGTATGTAACTTAATATGAATCGTACGATGTATGTAAGAAATTCAAACTAAATATAAGCGTAATAAATTTGTAGAAAACAAGCTAACCACATTAAAAAGACGAACTAAAACGCATTATTAAAAACAAAATCAAACATTTAAAATGCATATAAGCATAATGATCCTGAAAATTAATATAAAATCACGCTCATGAACCTACCAATTTGAAATCGACTCCACAGATAAATACGTGAACCGAACCATAAAGTTACAAGCAATGCGAATACATGCATACATACATACACTTTAACACAAAAACACCAACACTCATATATACATACCTACCATCATACATAAATGCATACCGAAGTATTATCAGGCAGCTATAGAAATTATGACAAACAAGGAAACTTGTTGTTTTTGGTTTTACAAACATATATAAAAGAAAAAACACACACGACAAGACTTTGCGTTAAAATAAAAGCAATATCATGCAGCTTCGTTCATTCATAGATATAATAGAGCAAAGTGTGTGCATACATGCGCCTTCCAACTAAAACTAGATATACTATACATACATACATCAATTGATTTCATGTACACATAATTTAACACTTGGTGTATGCCAAAAGGACTCATTACTAGCTTATATAGTTATGGATTTAATTTTAAAGTATTTCTTATTCGAAAAAAGCAAACATGTTTTTTCTGTACTACAATCCATACTCCTGCTGGTCATGACAGTTTTGAGTCCCTTGGCGACTGCTTAGGTGTTGGTCTGCCAATCAATCCGTGTTCAAAATGTACCTTAACGTTTTTTTGTACACACATTTGCATACTGATATATTTTATTAACGCTTTATTAAAACCGTCAATTTGTAGGTAGTTGCGTATATTTCGCCGCATTTTTACAAAAACTCGAAATGTTTATTTTTTTCTCAAAGTCTTCAAACAACCTCGTATAAGTCTCGAATTGATACTCGTATTTAATAATTGTGTTATTTGTTGCACAATATTTGCTCAAAAGTGTTTTCATATCTGTGGAAATTATATCGAACCTTATAACCCGATTTAGCAGTTTTATCCTCTCAAGCTGTAAATGGAAAAGCTCTAGAGCAATAACCATGAAAACGATTAAAAATATTAAACTTGTCTATGTATTCAAAGGCAAAACACATTGCTTTGTCAACAATCTGCATATACGTATGTGCATGTATACGTTCAGAAATTAATAATTTAAGCAGTTGAAATGCAAAAGAGAAATAAAAGCAAGCAGCGTATGTAAAATTCTATTGGCAGTATAAAATAGCGTTGAAAATTAAAATTGAAATGCACACACACCAATTGTATTACACGAAACACATATACTCAAGTACATAAATATATATTTAATTAATATTGTTTATTATGCTGTTCATATTATTTTGTTTCATAACTCGAATTTGTACAGTTTTTTCTGTAATTATTAAGCAAATACCTGTTGAATTGTTTTTGCCTACACATGGCCGCTACTATTGATACATATACATATATTATCTAAAAATTTGTCTGTTTACACAAATTTATGTTAAAAATAAACTTTTATGAAGCGAGAAAATATTTGAAGCAATGAACATGTTAAAAACCGTAAATTTGAAGAATAAAACTTTTTTTACCTTTTACATATATCTTGCAACGCTTCAGAAAGGCTTATATTTGTTCGACAGACAATTTACAAATATTTATTACTGTTATAACGTTAAATGCAAAGAAAACATATCAGCAAAAAAAAAAAACGCAAAATATTTAGACTACACTTACTGCTAATTTATTTGTATAATTTGTACAATTTACCTGATTAATTATTCTATATATATTTTTTAAGTATCTTCATCTTTACAAATGAAATGTCCTAACGCACTGACTAAAGACTTGTTACGAATGTTTATTTTTTGTAATATTTAAGTTAGATTTGCAGTGTTAATATTCATTTATTCAAATTCGAGGAGAAATTAGGTCCAAAATATGTAGTGCGGTCACTGAAGATTTGGGCAATCGGCACTAAAAATTTTGTACTGTTAAATAATTATTTATAAGCAGTATTTTCACAAAATTCAGCTTTGCTACAACAACAACAAATTTTTTACGTTTCTAAACATGCTCCAATGATAAAAGTTGTCCACAAATTGACGTTAGTATATTAAATATTGCAATTTTCGGGAATAAGAACCGTTAATACTAAATAAACATTATAATATCTACAACAGTCACTGGGCCATGTTATAAAATGTGTTTTGTTTTGATTATTTGATTTATACAATAGAAAGAGTATTTATTTATACTTTCTCATAATTGCATTCTTTAAAGTTATTTTGTACCACAGCAACAACGAATATTAACATTGCAAATTTCAAATATATAACCGTTATATTCCTATTCACTGGCCTATGACCCTAATTACATTACTATTTAAATATATTGTTTTTTTATTTAAAATATTTTGTTTGCCTGTAATATAAAGAAAGTTGAATAAAAAATAAAAAACTGTGTGATTTTTATTTCGAATATATTTTTAGTTTTATTTAAAAGTTAAGGAAATTATTATTAGTAATATTTACTTTTATAGATTTATAAAAATGCATGCTTAGCATTGAAAAAAGCACATTCATGATAATATGGTTTACCATTTTTTATTTGCAGGTACATATGTATAAGATATTTTTATTATATATTTTACACATACATACATTATATACATATACATATGTATATGTTTGTTATCGCTTAAAATATTTCATTTTAATTTAAAAATTTTTCGAAAGCATTATTTATATTTACTAAAGCAATAATATACTATTAATACTTGTACACATATACATACACACATACTTAAAAACATACATATATACATACATATCTATGAAAATGTAAAATTGTTTTGAAACCAACACTTAATGTCTGCCAATAAAGTTTATTACTGTCTATTAACTTGTACGCCAGCAAGCTGCTACTCCCACTTTAAATATGTTTTCCATATTAAAAAAAAAATATTCAATAATTGATGGTGAATAAGATAAACACACATATTATATTCTATTTGTACGATTAAAGATTTTCTTATAAAACTTTTTTGCGAAAATTCGTTATTCTCCATTCGAACTCAAACGCATAGGCAAAACTCTAAATGAACATTTAGTGAGAACATCATCAACAAAAACAAAAAAGACAACAAGAACAGCCACAACAACAGTGATCTAAAAGCAAATAAGTCAAAAAATTCATTAATTATGTAATTGAAATTAGCAAAAGACAAAAGAAAATAACAACACAATGCGAACAGATAACCAAAAACAACAACAGCAAACTAAAAAAATAACAAAACCAAACAAAATTGAACAAATCGTAGGCAGGAACGTGCGGTGGTAACTTAATTATAACTCTAATTATAATTAAAACTAGTATTATGTAGGTATACAAAAACTTAAAATAAAACAAAAACAAAATCGAATTAAAACTCAAATAATTTCAACTGAACTAAAAATATAACACTAATATAATGAAAAAGAAAAACGAAAAACGAAAACTAATTTTAAGTCCAAGTAATGTTTTAATTGCTAATATTAAACAATTAACTGATTAAAATTAAGAATTAAGCAGCAAAAATTAAAAATAATTTAAATACATTCAGCACAAGATCAACAAAATTGTGTATGCGCCGGTAGTGATAAAGAAAATAACAACGCTAAATTTTTAACAACCAGCCACATACCAATTGGTTTGTGCGCCGAAAAGTGTGCTTTGCATAATTAAAATTTTCTACTTAAAGGTTTGTTGTGGTGCAAATTTAGCGTTAGGGTGTGTCAACCGGTACTTAAATATCAAAAATATTTACAATTATGTACTGTTTGTTAAAACACAGACAAAATAAATAAAATTTCTAAAAAGTACATACATACATACAAAAATATGTTGTGTAACATATTCGTATCTACATATACATACATGAATGTGCTTAAATATTTAAAGAGCATACATAAGTTCTGATAATAAATATGTACATACAAAAGTATATACTATTATACCAAATTGCCTACATAAGGCAGTTGTGTGAAGAGTTGGTTCAATTTAGATTCTATACATATTTATATTTAATAATATTAATTTTATTTTATTTATTCTGATTAAAATTTCTTGCAAATTTTTCGAAAATTGAATGAGAAGTTTGGTAAAAGTGTAAACACCATATTTTTGGTATTAATTTTGACTAAGTTATTCAGCAGATTAGTGATTAGATAAAAGCGTATAAAAGAGATTTATCGACGTTTCATTCCAAAAAGAGTTTGACCACTCTTGGAACAGTTTCTAAGAATTTCTCTTTTGATTGTCTAAAGTGTTTTCAAAATCCGGAGAAAGAAATTCATACACTCAATATGAAATTAAAGTCAAATACTGTGTAGCGATGTTTTTTCTTCAAAAAATAGTTTTCTTTGAAAATAATCATAATTTATTTGAAATTAATCTTTCGTGCAACAACACAAAGCAGCAACGGTATAATATGATATTACAACTGCTCTAATAAATGTATACACATACATATGTATATACATACATACATATGTATATGATATCAGCAACAACAACAATTAACACTGCTAGTGATTTTTTAAACTAATAAATGGAAAATGTAAGAAAAAAGATGAGTAAGAAAATAAGATTTTAAAAAAGTTGTAACTATTAAGAAACAAAATGTTGAAATGAATTAAGAAAGTAAAATCAACTTGAATTAATATGACACTTAAAGGTTAATTGGTTTAATTCTACATTATTATGTATTTAAATGATTATGTTTAACTAAAACAATTATGAATTGATACTTTTGATAGAATGTATATTATAATACTATTATTTTTATTTTCAAACTTGACGCGTTAGAATCGAAAATTTTTTTATTAATAAATATATATAACAGTAACAACTCTAAAACTAAAGTACTTTGCTAATTTATCTAAATTTTTTCCTATAAAGAAGATACAATTTTTCTGCGTTTAAAATTTAATGATTTATTTTAAATAAAATATAATTTTTGCTAACTTTGCTAATTTCTTTAACTTTTTTCTAATAAAACAAGATAAAATTTTTTGCGGTTAAAATTTAATGATTTATTTCAAATAAAATACTATTTTTCTTTTAATTGTCCTTTTAAACATTTTCTAAAATCGCTCATTTTAGAATTTATTCAATTCAATGTTTGTAAATAATTTTAATAATCATAAATGTATTGGAATATATATTTTTATGCTTATGTATTCATAATCGCGAATAACTACATAATTTGTATGTATAAGTTTTTGTATTTTCGGTAAAAACTCCGCAAAAAGGCATAACATACATACAAACATTTATATTTGTATACAATCGTTACTAAATTCTAACTGAAATAGTGTTTACAAATCCCTCCAATTTTTTTAACAATCCACAAAGAAACTCAAATGAATATTAAAATTTGTAGTATTGTTTAAAAACAAACCGAATGTGTTTTCCAAGCAAAAGCTACTGTAAAAAGCTAGTTCCAACAACCAACTCCACACAGATCTCCACTTTTTCGAAGTAACAACAAATAAAATTATGATAAAATTCGGTAAATTTGTAGTTAAAAGCAAACATATGTACGTACACATATATCTAGCCATAACTTCGTATACTTGCATACATCAGCACATACAAATTCATGTTGTTATTTGTGTTTGTATGTGTATATATTTAGAAAAACATTTTAGCAAAAAAAAAACAAAAACATTTTTAATTGTTACATACCGAAAAGCTACTCATTTAAAGTCACGTACATACCATATATACATACTATATAAAAAATGTGAACATTTATATCACAGCCTAACGCAAAAGAAGGGCGAAACGTGTTTGATTTACCCAATGAATTTTATCACACAAGTATTGTACGTCTTTATCTAGCGAATACTTATACTAATGCACAGGTGTAAACTGTTCGGAGATGTATGACATACGATGCATACATACTTACATACATATATACAGAAAATATTCTTTCATCCAATGCAGATCAAATGGAAACTACAAATATACATACATACATATATGTAATAATAAATACAAGTGAATAAAGTACAGCAATTATATACACACATACTATAACAAACGAAGAGCTGTTTCATTTGATAGCTATCATATAATAAAATCAAATATGTATATAAAAGTCAAATTGAAATTCCATACGTTGTCTTGGCTGGGCGCAGCCGCAGATGCTAGGTCTCTGGAAAGAGAGAGGGAGAAAGAGGATGCTTTAAATTTGAATGTTGGCAAAAACGCTGTTATATATTTCCTGGTTTGGTCAAATTGTTTCTCTGATTACTTACACTTACTTATTACACGAAGCCGAATGGATAAGCTTGTACTATATTTGATTCCAAATAAATGCGGTAAGTTCCATCTTAGACCATCGCTGGTGGCAGCAAGCGTAGATCTAATCTTAAAATCGTTACTATAAGTTATGAAATGCTATTAAATGATCATAAAAACTTACCGGTCAATACATAAATATCTTTTTATACCCCTATATGCTATATGAAATGCACCTGTGAAGTGTATTATAGCTTCAATGCGGCTTAAGTCAAAGTTTTTTCTTGTTATAGCCAAGACAGAGTATATTAAATTTGTCGAGAAATTTGTAATACCCAGAAAGAAAAGTCGAAGATCCTGTAATATATGTATTATGATCGACATGACCAACTGAGTCGATTTAGCCTGTCCGTATATATGAGAACTAGTCCGTCAGTTTTTGAGATATCGAAATTTTGCACACATCCTTTTCTCCTCAAGATTGTTGCTTATTTGTCGGAACCGCCAATATCGTATTGTTGCTTATTTGCAATTTGACGAGATATCTTCATGAAATTTCGCATGTTTTGTTTCTTAAGGCAACTGTGTACTCAAAAGCATACAGCTTGTATGTCAACAGATCGATCAAAATCAAGTTCTTGTAAGTAATATTTAGTATTCGTGAAGGGTATATATAATAGTTTCGGTGCAGCTGAAATTGAAGTTCTTTCATTGTTTTTTATTTATTTATTAAATGCTTACCCATAAATCGAACTGAAGTAGGAAAATATTTTTTATTTTTATTTTAATATTTAAAAAGCATTTATTGAATGCTTGTATAATGGATATTTTATTTACAATTGTAACCATTTGTGTATGCGTATGTATACATATGTGTGCATATACATACATACTATGTATATATGCGTGCTGAGCTCATGAATTTCATAGAAGTACTAAAGATGTACATATGTATGTATGTTTTAATTTCTATAATTGCACGAATAGTAGAAATGATTTCGAGAGTTCTTGGGTTCTCCTTTCTTTTGTATTAAGACGTAATTTCAGAAACTTTTAAATAATTTAATACTATCGTTTTACTTATATTCAACAATTCGTATTTATGATTTATATATAGGTGCAGACATGTTAAAGTAGCTTAATTCGACTTAAACTAAATAGTTACTCGTTTTCTAGTGGGAATCTGGAAATACATATGCTTTATCTTTTAATAATGTTTTAATGCAATATAAAGCTTCCGGTTTTAAGTTATAGTTAAGGTTAAAATACCATGTTGTGATGCGATTAGTTGGCTTAAAAACTCAAATTGCGCACATTAAGTCGGCTCAAACTATTTTAACATATTGCAATAGATACATATACATATGTATAATATGCCTTTTCCTCATACATAACATGAAATCATAATCGTTTATTGTAGCAAAAAAGTGGATAGCCCAAAGTTGCAAAAATATTTAGAATTTTTGAAATATTTTCTATAGTTAATAGTCGTGTTTCAGTATACAATGTAAATTTGTATTTCTTCGTAATGTATTTGTGTGTCGAGCACTGCATAAAATATTTTATAAAGTATATTTCAATAAATTTTTTTCATCAATTATCACAATCAAATATACCACAATAGCGAATGTGTTTAATAAATTCAGTAAAAAATATGCGGAGTAGAAATATTGTAAAGTATACTGACATATTTTCAGCGAGTAACCTTTTCTTTAAGCCATCATTGCACATCAGTTAAAGAACAAAGGTTGTAAGCTTCATATATGTACATATGTATTTGTATGCTTTCAACGAGTTGCAGTTTTAGTTGTAGACATCGTCATATTTCATTTCTGCATATGCTTCTAATTACCTATTTATGTATAACACCTATATCGCTTGCCTGCTAAGAATGTTACAGTCTTACACCAAGAGGAATCCCCATAAAAAAGTAATAATTGCCAAATTTTTTGCACGACTATTTTGGTATTAAATTTTCTCATTACAAATTTTACACATATTGGACTTAATACGATTTGGCAAATATGGGAATTGAAATTTTTCTCCTTTCTAATTTTCTTAACAATTTTTATTATGTATACTTTTTGATGAGTGTGTAGCGTTATATGCTTGTAGTTTCGTAATATAATAACAAAATGCATGCACAATTTTGATATAGTTAGTTGCATGCGTTCAATAAACAGTACATGAATTCATATATACAAAATTAAATATACGGGTGAATACAAAAAATATACCCTAAGCACAAAACAAAAAAGAAAAAAATAAATAAAAAGCAATACATGTTGTAACTAAACCAATTCAAAAACAAAAAAAATACTTTGAAATACACAAATACCATTGTGTATTTACAGCTCGTTATAAATACGTAATCACAAATTAGAAATGAAGATTCAAACGACTTTGAACTGACTTTCTGTGCATATTCAAAACGTAAAAATAAAAAACAAAAACGCTTTTCAAAATTTGTATAAATTCTAAAATCTAATTTCTACGATCTTCGAAACTTAAGTCAATGCATTATATCTGAGATTGCTATCTATAGTAGTATTGCCACTTCCAGCGCTAGTTGTTGCATTATTTTCATTTTCCTCGGCAGCAACGTTGGGCCTTTGCTCACTGTTATCAAAGGCGCCACCAATGCGACCACTGTGGTCAAACTCCGGCTCCATGTCCGAATTGAATTCGGAGTAGCGTCGTTGCCTAGGCCACACTTCACGTATGCTTTCGATAAGACGTTGCTGAAATGTTTTATACTCCATATCAACAGATTGTGTCTCGCCAAAATTGAAATCGGCCACTTCCACTGTGAAACTGTCGATAAAAATGTATAGAAATTAATAATGATTAAATGGAAAAATATTGCAGTTGGCTACCAAATGTGTTGAAATATAGGAAATGTGCATGTATTTGATTAAATAAATAATTTATACACTAGTGCGAAACTGAACCTTAACATTAATCGTCCTTTCCATTAATTTCGCAATAAAAACAAATTGAATGTGTACTCACCGATTTCGCGATTGCAAATAATAAGAGACACCGAAAACGATTAGAATTACAGCGATTAAAGTGAATGACACCGGCACCACCACAACAGACAATTGCGATTGCACTTTTGCTAAAAAAAATATAAAGAAAGATTTCATATTTACATAAACATTTATATATTTTTATATTAATATTATCAGCTAGATTATAAGCAAGCGGTTATCATGTACCTTCGTATATATTAATTGTGACCTGATTCAGCTTCTCAGACACATCATTGCGTATGAAAAACAAAACTGTTTTGCTCTCGTAGAAAAAGCGCGTGTAATTGTATTCGCATTTCTCGAGTGGGAAATAGTAACGGCAAGTCTCGTTGCCGGTGGCATTATATGGAGCTATACCAAATAAAAAAGGAAATATCAGTTTTATTTCAATGCTAAAGCCACATTCCATGACACTTTTACTTACCGTTGAAGACCTGAATACACATCTCCAGTGAAGGTGAGCCTTTGCAATTCACTTGTAGGCGCATCATATCACCGCGTTGTAACCAATTTTGTCCGTTAGCCTTGAAGTCCGAAACGGGAGCTATTGAATTAAAATAAAAGTATTTATTAGGTTGTTAAAAAAATAAGATAATAATATTGTAAAAGCACACCTTTTGATTCCACGTAATGTTTAAACAGGCCGGTTAGATTTTTGGGACCATGTCCAATTAATTGCCCAGTGACACAATTGTAGGGTGGTTCGCCATCCATCAGCAGTGGCGACATAAGTATGGGTAAATCGACTTTTTTGGATGCTGCTTTTGTTGTAGTGTTCAAAGTAACGGCATCGTGTGTCTGATCAGTCACAGTAGTGTTGACAGTCAATGTTTGCTGCGCAGGTAGTGACGTTGATGGTATCGGTGCAGCTGCACCACGACGTCGCCTTTGTCTTGGCGCCAGAGTAGTGGGATTTACTGTTGGAGTTTTTGTTGTTGTATCATTGTTCGGTTTATGGGTGGTGGTGGTTGTTGCAGGCGTGGTTGTAGGCATTGGTGTTGTTGTTGTTGTTGTCGTTGTTGTAGTTATAGGTTCAGGTGGTTTCTCGAAACTTGCCACGACCTATTAAAATAAAAGTGGGACAAACAAAAACAACTTTAAATACAATTCAAAGCCGTATCTACAATAATACACTTACCAAAGCTTCAATTTTATAATATTGATCAGGTTCAGTATACTGCGCTACGTAACTAAGTCCATTGATAACACCAATGTATGTACAATTTCTGAACCAATAAGTGTGTACTTCGTAGGCTTTGTCCGCGATTAACTTGGCATCGTTTGGCCGCAACTGTATTGTGTGATTGACCGGCTTTGCGGTAGAAATAAAATTTTTTCTTGGTTTGGTATCGTTTTGCAGCAGCAGCATATCACCGCCGAGGGAGTCATCCAATTTGAAATCAATGTGATTCGTTGCTATATTTATCCACAATATATAATTCTTATCGACTTTTAATGTGACACGATAATCACCAGGTTTGCTTGTATTCATCGGATATGTTACGGACCAATTGCTGTAGGGATATTTGGTATTGATTTTCTATAAATTTGAAGAAGAAGAAACATATTACGAGAAATTCAAAAACAAAATTATATTGTTTTTAATAGAAAAAATATGAAAATATCCCTTTTTAGAGATGAAAAATCCTTATTTGCTTATAACATTGTATGTTCCCCAAAAAAATATATATGTATATATATGGTACATACATATGTATTTGATAAATACATATATACATGTACATACATATGTATACATATATAATATGTCCATATGTATGCAAGTGTTTAAAATATGTATGTATAACCTTTTATTTTTGCTTGCAATAAAGTAAAATTGATTATAGAGTCAACAATTCAAAAATTTCTGTTTACCCTAGGTCTACAAAGGCCATTCAAGCTGCTTAAAAATTAATAACTACATATTTAAATAATGAATTAAAAAAATGTTCACTGTATGAATGAATGAATTGTGTGCATGCACACATGTAATGCTTATAAAAGGTTTTATAAATTAACCTACACGGAATTCATGATAAAGAATATTACATATGTACATACTTTATAAATATATACAATGCATTATTATTGAATTAATAGTCATTGAATTTGCATAAAAATAGAAAAAAATGGCAATGTGGTTGAGAAGCAAATAAATTAAATTAATAAAAACCATAAATAAGTCAGTTAGAATGTCAATTGAATTGCAAAATGCATTACAAAAGTATATTTGTATGGAAACCCCATTTTTTGCCGTTATTTCTTCTGGAAACATATGTGCAAATAGTATTTTTATCTTTTATTTCGAAATTATTTGCAAATTATATCCATGCAAACATACATACATATATTCCATATAATTTTATTGCGTTATTGAATTTCGAAATGTTATTACAGAAGTTAAGACAGCTGAATAAACTGAAGTTTGCTTAAATACGTCATTCCATATCAAAATGCATTTAATTTTTTTTATAGCAAATATCGGCTTATAAATTGTTCGTCAGAAGAGTGGAATCTTAAAGATGGTATGAATCTTTTAGGTGCATAAATTCATAGGTATACATACATATACAAGTAATAAACCAATTTTATAAATTAGTGAAGAAAAGTAAATTTTTTTAATATTTATATACGTAATTCTTCTTATTTAACTAATTGTATTAAATGGTAGTCATTATTTCTTTGTATTATAAAAATAGCAAATACATACATAAGTACTAAAACCGCAAAATTCGAATTAAAAATGCTCCTTCCAAGAGAAGATAAAAATTCTACACTTTTCTCAATATTATTAACAAATACACATATAGAAGTATATACCTGTTCTAGTATATAAAAATATAATAAATGAAGAAAAAATCAAAACAAAGCAGTACTTGGCAGCATTAGTCATACCAAAACAGTTGAGAGACGACATTTTTTTCTGTAGATAGTTAGTATTCAATAATAATAACTTTTTGCTTCTTCTCGTCATCTATAAAGTTGGGAAAGTTTGTTTGCATATGTTGAGTTTATGCTTACCACATTATTAGCAGCTGGTGTATTATCCTCCCAGTTGAACATGTAATCTCCCGTACTCGCGACTTGACCATCATCGTAAAGCACAGCACTGAAATTTACAGTGCCACCAATTACTGACGATCCTGTGCTTTTTATTTCAACATAATCAGCTTTTATAGAAGAAAAAAGTAATTATAACACTTGTTTTTATATGTAATATTGCAATGTAATATTTAGTGGGCGGAAATCGATTCATATGCAATAATTGTTGTTGTGTTAAACAAATTCCTAGTGCATTTAATGGGAGATCATATTGTAATGTAATGTTGTCTCTAATGACAAAAAGAAATGGGCCACATAGGATGCTGGGAAACTCCAAGTTTATTACCTGTCACCAATGTGCTTAATACGAATGCCATTAGCAGTACAAGGTGAATGCACTGTTTCTGGCTCGGCATTTCCGTTCTCATTTTGAAACTTTCTTTATTATTGAATAAAAATATACTATATAACTTTGCTATGTGAATAGGATATTATTATTATTTATTTTCACATTTATTACGTATATTCCACTGTCTCTAACGCCAGCGCTAGTGACAATCACTTTTTTATTAATCACACAAGATTTCCTTATTTCACTTGTCACTCTCCTTTAGAGCAGTTCACATATGGTTTTGCTGATAATACAGCCACTCCACTGAAGTTTAAAGCAGCTTTTCACTTAATGAATTAAAGAAGTCGTTAATATGCATTTAATAGAGGTAATTTTTTCCAAAAACGATTTTCACTCCAACTGCGTATCAATTGTACATTTTTGATCGTTGAAAGAAAACAGAATGTAAAATATGCGTCAATGATACCAGACCATAGAGATGTGTGGAGTTACCACGCAAAAATGTAGAAATAGATTAAAGTTCAATTTCATACAATTTTTATAACAATTTAATTGATTTCACTTTGTTGTAACTTTTTTAAATTATATCTTGGGTTTCAATATTTTTCAATTAAATATTTGTATTTTAATCAGTAAAATTTTGAAAGTTTTACTTTCATTATTAACGTGTCATGCTGTATTTGGCTTGTGACATATTCCAATTGGAATGTACGTTCTCTGTTGGATTTGCTGAGGTGTCAAATAAATGTCAAATAACTAAAAAGTTGGAAAGATTTTTGCGTTCGTGTGTTTTCTTATTGATGTATCGAAAATAAGTTGAAAGTATATAAGAATTGTTAAAAATGTCTAAAGATCCAAATCAAAAAGAAGCTATTATAAAAGCTGCATATGCGGATATAAATAAATTTGGGCAAAATGGCGAATACGATAAAGCAGTCAAGGCAGTAAATAGAAGTAAGAATTTGTTGTTGGTTTGTGCAACTACACTCATTGCCTGAAACTAACCCAAAATTTTTTCATTGCAGTTTTGGGTGTTGCACCAGACGATCAAACAGCTTTGCATTGCAAAGTCGTTTGCCTTATTCAATTATCCAAATTCGAAGAGGCATATAAATTCATAGAAAAGAATAAATTGTCCTCCAGTTTAGTATTGGAAAAAGCTTACAGTGAGTATCGATTGAACAAACCCGAGCAAGCATTAAAAACAATCGACAATGCTGGTATTAATCCATTGCCTGATAGTCTAAAAGAGCTGCGCACACAAGTACTTTATCGTCTGGAACGTTATGAGGAGTGCTTTGATGCATATAAGGAAATCATCAAGAACACTAATGATGAATACGAAAATGAACGTCGTACTAATCTAAGTGCTGTAGCTGCTAACTTGGCTATAGATAAGGTAAGATATAAACTCTTATTTCTAATCTTCTATTTAACTTTAAGAATTTATATAAAATTTAGAACAAGGAAATACCAGAGCTACCCGAAGAGACATACGAGCAGTACTACAATGCTGCTTGTATTGCGTCTAATCGTCAAAAGTACGCTGAAGCTGAGAAAAAATTGCGAGCCAGTGAGAAGCTTTGTCGTGAAACCTTAGAGGAGGATGGTGTTACTGAAGAAGAGATGCGTGAAGAACTGGAACCAATACGTGTGCAATTAGGATATTGCCTGCAAATGCAAGGCAAGTTGAAAGAAGCGGCAATTATATACGCTGAATGTTTACGCAATAAACCGAAAGACCCCGTTTTGGTAGCTGTAGCCAGCAATAATTCGGTAGTCATTAATAAAGATCAGAATGTATTTGATTCTAAAAAGAAAATACGTTCGGCCATGTCTGACGCATGCGAATCGAAATTGACTAGCCGTCAAAAGAAAGCTATTGCATTGAATAATTGTCTGCTTGCATTCCTTACTAACTCAAGTGATCAAGTGCAACAGTTGTGTCAAAAGTTGGTGCAAAGCTATCCCGATTTAGAATTTCAAACGTTACTTATACAATGTTCTCAACTCACTAAGGATAAACGACAAAAGGAGGCCTTAGAGTTGCTTAATAAATATGCAAAAGCGCATAAAGAAAATGCTTTCGCGTCCAAGTTCGCTGTGGTTCAGTTATTACTTTCACAAGGTAGTCGCAAGGAGGCAATTGATGTTTTGCTTTCTCTGGGCGAGCAAATGTACAAGCCAGGTATCATATCTGCACTAGTAACACTCTATTTGGGTACAGACAATAAACCCGCCGCATCCGAATTGCTTAAATCTGCTGTTGAATGGTATAAAATGAACAATGTAAGTGTGTTTTAAACTTAAAAATAGTGTCTGATGATTTAAGTACGTAATTAATAATTATTTATTTACAGGTTAGTAGTGGGGATTTGAGTGATATGTGGCGACAAGCCGCAGAGTTTCATTTACGTGGGGGTGCTTCTGAGACTGCTGCTAGTTCACTCGAAGAATTACTTAAGCTTAATGCGAATGATATGAAAGTATTGGCCCAGCTTGTAATTGCATATGCACAATTCAATCCAAAACGTGCCTTAGAGTTGAGTAAACGCTTACCGAAACTTGAAACTCTGACCACTGCCTCCGAAATCGATGCATTAGAGTCGGCTAATTGGGTTATGTCTACAAAAGCAGTTAAAAAATCCGCCAATGCCAAAATCGAACCATCGCCAAGTACACCGGTTGTAGAGAAAAAGAAGAATCGTAATAGGAAACGTAAAGGAAAACTGCCTAAGAATTACAATGCGGAAGTAGCACCAGATCCAGAGCGCTGGTTGCCCAAGTACGAACGCACTGGATTCCGTAAGAAGCGCGACCGTCGTGCAAAGGACATTATTAAGGGTTCACAGGGTATGGCTAGTGGTGCAGCTGAGCAATAGTAAGTAAAATACATTATTTTTTATATTTTTTTTTTGTTAATGAAATGTAAATTTTTCAGTGATATGTCAAATCGTGCAAATCTGGGAAAAAATTCGCCAGCCACACCAGTTTACCAAGAACCAACACCGGGACCACGTCAACAACATCGCAAAGGTGGTCATAAAAAGAAGAAGGGCGGTCGCTTCTAAATGCATTTAGGCATTTGCTTATTTGGCAAGAAACATGCTTTTAACAATTTTGTAATGTGCACCTTATTGCATGGTGTATTGATGAATATGTACTAGCTTAAATAAAATAAAATGCATTTGGATTTAAAGTAGATTGTTTAAAAATTTTTTCCAGATTTACTTTTTTATTTATCAAACAAATCATGATATGAATAAATTATTCATCGTCGTCCTCATTACGCTTATTCGCACTGCCTTCATTGTTCGGTGTTGCTTGCACATCATCACGTCGCGCATCGTATGAATGCAACGGTAAAGTCTCCAACCATTCCAACATGGAACGCTCTTTATACTCTGTTTCGTAAATATTAGTGTAGATATAGCGTTCAATGAAATCTTTTATTTCATCCTCTTGCTTAGCCCACGTTAACGGTTCATGTATACCATCACTACCGTACCGTTCATTATATCGTTCATAGTGGACGGTATCTAACACTAAACCCAAGCCAGGCGCCATTGGCAAGTCTAAACGCTCTTCGACCAGTGCACGCTCCAGTGTAGCTGTAGTAGTGTTGCCACGTGCAATTGCTATCGCTAAACCGACCATTTTCCGAATTTGATGAAGCATAAAGCTTTGACCCTTAACTTTTAACGTGAGAAATTCTAAGCCTTGCGGCGTAATAAATGGATCAGAACAACTAAACGACATGATAAATCGCTTCGCTGAAGGATCCAAAAAGTTTCTAAATGAGAAACACATCTTTGTAAAAAAAATAAATAAATAATAAAAACAGTATAAATACTCACTTTCTGCTCGTAAAATTGTGAAAGTTTTTTGTGCCCTCATATAACTGCAGTACATCCCTTATCTTTTGCAAGTGCGCAGCTTCAGTGCGATAGCTTTCGAAATCATGTTTCTCTGTGCTATCTGCAAACGCAATGGATGGCAATGTGTATGTGTACGTTCGAGCATTGCACTGATCTTTCGCATTAAATCCTTTTGTAACACGCTCGACTCCAAAAACACGTATTTCTTCTGGCAAATCTTCGTTTATAGATTTGATATCGACTGAATCAGCTGAATAAATTAAAAGCATGCCATCAATAAATATATAATATTGTCTATTTCAATAAATTATAGCTCATCACTTACGCAATTTTATCGAACATACTTGTCGTGCTGCAGACACACCTTTATCAGTGCGTGCAGCTCGTTGAAAGCAAGCTGCTTGTGCCGCTTCAAAACTTTCCTCTGTTATCCACTTGTGTTTTAGCATTGCTTTGAAGAGTTCCTCCTCAATCGTTTGCATACCGGGATTACGTTGCATGCCAAAATATTTGGCACCACAGTAACTCAATAGTATTGCGCATTTTTTTCGCTTAACACGATCGGCCGGATCGAAGGCTGGCCGCTTTGTGTCTCCGGCCATTTCATCCTGTGTCTTCCAGTCAACCCATTTCCTCCGTTTTAATTCACGTTTCTGACGTTTTGTATCCTTCAATTGTTCAGCTACGGCGGCACTTTCAACTTTATTTTGTGCCTGCTGCTGATCCAATTTGTCTAGCGCTTCTGACATAGCGGCGGCGAATCCTTTCGTTTGTTGTTGTAATGAAGTTGCTAATGAACGGCACAGTGGAATTGACACGGTTATGTTAGTTGCAGCTATCAGCTATTTAGGGTAAACAAAATTATTAGGTTAGTATGTATTATCATAAATTCACAGTCAATCCACCTGCCTTTGTGAAATTGACCGTCCGATTAACTATCAACATTACTTTTATATTAAGTTCCTAAATCACAGAAGGCGTTCTCGGCTCGGCACCCTTTAAACTACAGTCGTGCAACGTTAATGCATGTGTAGCATATGTAAACACATGCGGGATTGTGCTCTGTAGCTTAATTATTATATCGACAAGTATTATTCGATAGTTTGTTATGCCTCTTCGCATTCAAACTCTTATCATCTCTATGCGATGACGACCCTAATACGACATTGTACTAAGAATTCGTTATCTATGCCACAAATAGATGGCGCTGGATGTCTTTAGTGACTTTGTCGGTGGGTGAAATTGTAAATTATTCACACATGCACTTTTAATTGTATATGTGTGTGTGAATATGCATATGTATGTATGCGCGCTAAAAAATAATTTGAATTTGTAAGGCATTTCCGTTACACAAAATGTGCTATTAAGTTTTTATTATTTTGAATATGTATGTGACCTGGTCTACGAAAAGTGGGCTAACGTGCGAAAACTAGTTTTCTGGGAAAAGCTAAATATAATCGTCAGTTTCTCGTTATCTCATTAATTGTTCTCCTTTTTTTTGACACCTAAGCCCCCTTTCCGTAGACCAGGTCACATACATATATTAAAAATATTACTAAACATATTTCTGTATATATGCGTATACAGGGCGAAAATAGTGCAATATAAAAATTTACGGTAAATGTCACGTGTTTCTTTTTGTTTATTATACCCTGCAATGCATTCGTTAATTTTGTTTACGTTTGTATAAGTCCAAAGAGAACAAAAGAGGATTGAAAAGAATAATCAGTAAATAAACATAAAATGGCATGTATAGAGATCAACATGCGACCCTTTGTTGTTGTTTAGTTCCCGCTTTAGTGCCATCACACCTCAACTGTCAATTCGAAATGCAAGAATGCAAATCCAAAGCCGAAATGCACTCAAAGAAGCCATACAAAAATATTTATCACACCTGCCCATAAAATCACACGTTAAGTGCCAAATCAAACTGTAATTTAGCTAGAAATAAATAATCCGCAAATATAAAAAAGCACTTGCAAAGAGAAATATTACAATGTGAAATTTTTTGACATCACATATTGGGTGCATTGAAGTAGGCGAATTGCAGCGTATGTAAAATTAAGCAGTGATGATGTGTCAGCAACGATTTTCAATAAAATTCCAAGTGCGTTCAATAATATCTACAATTTTAAAATACAAGTCAAAAACAATCATATGGACAATATAGCATATAAAAAAGTTTGGAATGCATAGCATTTGAACTATGTACGTACATTTAGGAAATATTTTTATAAAAAACATGATTTCGCCAAAAAGTGCTTAAGTCATAATATCGAATTTTTGTGTATAAATGCGTGTGTGTACATATGAAAGTGCATACATAGCTTTAAATTGATTATAATAATATTATAACCTTAATTAATATACAGAAATTACTTAACGGTAAATACAAATTGTATGCTGCATATTTCTACATATAAAAAAATAACAAAAAACGAATTATATAGCGCTATAATATATACATATGTTTATTACATTATTACATTAATTAATGTGACAAATTCGCTTAAATATCGTCAGACGTTCTACAAAATGCGTACTGTATTTAAACAGTTGTATCAACGAAGATTTCTAGTCATTTTCGCAATTCATTTGTGTTTGTTGGAAAAATCAATATTGCTGTGCAATTGTATTCATGGTTTAAGGTGAGTAATTAGTTTCAAAATATAAATTTTTCTATATTTTTATCATAAGCACCAAGTAGGGCACAAACACGCCACGGCCTGTGACATACGTATACATAACTATATATATGTACATATATGTGTGTGCGATGAGTTTGAAATTTGTGTGTTATTACGTGGCTAACCTCAAATATTGCAGAAAATGGTTATAACCGTAATTTATCATAAATGTCCTCAGCGTTAAAACAAAAAAATTAGTAGCGCGCTTGATTGACAGAGTTCGAAGTCATCATCATAATCATGCATCTAAAACGATTGCACTGTTCTCAATGTAAGCGTATATTGGATATTTGTTCAGGCTTCGTTACCTGTAATGAATCTTTTACTCTTTCGCAATAGTGTGCTGCATTTATTCCTAAACATTTTCCGTTTTTTAGCAGAATTCAAAAATTGCGGGCTAGGCACAATTACATTGAGCTTTCGTTGGAGATTTCTAGAAATTTTAGCGCATTAATTTTAAATTTATACAAGAATTCGTACAGTTATGATTCTAAATGTATATATAGAAGGCTAAATGGGCGAGTGCTGATAATTTAAGATGATTAACGCTATAGTTAAAGACCTTTGAGGGTCCCTTACAGTAAATGTAAACAAAATATACCCTTTCCTTCATTGTTCGTGGCACCATAGAAGCTCTACGCAATCTGAAAAAGTAGCGTAACAAAACTGTTAGTATTATACAAATGCAATGAATATCTATACCTTACAGAAATGTCACAGAGAGCGCCGAATTAGTCACCGGTATTGAGTCGAGTTTATCATTGCCCGATATATTGCCAATACCATCGAAAAATTATGATAAAAATCGTGCACCAAAACTACTGGGACAGCCAACCGTTGTTTACTTTCATGTGACAGTGTTATCGCTGGATTCCATCAACGAGGAATCGATGGTAATATATAGACATTTATTTATGAAAATATGTATGTATAGCATTGTTCAACTACTTATAGACATATGTCACAGATGTATTCCTAGCACAAAGTTGGCGTGATCCACGCCTGCGACTGCCAGAGAACATGAGCGAACAGTATCGTATATTGGATGTCGATTGGTTGCATAACATTTGGCGGCCGGATTGCTTCTTTAAGAATGCCAAAAAAGTCACATTTCACGAAATGAGCATACCGAATCATTATTTGTGGCTATACCATGATAAAACCTTGCTCTACATGTCCAAGTGGGTATATACTGTATATCAAAGCTATAAGAAATATGAAAAATGATATATT
This sequence comes from Bactrocera tryoni, assembly GCF_016617805.1. Lineage (NCBI taxonomy): Eukaryota > Metazoa > Arthropoda > Insecta > Diptera > Tephritidae > Bactrocera > Bactrocera tryoni. The sequence continues at coordinate 15,036,810 of NC_052499.1, forward strand.
AAAATTTTTAATAATTTATTATAATTTTTTTAGGTTAACTTTGGTGTTGTCCTGTGCCATGAAATTCGAGTCTTATCCGCATGACACACAAATCTGTTCCATGATGATTGAAAGCTGTGAGTGGCGATGGCACACTATTAAAAAATATATCATTATAAATATGTATATTTGCCTTCGATTGCAGTATCACATACGGTTGAGGACCTGGTGTTTATTTGGAATATGACCGATCCGCTTGTGGTTAATACCGAAATCGAGTTACCACAATTGGATATATCGAACAATTATACAACCGATTGCACTATTGAGTATTCAACAGGTATGAATGTGTGATATGCGCATGCGAAAATAAGTGAAAACAAAGAAAATATCCTAAAAATGCAAACGAAAGACTTAAGACACAAACTTGTTCTGGTTATGTAACGTTACAGTTGCTTACTGCGTTAGGTTAAATGTAAAAAAGTTGTCTTTCAAATTCTGTCGGTCTGCTAAGCATAGTTGACCGCGGATTTTATTTCTATCTTTTTATCTTAATAAGTAAACGTTCTCCTAAATTTTTTTGTCCTTCAAAATTTTAGAATAGAACAGATTTAGCTTATACAAGTAAGGAAGAGCTAAGTTCGGTAGTAATCGAACATTTCAAACTATATATTAAATATCGACCAGATTTTATCTATTTTTGCCAATACCTCATACTATTAGCAACCTCAAGTTTTCGCCCAAATTGATGCCTTTTAGGCGCAAAGCTACACTGGTATGAGTAAAACACGCTTTGTCCTTTTCATTGAGATGACTCACATACAGGGTTTGTCTGGAAAGTTATAGGAAGGAGTCGATTTAAAAAAAAATTACTGAATCAATCGTTACAATTTTTTAAAAACTTTCAAAATAGGCTCCTTCTGCGTCGATGCAGCGCTGCCAGCGCGATTTCCCAGCATTGAAGGCGTCACGGAAGGCATTCTCCGGAATAGCCTTGAGAGCCGAGGTGAATGCTGCTTGGATCTCCTCTGTCGTCTCAAAATGCTTGGCCTTTTCAGGGAAGGAAAAAAAGTCCGGGGGCCACATTTGGGCTGTAGGGTGCCTACGGAAGCGTTGGGATGCCGGCTTTGGTTAGGTAGCAAGAAAAGCGGTGTAAGTCGGTGCGTTGCCGTGGTGCAACTTCCAATTGGCTGCGATGTCTTGTCGGACCCGATTGACCCTTCGTTTGAAGACTTTCACGTAAAACTTGGCGTTGACGGTTTGTCCAAGAGGAACAAATTCATGGTGGACGATGCCTTTGATGGCAAAAAAAAAACGATGAGCATCGTTTTCACTTTGGATTTGCGCATTCATCAGCGACCTCTTCCCGGCCCACCAGATTTATCGAGTTTAACACAGAATTTAATCGCGTAGCTCTCCGCTAACGAACACTGCATTTTCGGCTTGCACCACTTACCGAAACTCGTCGCGCGAAGATGTTTGTCCTGACTCCCCAGGTGCTCGGAGACAATTGGCCAGCCGATCGATCGTTGGCTAGAAACGCACTCTACCGAATCCAATCGGTGCTCCGAAGTACAGTCGCGGCGGAAGAAAACCAGTCCTATTACTTTCCTGACAAACCCTGTATTGGTCGATATATGCGGTATAAAGTCAACCCGAAGTTCGAAAATCGGAATTGCGAAAAGAAGAAACGACTGGCGCGCTATTGTTATCTCGGCTATAACCGCGTAAGCAGTATCTACGCCATTGACGAAGGAGAAGAAGATATGCCATACATTGACCGATATTTTCAGTCAAAAGTCAACTATAGATACTGGGGTTCACATATTCGGTACCTAGGGCTTGAACAGTTTTGATTGGATTTGGACAATTTTTGGTCATAAGGTGGCATACTTTAAAGGCATTAATCGCACAAAGTTTTATCCCTTTTATTAGTTGCTTCGTGAGTTGTGAAAATTTAATTGGAAATTGTGCTATATGGGATGTAGCGTGGTTTTAGTCCGTAAGCTCCCATTTTCGCACTATGTGAGATAGGAATGAGAGAATAATGCCACTGACTGACTGAATGCCAATTTAGTTGAAATCGGTCGCGTGGGTCCCGAGATATGTGATTTCACCGAAAAGTGGGCGGTGCCATGTCCATCTACGGACGGACAGATAGACAATCACCAATCATTTATGTAAACATAACCATATACTTACATATATTACATTTTAGGTGATACATACAACCGTTAGGTGAACAAAACTATTATAGTCTGTAGCTCTGTATCGATTTCTTTAGATGTCGAAGCTTTACGAAATCGGCTGGTTAATGTATTATATTAAATTACTCCAAAAATATTGTCCATAATATTTTTGTGGTAGCAGTCGGTACAAGAAACAGTCAATCATGTCTCCACATATATACAATTCATACACAAACTTGTATAGTTGTTGTCTCACTCTATCCTTTTGTGAATGGTAACAATTTTAACAGTAGAATAGAGAGCTAACAGACATATGGTTGTATTCTCTTCAGTCAAAATATTGTAATATTATAAATTTATATTAATCAAAGTTATAAAATTTCGCAGGCAACTTCACTTGCCTGGCCATTGTTTTCAATCTGCGTCGACGCCTCGGCTATCATCTCTTTCATACGTGAGTGCCGCCACGTTAAATAAGATTTTATTTTCGCTTCTTTTACGCGCTGCTTTCCCTCTTTGACAGCTATATTCCGTCGGCGCTGATCGTGGTCATGTCGTGGATTTCCTTCTGGATCAAACCCGAAGCTATACCGGCTCGTGTTACGCTCGGCGTCACATCGCTACTCACACTCGCCACACAGAATACCCAATCACAACAATCGCTGCCGCCGGTGTCGTACGTCAAGGCCATCGATGTGTGGATGTCATCGTGTTCGGTATTTGTATTCCTATCGCTGATGGAATTTGCAGTGGTGAATAACTATATGGGCCCGGTGGCGACGAAAGCCATGAAGGGCTATTCGGATGAGAATTTACACGATATCGGTGACATGAAGGTGAGAAAGGTGAAGTGCACTGATTTAAATGTGTTGGAATGTTTCTAAAATTGTTCAATTTCTGTTTTTTGTTGTTTTCTTATTAGAATCATCATCGCGAGTCGATAATTGAACCACAGTACGACACATTCTGCCACGGACATGCCACAGCGATTTATATTGATAAATTCTCGCGTTTCTTTTTTCCATTTTCATTTTTTATACTGAACATTGTTTACTGGACAACCTTTCTCTAGTTGTTCGTGTTTAAAATAAACGGAAAAAGTTGTTTTGTTTGTTGAAAATATGTATGTAGATTTGTATGGTGTTTGAGTATATAGCGTTGCTGTGCCAAGGTGAGATCCAGTACAACTCAATGAACGCATAGAAACTTTTTCTCTTAGTTATTATTCGTATGTATACAACAGGGTATTTTAAGTTTGCCATGAAGTTTGTAACACCCAGAAGGGAATGTCGAGAGGCCCTATAAAATATATATGTATATATATAAATGATCGGCATAACGAACTGGGTCGATTTAGTCATAATCCCTCAGTGTTTGAGTTATCGTTCGGAAACTTTTTGTCATTTTCTCCACAAGTAGCTGCTCAGTTATTGGAGTACTATTATATACAAATGTAGCTGTCATACAAACTGAACGATCGAAATCATTCTATGATTTTTTTTTTATTCGTGAAGGGTATTATAACTTCGAAACAAGCGAAGTTAACGTTTTTTATTTAATTTTTTTTTTATAAAATCTGTATGTTGCAGTATCGGTGGCATAATATCGAGGCATACTGCCGAGTTGACAGTGCTCAGCGGCTTTCGTGGGAAGGTTTTTTATTAAAGCTCATTTCAACAAAGTTTTGTCAGGAACATACATACATACAATATATCAACTAACGGAAATTATAGTTGGAAATCAAAAACTTGTAAGTAAGTACATTGTAGTCACCATATTTTTAAGGGGCTACTCTCATGTGAACGCATACATTTTACCACTTTTTACGAATTTTTTTTTATGCGACAAAATTTAATCATTTTAATTTTTTAATACATATATTTTTATTTGTATTTTGAAATGTACAAAAAAAAATTTTTTTTCGTGTTTTACATTTTTAATATATTTTTTTTTAAATCAAAGTAGTCCCCAACAAAAAAAGTAGTTCACTGGTCATAGTGATGCGGCTGTTCATGTTGTCTGAAATAAAAAAAATCGTCCCTACCAAATATAATCAATTTCATTAAAAAAAATGTCGAATTTCAAAAAAAAGTCACGAAAATCTTTTTTTTTCGTTAAAAATCGTTTAAAAAAATATGAAAATATTTTCGATAATAAACAATTCTGATAGGGACGATAACTATAAATGAGTAGAAGAACATATGTAAATTTTAAAGCAATCGGTTGAATACTTTTTTTAGGACCATGAGTTTCAGAAAGTGATGATTCGTGAAAAATGCGTTTAAATCATAGCAGCTGCAGACTTGTCATGGCGCCTGGTAGACAGTCGCTTACGACACGTCGGCGACTATGAACTGTAACTTATCAAATACTATGAATTTCGGTCTGAATGTTTCACAGCATATTTTCAATAGGTTTTATTGTCAAAATATAAAAAAAATCGATTTTTCGAAGTGATTACATGAGAATACCCCCTTAAATCATCAGTAAAAATTGTGGGTATGGAATTTCATTATTTTTTGCTTTTTTAAAGATAAAATAATATAGTAGAAAAAAACACTTATTATTTAACGATACATTTATACAATTTTATTAATTTTCATATTTTTTAAATTTTCTTGTTTATATGTATGGATTAGTGTTTCATCAATTGATCACATTGAAAAAGTCTATTTATTATGTTATAAATTTAATTATATAATATTTATATGTATGTATGTATATGTATATTGTATTGCATATTCAAATATCTTTTGGTACACTACGTATTATGTATACTTTATGCATGTATGTATGTGTATAATAATATATGAATGAATTCATTGTATATTTATAGTTCCTTTCTTTTGTGTATAGAAAAACAGTGATTCTTGAAATTAAATATATATGGTAACTCTGGTTATTGCAATATATTATTTGTTTTATAGTAAAAACATCAATAACTATTATAATTATGAATATACTAAAGAATAACACATTATTAGTATACATATATTAATATACTATTACAAATACAAATGCAGTACGGTGCTAGTGCATAGAAGTAGCGTTTGCTTAAATTCACGCCTAATAAGCCAGCAGTTGAAATCCATAAATACAAAATGCGCCACGCACAAAGCTGACAGAGCGTCGTTATGCGTGTTTTTGTATGTATATATGTATTTAGCTTATTTGATTTCTTTACTTGCACTAATGCTTATCAAATATGTTTGTCGTTGGTTGACATTATGTTGTATTGATGTATGTATGTATAAACTTAATGTTTTATGCAAAATAATAGATAGAAAACAAATAAGATTAAATAAGACACAAAAGTAGTAAATACACACACACAAAGCTTAAATATACACATTTAAACGCTAGTATTTATATATAAATACATATTGATAAGTTTAACGCTAAACACTTTCATAAAGCGTTGCGTTTTGATTTCCCTACCGTATTTTCTACTTTTTTTCCACGCAACTTAATAGCAGCTTACGTTATAGAACTAAAATAATACGTGCAAGAAACGGAATATCGTTGATGAGTACATTGCTAATGGGCGGGTCTATGCTACATTTCATCTACTGTAAGCAGGCTTGAATTTTCTCAATCCATTCTTGTGCCAAATTCGCATTTACGGCATAGAAATTGTACGTGCGACGATTGGTCTTCAACTGTAAAAGAAGAGGGGAAGAGTGTATGCATTTCGTTGAATTGTTATGATTTATGCAACTGTAATACGGTATTTCATAAACTTACATCGAAAAAGCCCTTCTCGTCGATGCGTTTCGTGCCAATTTGTGCGGGCTGCGCCGGTGTCACCGATTGCACTTCAGCTAGTTCTGTTTGATGGTGTGGCGCATAATGCAGAAAACAACGAGAAAAAAGAAATATTAAATATGTATACATATGTAAAAGTATGAATGTATGTATTATTGCAGAAATTGCACTGAATATATTATGAAATTTTATTTTTCCCTAATTTTATTTTGTGGTTTTATTTTAAGCGTTTAATAATGATAAGATAAAAATTTCGTTAAACACAATAATCGATGTGTTCAAAAGATAAAAATTTCGATTCTTTTAATACTTAACTGAGATCATTATATTCATACACAAACATAACTAAAAGAATATAATTCAATTCGATTGACAAATGTTTTTAAGAACTGAATAGCAAAAAATGTCGAAAAAAAATATTTTCTAAAAATAGAAATATTGAAAAATGTATTCGATTGGCAAAGCTAACAAAAAAAAAATAAAAATTAAAAATAAATACATATAAAAATAATAAAAAAAAAAAAATATAGAAGGAAAGTTTTTAGTTGAGAAATATTACAATATAAATTCTAAAAACAATAAAAAATATAATTTTCCAAATATTTAAAATATAAAAAAAGGATGTTTAACAACAATTTTTTTTTTCATACAAAAACTAGACATACAATATATTTATTCGAAAAACAATGCAAATTTTAATTAAGTTTGAAGTATCTAAAATAACGCACATACGATAAAAAGAAGTAATAAACTTACTATATTAATAAAAAATTATAACAAAAAACAAGGACTGAATATAGAAAACTGAAAGCATAAAGAGGAAAGCTTAGTTAATTAAGAAGCTATCCAACCGAAAAAATTACAAAGATTGAAAACTTTCTTATATTAAAAGCAAAATCAAAAGGAAAAAAAATACAACAACTTACCTATAACTCCTTTGCACTGCGAATCCTCACCGGAGTCATAATAGCGTAGTTGATGTTTTATAGAGTCCAAGACAAACCAACGCTGTTTCCAGCCTTTAAGAAGAGCGCCGCGCTTATACAGATGACTGCAAAGAGAAAGAAATTCATATATGACTATGGAATTATCGAATGAAGAACTTAAAAGGGGAATAATTTAATAATAAAATAAACGCGGCAGCTATTATTTAGCCTGCCTGCAACACAAAACCTGCAGCCACATGCAAATGAAATATAAATAAACTCAACTAACCCTTCATGCGTGCGATTCTCCGCCACATTGCTGCTGAACTGATTGTAGAAATGGTGACTGGAGGTGCGCGCTGTTGTGGCAGCACTCGATGCTATGCTTGCGGTGTCACCCTGCGAGATGTTCACATTCGGCGGCACCACACCGTCGACTGCTTTATATTTCGTGCAATTCTTCAGCGATATCTCGGTGCATTTCTCGTGATACGAATTACCACAGTCCATGCAGCGGTAGCCCACTGGACCCCATAACAGCTTGGTGCAGTGATTGCAGTTCGTTGGTGTGGTGTATGGATGTTTCTCGAAACGATGCGGATGAAAGTATTTATCCTGATAGCCACTTTGACGACCCTTCATCAAAATCTCTAACGTAGAGCGTTTGGGTGCCAATTTGCCCTGTGACTGTAAGAGAATGCTGCTAAGTGAGGATTTGCGTGTTAACTCCTCCATTGGTGGCACTTCCAATTGGTCCCACACTTGCAACCATTTTTGTGGTAAATAACCACGTTCGGTCTCCGCTTGACGCACATCACTCAGCAGACAAACGAATGCATTCGCATTGCTCTTCTCGATGTTATCATAACCAGCGCTAATCACAATGCGTTTGCCACGCAATTCAGATAAATCGATTTCATCATCGGCATTGGTGAGCTCCAGATCGTATGGTGGACCCTGTGCCAGTTCTTCGTTCGTGTAATATGCCCATAGATCGAGGGCGGGCACTGAACTCTGTGGACGCAGTACATCATCACGTACACAGTACATAAAATTGTAGAAGATTTGTGTCTTCGCGTGTTGCCGTTCGATATAGTCGAATATAGAGTGACCTATGCGATTGAAATTCACCGAAGATTGTGCTTTGCTGCGTACGTCCATGGGATAGACACCCTCGTCATCGGACCCCGTATTACCTGTGGGAATAATAACGTAAAGAATGTCAATATGTTTGCCAATCGAACATACACACAAAGCGTAAACTTATTACCCAATAGATGATGTTTGGTGCCCAGCGAACCACGTTTATCCTCCACCGATGCGATACCTAAATCAAAACGTTCCACCTCGCAGTCAAAAAGAAAGGTGCGGAAACGACACGAAACCATATGGTAGGCCAAGAAGCGCACATAGAACTCGTTGAATTCAAATGCCATTGGAAACTGTCGTTGTATTTGGTAGACAGCGTCTAGAAATTGCAAAAAGGTCGGAGCAAATGCAATACTTGAATTACCATGGGTTGGCTTCAAATTGCTGCGATGCGCAAAACGATGTCCAAATGCTATCCAATCCTTTTCGATGAGCACGCGGAATCCCTCCATTGTGCGATAGTATGGGTCGAGGCAAAGTTGTGCAATTGATGATATTTGCGCGGTTATATCCCAGCCATCCTCTAGTGAGAGCATCACACTGGATTCCTGCAGATCCATTAGATCGACTACTGCACCGGAGAGTTGCAGAAGTGAAGAAATTTGCTGTAGCCACTCCGATTGTTCAACGCTTTTGGCGAATGTTTGGTCGGCATCGTTGGTTGTATTCGAAGGCAGACAGGCGCGCATTAGCTTCTTGAAAGCGATACGCGATTGCCGGTAATCGGCATAGTCGACGGCTATGAACTCTGCACAGAGATCTGCGTTGATGCCGGATTTCGTTTGAGATTTCTCACCTAAATGAATGCAAGGAAGACGGATATAGCGAGCAAGTACGAAAGAAAATAAGAAGAAAAAAATACCTAAGACATAAAGCCGTAACTTTCGATATGCTGCTGCGGCCGCCGTCACCGATGAATTGTTCTTTATAGTATTAGATTTTGGTTTTAGTGAATCGGTCCAATTATTCGATTTGGATTCGCTACAGCTACCTGAAATCGCCGACTTGTGTTTACGACTAACCTCGGGTGTCAACGAAGTATCTGCGCGATTGAGGTAGGCTGACTCATCGGTAGCGTTCAATAACAGTGAATTCATGGACAAATTCATGCCAGTCATTGTGTATTGCGCCAATGCTAGTGAGAGATTCTTTGGCATGGAGTCAATGAGCGCTGAAATATATTTATCTTGCTCGTGATAGTTGGCGACGTCATGTGACATCGTATTCGAGCCGGTGGAGTTTTTCAGCATACCTATTAATTTAGGATAATTAATATATACATATATACTATTACAATACAATTTTGAAACCTCATACTCACCGATCACTGATTTGCTATGTGGCAAAGCGCCTCTTATCAAGAGGGCGCCATTCCGATGCCGCCACGTGGCCACGGGTATGCGTTGACTTTTGTAGCATCGTCCAAGATGCAAAAGCGCTGCATCATTAATTTGCACAGGCGCAACCAACAGCGCAGGATATGAACGACATAAACTGTAGTTGGCATTTACGGTGGTTATGCGGAAGCCGTTTTGTGCCTCGTCAAAGCCTAAACGCTTCCAATCGCGCACATAGCTACGTTCTCGCATGCGCTCCACATCTTTGGCGGTCAGTAAGCGTGGCATTGTGTCCGTATTCGTCTCGAACTCATCGTCTTCGAGTTCGTCGTCTAACGAATGTGTGTCTATCGCCTCCGTTGAAGGACCGAGCGTATCAAAATCTAATGTCGAAGTAACTAATTTACGTTTGGCTGGCGTTTTTTGTTTGAATTTGCGTAAAATCGTTTTCTTAGCGAAACCCTTTAGTGTTGAGTATTTTTCTTTGGTTTTAGATGGTGCGGTGCCATGCATGATGGTACCGTACGATTGGAAGGCAAAGTGCTCGAACTCATCGATCGGATGACGAGCCTTTGTGAGTATTTTACGAAAGGTTTCAATCATTTCCGGCGTCACTTCCGTATCGAAAGCGATTTTCATCAATTGGAAGGTGCTAGAACGCAACTGTAAACCCTCCGGCAGGGTTTGATCTAAATGCGAGAGATATAGTACTGAGATTTTCTTCTCCTTCAGCATTGAGGAGATGGGAAATGCGCGAATAATGGTCTGTTCGCAAGCGAGCGGATCACAGGGTGAGCCTAAAATGCAGTAACATTAAAAAGCAGTTAATTTTTTTTGCATAATAGTCCTATTTTAAATTCCACTTACCTTTGAACACAATACGATAATTTGTTAAGAACAATGCACCTTCGGCTGGTATCCAGCTTTGTGTGTCATCTTCTCGGCCGTCCGGCATGAGATAGCAACGCAAGTGATCTGTTACAATCTCTTCGCCTGGCAGCAGACATGGCGCTTGTATCTTTGGTTTTTGCACATGTGGATGCCTTTTAGATTCCAGATATACCGATTCCAGCGTTTCAATATGCATATGGACTACACCGGGCACCATATCATGCAGATTGCGTATATGCTCAGACGTAACGCCACCCTCAGTACAAACGCGATCGATGAATCGTGAAACCATTTTGCCGACTGCACCGCCCACTTCCAGTGCGTCGTTCTCCTCAAAGCCCTCGTCTGAATGTTCGCTTAAGCTGTGCGAACCCATAATACTGAAATGAAAATGAGACGAAAAATTTGTTTAAAGATGAAAACAAAACTGATCTATTGCGTTGACCGATGCGAAGCATTGTTTAGTTTAACTAGGGAATTTCGCATTATAAATACTAGATATTGTTTGAATTCCTCTGAAACATTTCTTTGTGCAAAGCATGTAAAATATTGTTAGTGAAAACTATTTCGGTGTATTCTATGCATAAAAATAAGCGTTTAAAAGCGTTTTTCCTAATATTATTTAAAATAATAAAAACAAAAAAAAAACTTTAATTTAATAATAATGTATTTTTTTTAAGAATCTGTCTTATATTTAAACTGCAATGCTTCAAAATTAGCAACAAATTTTAAATTTAATTACTTTTTATAGGAAAATGTATGCAATAAGTCATTAATTTGAAAACCTGTCGAAGATATAAATCCGAAAATTCTCCTTAGAATGTAAGAAACTCAGAATCTAACCTCAAATGTGATCGTTATATCGAAGCCGACAACAATTCATGCCAAATTTCGTGAAGATATCTCGTTAAATAAAAAAGTTTAAAGGGGCATGATTTTGGTAGTTCAATTTGAACGGCAGCTATAAGTCAAAATGGCCCCTTTGGGCTGTTCCTACAAATAACTAGCTTCTTGTGAAGAAAAGGACGTGTGTAAAATCGATATGTATTTCAAAAACTGAATAACTACTTCGTTTAAATACAAACAGACGGACATAGCTAAATCGACTACTCGTCATGCAGATCATTTATATACATAATATATATTTTATAGGGTTTACAATTATCTTACAAACTTAATATATCCTACTCAGTATATAAAAAAATTCATACAAGTACCAGTATAACGTAAATTTTGTTAATTTCAAACGCGGAAGCAAAAACGTGCATTTTATATTAAAAAATTAATAAAAAAATAAGTGAAGATATAAATAAAAAGAATATGCAGGTGCTTACAACAAATAAGAACAAAATCGTACCTCAATCTAAGAAAAGTATTTGTTCTATAAACAAATGGAGAAAACTGATATTATAGTTTTTAGTCAAGTTCATAAAAATTTTAAATGTGAAAGCGTAAACAAATTCCAAGTAGAATAATATGCAAATTAACATTCGTATAATTTTTCAAGAATTCACGAAAATCTAGTTTTTACTTGTCTCGACCAGTGTCAAAATCTTGTATAGCAATTTCAATACATTTCACGAGTCAAAATTACGAAATAAAATGTGTAATAATCTAAGAAATAATAGTAAATTAAGTTTTGATTTAAGAATTTTTAAAACATTAAAGAACCCGTTTTTAATACAACGAAAATAAATTAAATAACAATATTAAAATAATCACTGAAACTCACCTATTCGATACGCTTTGATTATCGTCTAAGCGAAAAGATTGCTTCGGCTTCGGTCCCACTGCATTCACATCAGGTGGTATTAGCAAGGACACCATACGATTAGCATAGTGGATGGCTTGACTATAAAGCGTGGATTCTTCTGATTGCGCTAATTCCTAAAAAGTAATTTTAAACAAGAAATAAATCTCTGTACAAAATAGGAAAATAAAGTTTTGTGCTAATTACGTTCTTTTTTTCCTCCTCAAGCGTTGGACTTTTACGCATTTGTTCGGCTGTTATCTCAAGCGCAGTTGGCTCTTCCAGCGGCACATCGTCTAATACGATATTGGACTCCTTATTATTCTCGATTTGTCGCCGTCGTTGCATGTACAAAGCTTTAATCTGTGTCTGAACATCCTGATAGAAAGTAGACTCCCAGAATTGCAAGTTCTTCCATATGGGATGGTCCTGTATGCAGGTGTAGGCAAATTGTACTATACCCGTGGAAAGCTTGCGGCAAAAGATAGTGGACATCGGCAAGAGTGCCGCCGCAACGGTGTACTCATCAATACCCGTAGAATTTTGTATTGTTTTATTCATAAATCTGTCAGTAGTGATTAATGTTAATATCATATTTAATATACTATGTATATATTTTTGTATTTATAAATTTCAATTATATTTCGTTAAGAACTCACTTAATCACCAAGTCGAACTGTTGATGGTCGAGTATCGCTTTATTGCCATGCACATAGCCGAACAGTTCACGACAGAGTATTAGACGTGCATCACGGTGTTTGAGTGTGCGCATCACAGCCGGCACAAGTTTACGCGCATCGGCGATTTTATTTTCAAAAATATAAGCGACACAAGTTTTTAGCACCTTCAAAGAAAAAACATATTTTTTTATCATATGTACTACTCATAGGGGGTAAATAATGTGCAAATACCTCGAGTCGGCGTGCAGAATTTAAGATGGCTGGGCGCACATCTAGCACCTCGGGTAAGCGCGGACCCATCGGTATTATGCGCATTTGATTGCGCAATACCGTTAAACGATGCGAAATACAGTTCTTGCGCATGCCATCGTTTATAATCAGCTCAACTTTTTCGCTGCTAATACGTGGAAATGCTGGCTGGTGTATGCGATGGAAAGAGCCATCCGGCGGGCGGAGTACTTTCTGTGCGTAAACCTGTTGACTTGGACACTCGTTTTCGTATAGTGTTTTTCCCAACTCCTGTATGTGTATTGGAACCTGGAAAAAATTATTATCAAGCATTATGATTACTCTATGAAAATATTAATTCTATTTTGGCGATGTAATATTTATAATTATATTTTTAAAAATCCACTAACTTAAGGAGATGATCTGTTGATATTATATGGTGCATAGTACAAAAATTAATCGATATCGTTATACATTTTTAGGCAACTTACTAAACTCTTATTTTGCGCCTCGCTCTTCAAAATCTCATTCATAGAGCTATATAATTCATCCCAAGCATCGGCAGAACGCCACGGTGGTCCACGTTCATTCACGAAGGTGGTAAAGAACATGCTGTCCAAAACTCGAAATAAAAATTCACTTTCTATCAGATCACGTGCACCCAAAAAGCCGGCCTTGTGAAAAGTTATCACCGGTTTAGGATGTATGCGTATAATAGTTAGACATGAGCGGTATCTGCAGAAATAAACAGCAATAAAAAATATTAAATTTTCTTTTTTTTAGTAAAGACATGCATATTCTATTTTTACCCTTGCAGCAGTTGTGCAAAGAGGCGCATGAAAATAGCACGCAATTCCTTATCTATTATTGCATCGGACTTAGGATAATTAGTTGGTTTTTCGAGCGACGGAAATGCCAAATCAGCCTGTGAAAGATGCGGAAATAGAATCATCGTAAGCAGCTCTTGAGTCTGTTCCCACAGTGGTGATGGCAGTATGGGCACTGGTGGTGACAGTGATTCTGGTATCGTCACCATGCCACCGTCTAGGTCTACGACTATAACATCCAGCAGATCGGTGATTTCGCTGACTAATGAACTGTGTATGCCCATTATAAAGGGGGTGGGTGTGGAGAGAACTTCGGTTAACGGTGCTGGCAATATCGGAATGTACACATGTGTGTACCTACATTGAAGAAAGTATTAAGAATTATGTGCTATATTAAAGCATATTGTTTACGTAGAATGATATATTGAAAATAAATACATACAGGTAAATTGAAAGAACTCATATCGAATTTGTTTACCTGAATGGATACATCAATGATACCAGAGCCTTGCAGCTTTCAGTCAAATGTGAATAGCTTTTTGAATGGAATAGAATTTTATTCTCCGTCATAACCGCGCACAGCAGTATAAGTACATTTTTAATACCTAACCGCCACATTATATATTTTAGCAGAGCAGATACCCGACACCAGTGATTCCATATGTTAAAACGGTGGATGTTGTGGTTAAGCGGTGTAAATATCACATTTTTCGATGGATTGCATTGAAATGCGTCATATTGAAAATAATAATATTAATTATTAAGAATGAATTATAAAATTTAGCACACAAGCAAGCACATACATATACATATATGTTTGTGTTCGTTTTAGTATATATTTGAATAGCTGCATACCTAATTGCTTAAAAACAAAGTAAACAGCTGTACCCGTCACTGGTAACGATGGCGACTGAGGCGGCTGTAGCGATTGCTTATCGCCCGCTCCTATGGAGAAGCGTACTTGTGGACCGCCTGGCGGTGGCACCTGTATACAGCCAAGTATATTGCCAATGAGATTTTCTAATGCGTAGGGTAGATTCTCAATGTATACTGTGTAAATAGTGCCTAGACAGTTCTGTAAACAATAAATTACATTTAGATCAGTTTGTTTATATAAAAAAATATATTTACTGATAATTTTAAATTATTCTAATTAGAATTACCTTAAAAGTATCTCCATAATCGAGCCGTGATATTAGCACCAAACATTTGGGCGCATACATAACGCTGTGATGAGATATTATGCTATTATTACCACTTCCACCGCCGTTAGTGCTGCCCGTAATCGCCGGTTGAAATTTGGAGCTACCAATGCCGCTAACGGTAGCAGTGGCCTCATCTTCTTCATCAATGACTTTATTAAGTGTGATGGCCAATGTTTCATGGAAGCTAAGACATGCACAGTAATGCTTATTTGCATCGATATCAGTAAGTACGGAAGTGAAAAATTTTGGTTCTTGCTTATCGTACGACAAACCCCAGCCAAGTGGTTGACAAAACTATTTCATATGCAAACAAACAGACTTATCAGAATCAAATTTGTAGAGTACTTTCTATTTTCGATACTTTACATAATAGCATAATGAAAAATACACAAATGTATGAGTGAAATAATACAATAGTAAGTTATAATTGTTTGAAAAATTTTAGTTTCCTATGTACATACTAGATTCCAAATCATTTTCACTTTTTATTTAAAAAAAAAAGCAATACAAACTCTTTTGCTGCTTATGTTTTTGTGAACTCATACTTAAATACATAAAAATAATTCATTTGAATATGTTAACATATTCATTTACAAACGTACCCACTCTATGCCTTCGATAAATGGAGTATCCGGCCAGTCCTTTTCCGGAAAACGCTGCACTATCTTGCCACATGACATGTGTATGTTACCAGCAGCAGTCCCTAGAATTTATCAATCATAAATTGTAAATCAATTATGGGTTCTGAATTTTTTTTTAATTCGGCAAATAAAAAATAGAAGCAATACTATAAAAAACTAAATTAACTAACTCGAAATCAGCAAATAAATATGTATGTATGTATGTATATAATTTATCTTCTTATTATATGCAAATACTTAAATATGTTTGCACAAATGTGTATATAGACAAATTACTCACGTTCTTTATCGTTATCATAGCCAACAATAACGAAATAATCAGCAAGCCGCGACATGATGTCGATATTGTTATTGTTGCAGCGGCGTTCTGCTTTTTTTCATTACAGCCGGTCATACACCAACGTCCGCTATTGGCGCTGTATACACCTGCTCTTGGCAAAGTGCAACAGACTTAAAGCGGCGCAGACGACGACGTTGGCGTTGACGTCGCGATTATCAACGTCACTAATTCTGTATTGGTCCTTCCTCACAATGATGGGACACAACTAAATAGCTGATTGCATTTGTTTTAGTTTTTAGATTTTTATTATGAATGTAGCATGTACTATATAAACGTTCCGGTATCGCCAAGCAACCCTTTCCAAATTCAACTAAGTCAATGCTTGATTTCCACCTTGCCGTCACTGTCATCAACATTAAAAACTGTGTATCACCAAAATTTGCATAAATTTCTCAATTCCGTTCGCGTTTCGCATAAATTAATTTACAATATGTTTTATGCGTATTCATTTTGCCATTCACCAACACAATGGATACACCATAAATATACATACAACACATTTTTTAATCAATTTCATTTCATCTTTTGAATAATCGACCACTGCACAACAACCACACCCTGTAGAATTTTTTGTTTTGTATCTTTTGTTACCGACGTCTATACAATCCAACGAGTAATCAACTAGCCACCAAGGTACATACAATCTGCCGTTTGCGTCCAACAATACAATGCAAATGAAATTCCTTCTTAAAATGTTTTATTATAAACAAATTGGCGCGCACGTTCGTCGCCGCTCCGTTTCGCGCACAAATTCTTAGCCAATACACCTTCTTCTTAATGTTTACACGACACACACAGCTACGGGCAACGCACAAAATAATTATTTCGCCTTTTCCAAACGCCAGCCAACTACACCCACGAAGACAGCTGGAAAATTAATTAATTCCAAAAGAAAAAAATTAAAAACTGCCAATTGGGTGACGTATGAAGCGTTGCCATAAAACTGAACTGTCAAATTTCATATGGTTCATGTCCGAGCTGAATTATTGCGGAAAATCAGTGCAAGTTCTGTCCAATAATGAGAATAGCCGCCTCTTCAAGCTACCTATCGTTTAAATCACCAATTAAATACCCACAATTGACAATTCGAACCGAAACTGTTGTGTACGTGTGATCCTTCATCCCTTTCTTACGGAAAGTCTTCGAATTGCACGGTATAGGCTAGTTTCCGTGTTAATTCTTTCAATGAATTGAAATTTCGATAGCTGTGAGTTGGTGGGGCTATAAATTTGTTGTGTTATTTGTCGTTAACATGTTTAAAATAATTATCACGATTTCGTTAAAATATAAGTATAATATATTTGTTTATTTCAATTTTTTAATTATTGTTTCGGAAAACCCTCTAAACTATATATACATATGCGTGGACGTGGCGGTCATTCATTGATAAAGTCCATATTATGCCTGATCATTGCAAACTTAGTAAAAAATAATTCTGTTAATTCTCCAAAGATGCTCTCAGTTGGTGAATTAATAAAATTGCTTTAAACAAAGACAATTCAGGCCTCTTGTCGAACAAATATGTTTCATTCACATAAATTCTTTGTGGTTAGAATGCCATTTGCCACAAAATGCAAAAAAAAACTTAAATCAACCGTAATCGGTGCGATAAATATAAAAATAAACTAAGAAATAGATATTGCAGCAAAGTGTGTTTGGATGTTTTCAAATCAAACGCACGCTCACAACAAAGAAATTGACCGCTATGTCGTTTACGTAAAATAATCACCGCAGCATTTCGGAGCATTTCATTATGCGCGCCTATAAAGGAATAAAAATGAAAGGTGAAATATTTTAAATGGAAGAGATTAGATGAACTGCCCACCTTAAGAGTCTTCATTTGTTTGCTGTGTGTTCTGGACAAAGCAGGCCTTGTTTCTCGACATGTCAGAAGCCTAAAAAGTGCGCCGTTTGTACATATTCATACATATGCATTAGTGGGTCCGTTATTTTCCAAGTAAATTTTAATAAAACTCCTCTTTATAATACAAAATTTTCCTATCTGCACATTTTTTCATGAAATGTTCCTTTTAGAGTTACACGCAGTCAATGTTGTGCTTCAAATCTAATGCAGGCATATAGTACACCATGTCGTATGAGCAACACGTAATGTATAAATCACTTGTGTGTACATACATATGTATGTATGTATGGTTGCTTAGGCTATTTGATGTATAACTTTAACTACGTATAACTTTTAAAGAAATGTTTTTTTTGCTATATACATGGGAAAAGAAATATGATTAAAGCACGGTTTAAATTGAGAATAAAAAATTTACGTTGGATTCTCGTTTTTAGGGCAAAAAATTTAACTTCAGTTGCCGTTTGCAAATATGTATTAGAGCAAACAACTTGGAAAATAACGGATAATACGCATATACAATATCAAAAAATATGCTTACTCTTCTACGGCTTCTGAATAGCTATCTTCCATGTTTCGGTATGTCTTTCCAGTTGAGGTATAGGGATTTTTCGGCGTTTTTGGTTGCCCTTTCAAACTGTCCAAATATTCCTTTGCCATTTCAATATCACGCTCCAACTTGCTTACTATATAAAAAATATAAATTTCTCGTAAAATATCGTCGACTGCAACAACACTAAAAGAACATTCATTACCCACCCTTTTCTTTGAGCATTTCCTCGGAGTTGCTGCAACAGAGAGCGTTTTTGCAATGGCAACACTTGAGACCCTCGCCATCCTTGAAGCCCAGTTCGGTTAGTATCATGCTTAATAGACATCCTGGATGCAACTTGTCAGCGGCCATAAATATCTTTCTATGCATGTACGCTAACTCGCGGAAAGACATGCACTGAATGCCATTGTGCAGTAGTTTGTGGCAAAGTGCGTAAAATTTACTTTTCGGCACTAAACTTTTGCAAAAGCAGAAACCACATTCCATCATGAAGGAATTCAGAATCGCACGTAATTCCTTTTCGAGTGCACTGCCCGCCCTTATATTCGAAATCATTGTGTTGGCATTAGAGTCGATAAATTGTTGGAATGCATCTGAATCTGCTGATGCGGCTGCGCCTTTTCCTCTACGACTTTTGCCTCCACCAGAAGTGGGTGCACCTCGACTAACAGGTCCTCTACCAGGAACACCGCCACCAATACCTTCTCCCTTTCCAGGTTTAATGCCTGTTCTACCACCACTTTCTCCGTCACCGATTGCGGAGCCGTCCCCTACGGGACCTGCACCACCAATTTTATTTAAGCCTGGACCACTTCGATCCGGTTCTCCAGGACTACGTGTTTGATCAGCGCCTCCAGGACCAATGTCTCCTGTATATCCTCCAGGCCCACCACCTTCACCGACAACAGGTTCACCTCTTCGAATAGCGCCAGGTCGGCCAATGTCTCCCGTACCGGGGCCAGGACCACCCACAGCTGGGCCACCTGCACCAGGAATACTGACAGCAGGGCCATCAGCACCAGGAAAACCAGCAGCAGGGCCAACTGCGCCAGGACCTCCCGTAGCAGGACCACCCCCCGTGGGGCCAGCAGCAATCGGACCGCCCGCAGCAGGACCAACTGCACCAGGACCGCCTGCTGCAGGACCACCTCCAGTGGGACCAGCAGCACCCGCACCGCCCGCAGCAGGACCAACTGCACCAGGACCACCAGCAGCAGGACCACCAGCAGCTGGGCCACCTGCTCCAGGAATACCGGCAGCAGGGCCAACTGCGCCAGGGCCGCCCGTAGCAGGACCATCCCCAGTGGGACCAGCAGCACCCGGACGTCTCGCGGCTGGACCAATTGCACCAGGATTACCAGCAGCAGGACCGCCTGCAGCAGGAACACCAGCAGCAGGACCACCAGCAGCAGGTCCACCAGCAACCGGGCCACCAGCACCAGGAGCACCCGCAGTAGGTGCACCTAAACCAGGACCGCCAGCAGCAGGACCACCTGTAGTGGCGCCTGTCCCTGGGCCCCCACCAGTTGGACCATCTGTACCGGGACCCCCTGTAGTGTCTCCTGTCCCTGGGCCTACGGCAGCCGGACCAACTCTACCGGGACCTGCACCAGGACGATCAGCAGCCGGACCACCAGCAACAGGTCCCCCCACAGCAGGACCGCCAGCAGTAGGTCCACCCGCAGTAGGACCACCAGCAGCAGGTCCAACTGGACCAGGCCCTCCCGCAGCAGGACCACCCCCAACAGGGCTACCTGCACCTGGACCAGTGGCAGATGGACCACCAGCAGCCGGACCACCTGAAGCGGGTCCTGCACCAGGACCACTTGTGGCGGGACCTGTACCAGGACCACCTGTAGTGGCTCCTGTGCCTGGACCTCCAGCAGGCGAACCACCTGTACCGGGATCTGCACCAGGACTGCCTGCAGGCGGACCACCAATACCAGGGCCGCCAGTAATTGGCGCACCTTTTGGAGGTCCACCCGCAGCACCAGGACTAGGACCACCCACGGCAGGGCCACCTGCACCAGGACCCCCAGTAACAGGTCCACCTGCTCCAGGACCACTTGTTTTGGCAGCAGCTGGGCCGGGACCGGCACCGGGTGCAACCGGTTGCGTAGCTTCAGGCCCGCCACCTGGCGTAGGTGCTTTAACAGCATCTGGACCTCTTACTCCAGAAGTATCAAGCTCATCTTTTCTAACAGCACTTGGACCACCTATATCAGCCACGCCAGGACCAGCTTTTTTACCAGCTTCCGGTCCAACAACTGCACTTTCGCCAGGACCACCTTTTCTTACAACATCTGCACCAACCACTTCACCGCCGCCGCTCTCAAATTTCTTTCCAACTTCTGGGCCAATATCTTTGCCAACGAATGGACCGCCTTTATCAGGCCCGGCCAATTGACCTGCACCAGAAGGTGTACCTTTTTGACCGTCTGGACCAATGAAAGGACCACCCCTTTGAACGTCTAGGCCGGTGGCAGGGCCACCCTTCTGCACATCCGCCACTTCCCTCATGATATCCTTAGTTGCTAAATCTGGATCAATGCCTCGTTTTTCAAGCAGTTCTCTTAGCTTTTTATTTTCTTCCTGGCACTTCTTATTTTTTGCTTGTTCTTCGAGCAATTGCCGTCGTAAATCGTCTATAATGCTCTGATCATCGCGTGTATTAAGCGCATTCACGGCATTCGATAATTGAACATTTTTCAACTGTATGTCACTTATTTCCTTCACCAATTTCATAGATTCTTTCAAGTCCTTATCCATATAAGCGGTATCTTTAACGGCCTTACCCACATCTGTACCCATTTTATCCACACGATCAGAGAACTCATTCAGTTTATCCATAGCATGCATATTCAGGGCGTCCTTATCTTTTTTCAAATATGATATATCGTCTTGGGATTTCTTGTATTTCTCCTCCATTTCTCTCAATTTCACAAACGCCTCTGCACAATAATCTTCCGCTGCTTTCTGTACATTATTTTGCAAATATTCATTTTGTCTTGTCAACTGTTTGACCATATCGTGCAGCCGCTGTAACTCAGCGCAACACTCATCGGGACTGAGGCCATCGGTAATAGCTGGACCGCCGATTTTGTCACCGTCACCGCCACGTTTCTTTATCTCTTTCTTGATTTCGTTCAAAGTGGCGCGCGCGAAGAAGGTCAAGTCGTCCATATAATCCGAGCAGGTTTGCGTTTGGGTATCGTGCAGATTTTGTATGGCGTTATGCTGAAGCTCATCAATGACATTCTGTGCATTAGGTCAAGACAAATGGACAGCGGAATGCGGAAAGCGCGAAGGAGAAAATAAAATAAATATATATAACATATTCAGTACTCTGTATCAGTGTCATCAGTGCCCTTCTCTTTGGTTTTAGTATTTTCTATAGCATTTGTTTTACATAATATGTTCTCCTTCTTATATTTATCAGCTTTTACTTCCGTTTCTGTATCCGAGTCTGCTGGCCATGTATGTCGGTCAATGCGTACGCAGGAAGAGCAAACTTGTCGAAAACGAACTCTTTTCCTGCACTTGCTCTTCAAGCCCATTTCTACAAACTGCCGCTGTAAATACGAGCAAGTCCAGCGCAATTAAAGCTTTGCATACATACATATGTATCTTGTTTTTTATTTAATTTTTTGGTGGGAGGGGAGGGTTTTGGCCTATGAATGTTATATTAACGCGGGTGAGTTGCAAATCCGTTCCAGAGCCAGCCATGAAAGTGACACGAGCCATTTGCTTTGTGCCTTCTAAGCACTAAGCACTCGAAATAAAAAGATTTTTGGTGCGGGGCAAATGAGAGCCCTTGGGTTGTAACTCGATTTTAAAAGGAGATACAGATCATAACTATTGTGTTTTGGAGACTTATAACCCTTTAGAGCTTATGAAATGAGGCCTTTCACTAAGCTTCCTTAACCGTTATGAGAGAGCAGAAACATTTTTCGGATGTCATCAAGACATATCGGCATTGGCATAAATTTTGTTTAAAATATGCTTATGGAAGAAAACAAAAAGGATCAAGCGTAAACCGTGCTTTCAAGACCTTGAATTCAACGCTTTACAAAAACTGTAAATGAACGGTTTTGTTTAAAAAAATATATATATATATGTATTTTCAACAATCGATTTATTCAACTCACAAAATTTCATAAATTGTAAACAAGAAAAAAACAGAGCTTATACAAAATTTATTATTAATATACAGTGAATAATAATAAAAAAAAAATATTTATATATATGTATTCTTTAAAGCAGTAGTAGATATGGGCAAAAACGAACAACTGTTTATAGAAGAAGTATATACATATGTGCATATGTAGATTTATATGCATTTGATTGGCTAATTCGCATTGCAGTCAGTTATCCGACAAACAATTGTCGTTATCATGGCCAGCATCTGGGTTTCGATTGCACATACAATAGCCACTGTTTCTAAACTTTTTGGCCTTGTACTACGAAATCGAAAAGAAACGAAAATAAATTTCAACGCTCATTTAATTTGTAATCTAAATGAGCATGATGCAATTAACCGTTAACTAACTTACCATTAATTGGTTGTACTGACAGTTGTAGTCATTCAGAGCCAGCTCACGACGCATCAGCTCGTTCCGCAAACTGCTGATCTCCATTTGCAAGCACTCGGCTTTTTGTGCACTGCAGCGAGCACGAATTAGCTCTTCTTTCATTTCGTCGAGTTGACACTGTGATAGAGAAATTGAAAATTATTCGATAAGTACTAAAAATATATATATATAATTTATAGTAATGAATAAATAAATAATATGTGAAATAAACTATATATAATTGGCAAGATCCAATTTTCGACGTTATTAAACAGGACAAAAAGAAATCTCTACTTGAAATATAGGTGATATTGCTGGTTTCTGACTAGTCCAAATTGGACTAAATTGTTACAGAATTTGCCCGAATGCTTGTCTTTTATAAGGTAACTCACATTGCGAGCATAGCGTGTTGATAAAATGTCACGATTGCACCGATCACCGAAAAAGATACAACTGTTTAAGGTATATTAAGCTTTAAGCCAAACATGAAAGTTAATCGGTATAGAGCTATATTAATTTATATACATTTGGATAAAGTTCTTCTAGAGATTCAAAAGGAAAAAAAAACTTTTTGGAGAGTCGATTTGGCGACGTTCGCAGCAACTCGGACCGACGTATGGAACGACTTGGCACATTTTACGTCAAGATCTTAAATTGAAAGCGTCTAAAATACAGCTTGTGCAAGAACTGAAGCCGCTCGACCTTCCCAAGCGACATCGCTTCGTTCTATAAGCTCTTGAAAAATTCCAAAATGATCCGACGTTTTCGAACCAAATTTTGTTCAACGTTGAGACCCATTTCTGGCTCAATGTGTAAGTAAACAAGCAAAATTTCCGCATTTGGTTCGAAGAGCTAATGAAGAGATTCAAGATTCATTAAAAACAAACTATGTGATGTGGTTTGTGGGCCGATGGAATTAACCGTCCATATTTCTTCAAAAATGATGCCGGTGAGAACGTAACCGTCAATGGCGACCGTTATCGCGCCATGATGACTGAATATTTGATGCCTGTAATTGAAGCTCGTGATCCGGCGATATTTGGTTTCAACAAGACCACTTCTCACACATCGCATCCATCAATGGATTTATTGAGATCTCGAGAAAATACTTCGATGAGCAGATAATTTCACTTTTTGGGCTGGTCGATTGCCATCTAAGATCGTGTGATATCATACCGTTAGACTTTTTTCCTATGGGGAAGTCTATGTGGCCAATACCGCTTCGATTCAGGCCTTGGAACAAAACGTCACGTGTGTCATTTATCAGTAACCAGTCGAAATGCTCGAACGAGTCATTGAAAATTGGAGACAACAACATTTGAAAGAGATAATCCTCAAAAAATAAATGCCAAAGAATATTCTTTCGAATGATAATAAATATTCCCCATTAAATTAGAAGTTTCTGTGTTTTTCCTTTACAAAAGTAGGGAACCTCGAAATGGACTGCCTTAAGTATATTAAGTTTGCCCCGAATTTTGTAACACCCAAAAGGAAACGTCAGAAACTCTATAAAGTTTTGAGATATCGATCAGAAATTTTGCACAATTTTCTCCACATGAATCTGCTCATTTACGGAACTGCCGTTATCGGACCACTATAGGATACAACAACCATTATCGATAACACTCAAGTTTCTTTAGGGAAAACACTTATATTTGACATGGTGCCTTCACGAAATTCGGAATAGATTTTTACCCAAGGTGTGCTATCTTCGAACATATTGTTCAAATCCGACAACTACAAGTATAACATATATGTAGGTGACATAAAAACTGATCGCTCAAACTCAATCCTTGTAAGGAAAACTCTTTCATTTAACGAAATATTTTCACTGAAAATTCCAAAGCTACAACCTCCGAACAATTTTTTTTAGATCGGAACACTATAGCATATATATGCCGTTCAAACTGATCGATTGAAAACAAGATGAATATCTCTTTTTATATCGTTCTATGCTATAAAAATGCACATGGGAAGGTATTCTAGCTCGGTTCGATCGAAATTAACGTTTTTTCTAGGTTAAATTTCTGTAATCTAGTTGGAGATGCTAGAAGGCGCTTTTTATAAACATGTACTGTACACTTACCCTAAGTATGTCTTCATTAAACTTATGCTTGGCTATTTGATCTTCGTAGTAGTCCTGCATCTGCTTCATCTCGTGTTCCATTTTATTTATATGTTTAGATTGGCTGTCCAAATCGTTCGATAGACTATCAGACATTTTATCGGCTTCCTTTGCTATCTTCTGCAGCTCGTAAACCTTTGCCTCAAGATCTTTGAAAGTTTTGCATTTCTCACGCAAAGCATTACGCTCCTTAACAATCGCCTTAAGCGTCTCAGCATCCTGATCAGACATTTTATTCCGATTGCTGTCCATGGTGCCCTTCAGTTTGTCATCTTCAAATTTGCGCAATATGGAGAGCTCTTTACGCAACTTGTTTACCTCGTTCTGTAGGAATGCAATATCGTTGCTCTTTTCCGGTTCTACTTTTAGTGCTTCGAACGATGCGCGTAATGACAATTTCTCCATTAGTCGCTTTAGATAGGCATTTTCCGCTTGTAATATTTCATATGCCTTGCTCATATCTTCGAATTTATTGTAAATCTGTAAAAGTTCATTTTCCTCGCCTTTACTGATTTTGCCGCCTGATGTGAGCTTCTGTATTTTGTTGTAGAAATCTTTCGAATGACTACTATCGAATTTGTTATTCATAATGGCTTTGATCTTATCATTCTCCATGTTGGATACTTTTAAGCGTTCGTTCGATACCTCCAATTGTTTCTCGAGATTCTTTTTGTGCAGTAACAAATCCTGCATTCTTCCCATTTGTTCGTTGGCGCAAGCAATTACGCTATCAGCGATAATAAGACCACTTTGACCAAGCTTACCTCCCCTCCCATCAGCACTCCCCGGAAATGCACCACCGGGCCCACCGCCTCCTGGGCCCCCACCACCGGAAAAACCTCCAGGACCACTACCGGGACCTCCACCTCCAGGACCACTACCTCCAGGTCCACCACCTGTAGGGCCACCACCTCTAGGACCGCCACCTCTAGGACCACCACCTCCAGGCCCACCACCTCCGGGTCCACCTACTCGTCCACGCCCACTAGGTCCCGCTCCCTCATCACCTCTCATACCCGGTTCGCCGATATAACCGCTGTCAGTGTGAACTGGCCTACCGACGCCTCTTTTAGTGCGTCCACCTGCCCGACCACCACCACGTCCAGAGCCACGATTACGGCCAGGAGCTCCTGCAGCTTCGCCCGTTTCATCACCATCGTAATCGTAATCATACTCATCGTCGCCATCACCATCACCGAAGCCGCCAACCTAAAAAAGAAAACGATTTTAATTGACGCTAACATGAAAACTTTCGAAGTACTAGAAACAACATGTGAATTCCCCAAAAACGCTTTGCATTAATCAGTGCCTTTCTGGCACAAACTAATTTTCTTGCTACTGACAGCTTCAAATTTTGTATTTCATAAATAATACTCAATTTTTTTACAAATATTACAAAGAACAAATATATTTTACTCATCTTCAAGAACTATTTACGCGCTCTATCAATTAAATTCATTAAAAATATAGCTATTACATCAACATAAAAATATTTACGAAATTGTATCGCTATTGGGGAATTCGGCGGCCTAACATTACTTTGCAATAATTTAGTTGACCTCAAGATTTGACCTACCGGCGTCTGGCAGGTGATCAAATCTGAAAGGAACCTCGATTGCAACGATTCATCCATGGCCCAAGAGCGATGATCGATGGTCGATTGATAGGTCTTCAGCTTGACACAAGCCTTACGGCACTCATAGTCGACCGTCTCGTTCATAAAGGGGACATGGAAAAATTCCTTTTGTGTTGAAAATGCCATTTCGTTTGACTACTATGTATACGTATGGAGTCTGCTCTTGCGATTTTAGAAATCTTAATATTTCTATTAAAGTCTATAAAATGCTCGAGACCAATGCCGCTACAAAATACGCTTGACGTCTGGTTGGTTACTCCTCTGTGCCAGTGTTTGCTGCCGGTTTTCAAACGATGGGTTCTTATTCTTGGTGATATTTTTGGTTTCTTTTTGCTTGAGTTTTGCTCGTTTGTTTAGTTTTTGGTTTTAGTTAGTAGTTGCTTGTTGTTATTTTTGGTTTTTCGGTATAAAAGTTATTTTTTTTTACAGGCTTGTAATTGTTGTTGTTAAATGGCAATGGTTAGTAACGGTACTGCAAGCTTGCGCACAATACATACATATAACAGATAGTTGCTCTATTTTAATATGGCGTAATTGTTGTTATTATTGTCGTTTTTTGTTGTTATACGTTTTATTAATTAACAATGGCATTAATTAATTGTTGTAAAACTTGAAATTTATTAGTTGCAATGAGTTTTTTTGAACGAAAATCTAATTTGAAAACTGCTTTCGCCCGAGTTTCCTATATTTTCCAAGAATTGTTTTCACTAATTGATTTTGAACAAACTACTACGTTTGCCCACTTTCAATAATATTTTATTACAGTGTTTTTCATTATTAATTCCTTACAGTGTTCATCATTGATATTATTACGACTTGCTTTTTATCAACGTAAAATATAATTTATTTAATTTATAATTTGAAGATTAAAAACTAATATGCAACGGGTTAACAGAAAAGATGTCGCATGTCCTCGAAGAACATGTGAGAAATTGCCATCTATAAAGAGGATTAAACTTGTTCAATGAAAATTTGACAATACGTTGTTGTTGTGTAACTTGTGATTTTGTGTGTGCTTGTGATTTCGTTCAACCTAGCTCGAATTTGAAACAAGAAAGTGACTTCGGCGCCGAGTCTACTTAAAAGGAATGAACACGGACTTCCTTCCCAAAACTACGTTCGAAATTATCTGGGACATATTTTTTGTTGCTACAAGAGCTACAACAACAACAGTTAGTTTATTGTGAACCAGGTTAGTCGAAGATTCCTAAGGAAATCTTGTATTTTTTAGAATTTAGATTATAAGATGATGAGATTATTTTACATATAAGAATTACGCAATGCCTTTATAATATGACAATGCCTTTATAATATTATAGTTTGTATGACACCTATTTGTTATACTGGTCCGATCTGAACAATATGTTCGGAGATTGTAGCGGTAGATATCTTGTCAAATAAAAAAGTCTTCCGTACAAGAACTTCATTTTGATCAATCAGTTGCCATACAGACAGCTATTTCTTATAAGGGTCCGATATCAGCGTTTCCGACAAATGATTAGCTTCTTGTGAAGAAAAGAACGTGTGCAAAATTTCAATACGATATCTCCAAATCTGAGAGGAAAAGCCCTTTCTAGAGAGTAACAGAGTAACGTGTCAGACCGGACACACAGGCACTCTAGGGTGATAGTCTGTGGTTCTCCTCTCCAATCACTAACGCGATTAGCCGAGAAGCTTTTTCCAAGCATCGGAATGAATGTTTGAATATTTTAACGAATCGGTGTGGTTTGTAATGTCTTAAAAATTCACTTGATTACTAGTAGATGTCTTTAGCTTGCAAAACACTTCTTTATATAAATAAAATATGCTTAAATCTAGTCTACTAAAAATAACAGCTTATTTTAACGAATTATGGCTGTAATGGTTAACAATAAGCCATATTTGTCTTTGAAGTAATGTATTATTTTCTATAAATTTCATATTTATGTTATGAGTGAATATTTTATGCTTAATGTATAAACATGGTCGAAAAATATACATTTGTTTACGTAAAGAAAAATACGTATGTTATACAAAAATATTTATATTCTAGTAACCAAGTATTGTCTAAGCTTTAATCTAAATTAGGTCAAAGTAAACGATGTGTCGGTCTCCTTTATCGTATCTTCCAGACGTACACCAATCCGTTTGCGCGGTATATCAATTTGAATAATTGATACAGTTACACGATCGCCTACACTTAGCTCTCTATTCTTCATTTTACTTATGTGTATAAGCGCATTGCATTCAACGCCAATATCAACAAAAGCGCCAAAGTGTGTGATGTTTGAGACGGCACCTGAACATTAATTTAATGTTACATTAATATTTATATCAATAACAAATTAATAATTAGCAACAACATTACCCGTTAGCACATCACCCTCACTGAGCTCAGTTATACGAGTTAAACCTTGCTTGAAAAGCGGACGTTTGGCGAATTCTGCACGATAATCTTGCGTGAGCTCGCGTTGTAAGGCCATTAACACGACATCGACCTGGAATTTTAATATTAAATGATGTTTTATAAAATTATAGAAAATAAACATAAAATATATATGAATGTTGGTAATGTTTTTAATGGAAATTTAACTTACACGCTCTTTTGGTATTTGAAAATTATCGGCCAGCTCTTCCATATCACATTGCAAGGCGTAAGCTTTAATTTTGCAGATAAACGGTGTACTCCCGATGTCTTTGAGTAACAAATTGCATTTGCTTATAACTCTGTGTACAAAAATTAACAGAAAAAAAATATAATTGTAGTGAAGTGTATGATGGAGAAATAATTTACTTTTTGGCAACAGCATAACTCTCTGGATGCACCCAAGTGCAGTCCAGTAGATTTTCAATTTTTCCACCCACACTCAGAGGTTCGATGCGTATAAAGCTGAAATAGAGTAGTAACATGTTGACGGGTAATGAGAAAATATGTCATATTCGCTCAGTTAATCAAAAATTATGGCATACAAATGAACTTTATAACAACAATCTCTGATTAAATTACACATTTTTTGAGTACTTTTTATCTTATATAACTTAAATTTATATCTCACCCAGCACATTGTACAAATGTCTTTTCACCAATAGACTTTACTTTCAATAGATCCTTGCGCGTTTGAAATGGACCGTTACTTGAACGATGTTCTATAATTTTTTGCGCTTTCTTCTCACTCAAGCCCGCTACATGCCTAAAACAACAACCACAACATAAATATGCCGTTTTAGTAAAAAAAAACCTACACTACTCACTTTAACACACTCAAACTGGCTGTGTTGATGTCCACGCCCACAAAACTTACACACTCAGAAACCACCTCATTCAGCGCCTCGTTCAACGTTTTTTCCGGCACATCGTGCTGGTACATGCCAACACCAATGTGCCGTGGCTCAATTTTTACATATTCACTTAGCGGATCATTTAAACGGCGTGCGATGGAAACTGCAGAAAGTAATAAATAAATTTTATATTATTTTTATAGATATTTACTTTTAAATTTGAAATTATTACCTGCACTGATCTCATTCATATCCATGTCTGGAAATTCTTGACGGGCTACGTCACTACACGAGTATATCGAAGCGCCTTGCTCGGAAACAATACTATACCGTACATTATTTTTATCTAAAATGCCCAAATCGAATAGAGTGGAAAGCCAAAACTCCGTTTCACGACAGGCCGTGCCGTTGCCCAAAGCGATTATTTTGCAACTTGGAAATTTATAATTTAGAAATTTAGATATGAATTTATACATATATGTATACACAGTTTTTGTTTATTTATTATTCGAATTTTGTACTGTTACTCACTTGTGTCTAGCTAGTAATTTGGCTAATTTCTCGCCTACCTCTTCAGCATTACTGCTGCGAGCATGCGGATATATCACACCAGTTTCCAAAACATCTGCTGTCTCGGAGATTAGCGCCAACTTGCAACCATTGGTAAAACCTGGATCGATGCCAAGAATGCGTTCGCCTTTAAGTGGTGATTGCAGCAATAATTGTTTCAAATTTTGCGCAAATACATCGATAGCAGCTTTTTTGGCGGATTCATTCAGGTCACTACGTAGCTGACGTGACAGAAGCGGTTGTACTGGAGGCAATTAAAAATGATTTATGTGTATATAAGCATGTTTACATAAAAATAATTTAAAAATTAGCTATGAGTACACTCACATTTTTTACTGTAGCATTCCTCGAATGCCTGTTCGAACACCTGATTGCGCAGTGGGTAACGCAGACCTTCATTCATAAACAGCTCACGCGTAAACCGTTTGATATCATTTTTTACATAATCAGCAGTGACTATCTTTACAGTTAGAAACTTCTGTTTCTCTGCACGATTGATGGCGAGCACCTGATGTGGTTTTAAATAACGCACATCTTGTTGGAAATCATAATATGTCTCATACTTTGACGCATCCGTTTTATTCTTGGAATGTACCGAGTTATTATTATTCAATTGGTTCTTCAGTGATGTTGACGATTTGGTAGCGGCTGAGGTAACGGGAGTTTTGGATTTGGTACACTTAAGTACTATGCGGTGCACCTTTTGACTGCACAATAAAAGTAAATAAATTAAAGCACATGTAGGCAAGTAGTTAGAATATTTCATAGGTTTTTTTTACTTACAGCCGTCGCAACTCTTCCAAAACACCTGTATGTTTGCTGATATTGTGCGAAATGATGTGACAGATACCTTGTAATACTTTTTCCACACTTTCTAGGTCTGCATTATTGCGATCTACAAGAGATTCCAAACGCACTTCTGGAGCTTCACCGAACAACAAGCGATCCGCAGCATCACCTAAACCAAGAGCTTTAGCACGTTCGGCTAGTGAACCTTTGCTTGCAGGCTTATAAGGTGCATACTAAAAAAACCCATTTAAGTAAACCCTAAAACAACTAAAGATTCTTTGTGCTTACCAAAAATTCCAATTCTTCGTTACTTTTTGCGCATAAAATCTCTGTACGTACTTCATCGCCTATTTGTTGCTCTTTCTCCAACTGTGTAACAATCGTTTCAGCACGTTTGCGCAACTCTACAATTTCGGTGTATGAATTTTTTATATCACGTAGTCTTTCAGGCGTTATGTGGTTAATTAAATCACGCCGATACCGACAAATGAATGGTATGGTGTTCTCATTTTCTAACAACTGTACGATATTCTTAGCAGTGCAGGGCTCAACGTTCTCTTTTTCGGCGAGCAGTTCATCGACGCGCCAAACTTTTCGACGTGCTAGAATTTTTTCACATTTAGAAATTTAATATAACAAACATATATTTTTACTTTTTTTACTTACCCCAAAATGAACTGCGACCCGTATTAGTGGCAGAATCGCGTGCCGGTTTATTGTTACCGGCACTCGAGAGACATTGGCCATCCGTTACCGTTTCTACAGGATTTTGCTGATCTGCAACTTCCAAATCCTTTTGTTGGTCTTCGTTTCCTTGCTGCATTACTTCTACATTTTCAGTTTCGTTTGTTGGACTGTTTTTGTTATTATCCTTTGATTTTGAGGTTGTCTTGCTATCCTTTTTGGCACGCTTCTCCGATGTTTGTGAAACTTTACCATTAGTTTCGGTGGGCCAACGTTTTCTATGAATATAATATTTACTATGACTTTTAATAATTAGTAAATAAAACTGTTTGGAAATATAGACCTTGAAGTTGTACTTGTGGTAGCGACTTCTCTTCCAGCTAATGAACGTGCTGCGGCATCTATACGTGCAGACTTAGTAGGTGGTGGAGAAAATGAGCTGTCACGTCCTCTCCTTGATGTGATATGTACATCATCATCGGAATCTGATATTTCTATTATTTGTATGGCTCTAACAGCTGCTTTACGTCTTGGGCGCCCAGCCATTTTTGATGTGAAATGTTGTTTTTTAGATGTGGAAATAATTCACAAATAGCGCTATAACAAAAATGCAAGTTCTCAAAACACTGCACTAAATAGCACGAATTTTTCTAAAAGTAATTAAGTAAATATATTTATATCAAACAAAAAATATATTTTCTTCAAAAAATCACATTTATGATTTTTCAATTTTCTCTACAGCCGTCAATTAAAAATTCGAAGCGAACGTTTGTAAACAGCTGCTTCACTAAGGCCTTAAACATACTAGAGATCGGCAGAGACCAATTCTTTATTGGTAATTTTTAGTTGCTATAATTATTACAGGATATATATGTGCCCATTAAGGTTTATTTCACAATTTATAAAATAAGACTTCATTTTCAAATTATTTTTCGAAAGGATTTAAGATCGAAGTAAAATGGTAAAATTTCTACTTCTTGTGAGGTCTGTTACAGTCGTAACAATTTTGAAATCACTGGGAATATTTAAAAAGTTGCTTGTTGGCGCGAAATTTCAGGTCTACGCTTTGATTGTTTACTTTTTTAATTCGTGCGAATATACAGCAGATAAATTCGCTGTGTAGAAGTAACAGCTGATAATCATCTGTTGTGTCATATGAAATACACGCAGATTAAATTGTTTATAATTTAAAAATATAATAAATTAAACATATAATAAATGACAATAACCCGCAGCTTTACGTTGCTGCAAAGCATCAGCATACACGCTCGATGCCAACGTTTTTATAGTAGTGCGAAATTGAGAAACATTGGTATTTTGGCGCATATCGATGCAGGTGAGAAATATTTATTTTAACAAATCTATAGACAATAAAAATGTATTCACACAATACTTAGGCAAAACAACCACAACGGAGCGCATGCTCTTCTATGCCGGAAAAACACGCACGATGGGGGAGGTGCATCGTGGTAATACGGTGACAGATTGCCTGACACAGGAACGCGAACGTGGTATAACGATATGCAGTTCTGCGGTAGCTTTCAATTGGCAGGGACACAAGTAAGTCTAGAGAATAATTTTAAATGAAAGTTGACGATTTATTTGCTTGTATTGTAGAATAAATCTACTGGACACACCAGGTCACATAGATTTCACCATGGAGGTGGAACAATCATTGCATGCTGTAGATGGTGTTGTTGTAGTTTTAGATGGCACATCTGGAGTAGAAGCGCAGACAATTACTGTTTGGACACAAGCCGAGAAACATCGTTTGCCGAAAGTAGTATTTGTGAATAAAATGGATCGTCCTGATGCAGATTTCAATGCCTGTGTAAGCGATTTATCAACAAAGTTGGATGCAAAGCCAGTTTCTTTGCATTCACCACTGAAGGATGAGAAGGGAAATTTGAGTAGGTGTCTCCTCTTTGATTAACTATTCATAGACTAATTATAAATGTTATATTTTTTTAATTATTTCAGCTATTTTCGATGTAATTACTCAACAAGCACTGATTTGGGATAGTTCTAGTTTGGGTCGTGAGTACAAATCGCTTCCACTTCTAGATAAGCACATCGCTGACTTACAAGACAAACGTTATGCGTTAATTGATGAGCTTTCCGGTATCGATGATGAATTAGCGCAGGTTGTTATTAGCAATGAGGGCTATGATCTAGTCAGCAATGAATTGATACAACAAGCTTTACGGCGTGCTGTTGCGCAACGTAAGGTGGTACCAGTACTTTTGGGTTCAGCATATAAAAATGTGGGCGTACAGCGGGTAATGGATGCAATAATTGACTATTTGCCAGCGCCACATGAACGAAATCAGCTTTACGATTGTTTTTGGTAATAAAGTTTAAACCTCTATAAGAAAATTTCCATAAGTTATTCAAATTTGGAATTTGTTTTTTAAACTAGTGATGACTTTGTGGGTAGAGTTTTCAAAATCATACATGATAAACAGCGTGGTGCGCTAACATTGGTGCGTGTCTTCCGTGGTGAATTGAAGAAGGGCTCGAGGTTGGTCACCACACATAATACTGCCGAAGTGGTGAGTAAAGTGTATGAGCCGTTGGCGGATGAATATCGTGAAATTAGCGGTGTACCAGCTGGGGATGTTGCCATCTGTGCGGGCTTGAAGGTAAATTTTCAATTTTGTGGAATTTTAACCCAAAATATCAACGGAAATCAATTCTATTTCAGCATACAGTTACAGGTGATTTGCTCACAACTAGCGCTTCATCGCTGAAAAATGCGCAAAAACGTTTGCAAAAAACGATGAAACTACCTGAAAGCGACGTGATGATTGAAGATAGTGATACCGAAGATAACGCTGATGCGACGCTTGTTAAAGAGATATTCGCCACTGATCCTCAAATTCCCGATGCTGTATATTTTTGCTCGATCGAACCACCTAGTTTGGCAACGCAGAACGCCATGGAGGCGGCATTGAAACAATTGCAACGTGAAGATCCCAGCTTGCGTGTAAACTATGACTCTGTTACCGGACAAACTGTGTTGGGCGGTAAGGATTTTTTAGTAAGACTCCGTTTCACTTTTAAAGTTATGATATTTTCGCTCAAGGCATGGGTGAGCTGCACATGGACATTGTGAAATCACGCATACTTACCGAATACAAAATCGATGTCGATTTGGGTCCGTTGCAAATAGCCTACAAAGAAACAATAGAGGAGCCAGCGCTGGATAGCTTTCAAGTGGAGAAAGAAATAGCGGGGAGTAAACAGAGCGTAACAATTACATTAGAACTGTTGCGCGAACAAAATGAACTGTTCAGGCAGGTGTACTTCTTTTCTCGCCAAATACTTGTTAAAACAAAATGTTACGCATATTTTATACTGCAGTTTGGATAAATCGGGTGAGAATGCATCAAATTTAAATACTATCCGTCCGCGCATGCTGCATGTGATACGCAAGGGTGCATTGTCGGCTTTGGAACGTGGTCCACGTGTTGGTGGTCAGGTGGTAGATACACAAATACGTCTGCATAGTATAACAATAGGGCGTGGTACCGCCGATTCATTTGTTATGGCTGCCGCGGCGCAATGCGTACAAAAGGTAGAGCAAGTGTTATATTTTTTTCCACGCATAAATTTCTAATAACGTCATTTATTTTCTTTATAGATATTAACCACAGTAGGTACACGCTTGCTCGAACCAGTTATGGCGCTGGAAATTGTTGCACCGTCCGAGCGCATATCGGCCATTATAGCCGACTTGTCACGTCGTCGTGCCACTATAAACGACGTGCGACCGAAAAGTGAGCATAATAAGGTGAGCATACCCAACGTTTGTTTACAAAATCAATGATAAGTTGTCCAATTTGAAAGTTAACTTGGAGTTTTTTAATATAGATCATATATGTAAATGCGCCATTGGCTGAGTTGTCGGGCTATTCCAGCGTTTTGCGCAGCATAAGCTCAGGCACGGCGGGCATGACAATGCAACCATGCGGTTTTTCAAATATGAACTCAAACGATGAAGTGCGCGCAATACAAAAAGCGCAAGGGTTCGAGTAAATTAAGTGAGGCAATAAAAACGGAGTAGACGTCATCAATGGACAAGTTAACTATAGTTATAGGTTGTAAAATTGTACATAGCAACTGAAAACTTAATTAATTAAATTTATATTTATTAATTTTGGAAGTTTTTATTTCAAAGTTTCTATTTCGCTCATTTATTTTATTTATTATATAACACTTTGTTGCATTATTCAATTCTATATTTATTAAATTGCTTAAATATTAAAGCATTTATGTATATTCATGTGTTTTTTTTAGTTTCACTTTTGAATTGTATATCATCCCTTATCTTCAGTTTCAGCTCACATGTTTTTATATTTTTTTCGCTTTCATATTATAAGGAAAATCAAATACATCGAATTAAAGCGATAATTAGTTGCAATTATTGGCAGCATAGAAAATCAGTGTCTTACATATAATTGGAAATTATTACAAAAGTCAATCTCAATGTTAATTTTTTTTTTTGAATTTGTATAACAATTATTTAATTAAGACAATTATAGTAATTTTAATGCAATTAAAAAAATATAAGTTCATTTAATGTGTAGCTTGATTTAAATAATGTAAAACGTTTTAATAATTGTACATAATTCAACATTCCTCTTTTAAAAAGATAAAAGAATTTATGAAAAAATTTATGAAATTTAAAGTGTAGAGTTTTGATGAAAACTTGGCGGTTGGTACTCGATAAGCAGTGGGGTTTCCATATGGAGGCGAAACACGTTTAAATATCAATGTCTACAGCAACCTAACAAAAGAACTAATAGTGTGTAACAATGGCTTTTGCTGGAATGAAAGCAGTTACTATACATTCAGCTCTTTATCACAACTCTTAACCCTATTTCCCTTCCTCCTTAAATAATCAAAAATATTTTTAAACTCATAGAACAAAGACAATCAAACTGTAATCCGTAAAATTAACTTTAACACCAAGATGTAAAGCGGAAGAAATAAACACACAAACTTCTAGAACACTTAAAATTTAACTGGATTTAATTCTGCCTGAGATGTTTGCACCAAAGTGAACCTATCCCAACATTAAGAGCGCAACAGCAACAAAAAGAACGGAAACTTTAAAACGCCTCGCATAAAATCAGGATATTTGAAAATCATCCGATTTGAGTGAACCTAAAAAACTACGAAGTATTGCAAGCGGTGTACCGTTATAAGTTAAAGGCTTTTTTCTTCTTTTGAATTGTTATTTTATTTATTTTATATTTTCTTTTTTTTTTCGTTTAGCTCTTTAAGTTTACTTTACTTCAATTTTAATATCCTAACTACAGACGTGGACATATATGTATGTATGTTTAAATATATTTTATTATATGCAAGTAATATATATGTATATATAAAATATAAGTTTATAAATTATGAATAATACAATAAATTAAGGCAATTAAGCGATAAACTGAACGAACGAACAATTAAAAAACAATGCAGTGGGCATTAACTTCGTAAACAGAAAAAAGAAAACGTGAAACAAAAAGCGACAACATAAACTAATTGTTTACGATGAACAAATGAGTGTTTCATACACAAAACCAAAAATTGTTTCAACAAAGCAAATTTAATATTTTAAATTAATTAAGGAATTCTGTTTGTGGAATTAACGTTATTATTTTAATACAGTAAAGTACTCAATACAATACATATGTAGAAATGAACATATCTTCTTTTCTTTTAATATTATTTTTTAACGAAGTACAAAAGAAATAATTTTAAAAATCAAAAATCTGAAACAAGAATTTATTAAATTACGAATGCATATTTTTCGTGCATACCAAAACTTTCTTGCATATGCAATATTATAATATAGAAATAAAATGAAGAGAGTGTTGGGAATATCGAAATATTCACATAATTCAGTTCAGCAATAATATTGAGTTTTATTAATAAATAAGAAATGAAATCTCAATAAAGTGCGCTCACAAAACTGGACAACATTTGAAATGCAAGTAGTAAGCGCCTAAAAGTAGACTACTGTTGTATGAATAATAAGTAATTTTAAGTGTACTTCACATATAGATGCAATTTTTTTCTTTTGTTTTTGTGTTTGCATGAAATATATTTATGTTTCGCCTGCCCATGGCTGAGATTATCGAACATTTTTCCATTTATTATTTTTAACCGCAATTTTGTCTTGCCGCTACTGCCTATGTAAATTTTTTATTATTACATAAACACAAAAATAAATAAATGTAATTGTTTTCGAAACTCTTTCAAGTGATCGCTTAATTTTTAATGGGTTTTCTATCATTCATAATGATATTCTTTAAAAGATAATTGTTTTTTATGTTTTCAACTCTTAGCAAATTTTTTTTGTTTTTGTTTTGCCTTTTCGAAAGTAGTTATGTATGTATATATAATTTTTGTATGTATAAATAAATCTAAAATAGCGTAAATATGTATATAATATTACATAATATAAATACGACAAATAGCGTAATTTTGCTTTTGTGTTATTTTCTTGTTTGTTTCGCTGCTTTCATATCTCCTCTTCTAGCATATTTGTATGTGTATGTTTTCGTAATTAAATTCACAATGCCATAAATTATATTTATTTTCTCGCCCGCTCTTCTTCTTCTTTTTTTTAGTAATTAGCAGCATACATTTCCATACATAGATATTATAAGTAAATACATATAGTAAAATAAATTAATTGTAATAGTGTTTTTCACATATGTTTGTATGCATGCATATCGTATGAACGAGGATGACGACGAGGCCAACCGAGTGTCAAAATTTGTTCGTTTCACAACTATTGGCAGATACTGTACAAACGATCATACAATTGTAAGAGGAAAGCGCACACACACATGTACACACAAACTATTGATACGTGGCATTCTAAAGTTAGCATTTTTTAGTGTACATATACATATGTATTTATATCTTTAGCAGGTGTGTGTATAGTTTTGTTGTTCGTTTCTATTCACAAAGCGACGAGACTGTTGCCTTTGTTGCCTGTGGACAAAACGGCTTGAAGACATTTTTCAGGACATTAATGCAGATGCATGTGCGAGTACGAGTACGAGTATGGGTGCGGGTACGGGTACTATATGCTGGTGTGTGTTTGAATGCGAAGGAAGTGGAAATGAAAAATCAGCTGAAATAATAAACGGAAAAAATCGGTTAAAAGTTGAATTTAAAAAGAATAGTATAAAAAAAAAAGAATTCGAAAGTAAGTTTGATGCATAATGCAATGTTAATAATAGATACATATATTAAAAAATGTTGCAGCTTTCCATAAGAAACTGAATAAATATAGTGTATGTTTGACGAAAGCTAGTGAGACCATCACTTCACGTAATTTATGATGTTGCAACAATAAAAAAAAAGTTTACGAAAATAATACAAAGACTGTTGGCTAAAGCTACAAGCTGTATAAAAGCGTTTGAAACTAAGGTCGATTGTATCGGAGGAAATGCAAATTTCAATCCATTTCGATACCGTTTGCGATGTTTTATTTATTTTCAGGGACCACTTTACTTAAACGATTAACGGTTTTCATCACTAACTTGAAAGATGTTTGGCAGATTGTTATAGCCTACTAAGCATCGACCGAAAATTTTTTTTGTATAGTTTTACATTTTGGTCTGCGTCGATAATTGATTTTTTTAGCGAATCAGTTTCAAAAAAGAAATATTTGCGCCACATTGTCGTCGACTTAACTTTAAAATATAAGTTTTTAACTTTCCTTTTACTAACTCTTCTCAAATTATGCATTAAACAAGTTTTTATTGAGACACAAATATGTTTTTCGTTATTCTTTCTAAACTTTTTACTTACCAATAAGTCTCTAAGTATCTCTTCTTGATTTATATTCTTCGTCTAAACAACATCTTTTACATACTAACGAAATCGCAATTAAATTTGATTGAATTTTATATGCAATAATGGTTTTAGCTTTTAAGAAATTATTCTTATATTTTGCTTTCTTATGCTCATCCTCATTGAATGTCGTGCTTCGTGTTTTGTGTGTGTTTGTATTTTGTAAATTCATTTCTGTACAAGACTCTTATATGTTCGAGTTGCTACATTTCGTATGTCCTTCATTTCTTCTTCTCTTTCTTTCTGTAATTGCATAAGTATATGAAAAAGAACCAAAGAGGAAAATATGTTAAAAAATAATTAAATGTGTGATGTTTATATGTAAATATTAATAAGTATGTTTTTATAATAAAATATATGTATCAATAAAATCGGCTTACAACTAAAGGAAAGCATTATTTGTAACTAATAAAGTACTGTTAACAGGGAAAAGATTAAACGAAACTGAAGAGCTACGTTTTACATTTACAGTTCGTATGACATTTATGTATATGCAAAGTAAGTTAATATAGGTTATTTTAATTTTTCGAATATTTAAATAATTGCAATTGCATAAAAACTAAGATAATTGTATAACATTGAAATAAGTTTACTTAAAATTTTCTTTATAACTAATCAGCCTATTCTTACCGAATTTTAAAAATAATAAAAGAAAATAATTTAAGCACACATTTTTTAAGCATTTAAATAAATAAAAAATAATTGAAGCATTTAAATAAATAAAATTAAATAAAAATATTTAAATGCTTATACAATTTTTTGTAATTTCTTGCTAAAAAATATCTAATTATGGTTATCTAGCTAAATTAATAATTGTTTTAAATAAACTGCTTAATATTATATTTTAATAACAAGCACGATTCATTGTAAACATAAAAATTTACAATAAAGGCTCTGCTAGTGGAAATTAGCTATAAATAATTTTTTTTTATCCAAAATAATGCTTTCAAAATTATCTAAAGTTTTCAAATATTAAAAAAAGCTATAAAAACAGTTTTACATATCTAGAAAATAAAAAAAATGTTTTTTCAGAAAACCGTGTAACTTAAACAAAAAGGTGTAAAAAACGCTAATAATAAGTTGTAATAAACTGTATACCTAATTTATCGATTTCATATATGTATTTATGCTTATATACAAGTAATTGGACTTATATGTGTATTTATAAAAGGGTAAACAACTTTACACTAATTCTAAAAGTCTAACAGCCTAATAAAATGTAAAAAAAATGTTTATAAAACATAAAAATGTTGAGTAGCACAGCAAGTATAAAAAAATCAAGAAAGCAAATTTCTTAAACAACCGTTATATTTTTTACCTGCACTGTAGCGTTTAGTTCTTCAATGTGCGCTTCAACACCGCAGTGCGTAAAGGTATTTGCAATAAAACTTAAGCAATATCGCTTTTTTTCTCAAATATA
The DNA here is from genome assembly GCF_016617805.1 of Bactrocera tryoni. Taxonomy (NCBI): domain Eukaryota; kingdom Metazoa; phylum Arthropoda; class Insecta; order Diptera; family Tephritidae; genus Bactrocera; species Bactrocera tryoni. Next base: position 15,078,056 of record NC_052499.1, read on the forward strand.
AAAATTTTGGAACGAATGTGCGTGACCACTATTACTGAATAGGAGTATATATGTATGTATGTATTTTAGCATTGCCTTACGCGCACACTTTTTGAGGATACAGGAGGATTAGGTTGAGGTGTTGATTTTGGTTTGGAGAGGTTTGATGTCGATATTGTTGGTGGTCGTGGAGTTTATGATTGTGGAGGAAGTGTTAGCATTTTGTAGAGAGGGGATTACAGTCTATATTTATTGTTGTAAATGTAGTAAGGTTACTTTCTTCTCAATATTGGTTGGTTTGGGTTTTAGCAAAACAGCAACGACCACCAGCCGCAGCCACATAGCCATCTGCAATTCAATGTTAGGGGAGAAAAAGGAGAGAGAGAGAGAGAAAGAAAAAAAAGAAGACAATTCGCAGGTGATAACCAATTTTGAATTTTGGACATAAATTGCATTAATTGTTTTTAATTGCTTTGGTTAATCTGTCGCAAAATTTTGTACATATTTTACAAGTACACGAATGTAATTACACATAGGTATGTATATGCATGTACTGCATACATGTTGTACAATGAAACATTTTTTTGCCTTGTATTTACATGGTTAGAGTAAATGCAACAATTAACAATATTGCGGAACAAAATGAAGCAACGAACTTAAGTTAAAGAAATTAGAAAACGGATTTATATATATTTGAATTAAATACAAAAATATAAGCTATGCATTAGCTAGCCATGAACAGTCCTAGCACAAAAACATAAAAAACAAAAGTGAGCACAAATGAGGCACAGCTTGTGTATTGAAGAGTTTTAGTTGAAAAACATGAAATTAATAAACAAAAAAAATTTAACTCACACAAGCCACAATCAAATTAAAGTACATATTATTTCATAAACTCATACATACAACAACTCTTTTTGAAATGAATTGACGAATGATTGCAAATGTTACTCGCACATTTACACGATACAAATGTAATGAAGCTGTAGAAAGTAGGCGCTTCAAACCACTTTAAACCTCACACACCGCAATATTACATAACATACACCATGATTTGGTGAGCGAAATTAATTAGTTAAACAATTTTTGACGCTCTCTTTTGCTGCCTTATATGCTTCACAGTGTAAATTAGGATTAGGTAAGTTTGCAACGTGGTAAAGCATAGACTCCGGTAGGAATAAATTTGAAGTCTCAACAAACGTTTTGCGAATTGAGATTCATTGGAAAATTCGTGACATACATATATCCACCGCGGACAGACTCTGACGACAATAAGGGGAATATTTTTAAAGCAACAAATCAAAAATTATCTCATTCTTCAACGGCCGTAGTTGACTTTACGATTAAGTTAAAATAAGTTCCAAAAGCACTTACGCGTCCGAACGCTTTACATCACTAGCCTGTCTACAAAATAGATAACAGATTAATAACTTAGTACAATCAAATTCTAATCAACGAATATTTGAAAATATGTTTGTAAATCAAACAAACGGGTTTTGCAATTATGAGTCTGCTTTAAATTTAGGTCAAAAGGTAGTTAAGATTTATCTGAGTTGTTTATATGCACATAAATATTTTTTACCTTATATACATATATGAAAAAAATACTAAAATATATATATTTAAGATAATTTAAAAAAAGGTAAAATATTTATAAATAAGTAGTACATACAATTATGATAGTCCATTCGTCTATATTAAATTGTCTGAATTATTAAACTGCTTTTTTAAAATATTTACTTGAATTTTGCCATCTATAATTGCATGCTTTGCAGATATGCTATTGAATTCTCTTTTGCATTAAATTTTTTCTAAGCATTTCAATTTTTACAAAGCGTTAATGCTACTTTTTCAGCGCCGCATTTTGCAATAGTTTTCTAACGATTACTTTTTAAAAATAAACCTAAAGGCCCATGAACTCTAATTACTTATTTCACTTTATTTGTGACGTTTAACGTCAATTAATTGTGTATTTTGCAGTGTATTCTTTTCTACTCTATTTGATTATGCTGTGGCAGCACTTTAATTTCAGTTAAATGTGCATACCTTATGCATATCTTATGAATTATAATTTATTATACTTTCATTTGCATTCATTTGGGTCTTAGTTAATTTTCTTTTTTAAATACTATGTTTTACTGTTGAACCTTTGTTTTTATTGTTAAATATGTATGTGAGTGTATGAATGAATGCTTGTATAATTGTGATATTGGTGAACTGCTAACACTAAAACAAGTAAAATCGAAACGTTCTATAAACTACTTTATACTGCATTAAATACTACAAATATTTTAATTTTTATTATATTTTTGGTCTTGTGCTTCTCTCTGTGTTGAATTGAACATTTTGTTTTTGTGTTTTTGTTTTATAAACTTTGCTAAATCTAATCTATTTGTAACTATTGCATGTTTTCATGTTATATATCAATTTTATTTGTGGCTTTTAATTTAATTTTTAACTTTTGCTTTAGCTTAATTCACTTAACTTTAATTTCATAGAATTTACTTTGACTGTTGTGTCATTTCAAAATTTTTAACCTCACTTCCTCATAAGTTTCAGCAAACTTTTCGCAAATCGCGAGTTTTCACAGTTTCTGTGGTTCAAATTTAAGTTTCGAAAATTATGCAGTTGGAGTTATATAATCATAATTAAAGTCTTTTGATATCAGTGATAAAATTTAGCATACGACTTTTTGTATAAATGAAGAACTCTTTAAGTTTCAACACAATTCTTATTAATAACTATTTTTTTGTATAATTTATATGCATTAACTTATGCGCGTTTCTGAATTTTTCCAATAAATTAACATTTACTCAAATATATTTTACTCTTTGCGAGTCAAGCACGTAGCAGTAGAGTTATGCAATACATCATATACAACTGTTATTTACAAAATATATACAAGCAAGGTAAGCAGAAAAGCATTAAAGTTTTATAAACAAAATATATAAATGCAAAAATAACTAATAACTAAAACTTTAAAAACATTTAACGTTTTTATTTCAATTAATTAGTATCGGTTTATACAAAAGCAAGAACAGTAGAGAAGTTTGATTGAACTCATAGGGTTAAGGAACAAGTTAAAGTCAGAAAATCGATAATCTACATAAAATAATACAAATAAAAACATTTTATAATACAATGGCGCTAAATAAAGGACAAAGCTTTTGTAGCCTGAAAGTGTTTCTTTACTTAAGCTTTTGTGGTTTTTAATGTTAATTTCAACTTCATCTATTTTACTTTTAAGAATGGTATTTACTACAACTTCTAAAAATAGTAACTAATTTAAAGTGTTGGAAAAAATATATATTTGGATTTCAGACTAACTAGACTGTGCTTTGTGACTGCGAAACTCTGGAATAACTATTGCAAGGAGGATAAGGCATTTACGTGAACTAGTTGTGAAAAAGAACCTTTCTGGATTAGCTTGCCTTCAAAAATCATTTTAGAAAAGACATTTTAGTGTGTTTATCTCAAATTCACTATAATATTGGACTCACTTTGGAATAAGTGTAGAAGTTTTTGTCTAAAAAATTGTTAGAAATTTAAAAAGTTTGAAATTCGAATTCGTCTGAAATCTGTAGAAAAAATTGCCATTTTTTATACAGAAAGTTTTTGAAATAAATATAGATATGTGGATCGCATTTTTTATATCAACTGCGTAAAAACTAGTACTTTCGCTGTTTATTAAAGAAAAAAATATATAAATATATATTAATAATATATTTAATTATAGCTAAATTAAAATTGTAAAATAAATTACCTAACCTTTGTAGCAAAGAAAGGCATATTTCAAAATCAATTTTAATGGCCTAAACACACAAATTCAAAAACCACAAATTATACCGATTTTCCAACAGAATTAACACAAAATTAAATGAATAAATTAATTATATATAGAGGAAAAATACAATTAAACCACACAAGCTGAGAAAACTCCCATTACCCGTCAGCCAATATCTTGTTGTTGATAATTATACCTGTTAGTAGTTTGCTGTTGTTGCGGCTGTGCCTGTTGTTGTTGTGCTGTTGGTGACTGTGCAGTTGGTTGTTGTAATTGTAATTGTTGCGGATACGCTGGTGGCGACTGTTGTGGCCGCGCCCCAATCACAGCTGGTCCGACTCCTCCAACTCCACTCGTTGAGAATGTATCTAATTCTTCGTTGTTCGTTAATTGTTGTTGCTGTGCAGCATCCAACTGCTGTTGATCGGAAAGCAGTTTAGCAGCTAAAATTGACACATAAGCGCGATAGCGGCGTAGCTGTTGAAAAATCGAAAACCTCTATCAATACATTATCAATTAAAGAATCGTTTTGCTTCGTTTTACCTCATATTGCAAGTAACTCTCCTTTTCTTTGTAGTTCTGTAGTGGCAATCCTTTATTCGGTACAGGTCCCTTCTTATGTTCAGCGAGTGCTGCCTCTAATTGCGCCAATTGTTGCTCGTGCGATTCTAATTGCTCTTTCTACAACGTGTAGGGGAGACAGACACAAAACATTTATATGATTTAATATTTCGGTGAGGCATATAGATATTTTTCAAATATTCTCATACCATCAAATACTTTGTATGCGTGCTAGGCAGCAGTGGGCGCTGAAAACGTTTTTGGCTGCCCACACCACCCTCCAGTGGTGGCGCTGAGTATGCGGCACAAACGAAATTTATCGTTTCTACCCACGATTGTAGCTCTTTGGAATCACTGGTCTGGAATAAATACTCTGCCTGATCGGCGGTTTGCAAACGGAAAACATGCTGCTTTTTCGTATAATCGGTAGCCTTCGTGGCTAGAGCATGGTGGATGCGTATAGCGTTGTGCAGATTATCAGACATCTACAAAATAAAAAAAGGCAGATATTTTAGCAAAAGCGTAAACGCACTTGGTGTATAACTGCTCACCTGACTCTTACGGAAGCCATGCTCGTCTTTGTGCAGAAAGAGTACTAGATCACGCAGCGTGCAGTAAAACATCTTCCAGGAACGTTTACCAAATGGCGCTAATGAAATAAGAACGATTAAGCATTTTATACTATATTTATTACTTTAAGCTTAATACTCACTTTTCTTGTAGTTGGCATCGTAACAGCATTTGCGCATCACATAGCCCTTCTTGTATTCAATCGCCGTCGACGATTCCGGTATGTCTAAGAAGGGATTTTGACCGATAAGGCTGTTGCTTGTGCTGTTGCCGACATTATTGTCTCCGCGTTGCTTTTGCAATTCAGTGGCATCATCATCGCTAATGAAAATAAATAAAAGGTTATTAATATGTATAGAATTAATATAAGTTATAGTCAAGTTCTTACAGCGCCCACTCAAGCGGTTGTGTTTTAATGGCCTGATATAAATACTTCAAAACATCTTTGGGGAAATTTTCACCATCGTTAAGCTCGGCCAGATTTTCAATGAACTCCGCGCAAGTCATCTTCCGTCCGATATTCTGGCCATGCAGATCGGTGTTTAACAGCATAATGGCGCAAGTTAAAGTATGTACAGCGTCTATTAGCGAATAGAAAAGCGTAAATATACAAAATTATTTCAATAGTCTGCCTTTGAACCAAACCCGATTCTGTACAACTTAACAATTAACCAATATAACCAAGTAGCTACAAAAAAACACCAACAAAACATAAATAAGACCCACCTTGTGAATTGAACGTGCCTGGGTTGCAGTCTAAAAAGCGTTTAGAAAAATGTACCAGCACACGTTCGCGCTCTTGTGTCTCACCCGACAGCGAGAATTGTTGCAGAAATTCACGTAACGATTGATCAAGCGTTTTCTTTTCGAAGTTAAAATACTTTAGGTATTCATCGGCGACAGCGCGGCTGAAGTCGTTGCTGGAAATAGAACGAAATTGTTTTCAATTCCTACCCGTAGATGTAGAATTAAGTTTTACTTACTTTTTACTGAGATGACGCGACACGTCGCTCTTCTTGAAACCATCCAGTGAGTACAGTCTTTTGGCCAGCCGTATTGCCGATGGCATATCCACGGCCTTTGGTGAGTAATGGTAGGAATGTAGTGACTCCACATCGCTGCCATCATCCGAAACGGGCGGCGATGAATCACGTCCTGTGCCGCCGCCATCACCGCATGCCGCCGTCAATGCACTATTAAATGGCTCCTCCGTCAACGTGGCCAATTCATCTTCGGAGTCTTTCACTTCCGAGTAGCCCGTACGTGCTGAGGCACTATTACTATTATCGATGCCACGCACCTGTATCACTAGTTTATGCTGTTCTGAGTTTCCTTGTTGGCCACCACCAATAATTTTCTGTTGTTGTTGCAGTTGCTGTTGGTGTAGCGCTTGTGCTTGTAGTTGCAATTGTTGATTTTGCTGTTGCTTTTGCCTCGCTGCCGCCGTGTCGGATACGAGTATCGTAGAATCGGAATCGCTGGGATCGCTAAGTACCATGCCGCCTGCAAGATCGCGAGAACTCAATAAATTATCATCGTCCTGATAGTCGGGACTAGAAATATTCGAGATGGCTTCGGAGACGCTATGATCGTAACCGGCGCCACCTGCAAGACTATTATTACCACCACCACCATTACCACCACTACCGCCGCCACCACCACTACCATTACCATTACCACTACCAGTAGGACAATGTAACAAACCCGTTTGTAAAGCTGTTGTGGCTGTTGTTGCACTGGTGCCGCCGCTGGTGCCACCATTAGCGGCATTTGCTGTCAACTGTAGTTGTTGTTGCTGCTGCTGTTGATGATGACCGCCATTGTTGTTGCTATTCAACGCATACGCACCACCAATGCCCAGCGCACCCTTCGAACCGGACGATGACATCACCGAACTGGATACAGATGTCGGTGAGGCCGGACTACCAGCCGAATGTTGTGGCGATGAACTTATTGAACTCGAATGCGAGTGCGAATGCGAGTGTGAGTGCGAATGTGACTGCGACTGCGAATTCGGTGATGAATTGTTGTGGCCACCGCCACCGCCATAGTGTGTACTCGAATACTGTTGTTGCTGTTGCTGCAGTTGTTGCTGCTGCTGTAATTGTTGTATTTGGTGTGGCGCCAGCGGTGCGTTATAAGTCCAAACAATGCGATCACGATTGGAACCCTGTTTATTGAAGTACCAGACAAACGGCAAAATTCAGCAAAAAGTAAAAAGATAGAGAGAGGAGAGAGAAATTTGAAGAAATTTATTAGCAAATGATTTTACCATTTTTCTAATGCAAAATCCAACTTGGGCTCTGCTACCTATTCTAAATTAAGCACTAACTAAACTGGTAACTATAATAGACCGGCAATAATTGGTGGTGTTGTTGTTATCGTTTTCTTCTTTTATACAATATTTACAAACACAAATTGTATTTAATGTGTCGTTTTTTGAAATTTTTACTAATATTTTGATTGATTTTCCTTTCTAGAGAAATGCTCATTTGTACTTCGGTTTATCTTTGTTTCAATTTTATCGATTAATCGAAATTATTAATTTTTATACAAAAAAAATAAATAAAAACAATTACTTTCATGAAAGCGAAATAAGCTAAATATAGAATTACTAATTACAAAAAAAGTAAGGTTTTTAAATATGTAGAAGAATATATAGATACTATATTCTACATATAAAATTTTTTATTTTTTCTAAATACTGCGCACCCAACAGCACCTTCTCAAAATTAATTCAAAACAAGAAAAAAGTTAGGCTTCGTCTGCACCGAATGCCCTTCGCAGGTTTATATCATTATATCAAATCAAATAATCTCTATTTTGATTTTGCACAATCCGTTTGTATGACAACTATATACTAGTGATCCGAACTGAACAATATCTTTACCTTTGACAATAATCTGTACTAAATTTCGCGAAAATATCTTCTCAAATAAAAAAAATTGCTCTACACGATCTTGATTTGGATCGGTCAATTTGTATGGCAACTATACGCTACAGTAACCTGCACCTGGCCACTGCTTATGTAACTATAAAAAAATGTGATTTGATTTCGTAGTCAAAAGGTGACTTCAGGGGATGCTGGCTATTTTTAAAGAAAGCAGACACCGGGCTTGGCCAGTGTTTAGGTGATTCTGTCGCCTCGATGTGATGTGCTTTAAAATTTATGCGGTGACCTCACGAAAAGCTGGCTGCCACCGGGTTCTATAAAAAAATTGCAAGCTCCGTGCCTAGCTAGTGCTTAGGTGACGCTCGCACCGCCATGTGATGTGATTTAACAGTCATAATGTAATCTCGCGAGAAGCTTGCTGCCAGTTGACTCTATATAAGTCAAGCAGGCACCGTGCCTGGCCAGTACTTAGCTGATTAATACGTCGTGATGTGATTTGATTTGGAAATCAGTCACCTTGAGAGAGAAACTGGCTTTATATAAGTAAAACACACTCCGTGCCTACCCAGAGCTTCGATGTGATTTGATTTGGAAGTAAGGGGAAGCTGATTGCTAGCTGACTCTATAAATAAAGAAGGCGCCTGGAGGGCTAGTTCGCAAATGTACACACAGACGGACATGGCTGAATCGACTCAGTTCATCATGCTGATCATTTATATACATATACATATATTTTATATATGTTACAAACTTCGTGGCAAACTTAATATACCCTGTTCAGGGCATATATGTACATATATACATACATATGTACATATGTGCGTTTTTAATTTTGTTTTAGTGAATGGATTATTTATATTTTGTAACTATCGATTATTTCAATATCTTTTTTCTAACCTTAATAATTAATAGCCTACAAGACTGTGAGGGATCGGATGTCCGGTCTAAATAGTAAAATTACTTTAAAAACTGATTTTTATTTGAACGAAATGTTACTCAGCATTTGTCGTTGAAAAATATTTCTGGAATCATTATATTATTATTGGAATGCTCTGCTGAGTTTTTTGTAACTTTTTTAAAAAATGTTAATTTATAAAAATCCAAATATTTGATTTTTTTAATTATATCCCACTGGGATAACTACAACATTTGAGAAAAATTGTTTACCATCTGTCGACTTAACTATTGTTTAAAATCTTAATTTCACGATATAAAAAGTGTATGAGAAGCTGAAACAATTAAATAATTTCATACCCAACAATTTAGGCAGAAATCATAGCGAACTAATGTGTCTTTTAAGCTTTTTACTGTCGTTCGTTTAAAAAGTATGGTCAGATTTTATTTGAACATTATCAGAAGAAATTAAGTTCTTTAAAAAATCCTATATCCTGTTTTTTTTGCTTCGAAGAAATTAATAGATTTCTATCTTCAATTGCATACAACAATTTTGCCAGTATTTTAATGTGACATACAAATATAAAAATAAATGAAAAACTGTTCTGTCAAACATATTTTTTTTTTACTATAACGGCGAAAATAAAAAGGGCAACATAAAATCGCTAAATTTCGGCAAAGGAAACAAATTTATTAACTTATCAATACTAGTACTACACATACATATAACGCTCTACATATACATACTATATAAACACTCAAATATTTCAATAAAATTAAATTCATGCGCTTAAGAACAAATAACAACAAATATAACTATAGAATGCGGCAATTTGTTAGGTGAGCAACGATATTTGAAATATTGTAGCATGGTTTTGTTAAGCAAGTCTTAAGCAACTGCCACTACACCTATAGTAATTAATTGAACTTTAGCTATTTTGCACTAAAACTACATTTGTATGTATGTATGCAACACGCTCCACCTTTTTATTAGCATATTCAGCTGTTGAATTGTTTGTGGTTATTGTTGTTATAGCCGTTTTTATTATTGTCATAGTGCATGCAGTTTTTGTAACTGTAGTATTAGTAGTTGTTAGTGTTGTTGCTCCATTAGCATCACGAGCTGTCATATTAGTACTGATCGTATTCAAGTTATTAGTGGCAATATCATTTGTTGTTGGTGTACTAGTATTGAAATTATTACAATTATTATTGTTGTTATTGTTATTATTGTGGCAGCCACTTTCTTCCATTGTTGGAGTTACTGCCGCTGCTGACACATCCAAAACAATTCGTGGGACGCTCATACGCACTTTGCGCCGTCGCCTATTAAAGATATCACGTTGACTGATTAGCGTCGACTCTGGTGAGGATGGTAAGAGTGTTGGCGAGGATGAGGGCGATGAAGAAGCAGTCGCTGATGCGGTTGCTGCAGCTGCTGCCGCATTTAATATAGCTGTTTTTAATGCCGTCGACGATGATGATGATGTTGATGACGATGTGGATGTTGCGGAGGCAGAAACAGATGACGAAGAAGTGGTGAATGGAGAAAATGTGGAAACACGTCTGGTTGCTGTTTTCATTGTTGCTTTGTTTGGGTGTTTCATTAGAGTTATAGTAGTAGTAGATGGCTAGAAGATACATACGCAAAAAACAACAACAAAAGAAAACATAATACCGACACCACAACGTATGAATTGACGTACAAAACACGCAAGGTAGAGGGGTAATGAATTAAAATTGTAACCGTTAGGAGTTTGTAGAACACAAGTGGTTTTGTTTTATGTATGTGTGTATTTTTTTAAATTATTTTTGTTTTTTGTTTGCATAAGGGCATTATTTTTTATTAAAATAAAGGCAATTATATTTAGTAGATAGTGGAAAAGAGGAAAAGAAATAAAAAAGACATAACAATGTTAGAGAGTGGCATAGACAAAGTGTAGAAATATTAGTAGTAGTACTAAAAGTATTAGAACAAGAGTTTTAACAGCAGTTTAACACTTCAACAGCAAGAATTTTAAGTTGTAAAATTTTAACTGTTATTGTAGTTGTTATGAAAAATTAAAAAAAATTAACGCAACGATTACTTATAAACAGAGTATTAATAATAATGAAATTTCCGAATGAATAAAATACTACAAATGAAAAACTTTTGGTGGGTTTTCTTTGCACAAAATCACAAAATTTGTAGGAGTTGCTCGAATGTGATAACAAACTACCAATAAAATAAAAAATAATAATAATAATTTTACAAGCAATGACTTGAACAAACCTATGCAATACGCACAACAGTGAGAATAATGACATAATTTCGCTAACAGACGTTTTTGGTTTACCAACAAGCATTCAGATAAGAAAAACTTTCTAAGTACTATTAAAAATAATAAATTCCAGATTAAAATTAAAAAACTTCATATGAAAAATACGCTTAGAAACTAGATCGTATTTTAATATTAAATATGTATATATATATATATATATAAAATTTAACTCGATAAATAACTTATTTACACAAATTTATTTTTCAGTATTTTTTTTTTCATATTGTTGAGAAATATCCACTTAAATGGTATACATGTTTCTGATTTTTTGGCAAGTTATAAAACACATTTGATAAATTTCGACACTTTCGTATATGCACTATGCCTATTTGTATAAGTAAAAAGTTAAATTGATTCGTTTCGCCTTCCTATAATTATAAACGCCCAATTTACTCCGCGCCATTAATATTTTCCACACACTTATAGCATATTTTTCATTATAATTTACGCCACGCACACAACTTACCTGCGAATCTTCCGAGTCATGCCTCGTATCGAGCAGCGTATTCAGCGAACTATTCACATCCTCATCAATATCGATCGGTATCACTGCAGCCATGCCTTCACGCTGCACCTGCTGCAGGTGATCCTCAGACTTACTGGTACGGAATCCAGCGGAATCACATGTACGTACGACACCATTGTGTCGCCGCACCACAACATCGTGGACAACAACTCCACCACCTACTGCACCCAGACTTGTTGGTTCTGGGCTGGTGGGGACTGAATTCGCCGTGTCCTTGTCAATTAATGGCGTAGACAGCGAAATCGGTGAGGTGGGCACGGAGAATGAAGTTTCATCGGGTGAGGTGTTTATGCCAGTTAAGCCGTCGCTCTTCACCGTCGCCGATGAAGAACTCGAGCCACCTGAACCGCGTTGCTGTTGCCGTTTTTGCTGATGATGATGATGATGGTGATAGCCACCGGCGTAATGTTGGTTCGCACAATCGACTGCATCGCCGATGCCACCTCTGGCGCGCACCACACTTTGTGCATGTTTGTAATGTGCAGCGGCAGCTTTTTGCTTAAGTGCGCGCAAACGTTGTTTCGCCGATGCCGATGTCAGTGAATTTGATGAATAGTCTTCGTCTTCATGTTCGGCACCACAGCCGTCTTCATCTTCGGCATCAAAATCCTCACCTTCGACATCGTCGTCCTCATCGTCGCCATAGTTCGTTACCAGGCATTGACGATCGCTGGCGTCATCATCGCCACACACATCGCCCGCGCCAAGACCACCGCTATTGTACGTTTCTATATTGGTGATGTCATAGTGCGTTTGATCCTCCTCGTTTTCCTCCATGTCAACGACCTCATCATGATCGTAACTGCTGCGCTGTTGATAATGACTGTATTGGTGTCGTCGTGTTGAATAGTGTTGATGTTGCTGATATCGTTGTCTGCGATTATTGTCACCACCTGCCTCTTCGTCGTCACGCTCTAATTCTTCGCACAGTAACAGTGTATCGTCTTTGCGTGGATCGCTGTTAACTACGCCCACACCGCCCGCGCCACCGCCACCACCACTGTTACTGTTGTTGTAGCTGTTATTAATACTATCCAACTGTTGCTGCAGCAAATGATGATGAGGTTGTTGGTGTCTTCGCTTGCCACGATCTTTGTGGTGGTGAGCTGACTCCGAACTGGCCGTGTGAGTGGGCGAGTCCACCGATGATGAGGATGTGGGCGAAGATTCACCAGAAGCACGAGGCGCCAAAGCGCCGTTAGCGCGCGCAGCCACGACCGCACGTTGTGGTGAGTCACGCAAACTGTCGATCTGTAAGGAAATTAGGTTGAGCGCAAATTAAAAACCCGTTAAAAGAAAGATATTTCAACTTTAGCTACACACTTTTTTTGCGTGCCCTGGCAGTAGGTTACTACTTTGAGATGTCCTCGACAGATTCAGTATCAGTTCACCAGTCATCATGTATGCCTCAAAGCGTGGCGCCTTCGCTGGCTGCGGCGGCGCCGAGTTTGGCTCAGCGTCACGCTCCTTCTGCTGCACGGCCGCCTGTTGCTGCTGCTGCTGAGTGAAACGTGTGCTGCCGCCGCTATAACTATTTGAATGCTGTAAATGGGCACCACCACCACTCACACAACCACCGGTCACTGGGGCTGTCGGTGCAATTATTGGCGTGTTACCGTTGGTGGCTGCCGGGCCAGCCTTTGTTGGAATTTGTGATGGTCGCGGTCGCTTATGCTGTGGCGAATGTTGTACGGGTGGCTTTTGTGGCGCTTTCAGTGCCGTTGGAATACGTGATGGACGAGATGTGGGCGATGTACAGGTGGCGCCGCCCGCACCACCACTCGCTGCAGTAGTATTTATATCACCAAATTGTAGCTGTGCTGATGAAGCGGAAGAACTGCGACTGTGATTGCCCTGTGGTTGTTGTTGTTGGCTGGTCAACGCAGGCGTCGGCAGCGAACCCTGACGGTGTGGCAAGTGAGTGGGCGATTTGGCGTAGCGTATCGCAGGCGAAGACGATGAATTGGAATTGCTGTTGTGTGGCGGTTCGTAAGAGTCTTGCAGTGACAACGAGCGGTGGTGAGTTGTGGGAGATCGACAGCTCGTTGCTTTGTAATCATAAATATGCGGAGATGGTTCGATGTCTTCGTAATGGGGATTTTTCGTATTGGCCAGTTGCTCTTTGAGTCGCGCTTTTAGTTTGGGATCTGCGATTTTAAAATTTGTATGTACTTATAAAATTTTTGAATGCAGGCGAGGAAAATTGACAAATGTACACTTACCACGACGCAGCTCTAACGTGACCGAATCATCGGATAGCCTTAAGCACTTGAGAACTATGAGAAAATATAAATAAGGTTAATTTTATTATATTATTTACATAAGAAATATATTTAAACTTTACAATATTATCGAATTTAAATTTAAAATGCTTCAAAAAAAATAAGTTTTCAAATGAAATTTTAAAAAGATATAAGAATACATTTATGTAAAAAAAAATTTAATTGAAAAATCAATCAGTTTGTACATATAGCATATAGTCCTCCGATATGAACAATATATTCCGATATCTTGAACAATCATCCATTCCAAATTTCGTAAAGATATTTTGTCAACTAAAAAAGTTTTCGATACAATAACTTGATGGCGATCGTTTAGTTTATATGATAGTTATATAATATAGTGGTCTGATATCTGGTTTTCCGACAAATGAGCAGCTTCTTGAGGAGAAAAGAATGTGAGCAAAATTTCAGAACGATATCTCAAAAACTGAGGACTACTTGGCGTATATACAGACAGACAGATGAGCTCGTCGCGTTGAACATTTAAGTATTTATATACTTCATACGGTTTCCAACGTTTCCTTATGGGTTTAAAAACATTATAGCAAATTTAATATACTCTATTCAAATTATATGTATATTAAAATTATTTATAGGAAATGTCACCTTACACAGACTCACCTTCTTTCGTTGTATATCGATGAACATCAGTGCCATTTACTTTTAAAATAATATCACCAGCTTCGACCTATAAGTAAAAAAGTAGAATTTCATATATTTAGATAGTGCTAATGAAAGTAATTTAAAAAGTTTTGTTTCAAAAATTATTTATTAATCATAACCTCAAACAAAAAAATAAATAAATACAAAAATATCCTTTTCATTAAGTAATAACATGAAACAATAGCTTTGGGGCAAAATAACAGTAAGAGGTATTATTAGCATGCTAGACACTTTGCTATAATTTTTATAGCACCATGTGGATACATTTTAGGCGCCTATTTGAACGGCACTCCCTCCGCCAACCAACACCATGCGCAAACAATGCCTTTTTGTCACATAAATAAATTATTCAATAATAATACAAAAAAAAACAACAAACTATGAGTAATTGAGTGTCGGCCAATAACTAGGCGGGACGAAATGCGTGGGCTGGAACTACCCTAATCAGGCGATGCGACACGTCAACAGCAACGGCAACGTCCCAGAGATGCGACAATCCTTGAAAATTACTTTTGACACAATTTAATGGCAAACACAATTGAACGAAAGTTTGTGGAAAAAAATTGATGCACACAAAAGATATAAGTATTATTTGGTTGCAAAAAATAAAAACAACAATAAAACTATATTCATTGCGTGCCATAAACATACTATATGTGTAAGAAGAAGGATGGGTTTGATTGGGCGTTGAAATTGAAAATGCTTGTAGGCATCAGTTTCTATTGATTTTCTTCTCCTTTTTTTGGTTCATTTTATTGTTTTTACTTTTTAACTAAAAGTAGAATATGACAATAGTACTTGAGTTCATAGGCACAGATAAAAGAATCTTAAGTCCATATATACATACATATATATATGTACATATGTATGTATGGTTAGCTAAGTGTGAATGCCGAAAAATGAGATTGAAGTGCATCTCTGAGCTGCAGTTTCTCAACTTTTGATGACAGCGAGTGGCAAATTGTGCTCGCTTTGCAAAACCACAACAACGACAAATGAAGATACGCTCCAATTATCAGAAAGTAAGCACAGAATAGTGCGAAAGGTAAAAAAGTAAGAAATTGTGAACTCAAAAAGTTTCAATGGAACACTTTTTGGCCAATATTTTTGAAAAAATTGTGTTATGACTAAAAAAGTTTGACTTTAAAAAGTTGTATATTGTTAAAAAAATTTTAAAAGACAACAACTATGTAGTACATACTACGAGGGTTGCTATATATATTCTGGCCTAGGGCAACACTAAGTGTTGCTAGGTGCAATCTGACATTTCCATTGGAAAGTTTGACATTTTTTACCATAACATCACTCAGTACGTTTTGTCATTTAATCGTGAATTGTTTTATTTACAGGGAATTAAAAAATTCATCTCGGCCAAAAAATGGAATTGACTCGTGAACATTTTCGTGCGATCATTTTTCACAACTTTCGACGTGGATTATATCACGACAAGAGTGCATCGATAAACTAAAATCTTTGTATGGCTATGAAGCACCATTCTATAGCACTGTGAAAAACTGGTACAACGAATTCAATCGTGGCCGACGCTCGCTCAAAGACGAATTCCGTGAAGGTCGTCCAAAAACAGCCGTTGTGCCAGAAAACATCGATGCCGTACGTGAACTGATAATGCAGGACCGTCATGTAACATACCTTTAGATAGAGGCATGCCTATGCATTTCTCCCACCAGCATACATTCGATATTGCATGAACACCTGGCCGCAAAAAAGGTTGAACTTTAGTGATTAAAATACAATATGATAAATAATGATAAAATGAATCTAGTCTGACAACATTAAAAAAGGACGATTTTTGGGAATTAAAAAAAATTTCACAATTGTTTTTAAATTTCATAGGTATATTTGTACTACATATTATAAGAACACACAATAAAATTTTTGAAGAAAAAAGTAAAAATTTTGCGAAATCTCTGAGGTCACTAAAACAGTGACCAACACTGCAGCAGTGATTTCAGCCTTTTACATAGATGAAATCAAAAAAAATTGCTATTTGAGATAAGTTAGTTTAATTTTTGGATTTTTAAAGGTATAGCCTATTGAAATATGAAAAAATCGATGTCCCGTTTGTTTCTCTGTGCTTTATATCGCATTGCCCGATACCCCAGTATTTACCTAGTCTTATGTTTCTATATGGTATTTTAAATTAATAATTGTTTATATTTTGATATTAAAATACATCAAGAAAATTTCTTTTATTTTGCAAAGAAAATATCGCCTTAGACCTCGATGTCTAAGAGCTATTTAATATATAACAAGAAAAAACGTTAACTTCGGTTGCACCGAAGCTAATATACCCTTCAGAGGGGCATTTCTTTTAGTAACTATATGTTCAGTTTATATGGAAGCTATATGGTATAGTAATCCGAACAATTTTTTCGGAGATTATATTATTACCTTAAGCAGTAATCCATGTCAAATTTCGTGAAGATACCACGTCAAATTCGAAAGTTTTCCATACACGCCCTCGATTCCGATCGTTCGGTTTGTATGGCAGCTATATGCTATAGTAAGCCGATGTGAACAATTTCTTCGGAGATTACATTGTTGCCTTACAAAATAATCTATACCAAATTTCGTGAATATATATTTTCAAATGCAAAAGTTTTCCATACAAGAACTTTTTTCCGATCGTTCAGTTTGTATGGCAGCTATATGCTATAGTAAGCCGATCTGAACAATTTTTTCGGATTACATTGTTGCCCTAAAAAATAACCTGTGCCAACTTTTGTGAACATACATTGTCAAATGTGAAAGCTTTCCATACGAGAACTTGATTCCTATCGTTCAGTCTGTATGGCCGTTATATGTTATAGTGGTCCGATATCGGCAGTTCTGACAAATGAGCAGCTTCTTGTAGAGAAAATGACGTTTGCAAAATTTCAAACCGATATCTTAACAAGTAAGGAAGAACTAAGTTCGGGTGTCACCGAACATTTTATACTCTCGCATGGTAAAGTGATAATCGAAATTTCATTATCCGTCGTTTAAATATTTTTCAAATACCGTATTTTTGTAAAGTTTTATTCCGCTATCATCATTGGTTCCTAATGTTTATACTCGTATTATACAGAGAAGGCATCAGATGGAATTCAAAATAGCGTTATATTGGAAGAAGGCATGGTTGTGAACCGATTTCACCCATATTTCGTACATGTCATCAGGGTGTTAAGAAAATACTATATACCGAATTTCATTGAAATCGGTGTAGTAGTTCCTGAGATACGGGTTTTGGTCCATAAGTGGGCGAGGCCACGCCCATTTTCAATTAAAAAAAAAAAGCCTGGGTGCAGCTTCCTTCTGCCATTTCTTCTGTAAAATTTAGTGTTTCTGACGTTTTTTGTTAGTCGGTTAACGCACTTTTAGTGATTTTCAACATAACCTTTGTATGGGAGGTGGGCGTGGTTATTATCCGATTTCTTCCATTTTTGAACTGTATATGGAAATGCCTGAAGAAAACGACTCTATAGAGTTTGGTTGATATAGCTATAGTAGTTTCCGAGATATGTACAAAAAACTTAGAAGGGGGCGGGGCCACGCCCACTTTTCCAAAAACATTGCGACCAAATATGCCCCTCCCTAATGCGATCCTTTGTGCCAAATTTCACTTTAATATCTTTATTTATGGCTTAGTTATGACACTTTATAGGTTTTCGGTTTCCGCCATTTTGTGGGCGTGGCAGTTGGCCGATTTTGCCCATCTTCGAACTTAACCTTCTTATGGAGCCAAAGAACACGTGTACCAAGTTTCATCATGATATCTCAATTTTTACTCAAGTTACAGCTTGCACGGACGGACGGAAGGACAGACGGACGGACGGACAGGCAGACATCCGGATCTCGACTCTACTCGTCACCCTGATCACTTTGGTATATATAACCCTATATCTGACTCTTTTAGTTTTAGGACTTACAAACAACCGTTATGTGAACAAAACTATAATACTCTCCTTAGCAACATTGTTGCGAGAGTATAAAAAGAAAGAGCTAAGTTCGGGTATAACCGATCATTGCATACTCTTGCAACTTGCAAGGATTAAATACAGGGAAGTACCTTCAGATACGTAAGGGGTCTAGGGCGAGTTTTCACCCGACTTTATTCATTCTAAGCACAAAAATGCACCGTTATTAGTAAAACACGTTTTCTCCATTTTATTAATATAACTCACATATTGGCCGATATATGCGGTATAAAGTCACCAGGAAGTTCGAAAATCTTTATATTAGGCTAAGAGAAGTATTAACCCGATTCAGCCCATTTGTAGCACGCAGATATAGTACTATCAGTAAAGGATTCTCTATAAATTTCAATTGTATATGCCATACATTTCCCGATATTTTCGGTAAAAAGTCAAATATAAGTTGTGGGGTCCACATACATATATTGTGTATACACGGGTTTGAACCGTTTTCGTTGAATTTGAACAATTTTTGGCCATAAGGTGGCATACTGCAAAGGCATTATTCGTGCAAAGTTTTATCGCGTTATATTAATTGATTCCGTATTTGTACCCATGAAAGTGAAACAATCAAGTAGAATTTAAAATTGTGTTATATGGAAAGTTGGCGTGGTTTTAATCCGATTTAACTTACATTCATATACACATATCGTGTAGCGATTTGGTTGAAATTGGTCAAGTGGGTCTCGAGATATGTATTTTCAGCTAAAAAATGCCCCTTGCTACTGCGATCCCAAGCAGATCATCAAGATATCTCTATTTTTACTCAAGTTACGGCTTGCACGGACGGATGGATGGACAGACATTTCAACTCGTCTCTTCATCTTGAACATTTATACATATACTCTATATCTATCTCGCGTAATTTTAGGTGACACGTACAACCCTTAGGTGAAAAAACTATTATACTCTATAGCAACATGTTGCAAGAGTATAAAAATATTAATTCCGAAATACTAAAAAATTTAAAAAAGAAAATAGAAAATAATATTTCAGTAAAAAACAAACTTTTACTATTAAAATAACTAAATTATTTTTATTTTTTATTCCGAAAGTCCATTCAGTTAACAATATATAGACAGAGAAACTCAGCGTGCTGCGCCTTATAGTTTTCGTAAAGTTATTAGTACATTTTTCTGAAATTTAAGTATAATTTTTTTCCTTTAGTTCAAGTTTAAACTTTAATAGTAGCTTTAAGCCAAAAATTCGTATTATAGATAAGCATATATTTTCACACACACACACACGCACGGCAAAATGTTATTTGGCCACCTTAATGTGCCTATTACTACTTTATGCAATTTATTTTGTTTATATAGTTTATTTTTTCATTAGTCCCAGCACTATGTTCGCGTTAATTATTCGACGAGCAAGAGTTACACTTTTCCACACTTCAATAAAACAAAGAGAAGAGTAAACAAAAAGTTTCATTTTCGGCGACAATGAACACAAGTGAAACTATCACACAATGCATTTCTCCTGCTCACCTTTTGGCCGCCAACTTTTTATATTATATGTAGCTATTATCGCCACAAAATTGTCTTTTCTCTATTTTATTGCATAAGTTTTCTTCGTTGCAATTAAATTTTTTAATTATTTTACAACTTTTTAATGGTGCACTGAAAATTGCATACTAAAAACTCTTCCAACGAAAGGCGAACACGGAACTGTGACTATTATTTGACCCACGTCGTAATGGGCACGAACGAGCCAGAGCGACCCGCAAACGCAGTGAACGAACAAATGTATAGGATATGTTGGATGACGGGTGGCTGGCTGCTTGGCAGGTTGGATGCAACGACCCAGCTAACGACTAGTCAAACGGCCGACCGGCTGAGGAAACGAATAGCCGAAGGTAAATAACAACAATAACAACAACAGTGTGTGCTGTAGAAAACGAGATTAAGATTTTGAGCGCAAAAATGCAAAACAAAAACAAATAATATATATGTACATATGTATATATATACATTCGTTACACTTACACATTTACATATATATATTATATTATATATTTAAAAAAGGAGACTGTAAGTGTAATGAAACGCCTCATACTCCTCAACTAGGTGGCTACACCCCCAGCTACTTAGTGCTTTTAATGACACCACCTCTACGCTCACTAATTAGGAGAATGTCAGTGAACAAGAGAAATTTCTATTACTCATGTATAAATAATTAAGAACTAATAAATATATTAAATGGTGAAAGATGGTGAATGAGCAAAGCAGTTAAAATATGCATCTACTCAGGCGAAAAGTTAAAAGTATTTACAAAAACAATTCACAAATGTCTTAACGGCATACTTTGGCTTTCCTCAACTTCTTTGCGCCACAGCTCATTGAGTACACAAATTGGCTGTGAAATATGTAAGTATGTTGGAGAAACTTACACCAAAATATGCGAAAGTGTGTAAGGAGGAGGCGGACAATAAAGACGCACGTAAGCTGGCACGTTTAGCTTTAACAAGATTAAGATAAATAATATATGTATATCAAAAATGCAGATGGAGGCAAGTGTGGCGATAACTCTATTGGCAGCAGAGCACAATTTTTGTTTGTGCGGCAAATTAACGAAACTATGCGAAAAACTAATCAAAGCGAAAATAGAAATAAAAATCAAACATTCCAGTATTGATGGCTGGTACTTACTACTCACAGCAATAGTATATGCAAATATTTATTTTCGACAGTTTATTAATATTTAAATAATTTGTAATCTAAGAAGATGTCTTCAACGAAGGATATGTTTATTAAGTGTGTGCAGAAGCGCAACTATAATTATATGCTAAAAAACTTAATTCAACCTGAATCCCCATAGCAAAAAAATCTCAATAGAGAGCGCATAAGCCATAGATTTTCACACAAATACATACATACATACACACATATGATGTTGTCGCTGTGTCGAGTGATTAAATGAATGAAGGTTGCAGCAGAAAACTGCATAACAGAAATAGGTTAGTGTTATTAGTGAGTGTTGCGTTGGTGTAGAATAAATAAGGTTAGTAGAAGAGTTGCCATTAAGCAAGGCAAACTGTTAGAAAATTTGGTATATCATCCAAATTACACCAAAATAGTTTCATTAATTTTTTTCATATACTCACTATAAATTTAACAAATTTATTGTAAAAAACAAGAAAAAGTTCTATCCTTTACAAAAAAAAAGAAGATTTTGATCGGTGAACGGGAAATTTGTAATGCAGCTATATGACCGATAGTAGATTGTATCTTGGCCAATTACCCACTTCAAATTTCGATATCAAAATATCTTGTCCAATAAAAAAGTTGTCCGTACAACGATTTGATTTTGATTGTTGAGTTTGTATGGCAGATACATATGTATGTACATATGTTATATTCGTCCGATAAAGGCGGTTTCGAAAAATGTGTAGCTTCTTGAGGAGAAAAGGACGTGTACCAGAGCGATATCTTAAAATTTATAGCCCCGTTCGTATATTAATTAATTCATAGACATCTATATACATAGATGAACTTTCAACCTCATCATTTATTCAAAATTTAGCAACACAACTCCCTGAATAGAAGATACGTGGCAAAATGGACTCAGCTCGACATTCCGTAGTACTGCGACAGAAGCTGGATAAAACATGAATTGCTAAGAAGTAATGCAGAGCATAATACTGTTCCACAGTACCTGTACCCAGTTTCAGACTAATATCAAAAAGCTCGATACCGAATATCAAGCGACTGGGTGCAGTTCTACAATGAAAAAGTACAGAGTGACGCCATTTTTCGACTAACGAAACATGAATCAACTACTGCGACTTAACTTATTGCCAAAATCCATTACATGCAAAGTCCATTATTCTGCAAACGAGTATAAAATTACCATCAATCAAAGTGAACGGTCGAGATAATTTATTGCAGGGCCAGGCATAAACAATATTGCATACTTTCTTCTGAATGTAAGTCTCGCTAATTATTTACATATTTGCAAATTGATATTATTGATTTTTGAACTACTAATGCACCGTAGTTAGACTTTAATGAGTAATTCATATTAAAAAATAAACTGTGGCAACCCTACCGAGCACCATGTCATAACATAAGTGGGAGAGCGAACTATGAGCGCATGATATTTTGTATCCTCAACGACTTATCAAAACTACTGTGTACATATACATACATATATCCAAGCATGCACGTTCGGCAGGCATTCCGTCTCTGTTTTTTCGCAACACTTAACCACTGCGATGACAAGTTGGAATTGAGTACTCAGTCCTTAATGTGCTCAACTGCATATCCCATGGCGACTCAGCGCGAAAAAGCAGCTGATGAAATTTTGAACGAAATGAAACCACGCCGACACCGCTTGATACGACAAATTCGAACCGAACCCACACATTCATTTGGGAATATCAAGCAGCGCTACAACAACACCACTCTCTACATACTCACAAGTGTGTGCGCATTAACACTTCCACTGTCAAAACCTCAAAGCCCAACCCGGCCCAGTGGGAATTAACGCGATGAGGCTCGAAACAAATTAAAACAACGCATCACTAAGCAATCGCGCACAGAAAGGGGTGTGAGTTGGGAACAAATGCGACCGCGAGTGCCGCACCTATTTTGCACCTACTTCTATGTTTCTTTAAATTTTTGCACCACCTGATTATAACTGCGGCACATGCGGCCACGGCAAAAAACCAGCTGCGGCGACTTCCACAAGCTCGCATGCAACATGAATGTGTTTGAATTGGACTCACTGCCTACGACTAAACTATTGTTGGCAACAAAGCGGAACCAATATTAATACCGAACGGGCGGGCGTGAGGTCAGCCACCAGCCGATTAGGATAAGCGCGAATGCATTTGGCGTTTGCGTGTAGGAAATTGTTTTTTTTTTTCTGATTTGATTTTAATTAAAACTAAATGACGAAGAAAAGAAACAAGAAATTATAAAACAAAAAAAATTTGATGTGCAGAGAAGGCAACATAAAAATAAACAATATGAGAATTAAAATTAAAAGTTGCATTGGTCAGCGGATGTGCATACATGCTCCTTTGTTTAGTAAGAGGAGTGCCGGAGTGCGGAACTTTAATCCGCCAAACCTAACCTACTCCCAACTCAAGTCTCTCCCACGGAACTACCAAAAAGGTATTACTTCGTCGGAGTGACAAGACATTTTACGTCTCCTCTATAGTAGGGACGGACTGACGCCTGTTCTGCTTTAACTGTCTTAATTTAGTCATGATGGTAGTTGCCGCTTCGCGAACAGTTGGTTGGAAAACTGGAATGTATTCTTAGAGTCAGAAGCAGCAACTCAGAACTATATTTATATTGAACTAATAAATGCGATCCAATACAAGGCATTAGTGAATGAATGAGAAATATCTCATAAGTTTCCGTTTGAGCCACCACGAAATAGACGGTACCAGCGCAAGACAATCATTTTACGTATTATTTAAAAAAAAAACCAAAATAGTGTCCGTGTCCGGTCATTGGAACGTTCTCATGTCCGTTTATAGGAATTTGTTTTGTATGGAAATAATAATGAAAACGTTGTGTTCTTAAAAATTGTACAGTTATGGGCTATGAGGACTGTCCGTAATGGGGAATTTTATAGTATACGCAAACTAGTTCACATTTTTGTTATATCGAACTGAAATTTTGTACACGTCAATTTTTTCTCCAGAAGCTGCCAATTGTCGAAAACCATAGATATGGGACCACTATAGCATAGCCAAACAAACTGACTGATCCAAACCAAGTTATTGTTTGGAAAACTTTTAATCTGACAATACATACATATATCTTAACGAAATTTGGAATGGTTTATTATCGAAGGCAACGGTATAATCTCCGAAAAAACTATTCAGATCGGACCACTGTAGCATATATCTGCCATATAAACTGATCGGTCAAATTCAAGTTTTTGCATGAAAATTTTTTTAAATGTAAAAGGATTGTAGCCTCTGCGCTGTCAAAGTTAACGTTTTTTCTTGTCTTTCATAGAACAACTATGAACACGTATCAGCGCTTCCGTTGGGATTAAAGTAATATTTCTCTGAAATATATTACACACAGTTCCAATTACAATATTATTCAGGTCAATTAACGGCACAACAACCATATTAATGATTTATAAAATTGTTTTTGTTAATTTTAAATTTATCAAACCACAGATCACAACAAGGGCCTGAGTCACCCACACAACCAACGTCACTTGCGTATATTTATGCATGATGGTGCAGATACAAATTGGACGCACTGTTGGATAAATCAAACTAAATGAGAGTACAACAAATAGAGATGTCCGCTTGATGACTTCCAATGTTTACGTACACACATATGTATATATTTCAGTAAGTAATATAGTGAATGTCACCAAAAACGCAACCATCACATCACCACCATGGGGTATATTTATTGTTTGGGCTGTTGTTGTCGCACTATAAAAGAAAACACATTAATTTAGGCAATGCTTGGCTCAAGGTCGACAAGGGTGTACTGATTCAAATTCATCACTGACCCTTCACAACACGCGCACCAACATTGCGCGCCGTATATAAAGTATAATAACAACAACAACAATAGCAGCAGACACAGAAATCAGCAAAAGTGAGATTTGTCACTCGCTTACACGCTGGCTGGCTGCTTCACTTGGTGGTTCACACGGTTGAATGACAATGAGTGAAAAGAACACCCCCTGCCTAACCAAAACGAAGAAGAAGAAGAAGAAGCACTGAGGGGAGTTCGGGTCAAATGCGGCGTTAATAAGTGTTTGCGTATGTATAGATGAATATATGTAGGTATGTGCATATATATGCACAAGTAAAGCAGAGATTGTGTAGGCCTTTAATTGAAGTGGTTGGAGTGAATTTGTTTTCGAGATCACCTAACACATGTTGTTTATGTGTTTATAAGGAAAAAACCATACAAAAACAAAAAAAAAGTGTACTCATTGCGCAACGGCCTCCTTGGGGCAAGTGACCGCATCGTTTATATAAAAATATTAAAATGAAATCAAATCAAAAATTTATATTTTTTAAGTACTTATTTGTATATGTTTATATGTATGTATGTGTGCAAAAGCACATGAATTATTAATACTAATAAACATAACGAGCAGTATATTTCAATAAAAATGTGTACAAGTCAGTAAAGTGGCGAAAGAGAGCGAACAAATAAGGTGCGCGCACCTTTTAAGTGACGACAGAGCCCGTAAGTGACATAAGTGGGCGGTGGCAAAAATAAAATGAAACAGCTGTTGTGCCGAAAGTGAAAATACATGCATTTGTAAACAACATGAAAAGCGAATTAAGGAAGTGAAAGACATCTTCATTAGTTTAAATATAATTTTTAATAATACATACATATGTGTAAACATATAAATTAATACACCACCCCGTGACCTGTTCGGAAGTTTCCCCCTATTTAAAGAGGGCGCTACAACTTTTAAGCCGCTTCTGAACACTTAAGGAGGGAGCCTGCTTTAGAAGCTTCAAAAAATATTTATTATTTTTTTTTTTGCTTAAATCTCTTTAAAAATAATCTAAGAATATGTCCCCAAAGTTATAGATGGGAATTCGAAATATTTTCGAAGCTAGAAGGGAAATAGTGACGGAGCGTCTAGCAGATACATACATACATAAGTATATAGTATAAGCGCTTGGGCAGAAAGCGAAAACTTTGACGCGATTTCTCGGTTTTTCATTTTTACGATTTTTCTTAATTGGCGGGCAGGATAGAAAAAAAAGTAAACGTCCTATCGAAACGAATCAAAATGCGTTGTATTTGGAATTAAATTCTCTTCTAGGTGAACCTAAAATACCTTAAGAAAGTTAACATTAATCCGGTTTTTAAACGATTTAAAGTAAAAATTTTTTTTAAATGCATTTTTTTTTAATCTGCGAAAAATTGTTGAATTTTTCACTTTTTGTTGAATTTTTGTGGTTCACCTAGGAATTACACTATTGAAAATTAAAAATTTCTTTTGTTTTTTTGTTTCAGATGAAAATTGCGACCTGCATCTTGCCCGCCACACAGAAATTGCACACTCGAGGCGCCTCCGTAAATTTCTTCAAACATGAAGAATATCTAATGTATAATAATAAAAAAAAAATGAGAAGACTCTTCAAATATATAAGAATAAATCCTAAAAGTTTCATTTCAATCAGACATTTCTTTCCTTTCCAAAAAAAATCCTTGAAAATATAGATTTTTTGAAGTCTCTAAAGCAGGCTCCCCCCTTAATGAAATGTGTGTGGTTTACAGGTCCCCAAATGTTTGCCATTCAACGAACTTAAATATGGTGATCGGCAAGCCTCGGCGGTCACATCTTGATGAGGTCAGATATTGAATTAGCGAAGTCGTAAGATTGATGACACTTCTTGAAATTTTATAAAGAATGACGACGATTAAACGACTCTGATTTTTTTGTTATCAAATTTCGATATTTGTGAAATTATTATTTGTAAGATACGCAAAAAGCAAAAATTACTAAGAACTAAAATTAATATTTTAATGCATTATACTCAATGAAGGCAACACTTCTAACGGATTGGCAGATAAATAAAGTTAATTACAAGTTATATTGAATGTACATTTCATAGCGAACAAACTCCACATACATAGTTTCATTTCTTAAAGCCAGGAAAATACTTTAAGGTGTAAAACCAATCATATAGAGTAAAGTCAGCGGGATGTTCGAAAATGCTGATATTAGTTATATACTTGTAGTTGTTAGGGCTAGTTTTCGCTCAAATTTATCTATTTTAGGCACAAAGATACACTGTTATGAGTAAAACACGATGTCTAATTTTCATTGAGATAACTCACATATTGGCCGATATATGCGGTACAAAGTCACCGGATGTTTGAAAACCTTTATATTAAGTATTTGGGGGCTAAGGGAAGTATTGGTCCGGTTCAACCCATTTTTGACATACAGACAAGCCATTATAAGAGAAGGATTATCCCTTAGTTTCAGTTATATATGTATGTATATTGACTGACAATTTCGATCAAAAGTCAACTATAGATACCGGGTTCTAAATAATCGGTACCTAGGGTCTTGAACAGTTTTTTGTTGAATTTAAACAATTTTTGGTCTTAAAGCGTTTGTGTGTGACTAAAGACATTACTCTTGCAAAGTTTTATCCCGTTATATAAATTGCTTCTTGGTTTGAGTACTGGAAACTGAACCAGTCAAGTGGAATTTAAAATTGTGTTATATTGGAAGTAGGCGTGGTTATTGTTCGATTTCGTCCATTTTCCCAATGTGACATAAGAATGTGAATGTAAGAAGAATGCCACGTTCTAAATTTCGTCGAAATCGGTTAGTCGGGTCCCAAGATATGGGATTTCACCAAAAAGTCCAATTTTCACACCGGCTCCAATAAAGCTTTCTCAAACCATCTCGGACATAAAATTTAATGTCACTAGCGTATTTAGTTATTGATTTATCGCGCTTTCAGTACTTTTTAACAGTACCGTTATATGGGGAGTGAGCGGGGTTATCCTCCGATTTCATCCATTTCCACACTGTCGATAATAGTTCTTATACGATTTGTATTCAGCAAATTTGGTTGGTTGTAGCTTAAGTGGTTTAGGAGATATGTACATTAAACTTATTAGAGGTGCCCCTTGGATCGATTTATTGTTCCAAATTACAGCTTTTTATCTTAATTTAGTAGATAGTTATAAGACGTGTTCACATTTGATCCAATAGCATTTCGCTTTCACTATTAATGAGAGAGCCTGGTCCTTCTTTCCATTACATGCAAGGATATTAAAAAAAGTATGGCGTAATCTTATTTTAATAGGCGCCAACAATTTGTTATAGCTTCAGTTGCGACTACAATAAAATATGTAGGCACGTCGTTTTATAACTTGATCCTAATGACCTCAATTCGTGGCTGCATTTATTGAAAATCAATGTTATAGGCGCCAGCAGCGCAAGCCGGCAATTATACACATCTCTATACGTGTGTAATATTAAGTGTGTATGTGTATGTATGTATGTGCATGTGAGTGGCGGCGTTGGAGTTGATGTCTTGGCTGCAACCACCACGTTGAGCAAAATGCACGACAAACAGACACAGAAAGCGACAAGCGAAGAGCAAGCAATGCATAAATAGCTGAGCAATGAGTTCAACCACCTGCAACCAACCACCAGCTTGTGCTTCATATACATATGCTTCATTTACATACACACACGTACATATGAATTTGGCCTAGTCAGCGCATGCATGTGGCAGAGTTCTTGAGCGCTGGCGCCATCGGCAAACCGTTGCTGCGCCTCAGTATCGTCCATTAAGTAGAGAATGCGAATAACTGCGCGTAAGCACCGGCGAAGCGCATTTTGGCTTGACGTTGATGTCTAGTTATTGCAATCATTACAACTACAACAAAAATAAATCAGATGTACTGAAATACTAAGTAAAACTTCTGCAGTGCGGGTGGTGGGCAGCAGCAACAGTCACGCCTGCAGGCGTTGATGAGTGAAAGGAAGTGACCTCCGGGCTAAAAGACGAGTGACAGTGCCAGCAGTCTCGCAATTTCATTATTTATATGCTGTTATAAAAAAAAATGTATGCACAAAGTCAGCAGAAAATGAAAAATGGATATTGTTGCTGTTGTAGGAAAACAAAAGATCGGAAAAAATTTTTGGTATGTGACAACACGAAAATCCAATTCATACTTTATTTACAAACCCAACACTGTTGCATAAAGAATATGTATAATAAATGTTTTTTTATACACTGAACAAGATATAGTACTAATTTTGCCTGGAAGTTTGTAATAGCCAGACGGAAACGTTGGAGACTCTATAACGATATATAGTATGTACTATATATAAATGATCAGCGTGACGAGCTGAGTCCATGTAGCCATGCCCGTTTGTGTGTCTGTATATACGCGAACTAATTCCTCAGATTTTGAGATATCGTTCTGAAACCTTCTTTTCTCCCCAAGAAGTTACTCAATCGTCGATATAGTACGAGTAGCACCAGTATGTAGCCGAACAAAATCAAGTGGATTTTTTTTATCCGATGTAGACATCGGTCGGGAGTCGAATCTTCAGTTAGATGAAAGCCTTTGTAAAAGATTGGCAGTTATGACCAGTAAATTAGAAAAAGTTATATCAGAAAAATATATTCCCTTCCTATATCAAATGATTTAAAATTGTTTTGTAACAAATCTTCAGCTTCTTCTTCTTTACAGGTGTAGAAACCGCTTCCGCGATTAAAACCGGGTTAACATACGCGCGCCAGTCGTTTCTTCTTTTCGCAACGTAGCGCAGCTTGGAAATTCCAGGCGTAGCCAGGTCCTGTTGTTAACTCGGCTATAATCGCGTAAGCGGTGTCTACGCCAATTAAGAAGAAGAAGAGCCAGGTCCTTCTCCACCTGGTCTTTTCAACGGAGTGGAGGTCTTCCACTTTCTCTGCTTCCCCCGGCATTCGTTCCATCGAATGCGATATTCGCCGTGGCCAACGCGCACAGGACCATAAATCTTTCGCAGAACTTTTCTCTAGAAAACTCGCAACGTCGACTCATCAGATGTTGTCATCGTCCATGCCTCTGCACCATATAGCAGGACGGGAATAATGAGTGACTTATAGAGTTTGGCCTTTATTCGTCGAGAGAGGACTTTACTTCTCAATTGCCTACTTAGTCCAAAGTAGCACCTGTTGGCAAGAGTTATTTTGCGTTGGATTTCGAGGCTGACATCGTTGTAGCTGTTAGTGCTGGTTCCAAGATAGACGAAATTATCTACAACTTCGAAGTTATGACTCTCAACAGTGACATGGGACCCTAGTCGCGAGTACGACGACTGTTTGTTTGATGACGTGAGATTTTTCGTCTGGAAGTAGAAATAACGGCGCGGGTGTTCATTACTTTATCGATTCATCACCATCCAACCATTGGCAAAGCGAGATAGGATTTTAAGACCGAATTTCACCGAGGTAAACCACATGAAATATTACTGCATTATCAAATCCGTAGCTACATACCTCCACATTAACGAATATAGAATATATGTATATTGTTTGTTTCTGGCATCAGTACGTTAGTCGACAACCAATCGTTTCATAGTACCCAGAAGCACTTATGTAGCTTTCTAGAAGAAGTTCGACTGCTTCTTATATTCCTGACTTCACTCTTATATTCCTAACCCACAGATTTAGATTCTTCCACTCGATTATTCTCCTCTCTTCAGTTTCCTACAAAAAATACATTACGCAACCAGGTAATCTAGGGTATACTTGAAATTTTATAACATAACGCATTCTGAGTCAGTCTGAAACCGTATTTTTCGCCTTGTTGAGGTTTCATTCTTCGACAAAAGGTAAAATCCGACGTTTACTCATCATAACAACTCAGCAACTCGGCAGCTTGGCATATTGTGCGCTTGTTGTCCTTTCCAATTACTATAATATTGTTGGTAGCTCGTCACACCGAAGGGTATCGACGCCATTCCACCCAACAAACTGACTTTGCGCTTGCAACACCTAACTTTTTCAAATAAACATACTATGTCCTATACAAAAGAAAAGCTTCCACCACCCGTTCATCCTTTTTTGCGTATGTCGCCAGGCGGTGATTGACAGAGTGTGACGGCTGCTGCAAATCCGCCATTTGATGGCTGACTTTAGACGCGTGATCTGCGCTCGTGCACTTCGCTGCGTACGCACCAATGCTTTTTCGCATTTTTTCCGTCAAGTCAACTCACAAAGTAGGTTACAATATTACCATCTAACTTTTTGCCATGCAGTGTTGTTGTCACAACTCTACAAGCCACTC
This sequence comes from Bactrocera tryoni, assembly GCF_016617805.1. NCBI lineage: Eukaryota > Metazoa > Arthropoda > Insecta > Diptera > Tephritidae > Bactrocera > Bactrocera tryoni. The sequence continues at coordinate 15,109,273 of NC_052499.1, forward strand.
TGCACAAGTCCATGCACACACTAACAATTATTGACGATGGTGAAATATTGGCTTTTGTTTTGCAAAGTTCTTCCGGTTTTGTTGTTATTGTTATCGACAGCATTTTCAAATTGTTAGCTTACTTCTTGAAGCGTTTCTATGAAATTGACTTTTTTAAGTAGTTTGCTACTTATCGACAATTTTCTTATAACACACACCAATACATACAAGCAAATGCATGTTTGTTAATGCATGTAAATATGTATGTGGTATGTATCATACATTGTGGCACACGCCAACAGTTCACAACTGCTCGCTAACTACGGCCAAGCATTAAGTTACACTCTAAGAACTATTGCAATTTGGCCTGAAAGTCTGCCGAGCGCGCATCGTATGTGTGTGTAAGCCTGAGGGTGTGTGAAGTGGTCGCACCAAAGCGAAATGAAATTGCACGCAATCTCTAATGAACGCTTACATACTCTTCTGCATGTGTATGTACATTAGGGTGTGTCATTCTGAGGCAATCTTTTTTTTTCAACTGAAAAACAGGCTAAAAACTTTCGAAAATGTGAAAAAAGTCACTCAAAAGATAAGCTCTTAATATTAATATTAAGAGGTGCCTATTTCAAATTTTCTGTTTTCCATATAAATTAAATGGAAAAAAAATCATTTTTTTTTGTAGTGGTTATTCTCGAATGTCAAGAATCGATTCTTAATCGACTTCGACTACTGAAGATCGATTCCGAAAAATCGATTATTTTACGAGAAAACTCGATTCTCGAGTAGAATCCGAATCGAGTTTACCATCCCAACTGGCAGCCATCGCGTGCACATGTAATAACCTCCACAGAATAACCACCACAAAAAAAATGATGATGACAGAAAATTTGAAATAGGCACCTCTTAATATTAATATTAAGAGCTCATCTTTTGAGTGACTTTTTTTTTACACATTTCGAAAGTTTTGAGCCTGTTTTTCAGTTGAAAAAAAAGGTTGCCTCAAAATGGCACACCCTAATGTACATATTACGTACTGTTGTTGTAATCGCGCTTTTAACTTCTTAAACGCAGTGTGGCATGACCAGCCAACAGCATGTAGCACCAACTTAGTGAGGGAAAAATGCACCCCAAAGTTATGTGCAAGCGCGGCTGAGGTGCATGCATTGGGTAGAATTCGCTCGCGGTAAGTCATTTTGCAGCGAATGATTACACGCTTCAAGGAGTCGTGCTTTGAGTTGGGCGCGCTCGGTTGGTTGCGGCGAAATTAGAATTCGCTATTAAGACAGGGCCCGACATGCGCAACATTAGACGAGGACAGTTCGCTAAGACAAGGGGGCGCGGAACAATAAATTCAACTCTGTGCCTATTCTTTTTCTTTACAGGCGTAGACACCGCATATGCATTGATCCACTCGTTTCTTCTTTCCGCAATTCGGGCCCAATTCGAGATACCAAGTGTAACCAGGTCCATCTCCACCTGATCTTTCCAACGGAGTGGAAGTTTTCCTGGCCAGGTCATGTCGTCCGTAAGGATGAAAGCACTCCAGCTCTGAAAGTGCAGTATCCGGCGGGGGAAGCAGAGAAAAAGGAACTCTGTACCTAGCCCTCATTTATTCGGCACCCGAAGCTAGCCCCGTAAAAATCTAATCAAAGAAAAACTTAATTATTATTGTTGTTGTGTGGCGGCAAGAAGCATCCCTGCGGTAATTTTTAGGAGTGCAGCCGAGTTTACAGTCTGCGGCCAGTTACGTAAACACAACTGCCCTTGCAATTTAATACTAGTCCATGATAATGGCTAGAACCGTTTATTTATTTATTCGTACCATATTCAGCTTCAGCAAGCCTTTAACTTCAGAGAATTTATGAAAGAACTGCAGGTTCATTTTGCCTTCACAAAGATGACGTTTTTAGTTAGTTCAAATCGAAAAACGATTAGTCTGACCCAAAAATATCGATTTTCCGCGGTTTCTTCTGAAGTTTTCAGACAAAAAATAAAACAAAGTCGCATTAAATAAACACGACCTTTGAACATCTTTTACAGCTATCGTCATTATTTATCTGGAATGAAAATATGGGGTAGATAGCATATTATAACTCCTCTCTCCAATGCAAAAATGTCTCCCATTCAAAAAATCACCGACTTATCAAACTGTCTGCTTACTTAGCAGTAAGAACGCACACCCTTTTCGTGAATGAGCCAGCGCTTTGAAAGCGTTCTAAATTCACCGGTCACATAGGGGGCACATGGAACTCACTAGTTAGCCGCAGATAATGTCTGCCACAGCGGACTTAAGTGAGTATAACACTTATTTCATTAAGATATTTACTTTGATTGAAGTTAAAAGACATTGAGTCATAGAAACTGAGTTCATATGTACACAAATTAATTAATTGAAAGTAGACAGCAATGCAATTATCCTCAATAGTTAAGGATGCGAATATTGTAGTTTTTATGGTATAAAAAGAACGCGTACTTTATTGCACTAATTTCTGAATATATACAATTTTGCATATTACGAAGATAGTATAATATTGACTTGAAATGATATAGATCTCAACAAAAACCACTTATCAGCTACTTACTAAGCTGGGTAATGCCAGCGAGGTGGAAAAAATTAAAGAAGATTTTGAATACTGATCATTCTTACATTTCTACATACCTTTTCCGCCATTTAGAGCTGTTGGCATTGCATTTTTTTATCTTATCTGAATAAATATTTCTGTTTTATTTGCATTTGTTTTTGGCATTTTCTACCATCTTCTTTTGAGTAATGTGTGCAATATTTATTTAGCACAGCTTTTGTAAACACATTAAAGATTTGCATAATTTTGCATGTTTACACATTAAGAAGAAGTCCACTAAAAAAATAAACTAAAATTTTTTAAATAAATTTTCCAAATTTCTCAGCAAAAAAAAAATCGATAAACAACGCAATTCGATAAGCGATTGTGAACATTTGCAGCAGGCTGGCAGTCTGAGTGGCCTGCTTTTAAATTTGAAGGAAGAAACTCATGTTATAACAAGTAAGGAAGGGCTAAGTTCGGGTGTCACCGAACATTTTATACTCTCGCATGATAAAGTGATAATCGAGATTTCATTATCAGTCAATTACATATTTTTCAAATACCGTATTTTTGTAAAGTTTTATTCCGCTATCATCATTGGTTCTTAATGTATACATATACTCGTATTATACAGAAAAGGCATCAGATGGAATTCAAAATAGCGTTATATTGGAAGAAGGCGCGGTTGTGAACCGATTTCATATTTCGTACATGTCATCAGGGTGTTAAGGAAATATTATATACCGAATTTCATTGAAATCGGTCTAGTAGTTCCTGAGATATGATTTTTGGTCCATAAGTGGGCGAGGCCACGCCCATTTTAAATTTAAAAAAAAAGCCTGAGCGCAGCTTCTTTCTGCAATTTCTTCCGTAAAATTTAGTGTTTCTGACGTTTTTTGTTAGTCGGTTAACGCACTTTTAGTGATTTTCAACATAACCTTTGTATGGGAGGTGGGCGTGGTTATTATCCGATTTCTTCCATTTTTGAACTGTATATGGAAATGCCTGAAGAGAACGACTCTGTTCTCGAGTTTGGTTGACATAGCTATAGTAGTTTCCGAGATATGTACAAAAAACTTAGTAGGGGGCGGGACCACGCCCACTTTTCCAAAAAAATTACGTCCAAATATGCCCCTCCCTAATGCGATCCTTTGTGCCAAATTTCACTTTAATATCTTTATTTATGGCTCAGTTATGACACTTTATAGGTTTTCGGTTTCCGCCATTTTGTGGGCGTGTCAGTTGGCCGATTTTGCCCATCTTCGAACTTAACCTTCTTATGGAACCAAGGAATACGTGTACCAAGTTTCATCATGATATCTCAATTTTTACTCAAGTTACAGCTTGCACGGACGGACGGACGGATGGACAGACAGACATCCGGATTTCGACTCTACTCGTCACCCTGATCACTTTGGTATATATAACCCTATATCTGACTCTTTTAGTTTTAGGACTTACAAACAACCGTTATGTGAACAAAACTATAATACTCTCCTTAGCAACATTGTTGCGAGAGTATAAAAATTATTTATATTTTTTATTTCCAATACGAAGGCTCTAAAAAGACACACTGCATACTTCATTCATATTTAATTGGCATTGCAACACATTTGACAAAATCTTTTTTTCTTTTTGCTCATAAATTTATATCATTGTTTATCATTCATAAAAAATATGTACATATGTACATAGCATGTTCTGTTAAATTTAATATGACTGACATAACTGACTTGGACAGTTGACATCTGCTATGTTTTCTACTTATGTATGTGTATATTATGTACAAATACATATTCAAATAAGGTAGGTGTGAGCATTATTTTTAGGAAGATTTGGAATGCTTCAAGCTGATTTCTAAAAGCCCAACTTTGACTTCAATTTCAAAGCAAAAAAAAAAATAAATTATAATAATGTTTGGCAAAGTCAATAATTTTTTTCCATTTTTGCCAACAGTACTGTCATTTTTTTAATACTGGTTCCAAGAGTATTATCAGCAACAACAATGTCAGCCTTGAAATCCAACGCAGAATAACACTTGCCAACAGGTGCTACTTCGGAATGAGTAGGCAATTGAGAAGTAAAGTCCTCTCTCGACGAACAAAAACCAAACTCTATAAGTCACTCATTATTCCCGTCCTGCTATATGGTGCAGAGGCATGAACGATGACAACAGCTGATGAGTCGGTGTTACGAGTTATCGAGAGTAATGTTCTGCGAAAGATTTATGGTCCTTTGCGCATTGCCCACGGCGAATACCGCATTCAATGGAACGATGAGCTATACGACATATATGACGACAGTGACATATTTCAGCGAATTAAAATACATACAGCGGCTACGCTGGCAGGATCATGTCGTCCGAATGGACGAAAACACTCCAGCTCTGAAAGTATTTGACGCAGTACCCGCCGGGGGAAGCAGGAGAAGAGGAAAACCTCCACTTCGTTGGAAAGGCCAGGTGGAGAAGGACATAGCTTCGCCTACTCAGTAAAAAAATATTTTAAAAATCGATATCCACTACAGGGGTGAGTTGAATACTTTTCAACAAAAAACTTTGAAAAAACTTTTCAAAAAAAAAGTCAGCGAGTTCGATCTGATCTGAGACAAAATAAGAAATTCGTCGACAAAGACATAGAAAAAAATAAGTTTTTTTATTATTTCAACAAATTTAATAAAATTTTTGGGAAATGCATTTGACGACTTTGAATCTAGTACCACTCCATTACCTAGCTCTAAAAAAGCTTAAGAGCTGTAAGACAAGCAGACAGATGTCGGATGACATCATGCATACTAAAAATTGATGCAGAAGTACGACCAAACATCTAGCAATTGCTAACTAAGCTACGATCTGTTAATTGCGATTAGGATTCAGATGTACCCAAAAGAGTTTTTTCTAAACTTGATAATTCATTTTCCCAAAAACTCAACGCTTACCGAATCGACATTCATGGAAATATCAAAAAGGAAATGTGATTGTACTCGCTTCCGCCAACAAACGATGAACACGAATACGTAAAAGAAAAACAAAGGAAACACACAAAAATAGAAGTATTGACATAGCAAACAAGGAAAGTGACACTGGAAATCCGATGAGAGGCGTTTAAATTTACAAATTGGCACGTGGGCGAGCAAGAGACGGCAGGGCGGATATGACCCTACATATAATCGCTGGCGGAGTAAGTTGGTGGGCGGAGTAGGAGACTAGTGCAAGGGCTTAGCTAAGCAAGCCAACAACCCGTAAGTTGACAACTGCTAGCGACTAAAACAACAATACTGGATACGACAAAGAACAAAGCCAATGATTAGTGCAGTAAGTGAAACGCCGAGGCGGACGTAGAGTGAGCACACAGAGGGCGAAAGTTCATGAAAAGTTTGCGTGTTGGCTTTGTGTGTGGCTGTGTGTGTGTTGGCTGTCAACAACATAGACAGCGCGGTTGAAACATACTCAGTTGACATCCGAACTGTAGACAAAGTAAATTCACTTTAATTCAATTAAAAACTACAATTTCAATTAGAAGCTAAGAGAACTAAACACATTATGTTGCTTTTGTTTTCGTTGTATGTACATACATATGAAAGCTGTTTATATGTTTAGTATACATATGTGTGTGACGGTTTTCCTGAATTGAAACTAAAATTAGACCAAGGAAATACAACAACAAATCAAAAACAAACCAAAAAGGTAACAACTACAATCAAAGCGTTCTGCTTTTATCAGTCAAAATACGAGCAGCTGGCAAGCAATAACAAAACAAATTTGTGATTCGCCAACAATAACAAAAACATACACAAAAAAAAATTACACTTGCAACGCCTAGAATAAAAGAAGAAATAGAAAATAAAAAATTTATGAAAAAAACAACACATTTTTCAAGAGTCAACGAACAATTGTCTGTCGCTTAGTCTGTCCGTACATCCATATTTATCTATTGTGTGCCACTGCTGCCATGTCTGCTACTTGGCACACCTACTATAAAACACACGTACATATATGTATGTATGTATGAGCAACCCAACTGTTGTCTGCTGCGTTTGCCTGCATGTGAGTTAAGTATGCGCTGGCGTATGAGTAACTATTGTTGGCGTTAGTCTCGGCATGATTATCATTATGATCGCGTGCATTTATGTATGTGTGGGTGTATGTGTGTTTGTGTCTTACTTGTTTGCTGCTTTCTTACTATTATTGCTGCCTATTATTGTTGCCTTCGATACGATTTAACGCTATTCAACGGCAAGTCATTATAGTTCAAGTACATTAATGTGCTCGCACAGCCATGCAGAAGCTCACATACACACTATTACACACTTTTGTAGATTATTATTGTTATTGAAGAAAATATATGAAGCACATTTGTATTTGCCGTAAGAACTAAGTTTGTCTATAAGTATACATTTGCATATTAATAGTTGTTAACGCATGACTGAAGCACTAAGAGCAATGCCTTATAAGAGAGAGCACACAAAGCAAGTGACTAAGTATTGTGTGTATGTGTGTGCGTTTGTGTTCAAGTGGGAGGAAGTTAAGCTCTTGCAGACACCTTAACAATATGAAATACTTATGTATGTGAAGTGGGGGGTATGCTTTGTGGTAGAGAGTTCAGTGGAGTTTGCTTGAGAGATATTTTAATACACATAACTGTATGCATACTGTATGTACATTAGGGTGTTTTTTTTTAACTATTAATTTTTTTCAGTCCCGTCACGAAATTTCCTTGGAAATACCCTAAAAAAATTTCCTTAAAATTTTAGCCCTTAATATTAACATTAAGAACTGGACCAAGTCATGTAAAAATTTTCCATAGAAAACACACTACAATCGTGTTTTTTTATCTTTAAATTCCTACAGATCAGAGGCATTTTATGGCATCGCTTTATCGCTTTAACTTTAGACGCATATTTCTCAGAATTGTTCATAGGCGGCCTCAATACTATACACGTCCTAAAAAAACTGATCTCATCACCCAAAGCGGGACAAAAAGTGTCCTCTGTTCTCACGACGATTCTTCTTCAAGAAAGTTTTCTGGCGCTACAACAACAACAAGTGACCTCGTCTGTCCATAGACATGCATAGCAAATTTGTAAAATTTGATTAAGCGTTGGCACGCTTGGATTAACTCAGGAGTCCATTTTTAAGGCGGTAATAAAGATTTGAAAACATATTTGTCCGGGTTAAAAATAATTTAAAACACTTAAAAACATTTTAGAGACATACTTTCACCAAGGAACAAATACTAATATAATATTAAAGATACTTTACTGGAAATCTTCAAACTAGGCATATTTTTTATTTAGTGTTGCCAACCCTACGACCTGACGCGATTTCTCAGAGATTGATGTTTGTTTGAAATCAATTACTAATCTATTCGACAGCTTTGAAAAACATTCAAGGACTATGTATGCTTATGTGACGCGAAATTTTCATCGAGAAGACTACTACTACTTACTGGAAGACATATTTATTTTTAAATTCAATGGTTTTCGCTTATTGAAAATTCTATATTACGAGTACATATTTATATCATCAAATACATATACTTATGATCGCTGCTTTTCAAACAATTAATGGTGTTACAAAAGTAGGAAAAATATAACAACAAAAAAGGCTAACTTCGACTGCACCGCAGCTATGTACATATACATATATGTATAATAACCTTCACAGGTGTATGTTTTTCTTAGAGCATAAAAAGATCTTTATCATGATTTTGATCATTCAGTTTGTAAGACAACTACTTATACGATATAATGGTCCGATCTGAACAATATATTCGGGCATTCTAGAGCTTCCTTGCACCTTTGTCGATGCCAAATTGCGCAAAGATATCTTGTCAAAAAAAGTTTACCATATATGAACTTGATTGGGATCAACAAGTTTGTATGCCAGCTACATATATGCTATTTCGGTCTGATATCGGCTTTTCCGACAAATGGGACAGCTTCTTGGAAAAAAGGCTAAAATATGTAAAAAAGACAGATAAACGAACATGGCTAAATCAACATATCTTATACATCTATACCTTATATGTTCTCCAACTCTTCATTCTTACATTGTTCAGGGTATAAAAAACTGGCTGACGGCACTCTTAATAAAAATTAGTAGAAATTTGCGATACTCAATTGAACATGATACATACAAACACATTTTTCGCTGCTCTGACACACACCAATAATTTATAATAACTGTAGAAGTCAACGGGTAGGCGACAGTCCTGCACCAACTTTTTATTCGCCTTTATATATGTACATCTCTTTATAAATACTAATTGACGCCCACAACGCTGCAAATTGACAAATAAATTTCGAACTTAGAAATTAATGAAAAAGCAGGTCAACAAATGTGCAAAAAGCCTATCAAAACACACAGAATGGAAGAAGGAACTGAGCGCTGAAATACAAGTACACACAACTAGCACATGTACGTACATAACATAGGTACTTAAAAGTAAATAAAACGCTTGTAACTAATAACAATCTAGAGAATATGTATCGCAGAAAAAGTAATAAAAATTTACAATAAAAAATGTAAAAAATAGCTGGAGCAAAAAATTTGATCATTACTTAATAGCAAACACACATACACACACAGTAGGTCAATTTTAATTTTTTTTTTGTTTTGTGCAATGACGCTACTTCAGAGTATTATTTCTCCTAGATTCGTATGTAAGTAAGTATATCAATATACAAAGCGTTATAACAATCTTCCACTCGGCAGCCAATACCGTATTCCAACTGCAGGGGCCGTAAAGCGGCAAAGTATACTGAAGCATAGTTGACTTGTGCATTTTACGTAATTTAAACATCGCGAGTAACTGCAAAAACGCACATGTTATACCTATGAAGAGGTACATAGATGACCGGCAGGAAATCGGAAATAATATAAGTGCATTTTTATAAATCAAAGCGAAATAAAAGACGAGGGTTGTTATTTCAATATACACCCGCGGCCAAGCGTAACTTACCATTAAGAAATTTCTAGCGAACACGTGTTCTATCACTCATTGTAACGTTACTTGTTGCGGTAATGTAATTTCTCCGTTAAGTTTTAACGAAGTGATCTTTGACTTATACAAATATAAAATATCAAAAAAAAATAAGTTGTGCCAAAAAAGTAAAAGTAAACCAGAACTAAAAAAAATGTTAGAAAGTGTTTGGGAGGAGGAAATTTCAAGCAGTGTTTTGGAGAAACTTGTTGGGTCAATGACTGCTCGTATCGAAGCTGTAATATCCGCTAGAGGTGGACCGACGCCATATTAGATTTCCCGTTATTCTTTTTGAATATGTTGTAATTCCATTTTCAATTCAAACAAAAAATTTTGTTAAGTTATTACAAGAATTAGTAATAATAAAATCAAAGACTTGTGTGCAAATAAAAAAAGTTGTTTCAATTTAATTTTACAAATGGGCCAGATTAAAGTCAACAGTTAACCGAATATATTCGAGCCATCTATATATTCCCCGTATTCTATTAAATCCATAAAAAAGTTACCCAAAGAACGAAAAAATTGAAAATAGTGAAAAAAATCAAATGGTAAGTTACGCTTGGCCGCGGGTGTATATGTACGTTTCATATTCAAAAATAATATTCCAACGAAGTAGTATACTGTTGTCCCAATTAGGCATTTTACATGTCCTTTTGCTTAGAAAACATAGTTTGTTATTATTAAGTTTTCCCTGCAGGGTACCTCCGCAAAAGTAGAAGCAAGTATGCTAAATTGTTTGTTTATAGCAAAACAAGAAACAATAATAAACAAAAGTCATACAAATACGCATTCATAAATACAGAGAAAAATGTATGAGCATACGTATTCAAATATATGCACATATGTATGTATGTATGTATATGCTGTAATGGTATTAAAGTCACAAATCGCCGGAAAAATGCATTTCGTTTATGTTTAACTTTTTGTCATTTTCACTGTGTTTAACGTGCTGAGTGAAAATGTGGGAGAGATTGGTATATTTGTACGCACAATTACTTCGCAAAACATATGTACATATAAACAAATACAATATATGTTTCAAAGTTTATATAAATAATATTTGAAAATAAATAAAATATTGCTGATTTTGCGAGTTCCAATCAAATATTATAGAAAAGATTTGTCGTGAATTCTAACCAATCTAGAACATGCATATACGGGTCATGGTCATGCACATCGAAAATGTGAAAAAACAGCATTTAAGTAATATAAAGTAATCATTGTTCAAATTTTTACAGATGTTTAATTGCTTATAATTTATATAAAATAATATCAATATATTATGTTCCTATATATAATATGTGATTGAATCTGTTTATTTGAATGGAAGCATATACTTATTTACAAAACGATTTCGTAACGAAGTAGATATTAAGAATATTATTTCCCTATAAAAAAACAATAATATTATTTGCAAATCAATTTAAAAATATCTATTTGCAGACCGAGCAGCTTTTTTTTTATTACGCTGAGTGCCTTGAGAGACTACACAAAATTGTTTACTGTGAATAGTACTGACTGATTAAGGGGATGAAATGAAAAGGAAAACACATCAACAAATCTTGTTGATTGCTCAAGTGCATCTTTTTAATTCAGCAATTATAGCAATAAAAAATATATGTACATACATACATACATATGTTCGTAAGCATCATTTATTAAACTCGTATTCTTAATTTGGGACTACTTCTTGAGCAAATTAGTATTTTCTCTTTAGTTTTATTCCGCTATCATCATTGGTTCCTAATGTTTATACTCGTATTATACAGAGAAGGCATCAGATGGAATTCAAAATAGCTTTATATTGGAAGAAGGCGTGGTTGTGAACCGATTTCACCCATATTTCGTACATGTCATCAGGGTGTTAAGAAAATATTATATACCGAATTTCATTGAAATCGGTCCTAGTAGCTCCTGAGATATGGTTCTTGGTCCATAAGTGGGCGGCGCCACGCCCATTTTCAATTTTTAAAAAGCCTGGGTGCAGCTTCCTTCTGCCACTTCTTCCGTAAAATTTAGTGTTTCTGACGTTTTTGGTTAGTCGGTTAACGCACTTTTAGTGATTTTCAACATAACCTTTGTATGGGAGGTGGGCGTGGTTATTATCCGATTTCTTCCATTTTTGAACTGTATATGGAAATACCTGAAGAAAACGACTCTATAGACTTTGGTTGACATAGCTATAGTAGTTTCCGAGATATGTACAAAAAACTTAGTAGGGGGCGGGGCCACGCCCACTTTTCCAAAACAATTGCGTCCAAATATGCCCCTCCCTAATGCGATCCTTTGTGCCAAATTTCACTTTAATATCTTTATTTATGGCTCAGTTATGACACTTTATAGGTTTTCGGTTTCCGCCATTTTGTGGGCGTGACAGTGGGCCGATTTTGCCCATCTTCAAACTTAACCTTCTTATGGAGCCAAGGAATACGTGTACCAAGTTTCATCATGATATCTCAATTTTTACTCAAGTTACAGCTTGCACGGACGGACAGACGGACGGACGGACAGACAGACATCCGGATTTCGACTCTACTCGTCGCCCTGATCACTTTGGTATATATAACCCTATATCTGACTCTTTTAGTTTTAGGACTTACAAACAACCGTTATGTGAACAAAACTATAATACTCTCGTTAGCAACATTGTTGCGAGAGTAAAAAATTTAATAATGCATATCACTATTGAAAATATAAATAGTTTTCCTACAAATTTTCAACAAATTTCCATTTTGTAATATATGTAAAATATTTATACATGTGTATGTGCTAATTATACATACAAATGTATATGTATCTCTCTCCTTCACGATAAATACCTAACTCATTCATCATATTTCACTTTTTCCTTCAAACCTTTATCATATTTCACATCTTCGGAGTAAATAATAAATACAATATGACAAAAAAGTCCCTGTAAATTGTAAATAAAACGCAAAATATTTAATTATTTTTCAATAGTTATTATGTCGTCTTCAAAGTAATCCCCACCAGATGTAATATACTTATGACGACAATTTTTTCGGTCCTCTAAACACTTTTCATTAGCACTTTTTGGGATGGTCTTCAACTCTTTCCACGAATTTTGTTTTATCTCTTCGAACTGAAGACGGGTTCCACGGAGCGGCAATTTCAGTATGGAGAACAAGAAAAAATCACACGGAGCCAAATCTGGTGAATACTGTGGTTGATCGATGCTATTAGTTGCATTTTTGGCTTTAAATTCGGGAACAGTCATACTCGCTTTGAAAAAAATTCAGCTTTATCGGGACGAGTCAAGCAAGAGCGCGTTTCATAAACCAAATATCTATAAAATCATTCGTACGGACTCGCGCTCTCTTGCCAACTCTCTAAAACTTTCCTGACGATTTTCAAGAACCATATCTTTCACCATATCTTTCACTTTTTTAATATTTTCCTCAATTGAAGATGTCGAAGGTCGTGTAGAATCAATCTCTAGACCGTCTTTGAAGGCTTTATACCAATCGTAGGCTTATGCTTTTGAATCAACGTAAGACTTTTCCAACATTAGTAATAATTCCGCACATGAAATTTGGTTAGAAATACAAAATTTGAGACAAATTCTTTGCTCGGTATTTTTATTCATTGTAAAAATGAGGTGTACCAACTTCAACAGCTGTTGTAAACAAACTGGTTGACAGATTACGCTCATATTTTAAGGACAGTCCTACCAACTTAGCAAAATACATCTTTTTGAAATATCATTTACGCGGGTAATTTAATTACAATTTCCGGCAGCTTTTTTGTCACAATGTTTATAAATATACATACATTTATACAAGTTTATAACGATTTTGCACTGCCAAACTTGTGAATAAATACAAAAAAAAAAAATATTTCGAAGTTACTGAATACCTACAAGTGGTTTGAAATATAAAATCAGCTAAATATATTTTGATTTTTATTATTTATATTTATACTAACAGCCCACCCGGCTTATTATAATTTTGTACACACTCTCTCATCCATACTTTCCCGTTTTTGCGTGGAGTCATTAACAATTAGTTAAATGAAAGAAATTCGAAGTATATTTTTTGTATTGCTATTATTTTTTTAATTCTTGAAAAAAGGCCTTTACTATATAAGTATTTTACTTTCTCTGCTCCTGAAAAATAATTTATTGAATTAGAGCTTCCCTTTAAACGATATTTGATGTTAATTTATTTTGTGGCAGCAATCTAATTGATTTTCAGAACCTGCGATAGACCAACATACATATGTACATATAAGTACATAGTTGGCCATGAGTAAAACATTCTTTTCGTAGGTCAACCCGTACTAATTCGAAAGTTAGTCCTTGTGACCTGTTTGTAGTTAGAGCGAAAGATGTTTTCACTGGAAATTGAAGCCGTTTAAGTGGGATTGGCAGATTACTTGGGATCATCAGAATCCTCGGTATATGAGCTAGTTGACCAGCTGCTGGGCCAGTGCTACAATTAAATTGTCCTTCATTTCCTTAATAAGCAGCCTCTTCCCATTGCAATTGCTTGGGGAACTTAAATTCCTCAAAAGGATAATTGGATAACCAATTTTTAAAGCCTATTCATGTGGTGGCAAACCAGAAGGGTTTTATTAACTCCTGGAGATAATGGTAATTTATACCTATTTTTTTATTTATCCGGGAACTTTTTGAATAATTATTCCATGAAGATGAGCACTCATATTCGTCCGTAATTTTATATTTTCAATCGAAGTCCATAAGGGCGACGATATTAAACATGCTTTGATGATATTTGCTCGCATACCTCTGTTAATGACAGGAAGAGTCTGTCGGAAATCTCCAGCAAATACAAAAGTTATCCCGCCCATGAAAGCAAAGGAGTTTCTAAGGTCTTTTCATGTTCTGTCCACGGCCTCTATATGTGCTTTATGGCTCATGGTGCATTCATACCACATACCACATAATCAATGTGGCGCCTTGCAATAGTTAACCAAGAGCATTGTGGATAGCACATATTGATTGTTGTTCCAAGATTTTTGGATAACGGAAGTTTAAAAGATGAATGAGCAGATTTCCATCCTTTAGAAGAGTTTCAGCAATTCCTGAGGAAGCAACTGCTATCACTATCTTCCTTACTTATCTCATTTTAGCAAGTATTATATTTGCAAGCGATCCAAAAAAATGTTGTTTTTGTTATTATTCACGCTATAACTGACCCTTATCAGTGTATTGCAGCTTAGCTAAATGTTAAATAACATTTTCTGTCTGCATTTACATTCTCTGTTATAAGTAAGCAATGAATTTTTTTTTTGAATTTACGCTCGTAAGTCGATTAAAAATGAACATTTACTGATTTTTTTTTTTCAAACCATCCTCGGTGGATTACCTTTAATTACCATTTTTCATTTGATGAAAGAGCTGACTAAACCAGCTATAGCGAACAGACAAAAATCCAACTTATTTTTATATATAAGATTAGTGCATATAATTTTCGTAACATCACAGCTAATAAATGTGCGTAAAATAAACAGGACATTGTTATTTAAATTTTGTTTTAGATTTTTCCTTTCTTATCAATTCTAACAAGGTTAAACGCTGTATATTTGGCAAATAGAATCCGATAATTTACTTACACTAGAAAGTGAATGCGTTTAAAATTACGTAAAAGAAATATATAAATTTACAAGTTCGTACGCCTATTCACAAAATATTATTACTTTTTAATATTTTATGGATTGACAATTGATTAGACAATTGAAATCTTTTGAATTGTAGTGTCTTGCGACCACGCACGCACATTCCACAATCGCATTAACGAAACGAAAAGTGGCCTTGAAGTGACGAACAAATATGGAGAAAATTTCGTGGATTAGGACGAGTATGAAGAGTGGACGCACAAAAATAAATAAGCAATAATATTTTCAATGGATGCATACATTTGAACGAATGGCACGCGGCGGCGTTGTCAGGTGCGAAGCAACAATCTTTGCAATTAAAAAAGAAATGGAAAAAAAAATCCAAATTATACAAATTGGTTTTGCAAAACCAGAAACAAACAACAACTCGCTTTCTTACAGCTCAACTTTCATTATGGCAATGCGTGGCGTACGCACTCATAAAGTAATGCTATGTACATATGTATGTATGTATATGGAAAATTATTGCAATTTTAATCTTTTTATTGTACGTTTTTTATTTTCATACATTTACCTATATATGGTATGTAAATATATGTATGTATGTTTGTTAAAAAATGCATGTGTGTTGACTTTTTTTGCAAGTCTGAACATTTTTTAAAATCAAATGGTAATGACAGCAACTACAGCAGCCGTTGAAACAGTGACAAGAAACAAAGTTATTTAAACATACAAACGTATGCACACGTACACGTAACGTATACGCAAGTTAGTTTGTTTATTCGCATAACTGATAGACATAAATCAATTGGCATTGCAACTGCAAGACAAGATGACAGTTGCACCAAGGGATATGCATACATACATACATACACACTCATATCAGTTTTTAGTCTGCTTTGTAAATTCGAATTCAATAATAAAACACAACACGTAATGCGTAATGCGTAAAGTGAAGAGTAACGAGTAAATATTGCAGCGATCACAATGGAATTTATGGTATGTGTAGGCACGTTATACGTAAATGCAGTGGGTAGAAATGTCAATGAATAGCAGAATATTTGAAGTTTCAAAGAAGGCAGTTGATATGTAGCACAATTATTGCCGCAGTGTTAAATAAAGTGATAATAAAACACACTCATGTTAATATATAATTAATAATAATAACAACAACACGTATACAGAAGCAATGAAGAAAAATTGACTAGTTGTACGGCAATTATAGATTATGAAAAATATAAGCTTATGTTTATTATTTTCACCGGTCAAATATAATGAACAAAGCAGTAGGGAAAAGAGGAATTCCAACGAATAATGCCAAGAATTGAATGTCTTGAATATTTACATAGATATGTACATACACATTTACGTATATTTATAATGTCTCTATGGATAGCAGCTAGAATGTTAGAAAGATAGTAATATAAACATAGAACGTGACTTCTAAACATATAAAAATGGAAATGAATACAGTATGTTTAAAAGAAAAATATGCATCAATAAGGAAAAACAAAATTATCAAGAATGTGTATATGAGTAGCATAAATAGAAAGAAAGGCAATAAACGCTAACAAACAAACCAAGAAGTTGAAATAAGGTAAGGTGCATATGCTATGCCAGAAATAAAGAAAACGTAAGTAAAGATGTACATATGTACCTGTAATAAGCAGAAGTCATATGTGCATACATTTGTTGCAGGAATATGCTATATTTGTTCTACAAAAGAATTATTTTAAATTCCATGTTGCACAACTCAAATGGAAAAAGAAGCTTGGAAAGTTATTAGAAATACAGTCGATGGAAGAAACAAAGAAAAGAAAAAAATCACCCTTCGCAGGTGTATTTTTTTATAGCATACAAGATATTAGTCGGTCAGTTTGAATGTCAGCTATGTACATATATGCTATAGTGGTCCGATCTGAACTATTTCTTCCGAGATTGTAGTAAATAATAATTTATGTCAAATTTTGTAAAGATAATTTGTAAAATAAAAAAGTTGTCCGTACATATGTATATATACAAGGATTTGAGATTAAGATTCCGACAAATGTGCAGTTTATTGAAGAAAGAAGAACGCATGCAAAATTCTGATCGATATCTCAAAAATCGAGAACTAGTTCGCGTATACACAAATGGACATTGCTAAATTGATTCAGCTTGTCTTGCTGATCGTTTATTTATATATTTTAAAAGTACTTCCGACGTTCCTATTTGGGTGTTACAAACATCGTGGCAAACTAATATATGTAGGTACACTGTTCAAGGTATAATTAAAAATTGTAAGATTTTTTCAGCTTATTTGCAGTTTAATTAAACAAAATCTTCAATTAAAAACAATAACCTTTCGTAATTATTATGAACAAAAAGCCTATTCATACACACAGACGTTCTCATACATATACATACATACCTTAACACCAACAAAATCAATATTTTTGTTTATACTAATTAGATACAAATTAACAAAAGCTAATACATGTACATACATATGTACTTGCATATATACATTTGTACATTAATACTATATAAACAAGAAACCGACACTTTCAACTCAAATAACGAACGCATCGTGGAAAATGGGGTAATTCACAGCCATAATAAGTGTGCATATTGCGGCAATTAGCAGATAACCTGAGTTCGCACAACGGCGGCAACGACCATGAGATGTGCTTATAATAATAATACATGTGTTATACTGTGTGCTTTCACAAGATAAGATTTCTCAGCCGCATATTCACTGTAGATGCTGTTGAACGGGCTATGCCACATAAATAAAATCGCAAGCTCTAGCAACAACCGGCTGATTGAACCTTATCAGCTGATTATTAGTGATATTGCTAATAATAGTTTATACAGAAATCAGATGAGTACGTACAAGAAATATATGAATAATTTTTACTAATTTTCAAACACTAATTTGTGATTTATTTATGCGCTTATTATGCACATACATTTTCAATACAATTTCTAGTTTCTAAATTTGTTTTCCTTTGCGCGTTTTTCGCTACAAATTTAATAGATGCCACAACCGGTTGATAGATGTCTGGTCATTATTAACGATGTTGTTTGTTGCTTGTTGTCAGATTGCCGGTTGTGCACGTTTTGTTAGACAATTTGCTTTCAAATGTGTCTGGTTAAAAGTGAATACATACATTTATTCATATGTGTATTTGTACAGAAAAAAACTAAACAAACAACACTCGAAAACAATTTGCTTTACACGGAATTTGAAATTTTAATATTTTTTGGTATTTTTATTTTTTCATTTAGTTGGTTGCTTTGTAGTCATAAATGACTGCTTTCTTTGACCCTTTGTGAGAGAGATTGACTGCAGGCATTACTCGATATTTTTATGAGCAATCTGAAACTGTATAAGCTTTTATGACTGCTTGTCTCGCAATTTGCGATTAGCAGAAGTACATGTGTATATGAATTAACAAGTGAAACAATCATATGTAAATAAAAATATGTGCATATGTATATGCATTATATGATCTTTTGGTCATCTTTTTCTTTTTTCATTTTACGTGCGATAGAGTCATGTGTAGAAGTTCACGAAAGTGAGGAAAGTTCTCAGATCACCATTCACTTGGGAGTGGCCAAAAATAATTCTTTTACATATGGCTCAAGCAGCTCACGACTTCCAGTCTTTGACCAAGTATCCTCTGGGTAGCCTAAGAACATCCGTTTGAAGGCGAGCTACAGTGAGAAGGCGAAACATCCACTCCCACAGTGTTGTGCGCTGGGTTAGGAAGCCGCCACGTAAAAAACAGTACCAATGAAAAATACAAAACAGCCTCGGAAGAGAGACCCTCCTTTTGATGACGATCATGACAAACGAGTTAAATTACTACGATTTTAGGGCATGCACCTGGAATGTCCGGTCTCTTAATTGGGAAGGTGCCGCTGCCCAGCTGGTTGATGTCCTCGTTAGAGTGAAGGCTGACATCACCTGCGTCCAAGAAATGCGATAGACGGGACAAGGACTGAGACGAGTAGGTCCTTGTGGCATTTACTACAGTGGCCATATAAAGGAGCGCAAGTTTGGTGTGGGATTCGTGGTGGGAAAGAGACTCCGTCGCCGAGTACTATCATTAACTCCGGTAGATGAACGTCTCGCCACAATCCGAATCAAAGCGAGGTTCTTCAACACATAGATGATCTGCGCCCACGCCCCGACGGAGGAGAATGACGATGTGACCAAAGATTCCTTCTATGAGCGCACCTATGAGATCTGCCCCCGCCACGATGTCAAAATCGTGCTTGGCGACTTTAACGCCAGAGTGGGCAAAGAAGGTATCTTTGGCACTAAGGTCGATAAATTTAGCCTCTATGACGAAACATCCCCAAATGGATTGAGGCTGATCGACTTCGCCGGGCACGAAATATGGTTATCTGCAGTACTAGATTCCAGCACAAGAATATACATCAAGCTACCTGGCTGTCTCCGGATCGAAAAGCCACCAACCAGATCGATCATGTTGTGATAGACGGAAAACACGTCTCCAGTGTTCTAGACGTGCGTACGCTCCGCGGTCCTAATCTTGTTGCAGCAAAAATTCGCTCCCGCCTCTTTGCAGCAAAAAGCGCAAGTCAACAAACACAAGGAAGGTTCGACATCGAGAAGCTGCTATCACAACAGACAGCCGAACGATTTTCTACTCGGCTTGCACTCCTGCTCTCTGAGAGCACTCGTCAACAACTCGGTATAAGGGAACTGTGGGACGGCATTTCAAACTCCTTACGCACAGATGCAACCGAAACCATTGGTTTTCGGAAAATGCAAAAGAACAGCTGGTACGAAGAGGAGTGAAAACAGAGAGCCTACCTCGCAACGTTCCGACCGACCACAACACGTGCGGGATGGGAAAGAAACCGAGAATTGAAGAGGGAAGCGAGACGCATTTGCAGACAGAAAAAGAAAGAGGTCGAAGTGCGTGAGTATGAAGAGCTTGATAAGCTGGCCGACAGAGGTAATGCTGGAAAATTCTACGAAAAAATGCGGCGGCTAACAGAAAGTTTCAAGACCGGAGTATACTCTTGTAGAACCCCTAAAGGTGATCTAGTGACCGATGCCCAGAGCTTACTAAAATTATGGAGGGAACACTTCTCCAGCATGCTGAATGGCAGTGAAAGTACTACGCCAGGAGAAGGCGAACCCGATTCCCCAATCGATGACTATGGAGCAGACGTTCCATTGCCCGACCATGAAGAAGTTAGAATAGCAATTAATTAAATCAAGACCCCACAATCTGTGCCAACTACCGTCCCATAAGCCTCCTCAACATCGCATATAAGGTTCAAAGCTGCTTTCGACAGCACGAAAAGGAGCTGCCTTTATGGTATCCCCGTAAAACTTATACCGCTGTGTAAACTGACGTTGAGCTCCGTTAGGATCGGGAAAGACCTCTCCGAGCCGTTCGATACCAAATGAGGTTTCAGACAAGGCAACTCTCTACCGTGCGACTTCTTCAATCTGCTGCTGGAGAAAATAATTCGAGCTACAGAACTTAATTGAGCAGGTACAATCTTTTATAAGAGTGTACAGCTGCTGGCGTATGCCGATGATATTGATAATTTGGTCTATCCCAGAACCAGTGTAAACACCAAGAACAATGTCAGCCTGGAAATCCAATGCAGGATAGGCAATTGAGAAGTAAAGTCCTCTCTCGACGTACAAAAACCAAACTCTATAAGTCACTCATAATTCCCGTCCTGGTATATGGTGCAGAGGCTTGGACGATGACAAAAACTGATCGAGTCGACATTGCATGTTTTCGAAAGAAAACATTACATGGAACGATGAGCTGTATGAGATATACGACGACATTGACATAGTCCAAGGAATTAAAAGACAGCGGCTACGCTGGCGAGGTCATGTTGTCCGAATGGACGAAAATACTCCAGCTCTGAAAGTATTCGACGCAGTACCCGCCGGGGGAAGCAGAGGAACAGGAAGACCTTCACTCCGTTGGAAGAACCAGGTGGAGAAGGGCCTGTCCTCGCTTGGAATATCCAATTGGCGCCACGTAGCGAAAAGAAGAAACGACTGGCGTTGTTAACTCGGCTATAATCGCGTAAGCGGTGTCTACGCCAGTAAAGAAGAAGAAGTGCGATATTTTTTTAAATTCGTTGCACGTTTATCGTCTTTCTCGTCTTTGTCATATTAGTTATGCGAAGGAATTTTTTTTTTTTCTCATTTATGAAAACATTTTTTTTTGTTTGTGCGTTTAGTCATTTATTTTGTGTTGCCGTTGAACATTTTAATAATATCAAAAGGTTTTAGTATAAAAGTACATATCTATGTACATACATATGTACATACATATGTGCTTTCAAATATCTTTACCAAACTGCTACTCTTCCTTCTTCTGCATACAGTATGTTCGAATGTGTAGGTATGTTAGTCATGCGAGCAGCCATGCTATTGTATTTTTTTTTCTATTTGTACCCATTATCTATTAAACGGCAAGCCGGTATTAACCAGTTAGCTTAGACACAATCGCCAACACACTTTGCCATCAACTCTATCGCCGCTGCAATCAAGCCGACGCGACGAGTTTGCGCACCCAATAAACAAGGAATGGAAATCAAAGCAAAAGCGGGGAACGAAAATACATATTTATAATAGAAAGAAGCAATACGTACTTTATGTATGTGTTCAAAATTCGTAGATTAGAAAAAACGCAAGCCAAAACGAAAAGTTTTAAAGGAAATTTGAGAAAATTACAAGGACATTAATTTACTCTGAACTAAATGTGGCACTCCCTCCACACAAAACATATGTATGTATATACATAAAAATAGAATATGTTTTAATATAATTTCGTCAAGAAGTGCATACACATTTTCCCTAATAAAAACTAAAAAAAATTCAAAAGAGCTTTTGTAAATATTATAGTCCGTAGTCTTTATTTTTAAAGTAAACATCTAAAAATCAATTAATTACAATACCATATCTTGTATATGTACATTTTAAAACGTTTAGAGGTGTCAAGATAATGTAAGGTATTTTCTAATATTAAAACAATATTGGCAGTAAAACTAATTAGTAATGTCAATATATATTTTTTTTTAATTTGTAAGTGTCATAAAGCATTTAAATGCCAAATAATGTGTAAATGTGTTTAACATTTACTAACTTGTTTTGCACACACCTCTAAGGGTGTGAAAACACTATATATTATTTGAAAATTTATTAATAAATTATTATAGCAGCAAAAAATACTAATATTTTTATGACTAGCTTTAAAAATCAAATCAAATGACAGCATATAAATGTACATATGTATTTATTTATATGTATACAAACATTAAATCACAGTTCACTTTATATAGAGTGTAAGTGATTTGTTTTGTATTTAAAATAGAACTACCATTATCTGAAATTGCTATTTCGACGAGTTCATAAAATTATTGTTATTTTCTTAGCAATCGATAATCGAGCAATTTAATTAGCAACGCAACACATCCGCACTATTAAATACCTGACGAATTTAAGTGGAAGCACTTAAGTGGCTGATATGGTAATAAAAGGCTCAATAAACGCGCGTACACATCACTATGAGCCAAAAATAGTAAGACTTTGTTCATAATTTTAAAATTCTTAATTTATAGTAATATATCAATTTACACAAAACTGTTTCCCCGGAACGGTCGTTTGAGTTTACTGAATATCCAGAAGCGACACGGATCTACATATATCAATCGAATACGGTGGTTGCGGCACGATATTGGTTGAAGATTTGTCGAAAACTTCACGACGAATCAATGCAGTATTAAACAAATAGTATAACTTGTGAACATTTCGGTTTTGGAATTCGGAGTGCACCACACCTCGGTAATCGAAGAAAAGTATCAGCATAACGTTGATTTTTAAACTGTTTTGGCCTAGTTTTTTCCGCTTCGACTCCTCTTTCCCACGAAATTCGGGCCATTGATCGACTGTTTCCGAATCGAAAGCATAAATCTAAGACGCCGCCAGTAACAGTACGTTACATGACAACCTGGTAGTCGGAAAGCATTGTTTCACAGACATTATCGCGACGCCATCTTTCGAAAATGAGTTATTTTGCAACCAATCATGCTTTCACTTTTCTTAGGCCCAAATTATCTCTCAAAATTGTTTTCACTGATCCTTCCGATATTCCAACGATGCCAGTAAGATCTCTGACTATTAATCTTCGATTCTCATGCATCAATTCCTTTATTTTAATAACGACATGACCATCAGTTGACGTTGATGGCCGTCCTTGACATGGTTCGTCGGCAACGCGTTCTAGACCCTCTTTGAATAATTTATAATAACCAAGAACACTTGCTCTCGACAAACAATAATTCTGAAGGCCTTTTCCAACATTCTGAACATTTCGGCAACAGAAAATTAATTCCACACACAAAATTTTATGGAACTTATTAATTTCATTCTTCGTAAAAATCGTCGAATGCACTTTATGTACTTCAAAAAGACAAGAGTATACTAAACACTAATGATTACTTCGAATATGCCTTTGCACAGATATCGCTGACAGTAATACCAGTAATACAACCTAAAAAAAAAAATATTTGGAAGAATGGGCGAAATTTAAATTAAAAAGTCTTACTATTTTTACCCACAGTAGTAGTATGTTAAAAATAAATGATTGTTTACAAATTGTTTGAAGAATATTTACAGTGCTTCAAATATTTATCACAGTCATGATACAGTTTTCAAATTCAAAGTTATCTTTCCCACGAAATTATAAATTACTTATGTATATAAATAGATACAGAAATAGGTTCATGAAAATCCTGAATTTGCGTAAACCAACAAAGTGTGTACTTAAATAGAAAACTTAATGAACCTTTGATTGCCATTAATAACAAGTCATAAATCGGTAGTGCCCAACGTTGAGCAAAACAGCTGTTTGGCAAGTGGTCACCAAAGATCAACTGAATAAAACATTTTTATTCTATGATTTCCAATTATAATTTAAAAATTTAGTCATTTATGAAATTAATTGTCATAATGAAAGTGACGACGTAGCAACAGGAATCCACCAAAGCATAGTCAACAAAGAAAATATTGTGGTATGAGTTGCAAAACAATAGGTAACAATTTCGAGTTGGTTTGCATAATTTTTGAAATGTACGAATGACTACAAAAATGCAGTAAACTTAAGTGTAAACCCTAGGGGAAAGCAAAAAATGTTCTTAAGATCATGTAAAACAATGAAACCAGTGAATAGATATTGAATCAATTAATAAAAAAATAACTACTGATATGATGAGAAAGTTGTGAGCAATGAGTTCAAAGGAATACAATGCTAAAGCAGTAAGCCACTGACATTTAGTAATATTCATATCAAAAACGTGCCAAATTTTGTGCGGAAAAAATTCCAAACTTTTATTTATATACATACATACTTCTGTACATACATATGCATATTCATACATATGTACATTTTTATTGTATCGCACAATTACGTGTGTCTTCAATATACCACTTTCGATTCCAATTCCGTCATTTCATTTTTTTAATTCTAATTGGAAAACACACAACAAAAATAAGTACATTCCAACAACAATTTCAACTGCAGAGACAATACACTGACAGCGATACAGTTGGTAGATAACACACAAAAAAAATAATTCCATAAAGATGAAGTCATTTCAGGCAAATTCTGCACACATTTAAATATGCATGGAAAGGATATTTAAATTGAATAGTTTCGTTAGTAATTTCGTTAAAAAAATTCAAAAAAATGCAAAACGGTTTCGCATAATTCAAGGGCAGGACTAAATATACATATAACACAAATACGTTTGTAAAGTTATTACAACTTGGACACGTTTTATTATAAATGTAACAGAAGTATTAGAACAATACTTACTGATCTAATTGGAACAAAAAAATAAAATAAATCAATTCTACTTACCGCACTATCGGCGGCCGGTGAATTCTCGTGTATTTCATATATTACATGCGGCGGTCCCGTGGTGCCCAACAGCGAAAACCCAAAACCGGAATGCTCATTACGCCGCAAAACCACTTTCAGTTCCTCGGCGGCCATTATTATGCCGCAACTGAAGCTACTATTGCCGCTGTTACAAATCCAACTGCTCAAGTTGCTTTTGTTGGTGAAGGTGCACAAATACGGACTGTTGACCACTGCACAAAGTGCGATTACAATGCCTATTTGATTTGTATGGTTAAAACCGCCCGTTTTAAACTACTACTTGATGTTATTCAACTTTATTACTTTGAAATTTCAATTTCGATTACATTCACTAATGAAAAGTGACATCCGTAAATATAGTTATGTGACAAAAAATGTCTAATATTATTTTATTCAACTTTACAATTTCATGTGCTCTGCTGTTCTGTGCTTTCTGCCTGTCGCCTGCTTTGTCGTCCGACTACTTCATTACTTTGTTTTGTTCACCATTTAAGTTCTTCACAAAATAAGACACTTTTTACAATAACATTCACTACAACTAACTTGGCTATTTCTTCTTTCTTTTCTGTCTTATAATATTTCGTGCTGATGAATTCGTAGTGCTTGACTGGATTTTTGGGCTTGGTCACAATGCTGTCGACGTCACCGACGCTGCTGCCGCCAGCAACGTTGTTGATGTCGCCGACGTTGACGACGACGACGTTATTTAGGCATCCGGCAGCGAAAAGCCAATAAACGTCTTGTTGCTTTTCTTGCTTTCCACTCTTTCTCCAAATATTACACCGCGTTTGCTGCGCACTCTTTCGCGGCGAACAAACACAAACACCGAATTGTATTGAAGCAATGGCGCATCGTAGTAGCTGCTGAAACTTGCCTCGGTCGATTGTTTGTTCGTTTACTTTAAACGTTCTTTTTGTTTTACTTGAAAATATGTAATTTGAGGCCTTTAAATTTAATAGATACTATACGGGGTTTTCTGTCATAAGATATTTTTTCTCTTCTTTTATTTATATTATTTAATGTTGCCTTTACCTGGGTGTAACCAAGAAGCTTTGCACTTTGGCTTCTGCGTACAACATACTGTATAGTTTCTCCAATTTGTTTATTTTTACACATTTAACTACATTGCACTTTCGTACACACATAGAAAAAATTGTCACCTTTTCACTTCACTTACTTAAACTATTTGCGATTTAATAACTTTGAATTTAATTCATTTTCCACAACAAATTTCAATGGGTTTACTTCTTCACTATTACTCCAATTGCCGCTGTTCGTGTCGATTTACTTCGTCCGCTGTTTGGCTGAAGAAGCGTCGTCGACTATGCCTAAGTCGACATCAGCGCAACGTCGCAGTCGCTGTCAACGCTGAAGTTTTTCGGTCCGATATTCGCGTTTTATCCTGACAGTTCACGAAGGCCACTATATTGAATTTTTTTATTTATATTCCGGTTATAATCACTATATTTCAATTTCACATGTATCAAAAAGCAAATCCTCATTAAATTTGTCATGTATTTTTTTATTATTTTTGCACATTATAGATTTTAAACCACTGATTCGGTACGCGTACGCGGCGTATAGTAAACACTTGTGTCGCATTCAACTTCTTTGACAGTAATGGCGCTGCTTAATTCGCAGTCGCGGCCAATCGGCAAAATTGCTGTCGTTGCATGGATTACCCAGAGTTGAGTCAAAACGGAGTAAACAAGTAATATTCAAAACAAATAAATTTATATCATAATGAAGTTAATAATTTATACTAAAAAAATTAAATAAAACGAATATAAATGCATATAAACTGTCCACTTTGAAATACATTGAACAATGAAAAAATTCTAAATACATTTTTACTAAACCAATTTAATCAATATATTTTCCGACAACTCTATTCTACTGGTTATATTTGAGAAAAATGTAGAAACGTCAAAGTAAAAAGGATGAAGTATTTAAATATACGTTCTCTGAAGTGGGTTTTATGAGTAATTGATCAAAACAAGAAAAAAATATTATGTTTTTAGCAGATTTGTTTCTAAAATTAAACTAACTTTCTTACATATAATTTAAAATATATATTTATAAGGGAATAAAAACGTGTGTATAATCTATGCATATCTACAAAACCACCAACAAAATATATATAAATGGTCAAGTGTCAAACGTCAAAATCAGCATACCAGCCGTGGGTTTGACTTTTGGTGTTTTAATGGTAAAAGGGTGTAGCAAAAGTGAACTATACCATCTAATTCATGGACAAACTGGAAATTAATTTTTACAATAAGTGGACCAAAAAAAGTCTTTTTTATAATGTGTCTAAAAATGTGCTGATTTAAGCGAATTATCCTGTTAGAATTTAAAAAATATCTCCGAGCTCTCTGGTAAAATAATGCTTAGCAAAAATTAAATATCGTAATCACCCTATGCCAGATATTAATTTTTATTAAAAAACTCCTCCGTCTTTACTTGTCAAAGCGATTTCATTTAGATAAAAATTTCATTTCGGGAACAAAGAAATTAAAGTTTTCACATATTTGTTAAACGATATGTATAAATATATTATAGAAATATACATTCGATTTTTTTAAGTTTTGGGCATATAAAACTTTTATCATGAAATTACGAGTACAGAAAAGAGGACGGAAGCGAAGTGTATAAGATATGTTGCTAAAGAAAAAGTGTAAAAAGTATGTGTCCGGGTTTTATTTTCTTATAAGCACCAGGAAATATATTGTCACAAATTTGAACAGCTTAAAGTAAAAAATAGATATTAATTAGGAAGGAGAGAAATTGATTAACTCCTCTGTGAGAATTTAGACAAGTGGCTCACAACAAAACCAGCACCAGCGTTGCTTTGAGACGAAAATAATACATTGTAGCTATGAGTAATTACCGTCACCATGGAGGAGGCGGTGGCTATAGTGGAATCGAAATTCGAAACATGCATCCAAGAATCTCTCAAAATTTCACTTACGTTAGTTCATGTGTTAAATATCTGATCTTCATGCTAAATTTCATATTCTGGCTTTCGGGAGGATTATTGCTGGGTATTGGTCTTTATGCTTTCATGGACAAATGGGAAGCGACTGGATGGGTTCGTCTAGAAACATTTTACGATGTAATACTGAACATCTCTTTAGTAATGATGCTGACCGGAATACTTATTTCTGTAGTCAGTTTTGCTGGTTGCCTTGGTGCGCTGCGTGAAAATACTTGTTTACTAAAATTCTATACTATGTGCTTACTAATGTTTTTTCTTTTGGAATTGGCCATTGCCATAATGGGATTTGTTTTTCCACATAATATGAATTCTTTCCTGGAAGACAAATTCACTGATAAAATTATACACTCATATCGTGATGACCCAGATTTACAGAATCTTATCGATTTTGCACAACTTGAATTTAAATGCTGTGGATTAAGCAACTCTGGATATCAAGACTGGAGTAAGCGTTATTTATTTGTTAAAAGAAAATTATTTAATTTCAACATTATTCGGCATTAATTTCAATTTTTTTTTAGGCAAGAATGAGTATTTCAACTGTTCATCACCATCAGTTGAGCGTTGCGGCGTTCCATATAGTTGTTGTATTAATGCAACTGACATCAGTTCGGGTTTGGTTAATATTATGTGCGGCTATGGCGTTCAAGAACACTCGGTTGCGGCTGCCAGCAAACGTATTTGGACTAGTGGTTGTATTGAGATTGTTCGAGTTTGGGCAGAACGAAACCTATATACTATAGCAGGCATTGCTCTAGGAGTTGCTCTAATACAACTTTTTATCATATATTTAGCTAAAACTCTAGAAGGCCAAATAGATCTGCAGAAATCGCGTTGGAATGCGTGAGTTCTTTTAATGTGAAAACAAATGTAGGGTACCATTGGTAGCAACATTTCTATATCGTAAACATGTAAACTTTCCATTTTTATAGGTATGTTAGTTATTTTAAACAATAGTGTTTATAATTTTTATATAAATTTTGAATAGAGAGTATATAAGACAGTATGTTGCTCTTTTCGCTCAAACGTATTATATATTGAAAATATTGAATTTAAAACGCATTTAATACATTGATGACATTTTTTTCAATAAATCACAAACGAGTGAAACTGTTTTTATCGTACAAATCGTGTTCAGATGTATTTGTACTTTATGATAACACGTTGGTGCTGCATTTAGCATTTTCTTACTCTAGTACTAAAAATAGATTGTCAGAAAAAAGACTTGGTTTAATTCAAACTGTAGGCCGTTTTAATTGTATTCCTTTGCACTGTTAATTTTTCTCGAATATATGCAATATTATTGTAAGTAATTTTAACTACTATACCTATGTATTACTGCAAATTGCAAAAACAAGAAACACTCGTAAGTTTATGTGTTCATTATAATCATTACATATTACATTATATTTATTTACAATATATTTATAATATACAAATTCTTTTTATAATTTGGCACACACGCATCTCAGAATTAATCAAATCATTACATCATCTTCAAAATTTTTAGTGGGAACTGATTACAAAATCATTTGGATCAATTAAAATTCACAATTTCAAAGATGTTCGACCAACAATTGATTTAAGAAAAATAAATGTAATATTAATTTTAGTAAAGGGACCGTACTAAAATTCTGTTGATTAAGAAAAATACTTTGCCTACACGCAACAAAAGTTTTTATTAACTGTGTAGCGTAATTAACAAAAGTGTGAGTAAATTATTAACATTACTATATGTAATATAATGGTTTTATATAAATTTAGTATATTCTTTAAATTTATATATACCAAATATGTAATATAAAGCAATGCTTTAATGAAATATAGAGTTTGTCTTTATGCAATAAAAATAATAAACCTATAAATTTGTTTTAATGCGATCATATTACCAACAGGCTTATATGTAGTAGTTTTTAAATTGATAGTTATAGTTTATACAAAAGTTAGTTCAAGAAATATACATATATGTCCAAGTCATCAATACTTATCGACTCCTTTTCAACTTTCTTTCTGACTTCTTGGAGTATTGCTTTACGCTTAGCTATCAGCATTTTAGACCTTTTTGACCGCTCAGCTGTATCATTCTCCAACCGCAAAATTTCACCAATTCGTTTTCGTAGTAGCAAATCAAGTTGGTGCAGCAATGACACCACTGTTTCAGTAGTAGTAACAGATTGTGTCAGAGGTTGTACTATTTTATCAAGCGACTTAGAGAGAAAATCCAAAATACCAGCTTTCATTATTGCGAAGTTGTCACATCCCTCCAGGAATAAGGTGTTTTCCTCCCAGTGATGTTTTGCTGAATTGGGTCTCTCCAGTCTTATTTCCATTCGCTGCAAAATTTCCTCGGACACTCGCTCATTATCAGGCCGTGCACTATTTCGGCTTAATGCCAATTTTAAGTCACACTCTAAGTAAATTTGTGCATAAGCACACTTGTTCTGCCTGCACAACTGATACAGTTTATATCTCATACTACGATAGTAATTATTGTCATCACATAGGATTAGGAAGTCGTTGCATTTTTCAGATAATTTTACAGATTTAATGATATCTCTTGCTATATAAGCATTATCATTTAATTCACATATAAGCGAGTTTATATTTGCCAATATTTTGCTACGTTGTAATTTTAATTCTATTTCCGCATTTAGAGTATCATCTTGTGCTGGCAGAAAATCGTCGTAACAAAGATGAATGACGTTGAACTGTTGTTGAGGTATCGATAGGATCCACCTACTAAATCTACTTTTTCCAGCAGCTGGTAAACCAATTAAGGCTACGAGGCAAATACGTGTCGACATGAATGGAACAATACTCCCTCTTAGTTTATAAAAAAAAAATCTTATAAATAACACTAAAACGTATGTATATTAATTTTTCACTGATCTTTATTTTAAGAGTAGGCGGGTGTTTGTGCTCCAGATGCCGGTGTAGGTAATGAATTTAATCCTGCTACAACTACCTTTGAAGATGATGCTGAAGCTTGGTCCACTTGTTTCTGGGTCGTTTCAAGCTCTTGAATTCGTTTTTGGTTTATGTCCGTTTGTACTTCAACATAAACATTCATCATTTTTTGATTAAAACGAGCGAATTTTGTTACACATCTATCTATACAGGTGTTCTATAAATATTAAATGATTTATTTAACATAATAAATTGATTATGATGCAGTATATTAATTACCTCGGCATTGGTTAATTCCCGCTCATAGAGTGTTTCTACACATCTCGAGAAGCACAATTCCGTGACTTTATTATATAGTGTCAGAAAATCTTTAAGCTATGATACAAAATAAAAAGCAAATGTAAATTATTACAGTATACATAAAAATTGTTAATAGTACCCACATTTCGTAAATTTGGATCCATTGAGAGAGATTCTGATATTTCTTTGCAATTACGGGAAAATAATTCGTGTTCGATGTCAGCTGTTATGAATATTCACAATGATATACCTAAAGGCTAATAAATATTACGTCATATAAAAATTAAGTTATTAAACCGATATCAGACAATAATGGTATTATCAATATGAATTGTTTATCAGGTTTAAACCTTAATATCTAATTCAATTGGGTTTATCTTCTCCACGTGTAGACCTTATGTAAAAAACTGTTAGTTCCATTAACCGGATGAGTACTTACTCAACTTAACTTAAGTTCCCATCAACAGCTGGCGTTGACTTCAAATGTCATCGTTCTCGTGTTTTCCTTTGTTTATTATTTTCCGGCAAAATATCGTCAACATTGTTGTTGCTCCATACCACTACAATCATGAAAAACACCGTCCTTCACACAATACTTGCATAGAAACTATAAAAATATACAAAGCGCCCGCATATGACGTTTTCGAGTTTGGTACACCCACTTTGTATTGCCAATTGACCATTCGTAGCTGTCAGTTTTCTTTCGAGTGGCGTGAAAATCACAACATTATATTGTGACTAAATAAACTTTGTTACTATTTATGTCTATTTTTGAGTACAAATTTAGACTTTGTGAAGCTAAAAAATAAAACCTAAGCAATAATAAAGGTCTGAGCATTATTGAAACAGAGAAATAAAAGTATAAATACAGGTAGGTTTAGGCAATGGAACGTAGATATATAAAACCAATTTCGCCTCGAAATTAATATGGCGGCCATGGCTCAAGGACAGACGTGTTCGAAGAGGCATGTGAAAAACGTGTGAATATATGTATATACATATTTATATTAAAACATTGCCCTTATTTTAACCATTTATTGTTTTGTGTTGACATTTCGTAGGCATATTGGTAGAATGTGGGTACTCTCTAGCAATTGTGAAAAGCTGCGCAATTTCCTTTCACTTTTGCTTTAAATTTGCTTGATTAAGTAACAACTGAAAATTTAAGATTTCTAAAGAGGTTTTCTGGTTTAAAATATCGCCAACTAATATAAAAATGTTTGTACTTCTTCGGAATACCTATACTCAGTGCTCTCGTTTGGGAATTATAAACAAATTCACTTGCAGAACTAATCTAAATTGTTCTGTTCCTCCTAAAAGGACTGTATCAATTATTGGTGGGTCTGCAGTCATAAATCAGAGAAGTTTCTCAGGTGAGACGAAAAAATAAAAAGGCAAATTTCATTATATTTTGATTACAAAAACGTTCGACACAGTGAAAGTTTTCATTACCGTTTAGCAAACCAAATTTTCCACGTACGATCCCATATGTTATATGTACATAAGTATATATTGTTAGTGTACAGTATTTGCAACATTCAATACATGCGTGGCTACGATTCGAGTGTTTACAATTTCAGCATTGCTGAATACAACTATTTGCTATTAAAAATAAAAAAATGTATATATTAAAACTAATACCAAATTTGGGAAAAATCTATGATGAAACGCTGAATATTATTCGTAGCTACACTGGTATGGATTTCTCTTATAGTGTGCATGCAACTCCAACCAATATTTAATATTTATAGGTATGCCAAAAAAACTAACTCATTATTAAAAAAATTAAAATTGTACGAAATACGAAATCAACTGGTTTATTATTGCAAAACTTTGTGATTAAATGTACATACTGGAGAATAAATCTAACACATTGTTAAGAGTATTCAGATTACTTTATCTTAACTGAATTTGTAGGAGTATATAGCTCTTAATAAAAAGTGTTTAAAGCCATACGCTTCCCACTATAACCTTTAAGAAAGACTATCAAAATATCACATGTTGGCATACATACATATGTACAATATAAATTAACTAATTTTTTTTTTTAAGTTGAGCACTGACGTTGTGGGATTTATTGAAATAATCTAAATGCCATCTAACTGCAAAATCATGCAATGACGAAGCTAAATATTTTAAAAGATAATAACTGATTACTACAAAGACTTTTTGTTTTATAAGATATGTTTGAAATAAAAATCCTTAATTACAGATAAACCACACAACCAAAAAACTACAGATAGTTTACTGCAAGAAAAGATGGAAAACAAAACTGAAAAAATTAATGTAAATAAGGAAGAGTTAAAGAAACGTCTAACGCCACTACAGTATCAAGTGACGCAAGAAGCAGCTACAGAGCGACCATTTACAGGTGCGTGGTTAATTTTGTGTTACAAATACTTAACGGAAGCAATATTTTTTGAACATATACATGTACCTCTAGGTTGTTATAACAAGCACTATGAAAAGGGCGTATACCGTTGCATAGTTTGCCAGCAAGATCTCTTTAGCTCGGATAGAAAGTATGATTCAGGTTGTGGATGGCCCGCATTCAATGATGTGCTTGATAAGGGCAAAATAACCCTGCATCGTGATGCTAGTATTCCAGGTAAAGAATGAACAATGAACTTAAGGTTAATAGATATTTGCCTGCAACTGTTGTTGTTGATACTATATATGCGCGTACTCTAGTGCACGAGTACGTATGTATGTGTATGCATATTGTAGTTACACGCATCGGTGGCAAATACAGTTAAAATTACATATAGAACATTTGGTGATTTATAAATTTATTTTATATCTTGTTTTTGAATTTTTTGAATTGCTAAGTATTTTTTATGCAATTGTATCTCTTTTGCTTTCCAATTTTTCGTTACCTATTTAAAATTGAATCTGTAAAATAATAGGTTAACCAGGTTTAGAGCAATTATCAATAGCATATCATTTGACAGCAACAGTATACATTCTCAAATTAGTTTGGTAACGATTTAATTATTACTTTCTCAACCTCTGATTTTATACTCTGAACAGTGTAAATTAAGTTTGCCAGGGAGCTTGTAACACTCTAGAGGAATCGTTGGAGATCCTATTAAATATATAAGGTTTAGCTATGTCCGTCTGTTTGCATATAGGCAAACTAGTCTCAGTTTTTTGAGATGTCGCTCTGAAACCTTGCACCCGTCCTTTTCTCCTCAAGAAGCTGCTCATTTCTCGAAATCGTTTAAGTTGCACCACTAAAGCATATTTATTGCTGTCATATAAACTGAACGATCAAAATCATATCCTTGAATGAAACATTTTTTTTATTTAAGGATATATCTTTCTTTGGCACGGTTGGTTTTCTAAAGCAATGGTGCAATCTCAAGTGTTCAGATCGAACCACTAAAGCATATACAAGTTGCCATACAAACTAATCTATCAAAATCAAGTCCTTGGATGGAATCTTTAGAATTTGTGAAGTGTATTTTCATTTTTATTAAATTCCTTATGAGAGATACGTAACTATAAACTTTAATAGATTTTCAATTTTATTTTTTACTGAGCAATAGGTAATCCCCGACTATGTATAATTAAGTTTTTTTTTTGTTTATATACATACGTACATTTTTCCTTTTTTGTAGAATGTATGTTCATACTCGTATTAGTATGACATTTGCGCTCCTAAATAATTAAATTTAGTGATTTGCAACTACCGTTAACGCTTTGTAGATGATGTCTTGTCTTCCGTTCATAGTAAATATGTGTATATTGGATGTAGATTTTATTGTATTCGTTTGCTACATAAATAATACCTAGACAATGGAATTGTAAACGAGAGTTCCAGCTTTTTAATTTTTTTTTGTGCGTGTGCGAATGCGTCTATTTAAATGTATGTTTTATCCGTCCAAAGTTTTGTAAATTTTAAAATTTGAAATTCAACGAGTTGTTGCAACATACAAACAAAATTGATTTCCCTCGTTAATCTATGTTGTTCGTTTCTGTACATACATATATCCATACGTACATGTTTCTATAGTGTATTATTAAAAATTTTGCTCCCTTTAAATAAAAATTTCTCTTCCTTCCTTCTTTTTAACTTGCCGCAACACTTAATACTCGTATGTGTTGTAAAAACACACGGTTTGAAATTTTAAATAACTGTATAATATGCAATTGAAATACTGTACTCAAACACTGGATAATTTCTAAAACTAAAACTAAACAAATTATTGAATATCAATTGAATTTCTAAAAACCTTTTCTACATACATACTCGTGCATTGATTATTACACCGCGCTTTTTACTGACACCCATGCACAAATTGGATAAATTGAGAAATTTCAATACACTTATACATATGTAAATGTGTTAATAAAAAGTAGTAGTAATTTCGAAAATGTTAGGCATGGTGCGAACTGAGGTGCGCTGCTCCAAATGCTCCGCGCATATGGGACACGTTTTCGATGATGGCCCGCCACCAAAGAATCTACGCTACTGCATCAATTCGGCGTCGATTGATTTTGTACCGCTAAAGCCCAACAGCAACATTGCCTCTGGTTCACCTTCCACAACTGCTTCTCTCTCAAAAGGGCATGTGAAAAAATAATTATCTGTTTACGTTTACATTTTGTTTTCATAATCTAAACAAGCAAATTTGTTTATTCCTATTTAGTACATACACAAAAATGGTACATATTGTTATTTATAGAAGAAACTAATATTAAATTGTATTGTTATGTATAACAATTTAAAAGAGCGAATGTATTTTTGATAGAAAATGTAATGTGGATCATGATAAATTTGCCTTGGGTATATAGTTAATGAACATACACATATTCACTATAATGTATTTCTTTTAGAAATTCGATATTTTCGTATGAATTGTCATAAATGGATATTTATATTGGTGACATTTTTCTTCAGAGAGGTAAAATATATTCTACCAGAGCGATATTTGGATTTAATTTCTCTTGACTATGACGTTTTTCATAATTTTTATTTACATATACATACATACATGCACATATGGGTACATAAATTCATTTAAACATTGACTAATTCATATACATACATATATGGTTTAAAATTAACGCTTGCTGGTGTTTTTATTTTAGTTTGCTTGTAAACTATTTGTTGACTTGATCCATGTGGTTATAAATTGTGGCAAGCGTAGAGAAATTAAAAAATCTCGATAATTTCGATTTCGATTGGTGGCAAGGTTGCGATTTTTTTAAAGTGAAAATATTAATATTTTGATGGTTTTAAGTTTACCGACCAGTGCTCTAGAGTATTGAAGATGATGTATCTGTGCGAGCTCTAGTTAAAAATGGTTAATTCTAACACAATTTAGTTTTTAACTAATTAAATGCTTGGGATTAAAGTTTTTTGCGATCAATTTTGTTTTGTATAAATTGTTTTCTTTAAACTGTATTTGGAGTTAAAAATTATCTTTAATTAAGATTTTCTCGCTTACAAAATAAAAGAAAATTTTAATTCAAATGTTAATTCAATTATAGTTTTTTATTTCAATGCATTATTTGCAGTCTTACTTGGTGGAACTTCTTTCTTTTTATGCTTTCCGCAAAATTTTTCTTAGTACAAATTAAATGCAGAGATCGAGTCGCGATAAAGTTTGTTAGTTTCGTGCACGAACGCTTTAGAAAGCAAATATACTACATTCTATGCCTATAACTTCAATTACGTTATAATAAATCGCACTACGAGTGCATCAAATACTTTGTATCCTGATATGTTCGGCCACCAAATATAAATAGACTATAGTATTATTTCTTTTGTTTATATTTATTTTTTTTTTTTAATTTTCAAATTCATGTCTGTACCAAATGCTGCTTATCAATATGTTATTAAAAACATTGTTTTAAAACTAAAATTATATACAGTTGTTTATATATGAAATTTTGACTTTGAAAATAATAAATTTTTTTCGTATATTTTTTCTATTTCTCCCTTTTTCGCTTTTTATACATGTGCCTGTACGGGGGTCTGAAAAATTTACACTCATTACAACACATAATTATAAAATAAACGCATTAATGTTTGCTAATACATAATTATATCGAATAATGCACAATCGCATATTAAAATCTATTGCATACGTCATTCATAAAATAATTGATATGTCATAATATACATATCGTTTTTTTTTTGTGTTTTCAAAACTTGTTAAACGATGCTAATACTTATCATAATTTTATATATAACAAATTAACTGTAATCAAAAATAATAAACTGACATTCTACGTAACTCATTCAATGCACAAACATTTACTGAGTTAATTTTACTCTTTGCTGATTTTCTATTTAATAATGCAATTTGCATTTATCGTTTACCCTAATCATTTCTCTTCATTCTTCTATCATCGCTTCGTTGTTATTTTTATTTCTACTTATTTTGCTGTCTATTTTCACTCTCATCGATTATTTTTTACCAATGCATTTCATATTCTGCTATACTATTGCACTATTCATTTGTTCAACGTTTGTTTTTGTATGTGTCAACATTTTCCGTTAATTGTTTTATTTCTATTATTATTATTATTTTTTTTTAATACAATAAAATATTTGTCCTTTGTGTCCTCTCAAATAAAATTATTAAAATCAAATAATAATATGGCTCTATCAAAAACAACAAAACATTAAACCCAAATTTAATTTACACCAATTGCAAATTAACTGAAAAATGCAAAATTCAACTTGAATAATCGTAAAATACATCTCTATGGATTGTGCATAATTAACATCCTTTGTATTTTTTACCTGCCCATCACCAAATATAATATGTAATGTATACAAAATAATATGCTGTATTTATATACATACTATTTATAAATATAAATGCGTACATATAACCCACTTGTGCAAAACAAATCAATTAAAAGGGGGTAATATTTTACTACTAATTAAACATCCAGAACGCATACGCACAGAAGTACGCTGCGCTCGTTGTAATGCCCATATGGGGCATGTCTTCGAGGATGGACCCAAGCCCACTCGCAAACGGTATTGTATAAATTCGGCTGCAATCAATTTCGTCTCGGCCGACGAGTTGAACGATACCAATGGTGTAGGTTTCACCGAAAGCACGCCCACATCCCCCACCACGCCCATTGTGCAGCAATAACGAACAACATGCGAATGCGAATACCTGAAATGGATAAATGACGAAAACGGTACAAATATCATCGACGACTATGCTGAAAATTGAATTAGATAGTTGTGAAATTTTATTTTACATACATATTACTGTATGAAAATAAAGTATGAATAAACAAGCCAAATTGTGGAATAATGGCAGTTGCCAAATATGATTAACTTCTCAATAATAACAAGCGAAATTATCCACAAGAGAATCAGAAAAATATTTTGTTTTCAATTCAATAATATGCAATTAAATTGTGGTTTATTATAATCGTTAGTATTTTAAGATACCATAGCTATAAATTAAAAATCTGTAAATGGCGTATAACCTTCTGGAAAATATGCCTAATAAATTGCAACCAAAAGTATTCGTATATACATACATACATACATACACATAAAGATAGTGTAAACTCGTCTATTTTTGCATATATATGTGCGATATGTTTGTAATGGGCTGTTAACATCGAAAAACGGAAAATTAAAAAATATCCGCCAGAAAAGAAAACGTAAATACTTTTTCAAACAATAATAACAATTATGTTAAACAGAACCTCTATTTTCCAGAATTTTATTGCCCATAATTCCAATGTATACCAAATATTTGTACGTAATTTTTATTTTACATTTATTATATTAAAGTTAAATTATTAGTCATGGTTGTTAATAGTCAATTAGCTTCTCAATTGTTTGTTTCACCATAAATTGTCAACTTCTTGTACCTATGTAAATAATGTTCTTCTGTTATTATTTTCTAAACTAATATAATAAAGAAAGAAACTTTGATTTTTTTGATAAAACCAAAAACATATTGTTTTTATTTATTTTTATTTCTATCGAAAACGAATAATAACAAGTAAGCACAAAGCCAAGGATATACTTCCAGATGTAAGCAAAACTTTTTATAAAAAAAATGTTGCATAAGAATTTAACTTTCATTATGCGACGAAAAAGTGAATGGATTACAATCACATTTGTTATCCTATTAACTTTTGCTAAAAGTCAATTCATTGCTACATTGCTTCGTGTTCATGCCATTAAATGAAATTTGACCCGGTCCATTTAAACTGTGCGCAAACAGCAGCGATAAATAAATTTTCCCTAAGATGATAGAACATATTTTATATTAAAAATTTAATAACGAAGTTATTCGATATTTTGTGTTTCCAATGGAATCACGGTTGCAGAAGGTTTTTGGAGTGTCTAATTTATCACTATGACAATTATTTGAGTGGCAGAAATCATTTAGTGAAGGTCATGAAGTCATCAAAAACTTGCCTCATGTGAGTCGTGTGTAGATATCAATGTTGTTATAAGGCGCTTTAATACGTAATTTAGAGAGCCTGGCTCGAAAACTAGTATTTTATTAATTTTTTTTTTTGTTTTCTGTGTCACTATAAGAATGTTGTATTTCCTTATATGAAATTCCCCTTCTAAGCATTTCTTGAAAGAAAACGATGTTCATCTCACATTTTGCAAGTTCAGCTGCGATTTCATTCATCTTACCAGCTTCTAGCATAGTTCTTATATTCCATGAACCGAGTTTCCATTCATTATCCTTTTCGAGTTTTGACACAAGTGCACATTATTATAGTGAAAAGGTTCTCTCCGAATTTCAATAATGCATATATCTCACAGATTGACCAATATTTTAGGAACAAAGTTAGCGTAAGCACTAGAACTAAAACCAAATTTTCGTTCCTGAGATATAGAATTTCACCTAAGGATGAGCGGTTACTATAGTTTTCGCTTGCACGGACATATATATATATAATATCTACAGGACCCGCCACGTCGTACGTATCCTTAGAGACGTCGTTCAGTGCGTACCGAAAGCGGCATTGCTGCTATGGATCAGAGTATGGAAGAAAACCCAAATGAGTCCATCCGTCATCGCGCGCAACAATTGGAGCTGTGCCATCAACTTTATGAAAGGATCTTGGTTTGCGGACTTAAAAAGCCAAACGACCATCAAGCACGTCGCATGTTCGGTGAATGGGCCCTCAACGAGATGGTCACCGATCGCGATTTTAAGATTACAAGAAAAGTTGATTCAGCGAAATGATCACTTTTGATTGAATGGCTATGTTAATAAACAAAGTAGTCGTAATTGCGGTGATTATAATGCACAAACGCCGGTTACATCCTCAAAAAAGTCACTGTATTGAAGCTGTTTCTATGAGCAGAGGGAATTATTCGTTCATATTTCTTCAAAAATGAAGAATTTGACAATGCTGCAGAAAGTTATCGAAAATTGAGCCTATCGGCTAGAATTTATTCAAATCAACCGCGGTGGTCACTTGCCCTTTTTGAGCCATAATGGGTTTGTCCCCTTTATAATAAAACCAAACTCCTGACCAAAGCAATTAATTATATACACTTAGAAATCATATCATCCCTATTGCATATCTTAGTTATGGCATAGATTTTCATTAAATTATTTGGATGGAATCAAATTGCATTAAGATATCTTAACTTTTACTCAAGTTGTCGTTTGCACATACGGACTCTCGGACTTACTCGACTCATCATTCTAATATTGTCGTATATACCCTATATTTATCTCAATTATTTTTAAGTGGTATAAAAAGCCGTTAGGTGAACAGAACTATTATATACATGTTGCGAGAGTATAAATATGCCTCTTGATCCTGAAGATAAGTATTGCTTTAGGATCGCTGTAGCCAGGGACGTAATTGCAATACAAAAACTCAGAAGAGTGTTTGGTCTAAAGCATATATGTACACATGTATGTATGTATGTACATAGTTGGTGCTGATGTCATTTGTGGTATGTGCCTTACAAATGGTTCTACATACAGTTATAATTCTTTAAAACATTTTAAAAGAGGCTCCTTCTGCGTCGATGCAGCGCTGCCAAGGCGATTTCCAAGCATTGAAGGCATCACGGAAGGCATTCTCCGGAATAGCCTTGAGAGCCGAGGTGCATGCTGCTTGGATCCCCTATCATCGGCCTATTTAGGCAAGGAAACAAAAAAGTCCGGGGTGCCACATCTGGGCAGTAGGGCGGCTGCGGAAGCGTTGGGATGTCGTCATTGGTTAGGTAGCTGTTCACAAGAAAGGCAGTGTTGTGGTGCAACTTTCAATTGGCTGCGATGTCTTGTCGGACTCGATTAACCCTTTTTTAAGTCTCTTGAAGACTTCCACGTAAAACTTGGTGTTAACGGTTTTTTCCAGGAGGTATAAATTCATGATGGACGATGCCTTTGATGTCAAAAAAGACAATGAGCAACGTTGTCATTTTGGATTTGCTCATTCTTCCGGTCTTCATCAGCAACCCCTTCCCGGCGCGCCAAAAAAGGCCTGGTGCCACCGAAACACACCACTTCTTGCTAAAGCATCACCTGGGGAAGCCTGCTTAATCATATCAAATGTCTCTGTCGCAGATTTACCGAGTTTCACACAGAACTTTATCGCGCCCCTCTGCTCTAACGAAAGCTGCATTTTCGGCTT
Source organism: Bactrocera tryoni (assembly GCF_016617805.1). NCBI lineage: Eukaryota > Metazoa > Arthropoda > Insecta > Diptera > Tephritidae > Bactrocera > Bactrocera tryoni. The sequence goes on from NC_052499.1 coordinate 15,151,151, forward strand.
GCACCTCTCACAGAAACGTTCGTTAGCTAGGAACGCCCTCTACCGAATCCAATCGGTGCGTGCACGCTCCGAAGTGCAGTCGTGGCGGAAGAAAATCAGTCCTATTACTTTCCGGACAAACCCTGTATGTTTTAAGCCTACCACCGACCAGCTAATTAAATTTCTTCACTTTAGAAGGCAATTTCTACAAAAGGGTGAATCGCCAATAACCAATCTGTCCGACAAGTAAGTTGCAGAATCAGAAGAGAGAGCATACGACAGAAATGTTAGTACTAAATAACATTTATTGATTAACATTAACATTTTCTGATAAAACTCAGAATATACAGGTGTTTAACCAGTAAACACGTACACTCAGAGCACGCTCAGAGAGTACTCGGCAGGTAATGGGCTGCCAATCACTGATCTTGTTCATTTTGGCGAAGAGCAATACATTGCAATTGATAAGGTTATGATTTGAGTTAAATTGTTTACTTACGATTGTCCCTATTAACAATTTCATTTACAAAAGCAAGCGCGACAAATCAACCTGTTAAACGTTCAACTTTAAGAATCTATCAAGTAACAAGTACTTATATACATACATATGTATGCACTTGAATGTATATGTATGTCAACATATTTAGATCACAATGTTTAGTTGTTAATAGTTAATCAAATAAAAATAAAAAGTGTATAAATGAATTAAATTTTGCGTATAAGAAGCAATAACGGGTAAAGTAAGAGGTATACACTTATACTCGTAGTGTGCATGAACAGTGATAATAGCATGCACAGGAAGTATCCTCTAATTGTCTACTTAAGATGATTCTCATCTTAAGCCGATAAATTACCAAACAAGAATAATATGGAACTTTTGAAGTGCTACACTTACACTTACTTACATATGTACCTCCATAACCGTATATGAAATGCATATGAAGACTTTTGTTAAAAAGCAATACATGTTTTATATACGAACTGTTTCGGTACAGGTATGACATTTCGTACGCGACAATTGACGGAAATAGTCGACAAACGGCTGCATACGCTTTGGCGCAAAGAATCAACCAGTACACTTGGTCGCTCTCCACGCAGTTATACGAATATTTGAATACGTGCACGACGATTATCTCCTTGTGTCTCATATCAACGTCAAATAATTATGAAGGAATGGCTCAGAATCTCATGCTTATTGTGCATATGCGGTTTTGCACGCGAAATTCGTCCTTCAGAGCCATACTTAACGGAATATTTGATAAGTAGCAGAGCAAATATAACACGGGATGTGGTATTTACTCTACGATCCTACTATATCATGGTATTATAATATTTTAAAATTCTATGTTTAGATCAGCCAAAAAGTCTATCCTGTGGTGACCTATTCTTATCTATCCACACTTGTGCTAATATTTCTAGTCACTGATTTTCTGAGGTAAGTTGAAAATGTGTTTAGATAAGCCGAAAAAATATTTTCGTATTCACTTATTAAAGCTTTAATTTTCTTTTCAAAATTGATGTACTTGTCGGTTTAAAACTCTGAATAAGTGTTTGGTTACTGATAACGCTATAAGAGATCTTATATAATTAATTTACTGTAAAATAAGCACAGTTTATTCAACTTAAACAATGGTACTGCACCAGAATTTGATTTTTTAATATTAAAAATCGTTTTTTATTATTTTATATTCTATTTTTAAATATTTTGTTGATAAACATACACAAGATGGTACTATCAGTCTAATTAAATTAAATTTATGGTTATATTTTTGTGTTTGTCAGTTTGCTTCAAGCTTATATAATTCGTACAATAATTATTGTTTAATTACAGACCATGTACATATATATGTATGTTCATATATACGTATGTATGTGATGTAAGGCTATGTACAATCTTCGAACATATTTTTTAGTTCGGATCAAAATCAAGTTCTTGTATGAAAAACTTATTTGACAAGATATTTTCATGAAATATGACTTCATTATTCTCCAAGTTCAAATCGGACCACAACAAAGTCTAATCATAATCAAGTAAAGATCCTTTTAAATCCTTTCCGATATATGGATATGATATATTATATAAGAAATGCACATTTGAAGAATATTACAGTTTCGGTGAACCGAAGTTAACGTGGACTTTAGACTGGCATTTTTATTGCATTGTTGTCAAGTATATCATACACTCATCGCAAATTATTATTGAACTTTTTCTCAACACCGTAGTTATTCTGTTAATTTTTTTATGTTACGTGTTCTATAGCCGCAATGTCTGGCGTTACTTCTGCCAAAGCGAGTTTCAGTTGTGTTAATATACATAAATGCCTTACCGGTTCCACATGGTGTGTTATAACAAAACGCCTTGTTCACTAAGATGTACAAGTATAATGAATATTCATATCTGTGTAAACAAAATTATTGTACCCTGGCAGTAGTTGTGTGATATTATTTTGTTTTTTTTTTAGTAAAAAATATTAAAATGATTCTTACATCAATATTGAACACATGCTTGTGATTTGAAAAATTATTTATTTACATATATAAGTACATACATATGAATTGTTTGAATTTTTAACATAAAACGATAAAAAGTTACCTACGTCAGTCCAATGATACTAAGCTATCTCCTAACGGTTCAGCGGTTATCTGATGAGCAGCTTATAGATTGTGTAACTAATCGATTTTGCAAAAAATGCCTGCATTAGGACCTTCTGGAGGAATAAAAGCAGAACTTTACAAATTTTCACGTCTTTCCGTGCTGTGGTTCGGACGTGCTACGGGCACATAATGAAATAGCGTTTCAGTCTTATTATAAAGAAGATTATACATGCATATTACTGTTTATCTAATAGTCTAAATTTATATACATACATACATTCAATAAAACCCAAAATTCATGTATATGTATATGTATGTATACTTTTGTATCTTACATACACACAAGTATATACTATGAGCTTTTAATTACAATATATGTATGGAGCGTTCCAAAGTAAACAGGACTTAAAAAAAAAAAAATGATTTTTTCTGCAAAATCAATTTATTTTATTCAAAATAGTGTCCTCCTGCTTCAATACAGCTTTTTGCACGGTCCAAAAGCATGTCGAACGATTGTTTTAGCTCGTTGGCCGGTATGGCCGCCAGTATGCCGGTGCAAGCCTTTTGTATGGTCTCTGCGTCTGCATAACGATTTCCCTTCATGGGCAAATGCATTTTTCCGAAAAGGAAGAAGTCGCACGGTGCCATATCAGGTGAATACGGGGAGTGTTTAATGGTTAAAATGTGATTTTTGGTAAAATAATCCTCCTTCGATTGTTGGATTCTGAGCAAGTTTTAGTCGTCAATCAATTTGTGCGGAACAAACTGTGCACACACCTTTCGTAAGCCCAAATGTTCGGTCAAAATGCGATAAATCGATGTTTTGGAAATGTTCAATTCCCGTTCCATGAATTTCAATGATGATTTCGGCTGATTTTCAATGAATTCACGCACAGTTTCGATGGAATTTGCGGTGATCACGGATTCTGATTGGCCCACATGTTGATCGTCATTTATGCCCTTACGACCTCTTTGAAAACGTTGAAACCACTCGTGCACTCTGCTACTGGATAGGCAATTAACGCCATAAACTTGTTTCATCAATTGAAATGTTTCGGTAAAAGTTTTACCAATTTTAAAACAAAATTTGATGTTGGCTCTTTGTTCGAAGCTCATTTTCGCACCGATAACACAAGCATACTGACACTTAAAACGCAATAACTTCACTTCCAAACAATGAAATAACATGAAATTCTCACTGGACAATCGATAAAGATAGCAGATTCTAACGCACCAGTCGACATATACATAGATGGCGGCACCAGGGTGCGCTAGATTCAAAAAGTTTACCTTGTGCGGACCTTCTATGTACATATGTATGTACGTGCTACAAATAAAATTCAAATAACTTTTTGTATTTCCATATTTCTTCATATAGGTACAAACCCTTGATTATTTTGATGGGTTCTTGTGGCACAATAGTAGCATCGATGCTACTCTGGACCACCACATTAACTGCCTTGCAAACACTTGAATTTTTTTACGGTCTTTATTTGGCCTCCGAAGTGGCTTATTACACTTATATTTACGCCAAAGTGGATAAACGGTACTACCCCAAGGTCACTGCCCATACACGAGCGGCCATGTTCATGGGTAAACTAGTAGGAGGCTTTTCCTCACAGCTACTCATTAATTTGAAGCTAATGAATTACAAATCGTTGCATTATATAACATTAAGCAGTAAGTATGAAATGAAAATACCAAACGATGCATGAAGTTAGTAAGCGAATTTTTTATAGCTCAAATCTTTGCTACATTGTGGGCCTTCATTTTGCCAAACGTGGATAAAAGTTTATATTTCCATCGAAAGCAGGATGTGCATGTTGTGCAACCGACGGCAGTTGTTAACTCATTATCTATGGAGTTACAAGATGCAAATTCAATTAAAAGTCAGAGCAAAGAAAGTGTTAAACCAATTTCACCTTTAAACTTGCTGTGGTCACATTTCTATAATGCCTATAGCAATTTAAAGGTAGTCCAATGGAGTATTTGGTACGCGGTCAGTTTGTGTGGTTATTTGCAAATCATCATGTATATGCAAGTGTTATGGATTGAAATTGAGCCGAATATGGAAATTGCTTGGAATGGTGCAGTTGATGCCGTATTAACAGCAATGGCGGCTCTAATGGCTTTGGCAGCTGGGTACATTCATGCTGGCAGATTGAAACCACTTCAAAGTTTATTAGTTTTGTCCATTTTTGCGGCAATGGAGGGAGGAGCTATTTTACTTTGTTGTCGGACGTCGAATATATACATCTCTTACGTTGCCTATACACTTTTTGGCGCCTTTTATGCCTTTAGCATAACTGTAGCGAGGTATGTTCAAATATTTATGTGTGTATATACATATGTAATTATCCTATAATGGGTATTTTTTTCATGTTCAGCGCTGAAGTGGCACGTTATCTGGAAGAAGAAAGTTTTGGACTAGTATTCGGTGTGAATACTTTTATAGCGCTTGTATTTCAAACACTTTTAACAATAACGGTGGTTTCAAACTCTGGTTTATCTTTGAACGTACGTGGCCAGTTCACCGTGTACGCATTTTACTTCATCGGTGCGAGTGTTATTTCCATCTTATTTGTGGCTGTAGAATATTTCATTAAGAAAATTACAGAAAAGCCCACAAATATATGTCTGGAGTAGTTTTTTTGTAATTCTTACTTAAAAAACGATTTGCTATATTAGTAGCTCGAGTTTTGTAGGTGTATAAATAAAGTGATGATCTACACATTTTAATATTTTGGGTCGTTATCTTTGATATTTACAAGTTTGGATATAATTGAAAGCAGTTTAATATTAAACAACGTAAAAGGTACGCACAAAGACACGACTAAAGATGACTCTCCAAATAAAGACTTTATAAGCACGCTGTAATATTTGCGCACAAAGATAATAAATTATTATGAAATGATATGATAAATTTTAAGTCATACTTATGTATGTACATATATAAATTCTCAATGGAATAATTGGTGTTATGGTGGAATAACCAAATAAAGACTTTATAATTATGATATAATTATAATTCATACATATATATGTACATAGATCCTAATGAAATAATTGGTGTTATGGTGTAATAACCAAATAAAGACTTTATAAGCACGCTGCAATATTTGCGCACAAAGATAATAAATTATTATATAAGTGGCCCACAGCTTATTTTTATGATAAATTTAATCAGTTCATTTGCCATTAAATGAAAAATAATAACAATTAAGCAAAAGAAAAGTTGATTAATATATATTTTACAATGCTCTACTAATATAGCAAGTGAAATAAAGCTCGTAGAAGTACAGTCTTATATTTACAAAGGCATTAATTGCAGTTGCCTTACTGGAATTTTGCTCACAGCTTATTTCATGCATCCAATTGTCTATGTAATAGCGAAGCCGGTTGCTTGAGTAACGGTACTTCTTCTTCTTCTTAATTGGTACTAGACATTTTTAATTCTTAAAGCTGACATTCAGTAATAGTTAGAAGCCAGTTGTAGTGTGTTTTTGAGTGTCGAGTTATCAGTGTACTAATTTCAGTAAAATAAACTCCCGTACAACGATTGAGCAGCAGAAATTGGTCATAAACCATTACAAAAATTTAAAATCACAGCAAAAAAACTTTTCCTTTTTGTTACAAACTTCGTGGTGAACTTACTGCACCCTGTTAGAGGTATATTTACATAAAATGCAATAAAATTGATTGGTAATTGCCAGTTCACACATGGACTCTTTTGCCTACTAAGCGGTTTTTTGTAGGCGAGGGGACGACGAGGAAAAACGAAAGGACCGTGCCTCCTCTGCTCGGGTGGGCGGTTTGCTTTCTTCTTCGTAACAGTTGTGTTTTATAATGATACTTGTTCTCTGCATAGAGTGACACCAAAAGAGAATTTATCGAAAATGAGGGACAAAAGAGTCCCATGTAAACGCCAGCTATTGAATTACCCTATTGAAAAGGTACAACATCACTATTCGTAGCAAATTTTTGACAAGCTACTCGCAAATCAGCTGTTATAGCGCATTCAAAATCGTATGTAAATAATTCTTAAAAAAAAATGCATTTTAAATATATAATAATTTTGAAAAATAAAGAGTAATCATTTAGGAGCATGAATGACATAAAACGTTTAAAGGATCAACAACGCGATAAACATCCTGGTTTCGACGCATATTTAAATTGCATGACTAGAGCACTTTTCTCAGGTCTAGCTTCGTTTTGCCTGAGTAAGTTTAATTTCCTTCCAATGTATCAATTACATAATTTATAAATAAACTGTGAAAACAAATATTTTTTCTTGCAATTCGTTCTTATTTAGCTTTTTCCGGTAGTTATTTTACACAAAAAGTTGTACGTACAAAAATTTACTACCCTATTCAATACAGCGTGCTAGTGTCGGCATTAGCGGCAATTGGTGTATCCTACATGACCACTACAACGCGCACTAAAGCTTGTCAAGCAGCTTGGATGGCAGCGGAAGATAAGCATTCTGTGCTGAAAGAAGACATTTATTAAAGGAGTATAAGTGAAATTTAAAAAAAAAGATATATAAATAATTTATAAAACATACGCTATTTATTAATTATATTTGAATATATTATACTAACAATGTGGTTTCGAAATTTTGCAACAGTTACGAAAAAAGGGACTTTTTTACTTCTTAAAACTTTTCCGTTGAGGTTCAATGTAGAAAAAAGTTTATTACGTGATTTTAGGGATCATGATATCTCAATTCGATTAAAATATGTGCAACACAAAGGTGTTAAAGGTATTCGCAACAGAAAAGGTGCTTACGAGTCGATTTCAAGAGATGAAAACGGTGAACAAGCTGCCATGACCAAAGATTTAGGAAACGATGGGAATAATGATGAATCTGTCAACTTGGATGATCGGTAAATAATACAACAGATTCATACCATTAATACACATATTTATATTTATCATTTATTATATTTTTCCTTTCATACAAATCTGCCTCGTTATATTTACTTGAACGTTTATAGAGCATATGAAGAATTGGTCAGCAACGTCATCAACATATCCCCCACATTTTTATCTCAAAATGTATTTATTATACAACCATACGTCAAATGGGGAAGTGAGCGAAACACCTTGAGTACTCCCGATGATCAGTTAGAAGAGGCAAATGCATTGATTTCTTCCTTGCCCAACTGGAACGTTGGTCATTCAATTAAGATACCTCTCGAAACTCTAAATCGAAAGGAGCTTTTTGGCAGCGGGAAAATTGAAGAACTTAAAAAACTTCTGCAGAAGCACAATACTAAACAGACTTTAACATGCTTATTTATAAGCAAAAGCACATTATCATTTGCTCAAAAACGTTTTCTGGAAGACACATTCAAGCTGCCGGTCTTTGATCGTTACATGGTTGTTATACAAATATTACGTTTGCATGCGACTAGTGCAGAAGCACGTCTTCAAGTAGCCATGGCTGAGATCCCCTATCTTTGGGCACAAATGAAGGATGCAAATCCATCGCAAACTCGAAAGCAGGGTTATTTGTTTACTGATACACAAAGACATATTTTAAAAACCCGTGAACGTAAGTTGAAACAGGAATTAGAGCGGATAAGAGATCACAGGTTTTTAAAATCTTCTTTAGTGTTAATAACTTTCAATCATGATCGCATTTATTTATAGGAAACTACTTCGTAATAAGCGCAAACAAAAAAACTACCCTGTGATTGCTGTGGTTGGATACACAAATGCCGGAAAAACTTCACTAATTAAGGCCCTTACCCATGAGCAAAGCATGCAACCACGTAATCAGCTATTTGCTACACTTGACGTGACAGCGCATGGAGGCTTTTTGCCGTGCAATCTCGAAGTTATCTATATGGATACGGTGGGTTTCATGTCCGATCTTCCCACTGGTTTAATTGAGTGCTTTGTGGCGACACTCGAAGATGCTATGCTGGCTGTGAGTATCCTTCACATAATTATCAGTAACCTTTGACATAAAGTAGTAAATTGCACAAATATGTCTCCCTCCAAACAGGATATTATTTTACACGTACAGGATGAATCACATAGATGTAAAGAAGCACAGCGGCAGCATGTGCTAGCTACATTACAATCACTTAAAAATTCCGTTGCTGTAAATCAAGAAATACCTCCTATTATAAACGTCGCCAACAAAATCGATTTGACGTCTTCACACGGACATCCAAAGCCGTCCAAAGATATGTTTTATGTATCAGCAACTGAACGTACAGGTCTCAAAGAGTTGTCATTGGAAATAGAACGACAAATACTGACTGTGACGGGGCGGCGCAAAATAACGATGCGTGTGCAGAATGGTGGACCAGAGGTCGCGTGGCTGTACAAGAACACCGCTGTAACAAATGTGAAGGCCGATAATTCTAGTGCCGAACACTTGCTAATAACGGTGGTTATAGATGAATTGGCAATGCAGCAATTTAAAAGGGAGTTTTTATCAGCGAATTATTCATAGCGCAAACACATAATTTGAACAATAAATTGTGATAAACAAAAAGAAATATATTTTGATCTGTAATTCAAACCATACCACTTAATTGCTATTTCAATAAGGTATGTTACTTTCCCATTCATATATTTACATATATCAATATTTGCAAATATATTCATACACATGTAACTTTAAACTATTTTAATTTCAATGTATGGTAATATACAAATGTAGCACAATTATTTTTTTTTTATAAAAAATATATAAAAACAAATACCAAACGGATTACAATCAACTTAACTCGTGTATTACAAACCATCACAGTTTTTTGCGATGACAACCATGTCATCATCATTATTTACTATAAACTAACTAAAATAAAATAGGCAAACATTTTTTTAAAAAATATTATTGTGCCTTGCTAATAACTAAAGGAATTGATATTATTTCAATAATTAAATAACCAATGAGAAAACATTATATGGCTTGTTAAATGCTTGTAATGCAAGTAGCAAAGTAGTAAGACTTGTGTGCATTTCGATATAACATCTTATTGCGATTTCCTATATTTTTACTTATTTATATAATGTACATAAATACGTACCAATCCAAAAATGAATAGCTGTTACAAATACATACATATGTATATGCTTTTGCAGGCGTGATCAAAAAAGGGATTACCGAAAAATGATAGGAATGATTACGAATTATTTATTTTAAATATGCTTCTTTGTGCGTAATTATAAGTATTTCAAAAAATAGAAATTATTGGTGCCGCTGACCGTTCAATTTTCCTTTTCTGTTCAAGAAATTTTGAGTTATGTATGTATTTAAATAAATGTGGCAACAAGATGATCGTTATGGGAGTAACATTTTTAAATTTGTGAATGCATAATAAATCAAGTCGTACCGATCGTTTTGAAATTTTGAACACTATTTCTAAACATAATTTTCGATGAAATTTTTTTCAAATTTGTTATTTTGTTCATTTTATAATATCAAATTAACCGATTTTTTCGCAAAAATGCGTTTTTTCCTTCAAAGTGTTCCTAAAAAGTAAAAAATTTCGAAATCGCATCAAAAATCATAGTTTCACACGAGTTATCCCTACTTCCCGCTTAACCAAAAAATTATACCGCGTGCACGAAAAACATTTGTTCAATGCACCTATGTAAAAAACTAAATAAACAAGTCGATGACTAAACGTAGTGTTGGCAAAACAAAAACTAATACTAAAAACACAATAGCTACGTGGCAATTCCGAACATGGGAAAGCAGTTGATTTTTGCTACGTTGTTTTAATAGTTATAATTTAGATGGCATAGAGTTCATTTGAACGCTTGCTACCCGGTAGTATTGTTTGAATGGCAACAGCTGACAATAGCGCAATAATTCAGCTTCCAGCGTCCGTAATGGTTTGCCAGGAGCATGCTGCAGTATTCCACTCTCTTTGTTCTTCTGTATATAGCCAGCTTGTTGAAATGAGTTTAGTGCAATGTTCAAATTATCTAGGGCTAGACAATAGGGATGCACATTGGTGACATGCTGTTGTTGCATAAGGTTTTCTATGCGCTTTTGCATGTGTATGAGAACATCTTTAGAACTGAATTCTTCAGATTTATTATTGGAATGTGCGGAGCAAGTATCAAGTGGAAACTATTGGAAATAACATAAAATTTATTGTTATTAGTATTTATTGTTTATAAAATATTATATTCCTATAAGTAAAGTTAAAGTATATTGCTTTTACCTCATTTACGGTCACAGCTAATTGGTAGTAGACGCATAGAAAAGGTGCTAATGAAGAAAGTATAACTTTCATACATTCATTTTCGTTAATAGATATTTGACCGTTATGTGACGATATTTTTAGGATGCCATTTTTTGATAGTAGCAGAAGATTTCTATTGAATTCCTGAGACAATATTAAAGAATTGTTAGTATTAATATAGACTGCCTGTATTAATGTCATTAATTCAATGGCTCTCACCTCTATATCTCGATTTGACTCAATTATAAATTCGTGCTTAAAAATACCATCCAATAAAGTCACACGTTGCAGTAAGTTTTCTACTACTTCATCGTAGGTGCTAGAATAAGCTGTTGTTTCATCATTTCTACCTTTTTGTTGGTCTGCCTTCAATTGCAATGCTGCTAATATAAGATATGCCGGTCGCGCAAGCCAAAACATGCAGGGATTTATGTAAAGTTGCAGTGCCAATGTGGGCACTGCCACTGCCATGATCTGTGGCAAAAGCGCGTGTGCCTTCAGTCTTTTAGTATCGATCTCTTGTGCAAGTTGTGCAGCAGCGACTTCAGTGAATTGCAGTCGGGCATTTTGAAAATGCACGATATTCGAATGTATTTCTACGGTTTCAATTATCTCAAATTTAAGCCGGTTCATATCGGTGGCCACATGTGCACCCAATTCTTCGAAAATACACTTTAGCTCAGCAATGCCAAGTGCTAATTCGTCAATGTTAACCGAACGGTCCACATACAATTGACTAGCATAATATAAACACAGCAAGTTAAATGTACTAATAACGATGCCTCGCTGTTGTTGGTAAATTACCTGTGTTATTCATATGATGAGATATATAAATGTAAAATATGCAAAAATATACACTGTTAAAATCATACTTCAATATGTATTCTTACCTCATTGCCTAGTTTTTTAATTAAATCCAACTCTTTTCTGTCTAGTTTTTGCAAGTGCGCACCCACATTAGCACGTTGCATTCTATCTGCTCCTGTGTGACCAAAGAATTCGCGTACAGAAATTGGTGCCCCAAAATCTAGGTACATTCTTCCAAAGCGTTCATCGATAATTTTAAGTGCTTTAAAAAATCCTTTTGTCGTTTCTTTAGGTTTTGGCACGCCAAGTAATTCATAAACAAACAATTGCTCTTCTAGTAAGCGTTCATAGGATACACTTACTGGCACAATGGTCACATCCGTCACTTCGCCCGTAAAGTAGGGCAATAGTGCCATTGATAGCAAACCTACCTTTGGAACGAGTGCCTTGAAATTGCGGCTGCGCGTGCCCTCTATAAAAAATTCAACTCCGATGTGATACACAGATATCAATGCATACATATACTCGCGAAAAATATCCCAGTAAAGCTCATCATTTGAGAATGAGCGACGCATAAAAAATGCACCGGTTTTTCGTAACATTGTCCCCATGCCGAACATTGCATGAAAATCTATAAATCAAACAAATTAAAATCTTCCAATTTAAACACACAATATACATGATTGTATATTGATTGTATTGTATGTAATTAAGCAGCAACAACATCTCCACTCACCCATTCCTGCCGCTATACCAGGTATTTCAATATCATAGTAGAAACAAATATATGACATTAATACAAAATCCATGTAGCTCCGATGACTGGGCAAATAGCAAACGGGGTTTCGTCCTAATTGATCCCGAACTCTCCGAATACTGCGTGCATTAACGTAAATCCCTGATAGGATACGTTTTGATATAGCTGTTATAGCCATACCACACCATCGTATAATCGCTAAGTTACGCTCTAATCCAATTTCATCTATTATATCTTTCACCTGCTTTTCAATCTGCTTCACCGAGCAGTTATTTACTTGAGCATAATGTTCGATAATTTTGCGTACTTTCTCAGTGCGAAATACGTGTCGTTTCAAAGACTGCGGATTCAGATAGCGCTCGAATTCATTAGCCACTTGAGGTTTATACTCTTTCGTCATCACCAGCTCTTTACCTTTACCGACGATGTTCTCAAAATCATCCATGTAAGTAGCGCCACTCGATGCTGCCCTAGAAGTTAAGGGATCTGGAGATGATGGGGATATCCCCGTCATCTTTCGGGCTTGACAACTTGTAAGTCCCAGCTAAACGATCAATGGAAGATATACACGATTCTGCAAATGCACGTATTTTAGTGAAAAAGAAACATAAAAAAATCAACATAATATATTTAGCGAAATTTTAAATTGCAATAAATGTACATATCTAGTATTAATATTGTCGATTTGATGAACATACTTGCTTGTGAATTATATTGTTACACAGATATGACATTTCTATTGGCATGTAACACTAAATTAAATTGAAAATTTTCGAATCAAATACCCAGTACGCAAAACATATTATTATTATTATTTTTTAATTTATTTCTATTTAGCAAAGTATAAAGCAACTTGCATGTGTTCGTATATTCTGTTGACAGTTTTGCACCCATAGTAATTTTATTGCTTGCTAATGTTCACTGCTATAAAATTTGTAATTGTGTATATGCAGAGATATTTCAATTGCTCTACGTTAACTGTAATAGCTTAACTGTTGCTAACATTGGTTCACATACCCATATACATATGTACATATGTATATAAATAATATCGACTCGATATTTGATTTTCTATTTATCCATTTATTTATAGATAGACATATACTACTATATGGAAATGTTAACTTTTGGATTCCTTCGCCAGTTTCTTTTATCGGAATAACGTTGTTTTAATGGTTCTAGTTCAATAAGCTCAAGTGATGTTCTAAAGTAAAAAGCGATTATGGTAAAGGTTCTAACCAAAGCTTCGAATTATTTTAATGTAGTATTAACCCAATAAGTTCAGTTTAATTTAGTTCAAATCGTAAATAAAATCAAAATGAAATGATCATGCAAAAGTTATGCACATAATTTTCAAATTATATGAGTGTATTTTAGACTTTACAAAAACTCAAAAATGTATTCTATATACATACATATTTGCATATAAGTTGGAAATTATATTAGACAGGAAATAGATATGTATGTATGTATTAAATCCACAGACCTTAAATATATTTGAACTAGTTCTTTGGAATTAATTAATTCAAAAGCAAAGGTTGTAAAACATAACTTACATTTAATTCATTAAACCAACGGTATCCGGTACTAACTATAAAAATACAAATGTACATACATATGTACTATGTATTAAACTGCTCTTCAAGTGCACTTGATATTACCGAAGCTCTTGCATTAACATTTTTTGATATCGTTTACAGCAATTAATAACCACAATGTAAAAGATACAAACATCACATGCTTTTTTTATCAACAATGAAAGTAGAATTTTTCTCTTTTGATGCTTGAAAGACATTGCAATGTAAAATATTGTCCTTATTGCCTAGCTACAAGGCATGTTGTGTACATCTTAAAATTAATTTGCATATTTTACGCACAACTGGCATTATTATTTTGAGAATGTTATTAACGATTTTTCAACATTGCTTATACAATAGATTTTTTCTTTCCCCTAAATGTTATTTTGCAAGGAAAAACTGGATTTCTATTACGCATTAAAATTGAATAAATTGCCCATGCCAAGTAGTAAAGTTAGCAAACTATGGTACATAAACACCTTCACAAATGCAGCAAATATTTTTGTATAAGCAAATGTTCAGAGCTTGAATCGAACCACTGTAATAAATAAAATAAAATAAATGTGTACCTGAATAGAGGAAATTTATGTATGTTTTTGTTATTCACTTTTTCGCTATTTGAAAAAAATTTGAACTGGAGAAGCCAGGATGCTCTTAACTGATCACGTTAGGAAAGGTTTGTCATGCACACCCACCAAATATGCAAAACCACATATACACGCTTATACATACATATGTATACTAACATTTGCATGCAATTTAGTTGAATGTTTCTGCATACCTTTACGTAAGTTTTTACACTTTAAGACGAAATTATTTGCTTAGCTTTTTTGGATGTTAAATATTTAGTTATAGCTTTAATGTGAATAATTAATAGAATGTAAAACTTGCTAGCATCGAATTCCGGTTACGCGTTTCGCGACAGAAATACAAACAATAGCAACAACACGAAGAAATATCAGGTGTAGCGAAATAACAGCAACAATAACAAATCGCAAAGAAATTTACGGCGAATTGAAAAGTGTTGCTTTTCTTAACTCCCTACAATTCACATATAAGTAAATAATTTGAAAATTTGAATAACAAGCAACTGCTTTCGATTATTCATAAATGCATACATATTTTTGAAATTTTAAAATAGAATAGTTTTTATAATTTACTCTCTACATTCTACAAAATTGTTATCAAATCCATGGTAGCCTATACCATGATCAAATCGGACGATTTAAGACAACTGACAACACTGTATATTAATGCATTCCTAATCATCATTATCTTATAGTATCATTCATACTTATTGACCATAGTGAAACCAGGTGAAACCAGCCAATTAAGTTGAATGGAGCTTCACATAAAAAAGTGCCAACGCATTTTCACACACAGTTTTTTACCTGCCTGCAATATCTGTTAATGAATAGATGCATATACATAAGTTAATGAATAGATGCATAATTACGCTGTGGTTCGTTAAAAATTCAATAGATTAAGTTTCTCGCAAATTTGCATTTCATCTTTAATCACGACAACGATGAGTGTTCCAAGAAAGTCGACCCTCTCTACACTTATACAATTGTTGCATATTATTTTGGACAAAATTTTGGAATTTATACTTGGGTGGATTCTGGGTGTTAAGCGACATGTATCAGCACCACAAAATAAGGATTACGAAGAACTACTATCGTCCAGTGCAGTGAAGCTTGCAGGCCTTATAAGGGAACGAAAATTACAATCTTATGATCTAGTTAAAGCTTATTATGAGAATTTACTTGTTGTAAATCGTGATATAAATGCTGTTGTTGACGGTCCATTTATAGAAGCAATTGAGGAAGCCAAGTTGATTGATGAACGTTTTAAAAATGGCGATATTACCGTCGAGGAGCTAAAAAAAAAACCATTTCTTGGAGTACCGTTTACTACAAAAGACAGCACTGAGGTAGAAGGCAAACTACATACACTCGGTTTGGTATCACGGCGAAATGAACGTGGTTCAAAGGATGCCGAATGTGTGCGGTTAATGAAAGAAGCTGGAGCTATATTTTTGGCAACTTCAAATGTACCAGAAGTTAATAAATGGATTGAGACCCGCAATATGTTGATCGGTCAAACTAAAAATCCATATGACTACAGACGCTCGGTTGGTGGTTCTTCGGGTGGGGAAGCTGCTTTAATCAGTGCTTGTTGTACCGCATTTGGATTGGGCACAGATATTGGTGGCAGCATTCGTATACCAGCATTCAACTGTGGAATATTCGGCCATAAACCCACCAAAGGTGTAGTCAATATGCGTGGATGTACATTTCGAAGTGGAGATGAAGAAAGCACAATGGTTGCCGCAGGACCAATGGCTCGGTATGCTGACGACTTACTTGAATTAATGAAAGTATTAACTGGTCAAAAAATGCTTAAGGAACTGCAATTAGAAGAATCAATAAATTTAAAAAGTTTGCAATATTTTTACGTACCATGTAATAACATGATACAATGTAATCCCATTGGAAACGACGAACAAAATCTCATGAAGAAAGTTTGCGAACATTTCACAAATTTATCAGGCTCCGATGTTAAATTAGCTACATTGCCGCATCTAGAAATGACCGGAAAAATGTGGCGATACTGGATGACACAAGAGCCAGCAAACTTCAACAAATTGCTGGGTAATGGAGAGACACTTAATCCATTTATCGAATTATTCAAAAAACTATTTGGGCGGAGTGACTTTACAATGGCAGCGATCTATTCCTTATTAGATGCTTTATTGCCACCAGAAAATGAACATAAAATACGGGAGGCAACAAGGATCTGTAAAGAAGCACTAGATGACCTACTCAGGGATAATGGTGTATTATTCTTCCACAGCTCACCGCGCACCGCTCCATTCCATTATTATCCTTTAGTTAAATTCACCGATTTTAGTTACTTTAGTATATTTAACGTTTTACGTGTACCAGTAACTCAAGTACCAATGGGTTTGGATTCAAGAGGCATGCCTATGGGTATCCAAGTTGTGGCTTCAGAAATGAATGATCGATTATGCTTACATGTCGCCAAGGAGTTGGAGAGAAAATTTGGAGGGTGGGTGAAACCATACAAATAAATACAATATTTCTAAATGTTGTCCAAGTGTACTTTTTACTGTGTGACCACTGAAGTTAACTTCACTTTGAAACAAAGTAAATAAAATATATCCTTTTATAGGCTAAAATAACAACTGGATGATGGGTTTATATCAAATTTAATGATTAAATAAAAATATTATATAATTAATAAATTCATATAATGTAAAAACTTGTTTTATTTACTTCAGTTATTGTATTGTTCTAGTTCTACTAATTAAGTTGGTAAAACATCTAATAATTAACACAAAAATAAATTAAAGAAATAGGAGCAAACTTTCAAATTACGATAAGAGAAGTCGACCAAGTCTATAATTAGAATTTAGGCTGTGTGCCAACAGGTAAATTTTGTGTCTTATTTCGAGTCTGAAATTTTGCCAAATGAAATTCAAAAAACATTATTGTCAAGAACTATCTCTTACATACATATGTATCTATTTAATATAATCAGAAAAAACAAAGGAATCAAATATTTTACTATTATATCCTAAAATTTCAAACTTTTAACCGGTTTGCACATAACCTTAGTGATAAAATTGAAAATGAATAAACATAAATAAAAAATTAACAAACAGCTGCTTTCCTATCGGCTTTATACTGAAGACCTATAAGCCAAAACAACAGGAATAATACAATATATTTTCAATATTGATTTTCAAACCTAAAAACATAATTATAAGTGACATAAATGTATTATGTTGCGCACCAATCAAAATGTAGCGTCTCAATTATTGAAGCAGTTTGTTACGAGGCAAAGAAATTATGCGACGAAGTCACGACAGAGTAAAAAGGCGCAAATCCAACTTCCACCAGATAACTCGAATGGCCTAGATGTTCCTGTGGAGGAAACCATAAACGCCCACTTTTTAAAACGGGAAATAGGTTAGTGTTTACAACACAAACGGTGCTAATTTTCAGAACTTAATGATACTAATTTTTTAGGCTCTACCCATCGTAAATGGAGTAGCATACTTATCAAGTATCCGGAATTGAAAACTATAAAAAGGCAAGATGCCGTAAATACGGTAAAGGTTTTAAAAATGATGAATTTTGATGTAGAAACCATACTCCAAAAGCCGGTTGTGTTACATCAAAATGCCCTTACATTGGAGAATCGCTACGAAGTTCTTCATGAATGTGGTTTTCAACCCATTACTCTTATATTGCTATCAAAATTTGTAACAGTTATTAACAAAACTGTCTCAATGTTGAAATCATATGGTTATATACCCTTTGAAGTGAATGTTTTGCAGAACTTGTGTAATTCTTTTAGTAACGTAGAATTATCTGTGAAAACATTTACAGAACTGAACGAGGGTATGCATATAAAACATATGCGGGAATGCATACTAAATGCTTACCTTCGACAAGTTTTGGACATGAACGATAATGATATAAAAAAGTTATGGCAAGTGTATTACCGCGTTCGGCATCGTAGTTTCAAGTCGGTTCAATCAGTAGTAAAGGTGCTACTCGAAGATCTACAATTTCCAAAAGAGCGTATAATAAAGAATGCTTTCTTACTTCACGGTGATGCCGACAACATGAGTAGAATAATTACCGAAATAAAACGAATAGACGGTCAAGATATGCGTGAAATTGTATACCGACGCCCAAAGATTTTGATGTCTTCCTGTGATGGATTATTAAAAACACTTGAAAATGTTAAAGTCTTCGGCATACATGAATCGGCAATAACGAAATGTTTGGAAATTCTAACACTTGGACCTGATACCGTACTGGAGCGCTTGAAAGATTTGAATACAATTGATGAATTCAAAGTTTTGGGCACCAATCCACGAGTGCTGCGTCTTGTACATTACCAAAACAAAGCTCGCTTACGTTTGGAATACTTGAATCAACTAAAAGTGCGTTGCGCTTCGCTACACATTCTTTCTGGAGGATCGGAGAAATTCGCTAAGTTTGTATATTATCTTTACAATTCTTTAAAATTAAATTAAAACAACTTTTTTTAAGGTTTGCACGTGAAGGTGTAGATCGCACAAAAGGCCGAGATGTTGTAGTTTACTTGGCAAATATAATGAAGGAAGACGAAAATTATATACGCGCATTACTTTCCAGACATCCCAATTGGTGCCATATTCCTGTATTGCAAGTTAAGCAATGTTACGATTTTTTGCGTTCAAAGAAATTTCCAATATTGGCAATATGTAATAATATACATCTACTTTTGTACCCCATGTAAGCCATTTATACAAAATAGTTTTTCTAATGTTCATTAATGATATAACTTTAATACTGTTTAGACAACGAATTGAAGAAAAACTTAACGAACTTCATGAACCAGAATGTCTTGAGGGATTACACTTGCCGGTGGATAACATTTATGATTTGGATAACAATCAAATGCTCACACTTATCCTTTATTTAATCGAATGCGAATTTCATTTTACCGGAGATGGCATTTGGACGGAACAGCAAACACAGCCTGTAGAAAATTTTAATAACTTACTTCCTGATTTTCCAGAGAGTTTAAATAAAATTTACAAATATGGAATTAAGCCCAGCCGAGCAAACCAATTAGCCAATAAGCCCATAGAACTGAGATAACCATGGCACAAAACTGATACAACAAGTTTAGTAATATATCAATTTGATAGAAATCGTTGTAATTTCCTAAATTTTTCTGAATATATGAGAATATCATGAAATTATTTAAATAAATCGAATTATATGAATATGTATACACACATATCCCGAAGATTGGAAAGTTAGTAAAAATCCGTACCAAAGAGCCATTGAACTTAATTCATATTTTTTTCATATTGACCTCGATGTCAAAATTGCGTCGAATTGTTCCACATCTCCGAATTTTTGGGATCTACAATTTTCTTTTCTCAGGAAAAAAAAAACTTCCAGTAAGAAAAAATGTTGAGAAACTTAACGCTACCACAGCAAAAAGTAGTTCAATAAACTACCCACATCCCATAAAATGTTTGCTGTGGTACCGTTAATACATAGGTACCAAATTTATGGATGATGAAAAATTAATCGCCAGAACTATGGACTTCTGTCAAGCAAATAAATCTCTCGCTATAAAAATAGTGAATATTTTGTATTTTTAAACGGCATGATCTTTTCATAGGCATTCCTCCTGTTATATGCAAATCATTTTTGCTACAATTTTTAGAATGAAACATTCATAGCTTTATTTCTCTTCATCTTCATGTTTAACAGTTATGGCTGAATGTTTGATCGAACAATTTTTAAGTTTTTCTAAAATTTCCTTGTAAGCTGGAGAAATAGGTTTTTGTACTACCTCCTTATATGTGTATTCCGAGTCTTCGTTGAGCTGCAGAAAAAAAAAATGTGTTAATATTAATGTTTACAAAATATAATACATAATTACATTTAAACTGTACGACATATCTGAATCGAATCCACGCATATCGCCGCACACAACAAACGGAATAAGTTTGTGATTTACACTCGAGTTTGTTTCATCTACTATTACTTGTACGTTATCAACCATTGGGTTTATCATTTGTGGAATATAACCGTCTGGGCAACGATAATTTTGACACACTACAAACGCTTCAATACTAGAATTTCTTGAGCTAGCTGGTTTGGCTATGGATACTTTCTCAAAGAAAATACGTAGTTGGGAATATAGCAAATTTGTGTCTTTACCGCGAAAAATCTTGGCAATGAAATTTCCACCTGTCATCAACACGTGTGTGGTAATACTAAGTGCAGCTAATAGCAACTGACTCTGGATGTATTCGTCGATATCGTGAAGACCGGTAACATCAGGTGCTCCATCACATATAACTAATTGTGCCTTTTGTGATTCACCGCCGAAATGATCAATTATGGCCTGCGCCGTACTTAATTTAGTTATATCGCCTTGGATCTGTGTAACACCAGGCAAGGGTGCCATAGCTTGTAAATCCACGGCTATGATTTTTACCTCCTCGTTGTCAGTGCGATTCTCGTAGAGACGTTTTGAAAGTACTTGGGTCCAACTGCCCGGCGCAGCACATAAGTCAACGGCTCGTGTTACATCTTATGAAGAAATATATGTAACTAATATTTGTAGAGAAACAAATACAAACCTTTCAATATGTGAAATTTTTCATCGATCTGTAGCAATTTAAATGCGCTTCTAGCACGCCATCCCTCTTCTTTCGCTAAACGATAATATATATCTCTTTTATCTTTTGAGGTCTTTCCCATTGTATATTATAAAACAAACTTCCTAAGGTAATAGATATTGTAAAAATTATATTAAAAAGTTCTGCAAATCGATTTAAAACAGATAACAAGGATGATAGATGTATTGTAATTCCATCATTCTTGTAAGGCAGAATTTTTAAACTCTTGTAACATGTTGCTATAGAGTATAATAGTTTTGCTCACCTAACAGTTGTGCTTATCAACAATATATATTTATATATTTATTTATATATATATATGTATATAATTGCTTAGATTCCGATTCTCTGGTTGACGTTATACATCTTAAGGCATTTCCCTGGCTATGATTCTTGCAATTTGGAAGAGCGTTCGGTTTTACTCGAATTTAGGGCTTCCTTACTAGTTCATTTTTGCTTTAGCATTTCTATCATTCTTGATCTCAGACAATGTCGTAGTTTTGACGTTCTCTGCAATTATACTCAACTAAACATTAAAAACGAACGAAACTATTAAAAACGTCAAAATATTTGTAACTTGAGTTGTCAAAATCAACCAGCACGTGTAGTTACGCGGTATATGTTAGCACTTAGTTTACTTTGCTTTTTGTGGAAAATATAAATAAGAACTAAAGATGTCTCTAATGCGGATAAGGTAGACTATGGAAGAAGGTTTTATTATTTATGTTAACATTTTTATTTCCATTATTTAGGAAACCGAAAACCCGTAAGGGAAAGCAAATATTGTTGAGCCGCGAACCGCAGCTTATAGAGCCAACACGTACTATGCTTTTCATTGATGGTCGCAAATGCGGCGGAGATATAAAATCTTGCATGAAGGATCTTCAGCAGCTACGTAAGCCTCTCGTAAAAATTTTAAATCGTAAAAACGATATTACTCCCTTCGATGATCCATCCTCTTTGGAATTGTGAGTTCCTTTTTTTGCAATTACTATACTTGTACTAACATATTTACCATAGTTTGACAATGAAAAATGACTGTGCGCTATTTGCATTCGGCTCGACATCAAAAAAGAGGCCAAATAATTTAATTCTTGGACGTCTTTTCGAAAACGAAATATTGGATATGATTGAATTGGGCATAAAGCATTACACTTCAATGCCTGAATTTAAAACAGAAAAAATCGGTACAAATGTAAAACCATGCCTCATTTTCAATGGGCCACGTTGGAATCAGACTGAAGAATTACGCCGTCTTAGAAACTTGTTAATAGATACATTCCATAAAGATAAAGTAGACGCTATTCGTCTGCAGGGAGTTGAACATGTAGTCAGTTTCACATGTACAGAAGATTTAACCATCTTGATGAGATCTTATAAAATAATGTTAAAAAAATCGGGTCAAAAGACACCTCGTATTGAACTTGTAGAAATTGGCCCTTCCGCCGACTTTTCAATTCGTCGAACAAAAATCGCTTCGGAAGATCTTTACAAACAGGCCAGGAAACAACCAAAACAGTTGCAACCGAAAAAGAAGAAGAACGTGACATATGATGAATTGGGAAATACACATGGACGTGTCCATTTAGGAAAACAAAATGTAACGAAGATACAAACGCGTCGTGTAAAGGGATTGAAGAAAACGCCAGAGGAAAAGCGCGAGAGCAGGCAGAAAAAGAAAGAACTGATAAAAGCAGCTGCCAAAGAACTACTGAAAAATGCAGAATAGTAAAAATATGTCTATTTATTATAGTAGATTTTAATTTTAATAAAATAGTTTTAAAGTTGTAATATTAAAATTGCTTATCAATGAATTCCACTAACGATGTTACGTATACGTCTGCTCTTCGATTCATAAAGAGCTGTTTCTAATACTTGTATCATATGGACTAAACTACTCAAATCGGTTTGCACCAACAGATCCTTGCGATTTCGTCTTTCATCCGAATGTATCGCCTGATCTCCATCTTCGAGAAGGTCTCTGTTTTCATTTTTCGGTTCGGTGTGTAAATATAACTTCATTGTTACTCGTATACTACTTTGCCGTAAGAGGCTTCGTGTAGCTAAACGCACCTCCAAACGCCATTCAATATTAACCAAACGATACGCTCGAATATTAGCAGTTTTGATGGACCCCTCAATAAAATGTCGTTTGCTGCTTACAAATTGTGACAACACTTGCATGACGTCATTACTATAGCCTTCCTCCTGTTGCAAACATTGCAGGTCGGACTCACTAGCATTCCCTTTAGTGGCATTAATGAGTAAGGCAATTAGTGCCTCAACTGCTTTTTGTACCACACCTGTATCTGTAGAATATTTTTCAGCAAGATACTGATAACGTTGAGTATTCGGACCAAGAGACAAGTACTCAAATGCTGCTTTGCATAGCTCCACAACATCCTCTGAACCACGATGGCGTAATAGTTCTAAATGCCTCCTTTGATCTGTTTTTAAGTTTAATAACATTTTAGTTTAAATTTTTCCAAAACGCAGTACAAGATTATATTTCCACTATTTTACCAAAAACAACCAAACTACAAATGTTGTTTACAAGTCATTGTAATCCATTCAAAACACAGCTGTTAACTTCGCCGTATTAACCCTTGCATACTAGTGTAAGAAAAATACCGATCATCTTCTAGACTCAATCATATAACAAGTAATTTTTTTTTAATCCCATTATCTATACAATAATCTTTACGATTAATCAAAACTGAGATAATATCTTATAAATTCTTTAAAAAAATTTGATTTAAAACTTTTTGTGCAGATATGTGAACCTCCTTTAAATATAACATATTTATTTACTCTCTTAAGTGCCGATGGGGCCCGTTTAGAAGAGTGCTATAGGTTGTTTACCTATATTACCAATTGACAGCTGTTCTGTTGACAATTGAGAACTATATAAATTTTTTCTGTTGTATTGTAAATGAAAAAGTTCTTGTTTAATAATAAATATCACGGATAAATTATCTCTGACAAATATAATAGTGGTTCCATAAACAAATTATGGATTTCGACAGCCCAGATGTTGAGAAAGATTTCCCTGGTTTATATGCTTCTGAAAGTGGGGATGGAAAATCCAAAAAGAGTAAAGAAGATAGTGATTGTAAGTGTATATGCACTTTTTAAATAAATAAAAATAATTAAATAACTTTTCTGCAGATAGTGAGGGTGAACACGATAAAGTAAGTAAAAAAGATCTACTAATTGGTAGGCGTAAAGATAAAAAGGAAAAGGGCAAGGACCGGGGATATGCAGCTTTAGAAGGTGAAAGCTCTCCAGAAGAGGAGTTGGATACGAAGTAAGTTAATGTCCTTCATGTAAATTCTTATCATAATGACATTGAATATTTAATTAGAAGTCCTTCGAAGTCAAAAAAGTTGAAAACGTTTAAATTCAGTTCGTCCAAAAGCAAGGAGAAACGAGAAAAGTCGCGTGATAAAGATAAATCAGAGAGGGAGTCCCGGGAGGAAGAAAAGCCAAAGGAAAAAGAGAAGACTGAAAAAGAAAAGGAACTCAAAAAAAGAGATAAAGAACGTAAGGAAAAAGAAAGGAAAGAGAAAACCAAGGATAAGGATAAAGAAAAGGAAAAAAAGGACAAGAAAGTTAAGCAGACCAGCAATGCTTCTGAAGAATTGTTTGAATTGGGCGATGTTCAGCCTGTTTTTGGTGTATCAATTAGTCTAGCCACTGAACGGAGTCGCTGCCATGATGGTGTTAATTTACCTCTTGTTGTGCGCGATTGTATTGATTACCTTCAGGAGCACGCATTGAAGAATGATCAAATATACAAGGTAGAACCATTGAAGACACGCGTACAACACTTTAAAAGACTGTATAATAACAGAGAACGGCAAACAGATACAGATGAACTCGATATAGCAACAGCATGTGCTTTATTGAAGTTATTTTTACGGTAATAAAAGGCGAATATGTCAAAATTAGAATTATTATAATATGCTCATTCTTCTAGAGAACTGCCAGAACCGGTTTTGACCACAGACTTAATATCTAATTTTGAGGATGCAGCATCAATTAACTCCCAGATTAAACAAGATGAGCTTAAAAAATTACTTGAACTACTACCCAGTTGCAACAGAACTCTACTCACTTGGATAATACTACATTTTGATTCGGTAATTAAACATGGCAAGCACAATAAATTAACGATTGAATCATTGGCGATGCTATTAAGTCCCCCTATGCAGATGTCACATCGTTTATTAGTTGCATTTTTATCTCACACTGGAATTTTGTTTACAAATGTATCCCTTATCAAGTAAGTAAATCAGATATGAGTATTCTTTAGCAAATTGATGATAAGATAATCTATGTGTAACATAATAAAGTGATCAGTTAGAATTCCTCGCCTCAAATAATGTTGCCAAGACGGAAGCCTAATGGCTTTAATAGATTTTTTAAATTGTTTATTAAGTAAGACGTGCGAAGGACAATATGTTTTGCTATATCAAATAATTTTTTTTACAGATACGTACCACCAATAACACCATCTAGCCCAAAGCTTCCAGAAACTGCGGAAGATATTCAAATAGAGCTACGGAAGCAAGAAAGCTTGCTTACACAGATTCATGCCGAAATGAATGCTGGATTTATTTCCAAAAAACGAGAAGAACAGTTGTGGGAAGTGCAGCGAATTATCACACAGCTTAAGCGTAAGTTACGTAGTTTTGAGAAGCGACAGGAGAAATCAATGGAGGAATCACAAACAGTCCCAACAAATGTATTACAAAATACCAGTGATGCCACTGATTCCAGCACCATAGTCCAACGGGGGCAAAATATGTTCAAGGAAGTCGATAATAGCTTGGTGAACCAAAACATGAACAGTAGCCACACAGAAGAACAAGTTTCGAATGTTGCTAATATTGAATCGCCTGAAATAACAAAGGCAAAATCTTCCATAACGCTTACTGTCAAAACACCAGTTATGCAGGAAGAATCAGAAAAGGTTCCAGAACCGGAAGAATCATCGATCAATGTAGATGATTCACATCCTGATGGGATTTACATTGATGAAGAATTGTCGTTCTTAATGGTGCCTAAAACTCATCCTGATTATTCTCAACTGATTCGTCTGCAACTAGAAAATCGTGAATTACTTCTTTGGAAGGAACAATTGCAAGCTCGTATAACTGCTGAGCGTGCTGAAGTCTTGCGACTTAAGCAGCAATATCAGCAGCAGATTGCTGCAGCAGGCGCCAGTAAGAGTGATATTCCTAGTACAGCTTCTGCCATTTCAGACGATGTTGCTGGAGGTGATGATGGTTATGAAAAAATAATAGAGCACTATGTACGAGAAAATGCCCTGTTGGAACAAAAAAAAGAAATACTTGCAAGAGAACTGTTTGATGAAAAGCGCGAATGCATTACTATGCAGGTTGAGTTGGAACTGCAAAACTTTTAAACAAACGATCCAATAAGTAGATTTACATACATACAAACACAGATGTTAAATTTTTATTATACATCTAAATTACGCACGTATCATTGTTACAAAATGTTTACTTTATTTATCTGTAGCAATTTTATCCCACAGCCATACAGTATATCCTTTGAATTTGTGATTGCTTTTGATTTTCTTTAACCTATATACATACATACTATATAGAACATAACAAATATACAATTCACAAACTAATTAAAATTGCAAAACTATATTGTATTTATCTATATACCATAAGAGCACTATTGAGATTATAAATATGATGTTACAAATACAATAAAATTAATCGAATATTTAAAAAAATATTTCAATTATTTAATACATATAGAGAAAAAACGTTATCTTTGCTTGAACTGAAACTATAATACCTTTCACAAATGCAAAAGAATCTGTTCAAGAACTTGATTTTGATCAGTGCGCTTATACCCTTTCCTTGGACAATAATTCATGCTAAATTTCCTGAAGATACCTACATACATATGTATTTAGACCTTAGAGAACAGTCTAATTAAAATTAATGCGTCTAATTAGTGAACTGTCAAAGTCTGATATTTCGAATTATTAAATTTTAATCCAGAGAATTGCGTATATGTACATACATAGGTATTTCCAATTTTAAATCATTAGTTAATTATATATTTGTAATATTAAAATGCCGCCAACTTCAAGGGCTCTGAATGTAAATAAGTATATAGGAAATATGGAAACGTCAAAAGTTTATCTAGTACATAGTTCTTGATTGCGCAGTCGCCGGCTTCTCTGCTGCGTATGTCAAATGTACCTTTCGTATACTCATATCGTATACAACATGCTGTTGTTGTTGTTATTGGGGCTTAGTCGACTTCGCCGCTTTCATACTTGCAAATTTATTTTAGAAGGCAGAAAAGTTTCCACCAACGTGAGTGTTTGTGCATAATCAGCAGCCAGCGAAGCAGGGAAAGATTGTTACGGAAGTCTCTAACTTTATTACACAAATCGAAATGTTGAAGCAAGTAACCAAACAATTGGCCATCCAATCCGTGAGGGGGTTTGCTACCACAAAGCAAGTGAGTACCAATTTATTTAATGCAAAATATATAAGACCAGAGAAAGATAGGCAACGGTTGAATTGTCAAGTACTCGCTGTTTACGTAATCGACAAACGTAATATGTACATACATATGTATGCATATTTATTTGACTTATTGCACTTTAACTATACTTGTTTTATAATTTAGTCGTGAAATATGCACACACCTACATACATACAAATGTAGGAATCTAATATATTGTAGTATTAAAATAACTGAATTTATTTTATAGAACAACTTCAAGGTCACCGTATGCGGCGCCTCAGGTGGCATCGGCCAGCCACTTTCGCTGTTGTTGAAGAACAATCCTTTGGTCTCCAATTTGGCCCTGTATGATATTGTACATACACCTGGAGTGGCTGCCGATTTGTCACACATTGACACTCAAAGCACGACTGAAGGCCACATGGGCGCAGATCAGTTGGGCAAAGCGTTAAAAAGTAAGTTTTTTACAGAGTAGGGTTAATCCGAGCCCATTTTTATACTTTTTTTTAATGATACAGTTATTTTTAAAAACCAATGCTACATTATAGTATGACATTTGATGAATATTATGTTAAATTTTCAAAGAGAAATGTTTAAAAATACGACAATGGCAACAACATTTCTTGAGCCTCTTGGATAGAAGTTGAATTGCGGTGAATCTCATAGTCAATCTGAAATCAAAAATTCAAAATTATGTCGTTAGATAATCGATCTTAAATTTTCACTTTGTGACAAACCCGGATCTGTTGTGAAAAAACTGGTTACATTTTTTTTTATTATATTCTGAAAAATGTGTAGAAATTTGGAAAAAAAAAATCTCCAGTGTTACCTCGTAAATGATGTATAAAAATAGTGTTTCAAAAGGATCGGTGCAGTAATTTCGAAGTTAAGAGGGGCACTGACTTTGAAAATGTTAGTTGTGGAGTAACAAGAAACGAAAATATGTATAATATTCTTTATTGAGGTTAGTTCATCGACAGCATTTAACAATTAGTATATACACTTTTCAATTAAAATAGTCTGAGTAGTTAGCTAAAAAAATAAAAATATAAAAACATTTTTCTAATCTAAGAAGGTATGATTAACAATGGTTGCAAAAGTTCAAACGGATTTTCGTATATGAATATGGACACTTATGTTTATGCATACATACATATACGAACTTTGATAAGATAGGTAAAATGTAAAAAAAAAATACTGCAGTATCTCAGTATCATGTGCTATCGTTTTCCATAGCAGCAGTGTGTGCATATGGAAATATGTTTATAATGTACAAACTTACATCAATATTATAGGTACACTTATTTTGAACAAGGATATGCATTAAAAAGCTATATAGCAGAAACTATATTAACTTTCATTTACTCCATGTATTTTCCTTTAAAGATGCTGATGTTGTCGTTATACCTGCTGGTGTTCCACGCAAGCCAGGCATGACACGTGATGATCTTTTCAATGTTAACGCCGGTATCATCCGCGATATTGCCAACGAAATTTCCAAAAGCTGCCCAAAGGCACTAGTGGCCATCATCACCAACCCTGTTAATACCTGCGTTCCAATCGCTGCTGAGATTCTGAAAAAGGTAAGATATATACATATATATGTATGTAAAATATCGCATATACATACATATGTATGTATAAATTTTATCAAACATATTTTATATATTCAATAAAGAAAGAAATAATAGCAATTTATTTTCTCATTTCATATTATACACAACCATTTATAAGCAAAAGTTGTTATGCAATGAAAAAGTAATCCATACTAATACGAGTTATAAAATTTCAGGCCGGCGTATATGATCCTAAACGTTTATTTGGCGTATCTACTTTGGATGTAGTGCGTGCACGCGCCTTTATCGGTGCCGCTTTGGGTGTTAACCCACAGCAGGTAGATATTCCAGTTATCGGTGGACATTCCGGTGTTACCATTCTTCCCATCATCTCACAATGCCAACCCGCTTTTAAGGGAGATCAGGCAACCATTGAGAAATTGACTGTACGCATTCAGGAGGCCGGTACTGAAGTCGTAAGAGCCAAAGCTGGCGCCGGTTCGGCAACACTTTCCATGGCATACGCTGGTGCGCGTTTCGCCGGCTCCCTGCTGAAAGGCTTGAATGGCGAGAAGGGCGTTGTAGAGTGCTCGTACGTGCAATCTGATATTACTGAAGCGACATTCTTTTCCACTCCATTGATATTGGGAAAGAATGGTCTGCAAGAGAATTTGGGTCTACCCAAATTGAATGATTTCGAAAAGAAGTTGTTGGCAGCTGCATTGCCTGAGCTGAAGAAGAACATCCAAAAGGGTATTGAATTCGCCAATGCTTAAGCGAAATCCCTCCTCAGCACTTAGTTTTTCGGACACATGAATATTCTGCCACATCCATCATCTCCGAAATAAAATTGATGGCATGAACATATTCGATGTATTATGTAACATTTTAATAAAAAAAACTTAAGTTCAATGGTCTCTACAAAATATCTAAAAATAAATAAAAAAACGATTGGTAGTACAAAGAAAACATTTAAATAGAAATATAATTAATATCTAATAGACATGGTAATATTTGATAATATGGGAAATTACAATAGCTTCCTTTTTTCTCACAGTTGTTATGTTAATAGTTTAAATTTTAATTAGCTACGGTCACAATCCGTTGTCAAAAAATACCCATATAAACGATGAACGATCAAAATCAAGTCTTTGTATGGAAAATTTCTTTGTTTGACAAAATAACGAACAAATTGTTTAGATCGGACTACTATAGCATATTGCTACCATACAAACTTATCGACCAAAAACAAGTTTTTTTATGGAAAACTTTTTATTTTGTGAAGGGTACTGAAGCAATCGAAGTTAACATGTTTTCTGTTTTTCCTAACGGATGACATAATGCTGTTATAATTTAAACCAAATACAAGCAAATAAAATAGGTCTGGGATAAGCAAGAATGCCCCTAAGAATCGTATGTATGTACAAACTTCTGCATATACCATACAAGTATGTGCCGTATTTCTAAAGATGGTGTATATTAGAAAAATAAATACAATTACAAGAGTTTCTTTTTCCCACTTACACAGAGAAATATAATAAATGATGCTTCGAAAAGTTATTTTAAGAGAAACCATTTATTTGTTGTATTATAAAGTGAAACTTAATTACCCAAAAATTTATTATTTAGTCATGGCCAAAAGCACAGCACTTTTCCGACTGAGATTTACTTTTATTTAAAATTATTAGGTTTTTACGCATTTTCAATATTCACAATCCGGCAGCAACTCAACACTAACAATAACAAAACGAATAGGAATTTTGAGTTGCTATTTTTCATATCAGCAGGCATACTACTACTATATATGCAAATAACATATGTAAGTATGCATGTATGTAGCGGTGTAAGCAAATGTAAACAGGAAAGACTTTGCGGCAGTTAGAGCTTGTAAAAACAAGCTACTCATGTAATACACTTACATGTGATTTAAAACTTTTAGTTATATTCACTATAAAAAACAATCACATAATGGCATTACTATTACATTTCCATAAATATTTTACGATGTGGTTGATTCGGAGTGGGTTTTATACTAAGATGTAAAATGACATTTCTCTCGGTGTATGACACACATACACTTGAAAACTCTTTACATGTACTATATATATGCACCAACACAGATGCAATCAATTAAGCTCAGTTAAAATCAATTAAGCATCCCCCATGGAGAGCTTGTTTACCCGCTCACTGCCGGCATGTGGATTTGGTGACGTGAATGCCCGAATTCGGGAAAGTGTGAGTTTTGTAATTGTTTTATTTCACTATTTTTCATCAGCCGCATGCAAATACCAACATTTTTTACGCATATTTACATACACTTACATACGAACGTACATTTTTTTTATTAAAAAGCGAAAAATAATTACTTTTTTATTAACAGACCATGGACCAAGAAATGGAATTTATGTAATAATATTTTTCAACAAATACAATTTTTTAACAATAACGATTTCTTAATGTTTCAAATTAAGAATATGAATTTGTACATACATATGTACATATCGTCACCTGAAATGCAAGTTAACGTAACAACATTTTCGGAAATTTACAGTGGCATGAATTAAACACGACATAAAATGGAGCATGAGTGAAAAAAGTTTTTAATATGTATTGGTTAAAACTGGTTTATATCTGAGCTCAGAACCTGAAAATGTTTGACATATGTAATATTATGTAAGTAATTTGAAGTAGTGAATCATAATCAATAAAACACTCAATTTCGAATTTTTTGATGAAACGTTATTTTGCATTTCAGGTGACGATATGTACATATGTATAAGGTCTAGAAAAGAAATATCTTATTTCGACATTAAATTAAAAGTTTTATTTAGCATAATTAAAAATATTATATTTAAGTGAACGCTTTTATAGGAACCCTCGCCCCTATTGGCAAACTACTGAGACAGTCGATTTTCATAAGCTTCTCTTGAAGCGAATTTTTTGCCAGAAAAATCATTCGCTATAGACAGGAACCGGTAGTAACCAAATTATAACGTGGATGCATAGAAACATTCCAACCCAGTAGAAGATGTTTCCCTTACTGGCTTGGTCACCGCGATTCGACCACTACCGTCTTCGCTTAACATTGTCGTAAGTGACGCACTTTTTATCATCAGTTACCTGTGTACATCCGCTTTAGATCGAATTAGACTTCGACTGGTCTCTATGGATGTTGAGAAGAGCAAGGCCGTTCAATCTGTCTTCGATAGTCGCATTCCGCGAGTAAGTTTACTGACTACGAATTTGCGAAACTGATCTTTTACTAGGAGCGATTGATATATTATATGATATATTGAGATATCGATGCACAGTTGTGTAAAACTTTTTTATCAAAACTATTTAGGATTGCAATGACTGTTTTTGGTTCTTTCTGATTTATGTTACTATCCTCGAACAGAAACTGAAATTCAAATTGTTTTAATTCTATAGAAACATTTATTAATTTAGGAATTTTTCGAACTCAAAAGACAATCGATACACTATCGAATGAACTATGCAATATCGTCGTTAACGATTCACCGCTAAAATAGAACACCCGCGATTTAAACCTCTTTGGCTTACGCCCCTTCTAGTGAATACGGCGGTTGAGCAGTAACTCTTGCTTAAGGTTTCAAAGTCATATGGGGTCTAAAGCAAGTTTTCACCCGATTTTATAAATTTTAGGCACAAAATAAAAGATGACACATTTGGCTATAAATGTGGTATAAAGTCAACTGGAAGTTCGAAAATCTTTCTATTAGGTATATGGGGGCTTCAGAAATTAAGGATCCGATTCAACCCATATTTTACATACATACAGGCATACTATTAGGAAAGGATTCTCTCCGAATTTCTACAATATACATATATCACATATATTGACCGATATTTTCGTTTAAATATTCCCAATTGTAACGTCGATCTTCATATTCGGTATATGAGGACATGATTTATTTTGGTCCGACTTGGACACTTTTTGGTCATAAGGACCGATAAATTCATTGGTGGTTGGTTTGTAATTTGAAAGGTGAAAGATTTAGCTGGAATTTAAAATTGGGGTTATATGGGAAGTAGGCGTGGTTTTAGTCCGATTTCGTTTGTTTTCGAAATGGAACATAGGAAAGTCAAGGTAACATTGTATACCAAATTTGGTCGATATCAGTCCAATAGGTTCCAGCCTTTGCACTGAAATGTGAACGGTACCACGCCCATCGTCCATTTTTGACCCCGACTCGTATAAAGTCCTGTCGCATCATCCTAGGTGTAAAATTCAAAGCCTCTGAAGTATTTATTAATTGATTTATCGCGCTTTTGGGAGTTTTTAACTGATTTAATAAATGGTGAGTGGGCGGGGTTATCACTCAGTTTCATCCAGTTTTACAGTGTCGATTGTGGTGTAAAATTGATATGTCTTGAGCGAATTTTAATATTCTACCTTCAGCCGTTTTGGATTTATGAACATTAAAGTTCTTAGAGAACGGAGCCATGCCTAATTTTTTTAATTCTTAGCCCACAGATGCTCCTTGCTACTGCGATCCCGTATTTCAAATATCACTTCTTTATATTAATTAAGTGCTTAGTTATTGCCCTTTATACGTTTTCGATTAATGACATTTCGTAGGTGTGGCAGTGGTCCGATTATGCCCATTTGCGAACTCATCCTCACTGCCAAGGAACTAGTGGAAATTTAATTTTTACTCAAGTTATCGCTTGCACCGGACAAACGGAAGGACGGAAAGATGGACAGACAGACAGTCACTCGGATTTCAACTCATCATCCTGCTCATTTATATGCGTTATCCATATCTAACTCGATCATTTTTAGGTGATACAAACAAACATTATGTGAACGAAACTATTACAATATACAAATGTTTCAGTAGGCAAAGTTTTACTTAGAATTTAATCGTTTTTAACTCGTGTGTAATGAAAATCACGCCTATGCTGTGCTCAACATTTAAGCATCAAAGTGTTTCCTGATATTTTTTTCCAGTAGCAGAGGGTGCATACATACATACATGTCTGCAAATTCGATTGCAATGTTCGTGGGATTTCGTCCCAATACAAATACTTACATACAAACTAACTAACATAGTACGTTATATGCATACGTATATTTACAAATTGCAATATATTGCAAACAAATAATGGGAAAAGGGTTTAAAATAGTTTACTTGTGTGTACACATATGTACATACATATGTAGAAATTAGAACCGTTTTAACATGCCACAACTTGCCACAACTTTCCACAACTTTGTGCAACATAAAACAGCACTCCTCCAGCCCATTAGGCCATTAAATGTACAACAGTTTAGTCATTTCGAACGCGATCACCTAAGGGTTGCAGACTTAATGCCCACGCGATTCGACAGCCCACCAGCAAACACAATCACTCAGCTTGTTTTTTGAAATTTAAACCCAGAAACATATTGTACGGTTTATTTTCGTCAAGCATATCGGTTAATGCGATTTGAAATGTTGTTTCACATGAAATGTTGAAATGCGAAATCAATAATAAGGGTGAAATTGTCATCATTGCCTTACTGATCTCCAGAAATCACCAACGCACATTAGAACGCTATTGTTTGGACAGAAAAAAAAACACCAACCGACATAAACACAATATCTGTCAATATTAAAGAAATAATAGCAAACCCTTTAAAAGGATTTCTCCCAAGACCAATTGGCAAATATGTATGTAATCGTAATATTTTTTATTACATACATGCATATGTACATATATTTATAATAGAGCAATCAACATCTAGCAAATTTCACACTTCTGTCAACTAACTTGGTTTGGTGTTTAAAGTTCATTTTGCGGGACTTCTCGGTGAGCATTTTCCTCGAAGTTTGCCTTAAGCAACTCATAAAATTCATTAGCTGATCGCAACAAGGCGGAGAAATAAAAGGAGAAGGTGCGCTTGGTCGATAATCTAGGTAAAAGTTAGTATTACTATGTAAATACATTTAGCCTTAGTTCATAAATGCTGTTACAAGGTTTTCAATGCATACAACGAGGACAAATTGGATGAAAAAAGTGTTGCTGGTTAGTTGAAAAGGGGCGGCGTGCGAGTGCCAGGCCGCAAGCCATCGCCCTTAGGGCCATTTTGGTCTCGGATGTTAACCAAATAGGTTTTATTCTGCAACTACGTGATTATTAAAATAAGCTCCCTTTTAACTAGCAGTAGGAGCTTTTTAGCCTGTCCACCATCAACACTATCTCAAAGTAACTTTGTGGTATACCCTGTGTTGTTGTGCTCCAAGACCTGAGATGTTCCTCTATGGTCCATTGCTTTAAACAACCCTTGAAGGAGCTGAACGGCCTGGGGCAGCTTAGGTGAATTGTGCTTTCAAACGGCCCCGAGCGGGCCAGCTCGTCTGCCTTTTCATTATCTCGATTCCTATAGGACTATATACTTAGTATGGACTTATTGCTGGTTAGAGCAGAAACCCACTTGTCATCTGCTCTTATACCCACAATTTCAGCATAAAATCAGGCAATATATTTATATTAGCAGATCTGCACAGTTTTGTAGTAGAGCGGGAAATATACCACCGGTACCGGCTGCTTTAAAAGGTTTGATAGGTTTGGTCTTTTGATATATATTTTTTTTAATATTTGCGTACCACTCACACTGTCTACTTGACCACCAAATGAGGTCTGATACGCATCGTAATATCTGTCGCTATTGAATCCTTTAGCCTTATTAAAGGCCCTGCAAAGTTCCATTGAATGTGTATTAATTAATTCCCCATTCATCCCTGGTATGTCTTCCTTCGGAGAGGGCATGTTTTTTCAAAGACATCAATAATCCATTGTGTGACTTGGCCTATAAATTCCACTGCTAAACCTATAACTGCCACAGAACTGATCGGATCAGAAACTGAAAGAATCCATATAGAGCGACTCAGATCGGTCACAATTGTATATGTGCTCCAGTTTGTAAACCACCGATATTAACTTTGTAATCGACGTACCTATGGTGGATTTCCCAGTTCGATAGCCTACCGCATTTCTATTGCATACATAAGACTAAGACTTCTCTTCTACGCCTATTTATAAAGTGAGTAGGTCCTTAGAGTTAATGAAGATAAACAGAGTCATTTCCCTAGCATTACAGTCCGAGGTGCCCCAGGCTGTATGATAGGAATTAGCATCTGCTCAAATGATAAGTTGCATACCTGTTTTTTCTGCGTACTGCGTGTCATTTCCAGCTCTCCCGAGGAAGGGAAAGATGGGGAGTTGAAAGACAGGTACAGTGCCACCGATGGCGATTCCACCTGTCTCCTCATACCCGCCTTTCCAGAACGTCATGCGGGCAACTCTCCGAAGGAGGTTTTCTCACGACCTGGCGGTGACCGAACCTGAACTGGACGATGGAGAATAACAGGTGAGCCCTACCATCTACAGACTCGAGGAATGTGTGTGAGCCTTGGTCTATACCCATAACTATGACGTTACCTTCTGTGGTGGTGCCACGATGGAATATGCCCCACCGGCTCGTCTCCAAGTCCGTGTTCTGTTTGGCCGATTTTGAACATCGACAAGTCCGACGTCAAGGGAAATGAGTTTCCAAGGGTTCTACCTGGTTACCATACAGCTGTTGTAATGGTTTGGTAGGGAGTCCGCGTTACACTTCTTCATTTCTGTAGCAAAAGTGTTCCATCAGGATGTTTTGGGAGACGCTGAAGCAAATTTTCGATGGAAAGCGTTCAATCTTCTATCAAGATTCTACTCCAGCACACAAGGCGAAAACCACCCAGTAAAGTCTTAAAAGCAATATACTTAGTTTCACAACTGCAGATGATTGGCCGTCGGGAAGTCCAGATTTGAATTCATTAAGCTACAATTTGGGAACCGAGTAGGAGAATACCTCACAGAAATTTGGAGTCTCAAAACTCGAGTAACGTCGCCAATATCAATGGAAACTATATTGATCAAAGACCGAATCGTTTGAGTGCCTCTGTAAAAGCAAAAGGTGACTATAAATTTTGAGTGCAGAAATAACTTAGTACGAGTACATCTTAACATTTCACCATAATCAACATCATCACCATCTGCCACCGACGGCTTGCTTGAATTTTATATTAACCACACTACATTTGGTTATCCTAATGATTACTTACCTAGATAGGACTAGATATGAAACGATTCACATTTCTAAACTCGCACTTGTGCCTTAGCTGATTTGTACACATAAATGTGGCTTATCAATAATTAATTGGTTGCATTCTCTTTACTATTATGTCGAAAACATACATACATACATATGTAATGAAATGTGAAATCGGAAAATCGTAAACAATTCAAATTAATTGCCAACAATTATGACTACTTCCACTCAGCGCCATTCAAAGTCTATTTCGCATGGAACCGAAGAAACGAGCAATCGTTCCAGGATGCAGTAGAGGTATAAATTGTAAAAAATTGGAAGCCACGCCCACCAAACAAGCTCTCTTCCTTGATAACTGGTGGTACGGTAAATGTGTGTACAATAGCATGGTCGCTCAGCAAATTTTTTAAAAAACAATTTACTTACTGTGTCACTATGTCACTGTCATTTGAGGACTTTGACCTCTCTAACCTAACTTTAAGCAGATGTAATATGTGCCTATATATGCGATATAAATAAGACGTGGGTGGGAGAGTCGTGCTGTAATGACGTGTGGTGGGCTCGTCTCAATCCATCCAAAATGTGACTCAAACCATTCGAATACCCCACTTTACAATTGATTTAAATTCAAGTGATTGTGTAATAAATTGAACTGAGTTAATTTCCTTCGGATTTTTTTCTCTTGCAACTCAAAGCCACTTCGGAGCGATTCTTAAGCACAGTAACCTAATTTAATTTGAGATATACACAGCGGTGGAAGTTAACACAAGAGTGTAAGCGTCAATGCTTGTAAGGGCTTGTATATAGTTCATATGTAGTTATACATACATATGTATACCCGAACATATAATTTAGCGCAATTAATTGTTGTTGTTATGGCGATGTCGTCACAGAATTATTAAAGGTTATTGACGTGGTCACTAAATGAGCAGAAAGCGCGCGAAATGATCGAAATGTTCCCTGATTCGTATACGTTTGTGTTGGCTCAAGACCTGAAGCCGAGAGACCATTTGAAGGCCGATTGAGCGCTGGAAATTAAGGAATAATGACGATTTTCATCGAAAAATAAACTTCTCAGATGAGGCTCATTTCTGCGCTTTTGGGTCAAGTAAAATTCAGGAAGCGCAATTACATCCCCAAAAATTGACCGTTTGTTGCGGATTGTAGTATGACGGTCTTATTACTTTTGAAATGAGAGTTATAACACGTTAATGACCGATTTTTTTTGCGGAATTTGATGAATTCGACGAGGACGATCTCTATTTCTCATAAGACGGTACGCCGTCTCATGTTTCACGTCTAAACATGAACACATTGTGTGCAAAGTTTGGCGACTCGTTAATTTCGAGAAATAACCCATTCAAACGGCCGCCAAGATCATACGATTTAATGCTTCTAAATTTTTTTCTCTGGGGATATATTATATTAAAGGTTCATGCCAATCAACCAGCAACCCTCGAGGAGCTCGAAGACAACAATCAGCGCACTATAGCCGAAATGCTGCAACTTGTCACCTTGTCATCGAAAATTGTTGTAAACGGGTGGAGATTTGCAAACGGCGTCATGGCCGACCCAAATATACTATACTGTACAGAATTAGTTAGTAATTAGGATGTTAATATATTCGTCATATACCAGACCCTTTGTCGGTCCGGGTCAATATTGATCAGATGGTATAATTACCAATGAAATGAGTAATATAGTGTATATTTAAATTTGTATATAAGTAAATATTTCTATATCCATAACATAAATGTATGTTTGTACATATGTAAGTGCCGCATACGTATTATGGCTCTTTTCGCCGCTTAATTATTTGATAATTAAGTCAATTGTGCAAGGTCGTGTAGAATAATTCAATGACGTTTATAGCGTTAAGTGTTCGGATAACTGTGACCACACATACATACATTTTTACATATAAGCATTCGAACGCCTTTACCAAATCACTTTCGGCACTTGAAACGCAACTACTCAATTTCGGAGATTTTAAGAATCAAATTTTATTATCGTCTTAAAATCATCATTGAGTCAATATATTCTTGCACAAAATGTATACATTATTAAATAAATCATATCGATATAATATTAAATTAACATTTTGTGATTGCGCGGTTTAGATTGATTCGTCTTATTCACAGTTGATCTTCCCTTCCCTATAGTGTCCTGAAAATCCCTTCACTTTATAGAAACTATAATTTTTTTGTAACTTTATTGAAAATAATCAGTAAGTTCGTTTTGAATTACACTCATCCATTTTTCATTTTCAACAAGCCATCCAAATCATTTAGAGAGTTGTAACTTTTGTCGGTATCCACGATATTCACATTTAATTAAAAAAAAGTTAATTTAAAGCGACTAAATCATTTTCACTACTAACGTTCGAAAAATAGACCACACAATAGGCTCTTATAATAACGAATCGTTCCTCCTTTCGCCTTAATAAGTGCCTTAAATTTTGAAGTAAATTATTTCGACGATATTTCCTTATAACGAGGCCATACAACCAGTTTTCAATTACCTTTTGTTTGTTGACTTCTGTTTAGCAAATTCATTGTGTGCCATAAGAACTCAATAGGCCAAGGATCATATACATTAATATTGATTTATACAAAATTTGTTTCCCAAAACATGGCGAAAAAACCAATCATTTGTTTTTGAGGAAACTTAATTTTCTTTACTACACATTTATCCTGGCACCTCTCACTACCTGAACGGCGCAAGTAAAGCAAATTTTGTGAGTTTGCAAATTAAATTTTCTTTCGTCAGACCACCAAATCTGTTGCCAAAAATTTTGCTCCCAACCCAAGAAAATAGTGCAGCCTTATTTTTTTTTTGCGTTAATAGTGGGTTTTTGGCAGGGCGTCATCCATATAAACCCGCATGTCTAAGCCATCGATGTATGGTTTCGACACTTAAATCCAGTTTGTGAAAATTTTGGTATCTCCGCTCATATAGAAAGCGCACTTTTAAAGCGGTCTCCTGAACTTATCCGCCGCAGTAAGTTGACTGTTCGCTCAGTTGACTTTCGAGAACAACCTGATCACGTTTTACACCCCAAAATCGCACTATTCTCTCCTTTTGTAATTTTTTGAGGATTGAATTTCCATCTGTAAAATTTGTTCATGATATAAAAAGTTTCACAGATATGTAAGTATTACATGGAGACAAAAATACACCGAGAGTAGATGGAAAATATTGTGTCTTTGATATGAATTCTTTATAAGGAGAGCCTCATTATATTGAAGTTCACTATAAGGAAGTTCGACTGTATATATGTATGTATGTAAAAGTGGTAAATTGAATGTGAAAAAAACGCAGCAATAATTTTTAGAATAACTTTGACTTTTACCGTGCAAAGTTTATGTTGGAAGATAACACGGCTACTCTAATAATGCCTTTGCTAGGATATCTATTTATGTATAGGACTCATTTCAGCTATCATAAGCCTTACACGACTTCTGCTGCGCATACTTATTACATTCGGAATGTATATTTTATTGTTGTTGTTGTAACGGCAGAATTCTGCCGAGTTAACAGCTGGATAAAAATCCGGGTCCGTTGCGGTTACGTAGACCCGACTGTCGTAGGAACGGAGGTCTTTTAACAACGCTTGCTTAAAAACTCTTTGTAGAGCTATTATTTAACGCATTTTTCGAAAGGAATTGCAAAGCCAGTCCAACACTACTCTATGACCCTAAATATTCTATTGATATATTTTTATTGGATATCACTTCTTGGGATTGTGCTCATATGAAGCAACAGACGCATTGTTACTACTTAACTCCTACATATATAGAATGCAAACATCTGTGAACACCCACAGATAACTAAAATAATCAAGCTCAAAACGTTTTAAAGTTGAATTATACAATAAATGTATAATAATTTTATTTCTCCACTTATTTCACTGATAAATTCCTAATATACATGTGTATGTTCATGCTACATACATATCTGGCGTTCCTGAGTACTGCGTACGAAAAGTTCTGCAAAGTTTTAAAAGGTTGCTTATAGTATAATTTATTTATTTGATATAGTTCTTGGCTGCACCGAAGCTATAATACGCTTCAAAAGTGCATTTCCTACAGCATAAAAGAATATAGAAAGATCTTTAACTTAACTTTGAACCGTCGGTTTGAATGACAGCTATAAGGTGCCTTCCAAAGTGGACAAGACTTTTTGAATCTAGCGCCCCCTGGTGGCGCCATCTATGTATATGTCGACTGGTGCTTTAGAATCGGCTATCTTTATCGATTGTCCAGTGAGAATTTCATGACATTTCACCGATTGGAAGTGGAAATGGAATTGAACATCTCCAAAACATCGATTTATCGCATTTTGACCGAACATTTGGGCTTACGAACGGTGTGTGCACGGTTTATTCCGCACAAACTGACTGACGACCAAAAATTGTTTAGAATCCAAAATCTTGTGACCGATTATTTGACCAAAAATCACATTTTAACCATTAGCCACTCCCCGTATTCATCTAATATGGCACCGTCCGATTTCTTCCTTTTCGGAAAAATGCATTTGCCCATGAAAGGAAAGCGTTATGCAGACCTAGAGGCCATTCAAAAGGCTTGCACCGGCATACTGGCGACCATGCCGGCCAACGAGCTAAAACACTCGTTCGACATGCTTTTGGACCGTGCAAAAAGCTGTATTGAAGCAGAAGAAAACTGCTTTGAATAAAATAAATTGATTTTTCCGAAAAAAACATTTTTCTGTTTTTTTTTTAAGTCTTGTGTTCTTTGGAATGCACCTTGTATATGCTGTAGTGGTTTTATCTGAACAATAGGTATAAAAAGGAGTTGTTTAAGGCTAATTCGAATGTTTCAAGATAAATTAGTACAAATGTTTAATTATGTGCGTGAATGTACCAAATCATATTGTAATTTTTAATTCTGTCTTTTCTAAGCATCTTGTTCTCTCAAAGAATTCATGTAAACTATGTATAGTATACTGGTTATTTCTAACTGTTTCTTTGTAGTGTATTTTCAATCAGTTGGCTTGATATAAGTTATTTTGAATAGCCAGATAGATATATCATTGAGTATATAAAAATGCAAACGTTTCTACCGATTCTGTAAGTACATATTTATGTATGCACTTATGTACATACCTTTGTATGATTGTGCATGTACCATGCGGACTGCATGATTCTTTTGATATATGTATGTACATATGTATACAACTGGTTTGGGGTCGTAAGTCAAAACGCGCATCCGCTATATAATACCAAATAAGAAATAACAAACGTAAAAAATTGCGATTCTTATATTATTATTTTAGTTATTTCTGGGGAAGAAAATTTCCATTAAAATCATGTATGTTTGTAAGCATGTGTTAATAGCATCTATCTTTGTCATAGAGTGTAGTAAGAGTAAAAAAAAGCAAGTAAGGAAGGGCTAAGTGCGGGTGAATACTTTAAAGTATTGCAGAAATTTTATATTGAAAATGTTGCAGAAGAATTCAACGTTCATTACTCAACGAAACTGAGTACGGGTAACAGTAATACTTGCTATCCTATTAACTGACATTATACAAGTATTAAGGACCCACTTAGTTTCAGTAGTTAGTATATTTTGCTTTTTGATATTTAAGGGACTATTTTAATATTTTGAGTAGAGGACGTAACCAACCATATAATTGGTAAGCGGAATTGCAACCAAGGACCTAGCCTAATATCGCTAAACCACATTACATTTAAGAAAACATATTCACTTAATTTCAGCAAAATATCACACACTTTGACTAACATAAACGGTTTAAAGTCAGATGAAAAGTCGAAAATCACTACAACACTATGGTTCATAGAGGAAGATCTGGACAGATTACATTAATCGATATGCATATTTACATATATGGCATATACATATATAGTCTGATAGAATAACGAAAAGCATTCTGGGGGCCAGGGTAATTCGTCGGTCGATTTCAAATATTACATATATATACATATATCCATATTATAAGTTTGCTTCGTATTGCTAAGATAACCTTCATCTTACCCGATATATACAGTATAAATCTAATCAGACTGAAATATTAGATAAACATACATATGACGGTTAAGGATAGTACTGATCCGATTTTATCCAGTTTTTACACAAGGCCACATCATTATTATTAGTTTCTATCCGAATTTTAAAAATATATCTCAACGATTTATTAACACTTTCGGTAAAAAGTTAGACAAAAGTTAGATTCACTGGATTGCATATATTCGGCATCTGGAGGTCCGCTTTCAACATTTTTTAGAGGTGAGTAAGCATACCTTAAAAGCGCTATTAGTGCAAAGATTTATTTCGATTTGTTATTGGTTCTCTATTTATATACAATTAACGTAAAGAATCAGTTGGAATATAAAATTGTGATAAATGGGAAG
Source organism: Bactrocera tryoni (assembly GCF_016617805.1). Taxonomy (NCBI): domain Eukaryota; kingdom Metazoa; phylum Arthropoda; class Insecta; order Diptera; family Tephritidae; genus Bactrocera; species Bactrocera tryoni. The sequence goes on from NC_052499.1 coordinate 15,194,883, forward strand.
TGGTTGTAGTTCGCTTTTGATTCCTATTTGACAGCATAACATAAGAATTTGGGGATAACGTTATGCAGCAAATTTGGTCAAAATTGTTGGAGTAATTTCTGAAATATAGGAATCGTCTAAAGTTGGACAGTGCCACACTCTTTGCCCAATTTCGACAGCGACTCCCATGGGGCCCTTGAATGGGATTGAGATATGAAATTTAATGATGCTAACATACTTACTTAATGAGTTATTGCAGTTTTAGTCATTTTCAACATAGCCATTATATGTGGAGAGTGGAATATTTTTACACTTTCTAAGATGGTGCTGAAATCATCTCTCCTAAACAAATTATTTTGGTAGCAGCTGTAGTGTTTATAGATAGTACTCGTATGTACATACATTAAACTTATTATGAATCTGAGTCATGCACACTTTTCAAAAATTTTCAAGTCACAGATGCCTTTTTTTACTCCGTTTAGATGTATTAATTTACTAGTTGTATGTTAGTTTGCGATTTACGACTATTTGTGAGTGTGGCAATGCTCCGATTCCGCCTTCTCATAGTGCCAAGGACCACACTACCAAATTTTATCAAGATATCTCAGCTCGACATCGCTTGTACAACACGCAGACTATCACACGGAAGAGTTGAAACTCTCCTTGTAATCCTAATCATTTATATACATACTTATATACATACTTATGTATATATGTATATGTGTTACATACATAAGTATGTACATATTGGGTAGTCGAAAAAGTCTTTTCGTATTTCTAATCAAACTTCAACATATTTTGTCTCATATTTATACTAATAAACAAATACATATGTACCAACTCCACCACTTTTTTTTGCCATTTTTCCGCTGGGGATATTACTCCAAGTTTTACTTTCATCAGTGTAAATCGAAATTTCGATATTTTCAGAATGGAAGCGAGCGAACCATTGTTGTGCTACACGAACTGATATAGCAACGTCTCCGTAAACTTCACAAATTTCATAGGTGGATTGCGTGGCATTCTTCCCTCTTTTAGACAAAAATTTCAAAATATAGCCAATTTCTTCATTATTTTCACTCATTTTTGAACAGCTTTAACTTTTTTCAACTTCCCCGAATCAATTTTTTTTTTTGGTTAAATGAAGCTTTAAATCTCTCCTTTTCAACACGATATGATATACGAAAAGACTTTTTCGATTACCCATTATACATTTACATATGTAGATATATGTATGTATGTATTATAATTAGTTCTAGGTGTTACAAACAACCATTAGAAGAACAAAACTATTTTACCCTTATGAAACATGTTGCGAGAGTATAAAAACAGAAATAAAGTATGCGATGGCATCCACAATAAAAGCATTCATTTAATAAAGTCCCACACGAGATCACACGAATCAACTAAACAAATGAATGGAGCAAATGTATCTATACATACATATATACATACATATATATAATAGTATGCATACATACATTTGCATACACTTGTACATATTTAAAATAAGTACAAATACAATATTCTTATAAGTCGATTATTGTTATTGTTGTTTTATTGAAAATACTGGATATCAAGCATTGCTGCACTTCTTTGAACATTGGAGAGTACAAGTACATATGTAGATTAGGGTGAGACCTTGACATGAAAGCAATGACAAATTTAATAGCCAAAAACGGAAACTCAAAGAATTTGAAACGTCGATTGCATAATACAATTTTATTATGAGTAGCATTACAGAAGATGGTTAAAAATAATGCAAATGAAGTTTAGAACGGTAAAGTCAATTACATAAAGATATCAATATTTACGCTAAAATACGCTAAAAATATTTTGATGTTATTGTAATGGGTGAATTTTTTTTTTTTTGAAATTTAAATGAATTTTTGATGACTCATGCCCAGCTCTTGACCAATGCTATGGCTGCTACTATGCCGGTCTCTTTCGACCAATTCAGCGACTTTATCGCAATTTTCGACGACAGGCCTTCCGGAGCGTGGCGCATCTTCGACCACCTCTACACCAGAACGAAAACGTTGAAACCATCGTTGTGCGGTGGAAATGGAAACTGTATCGGGTCCATAAACTGCACAAATTTTATTGGCGGTTTGAGATGCATTTTTGCCTTTATCGTAGTAGTACTGTAAAATATGCCGTATTTTCTCTTTATTTTGCTCCATGTTTGCGACGCTATAACTCACGAACGACAAAACTAACTCAGAAACGACAATCAATCAAACACGTGTTAGCGCGTGAAATGAGCTTTCCAAAAAGGTATAGCATGACCCGATGCGATGAATAAAACTAGAACTACGCGCTTTCAGCGCCAACTAGCGAAAATACCGCAAGACTTTTTTGACAACCTAATATTTTAAAATAATATTAATATTCAATATTGTATTTTTATTTTAATTTTCAATAGACGTTTTCCAGTTGGGGAAAGCGATTTAATTGACCAGTCCTAATGTAAACTTACACATACCCAAATGTCTACATATGCACACACTCTTGCAAAGGCTACAATAAAAAAATAGTCTTCTATGGAATTACGCGTGTATTTATACATATATAGTACATCTGTACATATGCATATATGAAATCACTACTTTCTATTCAATTTTGTAATAATTGTATTGTTGGTGATACATTGTATTGGTATTTGCAACGCTGACCGGGACCAGGGTGAGCGACATTATTTCGAAACTTTGTTGTAATTGTTTCTTTTGTTGCGCTTGAAATTGTTTTTGTTGATATTGTCAGCCCGGCATTCGGCAGTTGCTTACACAGATACATACATATATGTATGCATTTTATTATGGTGGGCTTATGCTCTCCAAGCGATTACTGGTGAACTACTAGCCGCAGAATGTATGCAGACGCACCGACCCGAGCGATCAAAAATAACAATAATGAAAAATTCATGTTAGCAATTCCTTGCCAACACAAAAATATAAGCAAATTCCACGGCATGACAACTCAAAATCTTTTATCGCGGGGGAGTGTTATAATTGATTCGTTTTGAAAGCGGATATGAAGTAATGCGTGTATGTGGTCTGGACTGAAGTTTCAAAATTATTTGTTGTTTGAGGAAAATTGCTTATATTTAAAATTGCAATTGTGTGAGCATACTGTGACTTAGGTTTATACCTATTACGTGGATGACCCAGAAATAACCTAACGAAAACCTAGTCTCCACTGTTTCTATTTCCATATGTATGTACATATGTACATACATAAATGTATAGGTATACGAGTATATTCGATCATACAGCCATAACTCCCTCCCAAGCCAAACTAAATACAATATTTAGACGCCCCTGATCACACAAAACATACCTAGATACATAAGCATGTTTGCCGATATTATTCAGTATTTTAAGCACAGAAAAATAACATTTTATGACAAGCTGAAATCCAACAACGCAGCCGCAGTTTGAAAATTTATGCGGGACTTTTTAAATTGATCTTAATGAAGCTTAATTGATTGCATCTGTGTTAGTCTGGTGATGGACACAGATCTGCCAGCATGTCCGCACTAAAACTGAACGTATACGTATTTGTTTGGCCACATACATTCGCACAAATCTGAAGATCACTTACCCACACACATTCCCATATAGGCAAACATGAATCTACGTTTTTTGGTTCGTGTATGTATATGTATGTATGTGTCTGCATTGGCATGCAGGAGAAGTGAAGCTATACGAAATGACGTATCGTTAGCGTAGAAACCTCGAGCCCACTGTGTCTTTGACACCAGACAGTAAAGTAGAAGATAACAACAACTGAACAATTGTGCATACATCTATACACGCACACATACCACAATGTGGACAATGTGGCATGACTTTGCTGACGTCTAGAACGCCGTTAAAAAGAATGGCGGCGACGCCATGTTTCAAATTTGTTTTTGTCATCCAATTTTCATAATTTTTTATATTTATTTTTTCTAATAATTCGGCTGCCTCACAATGTTGTTAGCCATTAAATATGTAGTAGTTGCTGACGAAGTTTGAGTGGCAAGTATCACGAACGCGCCACCGCTGATGTTGCTTGTAAGTAGCTTAAGTTGTACGCTCCAATATGTTTCCATTAGATCGCCTTGGACCTTTTAGTGAACTCAACGAATTATTTGATACTTAAATCCATACGTTTTTTGCATTTATATGAAAAGTTATGAATGCATAATTTCAAATTAGTATCTCGACGGGAATTTGTCAGTATCCGTACCGACAATAACCGTTTAGTCTTATACATACATACTGGCGCACAGTTTTAGAAAAATATTTAAAGGTATAAAGTGATGATTAGCATGATAGCTATTGACAAATACTGAAACTAACTGTACTTATGTATATATGGTAGATATGTATATATGGCATTTGGATTAATGTTAAAGCAATACCAGTATAGGCCTATATACAAGTATAACTCTAGATAAAACACATAAAACAAACAAAACTTACATATATATAAATGATCAAGATGACGAAAAAAGTTGAAATCCAGTAGACTGTCTGTCTGTCCGTCCGTCCATGCAAGCTGTAATTTGAGTAAAAAATTGAGATATCTTGATGGAATGGGTAATAATTGGTATGCAGGTTCTCAGTACAAAAAATAAACGAGTTCATAGATGGGCGTAATCGGACCACAGCCACGCCCACAAAACGCCATTAACCGAAAACATATAAAGTGTCATCACTAAGCACTAAATTAACATATGAAACTGTAATTTGGCACAGAGAATCGTCGTAGCAAGGGGCACCTGCGGGCAAAAAAATTTTAAAAAGTGGGCGCGGTCCTGCCTTCTAATAAGTTTAATGTATGTACATATATATCTCCTAAGCTAGCATAGTTACTACAACTACTGCAGCTACTTCCAATATAGCACTTGATTCTTCCTCCTTCCAGTACAGAAATCAAGAAGCAACCGGATAAAACTTTGCACGAATAATGTTTCTTGTATGCCACCTTATGACCCAAAATTGTTCATATTCAACAACAACTTTTCTAGCCCCTAGGTACCGAATATGTGAACCCCAGTATTTATAGTTAACTTTTAATCAAAAATATCGGTGAATGTGTGAGATATATAATTGACAATAGTTTGTCTGTACTTATGTAAATATATCCAAAATGGGCTGAATCGGAATACTTCCCTTAGTCCCCATATACTTGTATGTATGTAATATAAAGATTTTCGAACTTCGGGGTGACTTTGTACCGCATATATTGGCCAATAGCTGAGTTATCTCAATGAAAATAAGAAAGCATATAACTAATATCAGAATTTTCGAACATCCGGCTGACTTTACTCTATATAGTTGGTTTTTTGGTATGTGACATGTGGAATTGAGAAAAATAGATAAAATCGGGTCGATACTACCCCAACTTCTATATACTGTATACATATGTGACCTGGTCTACGAAAAGGGAGCTAACGTGCGAAAACTAGTTTTCTGGGAAACAGCTGTTAAAAATAAACAACTCGTTTCGTCAGTTTCTCGTTATCTCGTTAATTGTTCTCCTTTCCAGAGGCTTCAAGGACGTCCAGTAAGTGTTGTTTTTGGTCGGAATATTATTATAGTTCATCGTGTAAGCTGCAAGTGTGGAACATTTAAAAAAGTAACACTAAGGAAGAGACGTTTACTCTAATACCGCGCAGCTGCTGTTGTCTTGTTTTCATTAGTCTCTCTTTCCGGACGGATTTTTATTGAACTTTCAAACAAGTTATGACTTTTTGGATTCTATCACGTTGAAAAGCATCTCATCTTCCATCCGAATCAACTAAAAAGTGAAAATTGATTTTTTGACATCTAAGCCCCCTTTCCGTAGACCAGGTCACATATAATGATTTTCGTTTTTCTAACAAACCTTATGGGTCAGTGTATGTATTATATATGTATAGTATATGTATGTATATACAAGGTCTGTCGCAAAAGAAACAGGACTGTTAATAAAAACAACAAAAAATTTATATTTTTCAAAAGTTATATTTTTTTATTCAAAGTAGTTTCCTTGTGCTTCGATACAGCGTTTAGCCCGGTCAATTTGCATTTCAAATGAGTGTTTAAGGTCATTTTTCGGAATGCTCTTGAGAAAATCGGTCGTCGCCTTTTGGATAGCTGAAATGTCCTGAAACCAGTGTCCTTTCAGGGGCAAATGAAGTTTTAGGTAAAAATTACAGGGTGCCAGATCAGGTGAGTAGGGTGAGTGATTAATGGTTAATATGGAGTTTTTGTCAAAAAATCAGTGACAAGCGTCGACCGATGACACGGCGCATTATCGTGCAACAGGCGCCAGGACCCTGCCTCACGGTATTGTGGTGGAGCACGACGAATGCGTGACAAAGACGCTTCATAACAGCAAGGTAAAACACAGCATTAATCGTTTGGCCAGGTGGGACGAACTCTTCGGCTCATTCTTAATAAATTCCTGCACTTTTTCAATATTGTTTTGGGTAATCACTGATCTTGGCCGGCCCGACTTCTGATCGTCCCAGAGGTTCTCACGACCTTCTTGGAATCGCTTAAACCACTCATGCACATTACTACGGGATAGGCACTGATCACCAGAAACTTTTTTCATCATTTGAAATCAGTAAACGTTTTCTCAAGTTTAAAACAAAATTTAATATTTGCTAACACCCGGAAGGGAGCGTCGGAGACCCTATAAAGTGAGATATCGTACAAACGGAACGATCGCAACCAAGTGCTTGTATGGAATTTTTTTTTAATTTGACGTGATATCCTCACGAATATTTGATTGGGTTATTATCAAAAACAAGGAAGAAGAAATTATTCAGACCGAACTAATATATCATAGCATATTGGCCATACCCACTGAAAGGCCGGAATCAAATGATTACTGTCCAAGGTAAGGTTTCGGAGAAATTGTGCAGATCGAGTCACTATAGAGTCACTATAGTTTATAGTTTTCTCGAAACTGTGTTTTTGAAGTCGGTTGGCAAGATTTCTCGAGAACTACTAAGCCGATCTTCATAAAATTTTACACAGGTCTTTGAGTCAATTCTTAAGACATAGAAGAAGGGCGCATCTTTTTTCCGAGGGATCATCGGAAATGTAGTCGCAATGGTCAAGTTTAAAATTTTTTTTTCGCAAAAAATTCAGAATTTCTTTGTTTGTAACAATAAAGAATTGTAATAAAATATTTAAATTTTTATATGAGAAAAAAATTGTTGGAAAAAGGCTGTTTTTTACCCGAGGAAACCCATGCAACCCCTTAAATACTCGTGATTAGACGAAATTGCGAATAGATTAGAAACAACTAAAAGAGCGAAAATCATCATCATTAACTCTCCATTTCCGCTCTAAACTACAGCTACGTTTTACACATAATTTTTTTTACCAAAATTTCTTTCACTGATAATTTCCATATTATCCTAATTTTTGCTAAAACAGATTATCTTTATTTTAACACGATATATGAGATCAAATTATTATCGGCAATTCATTACAAGTTATGTTTTTTTACTCTCTCAACAAACGTCTGCGTCCAGTCTCCGCAGGTTATGGTGACTATAAAGAATAAGAAATCAATTTGCATTTAATTAGTGAAATCGTTTGAACTTTCTTTTGACTTATTTTACATTCAATCCCTTTACTTTCAATCTAGCAATCTTAGGAGATATTTCTAACATCCTTAATATTATATATGGAATCGTCAATAACTTGAAAAATACAAGTACTTTACCCTTATCAGTATGCACTGAAGCTCCATCAACACCTCTTTCGCTAAAGAAGAAGAAAGCATAATTAGTGCTTAGCCAGGTAGTGGTATTCTTCAGCTCTCAATTAAGATACATATGTTTCGCAAATTACATATAAATTCTTACTGTTTTCTTTTATTGAAAACTGAAAAAAGTTTCGCCTTTATTCCCACCACACCCCTTTCATTAATGAATTTCCAATTTTTTGGTAGCGTGCAGTAAAAGTTATCTCTACTTGACTTCGATTGATTGATGCGGCGCGTGTAATTAACCAGCTTGAATTGTGTGAATATGATAAGTACGAAATTTCATTGTACGATTTTCATGAGCAACCCAACCCATTTCGACCAACATTTCACACTTCACCTTCGAGGACCTTTTAAACCTTCATAAAACATTTACCCTCAGTCACAGTAATATCAACAACAAAACTAAAAAGAATAAACAATAACAACAACAGTTCGTGATGCTTCGATTGTCTTCCTCAAGCATCGATCTACCATAAGCGCATTTAATGAATCCTCGTACAAACCGAATTATTCCGAACCGAAACTAGGCGACTGGGGTGCATTTTCCTTTTGCCGCTCATTAAGTGGCCAGCCACAAGAGCGCTTGATAGCGTGTGACTAAATGCGCGTTGCATTTGCACTCGAACAGAAAGCAAAGGTCGAAGGCAAAGAGGCGCCCGCATCGTTGAAAACTACGGTACACCCAAGTGCGAGAATGCTGCCGCATACCGCGAAATAAAGTATCGAATATTATGAGATTTTATCTTGTTTCTGGTTGTTTTTTTTTATGCCTTTTGTTTGTTTGAATGGTTTGTTTGTCTTAATGTGGGAAATTCAGCGAAAATTATTGAGGTTGTTGTTATTACTGTTAATAGCAAAATGAAAGCAAGACAAAAGTTAATCCAAGTGTTACTTTCACGCAATAAGAGTCTACCAACGCAGCTACAAAATTAACTTCTTCTTTCCCAAAACGCGGTTTTGATGGCTGATAAGAATGTATGCGAAAGTGCGATTAGATATGCTCACTTCTTAATACACATACATACATACTAGGCATCAAATGAAAGTATACTGGCGACCTCAGAGTATTCATTTACTTCCTACTTTTCGCTTAAGAATAAATTCATAAAACATATCATGAAGATGCACCGTTGTGTAAATAAACAGTTAGAGTAAAATTTATACTTATTATTTATACACGAAAAATATTTACGCGATCGACAGTGATTGGTCTTCGCTAGTGAGCCTACGATCGCGCGTCAAATGAAAGTATAATTTTAGCTTTGGCTCATTTCTTTGAAGGTAAAACTGGGTTTTACTGCAGATTAAAAAAATGCATTTATTAAGTGAGTTTCAGTTATGCTGAATATTTTTTTGTTTTGTTCTCAGTGAAAAATTCGGAAAACTGAAAAAATTCGGATCTTAATTGTAGAAGATAGGAAGAGGGCAAGAAAGATTTTTGAAAACTTCAAAAAAAGGAATACATGCAAGACTCAATACGGTGGAGGTCCAAAGCCCACATTTTCATACACGCTGAGCAACTTATACGAAGAAAATTTACTGAAAAGCATGAAATTTCATCAAGGGAGTTGATCAAAGGCTTAGTTTGGATGTTTTTATTAGCACAATGCAAAAGAAATTACGAACATTTGGTTTTAAAAACTACATATATCGGGAGAAAACAACCTATGATTTCCATTGCAAATATGAAAATAAGACTAGAGTCTAAAAAACTTCGTCTTCGTGCAGTAATTCAGAACAAAGGTTGGAATAGTAATTACTAAATTTACTTTTAAACCAAACATTTTGTATTTTTTTCAAAGTTTGTACTTTCATTTGACTACCTTTGTTTAAGAATCCTAATTTTGAATTTTTTTCTTACCATTCCTGGAAAAAGACATATTAATTTATAATTTGTTATTTAAACACCTATGTAAAAATAATATTGTATGAATTACTAATTCTTCTTCTTATAACCCCGTATAACCGAGTTAACAACAGCGCGCCAATCGTTTCTTCTTTTAGCAATTTGGCGCCAATTCGAGATATCAAGTGCAGCCAGGTCCTTCTCCACCTGATCTTTTCAAACAAGTGGAGGTCTTCCTCTTCCTCTGCTCCCCCCAGCGGGTACTGCGTCGAACACTTTCAGAGCTGGAGTATTTTCATCCATACGGACGACATGATCTAGCTAGCATAGCCGATGTCTCTATATTCGCTGAACTATGTCAATGTCGTCGTATACCTCGTACAGCTCATCGTTCCATCGAATACGATATTCGCCGTTGACAATGCGCAAAGGACCATAAATCTTCCGCAGAACCTTTTTATCGAAAACTTGTAACGTGGACTCATCAGATGTTTTCATCGTCCATGCCTCTGCACTATACAGCAGGACGGGAATAGTGGACGGGACGATAGGGAGTCCCCTTGCCTGAAATCTCATTTGGTATCGAACGGCTCGGAGAGGTCTTTCGCGATCCCAACGGAGCTTTTAGTATTGCTCAATGTCAGTTTACACAGCCGTTTTAGTTTTCGTTCGACCATATATGCTTCTTATCAATTCTTTGCCCCCGTGTCTGAATAGCTCGGCCGGCAAACCATCGGCCCCGCCGCTTTGTTACTCTTCAGACCGGTAATTGCTATTCAAACTTCTCTTATCCGATGCTGTTTTCTTCTTTTCATTGGTAAGGTTTTTACGTGGCGGGTCCCAAGCCCAGCGCACAACCCTGGGGAGGGGATGTTTCGCCTTCTCACTTTAGCTGGCCTTCAAACAGATATTTTTGGCTACACAGAGGATACTTGTTCTAAAACCGGAAGTCGTGAGCTACTTGAGCCATATGTAAAAGGATCGTTTCTGGCCACTCCCAAGTAAATGGCGCTCAGGGAACTTTCCTCAATTGCATAAACTTCTACATATGGCTCACGATTTTATGATTCAAAATACACTTTATTATTGAGTATAATTCCACTTGCTCGAACGATCCTCTAATCTGTGGCTCCCATTCCTGCAGTGAGAATCCGGAAGATCTGTAAAAGTCGCTTCAACAGCTTTTATGACCTCTTCATTTGACGAAAAACGCTTACCACGCATAAATTTTATGAGCTCTGGAAACAAATGGAAGTCGCTGGGGGCCAAATCTGGTGAATACGGTGGGCTCCAACAATTCGAAATTTAATTCATGGATTTTAGCCATTGTCAAAATGCTCTTATGACACGGTGCATTATCCTAAGTCTTTTTTCACGAATTTTTTCCTTCAACTGGTTCAAAAGGTTGCAATAATATTCAGAAGTGAAATACTAGTTTGCAAGTAATCCACAAACAAAATTCGTCTCGCATCCCGAAAATGTAATGATGCCATAACCGTCTTGGCCGATTTCCGGACACGAAGTCGTTTCGATGCCGAACAGCCAGGTTCACACCACTCCTTAGCCTCTTATTTTTACTCAGGATCATGGTGGTAGACCCAAGTGTCATCCCTAGTGATCAATCGACGCACAAAATCCACTTTATCCTTTTTAAAACGCTCCAAATGTTTCTGACAAAGTCTCATTCGAATGTGTTTTTGTTCTATTCCTAAATAAGAATTTTATCACTGCACTATATTCAATTCTATCTATTGTAAAAAACTACTGTCACACGGCGACACTAAATGGCTTGTAAACAAAGAATGAATTGAAAGATTGAAATGAAACTTCACATATGTACATATGTTCATATGAAGAGTGTACCAACAAAACAAAAAAAATTTTGGGCTAGTAGCAACGCCCTCTCTTATCGTAAGACAAAACTTATTGAACAACCTGTTATATAATTAGACTTCTTGCATTATATATACTCTAAATAGTAATCAAACTAGATATGATAGAACTTATCTGTGCCATTTTAACTGAACTGACTTTGAGTCTGACGCGATTTTAGCCATATTTGACACAAGAGGACATTACTATCGGGAAAGAATTATTCCTGAATTTCAATAATATATCTTACAGATTGACCAATATTTTGGCTTAAAAGTCAACAATATGCATTGGGAACTGACTGAACTAAAATAAGCCCGAAATAATGATTTTTTTAAATTTTGTTAAGATGCGTTAAGATATCTCATATATTGTGGGAAAATCATTATATTAGGCATAAAGGTCGAAAGGAAATACTGAAGCGATTTGTGCATTTTTGAACCGTCCATTTAATGCCATTGCGTTCGGTTACATTAAAAAGTTCATCTTGTTACAACAACAAACAACCAAATTTTATACCGATGCACACACAGATCTTCGCTGTTATCTTTTTGGTTAAATTTAATATTTTATGTTAGCCAGTTATCGTAGTTTTAGTAGTTTTGTATGATAGGAGAGCTTAGCTAGATCATTCACCTTTTATACACTATATCACAAAAGGAAAGAATTTCAACTAATTTGGTTACTTCGGCTTTCGTTGTTTGGGAGAAATTTACAATAAACCTATTATAGGACGGAGTCACGTACACTTTTTATAATTTTTTTTTTAAATGGTTCTCTGCAAAAATTCAAATTTTGTATCTTATATTGTGTCTTAGTTATGGCACTTTTTTCCGATTATGGAATTAAATCAATTCGCCTCATTATTCGTATTTTTGTCCCCGCCAATATCAGACCACTGTATGCTACATATATTAGCCATATACCAAAACTGATCGTTCAAAATCAAGTTTTTGTATCTCCACGAAATATGGCTTAGAATAGGTACCTATTGTCCAAGAATACAATTCAAGCTACAATTTCAAACAAAGAGCTGACATTCAAATTGGCCGATCAAAATCGAAAACAAGATTTTCATAAAAAAATATGATTTCCTTATTAAGTAACCTTAATTCGATTTGAAAATTCTTTGCAAACAACAAAAGTAAAAAAACAAGAAAAAACGTTAACTTCGGTTGCACCGAAGCTAAATAGACTTCGCAGGTGCATTTCTGTTAGTAACTATGTGTTCAGTCTGTATGGCAGCTATATGCTATAGTCAACCGATCTGAACATTTTCTTCGGAGATTACATTGTTGCTTTAGGAAATAACATATAGTAAAAAAAAATTCCGATACCTGTGATGGACATTCCGACAGCTTCTTGCAGAAAATGACGTTTGCAAAATTTCAAAACGATATCTTAAAGTTTACAAGACAATTCAGTTCGACAGCTACATATTTCTAAGCCGTAAAGTAAAAAAGTTAAAATGTACCTGTGATGGACATTGCAGCTTCTTGCAGCCAAAGTTTACAAGACAATTCAGTTATATATTTCTAAGCCGTAAAGTAAAAAAGTTAACAAACTTCTTCATGGTAATAATATTCACAAATTACTCCGAATACTGCATACCGTTTTTGAACGACAGACATGATCGCATGCAACAATTCATTTTCCCACTCCCATTCATGGCGGGTTGTATTTCGAAAGTTGCATGCAACCAGCCACCAAACAATCTACGCGCTTAATCAACTTAGCTATGGTGACCCATCATTATAACTTTAACTTTTATTGCCACAATTCCTTGATAGTCCTACAAGTCATTCAAATCTTCACTCCATCCCTAATGAACGAACGGAATATATTCAAATCGTTTCATCGATCTTCTGCACAAAAGTGCCGAAAGCAAAAAGTACGAACTTAAAACACAGTTTGAGACCCATATGTCACACAATATAACTTTTGAGATAAACTCCCCCTATGCAAAAACTGCATATATTATAAGAGTTTGTTCGTTCATACAGACAAACACACACAAACGAGTATACCCTTCGCGTGAGCACGTTGTGTCCGTAATGCCCCTTACATCATAAATATTCCCTTCAACGCTGCTGAGCATTGCATACCACCAAACTGGCAAGCAGGGCAGAAGATCACACGAGAAATGTAATACTCGTATTGAAAAAAGGTTACGATCGCTCGAGTACCGATGCATCGTCGTCAGTCAATCAAACTCAGCATGACACGCGCTACGTTCGGCCTGTAGAGAAGGAAAATGCGATTTTCAACCCTCTAATGGAGTGGTAAGCGTTTGTGACGGAACGTGAAACCGCGAAAAGTGCCGGCACATCGGAACAGTGAACACGCTTGGGATTTTTATTTTTCACAATCCAATTGAGGAACCAAAAACTACTCGCTATTCTTAAGAAATTCTGTCAAAAATCGGTATTTTTAGCAGAACTTCTCATAATTTCCAATGAGTGCTTTAACTATTTCCCTTAAGATATATTATAACAATTCTCATATTTTAAAAATGTCTTACAAAGGATTCATCAGGAGTTAAAGTTACTTACAGAAAAAAATGGATTTCCATTCTAAAATTAAAACAAGAAAAACGTTAACTTCGGAATATATACTATAATACCCTTCAGAAACACAAAAGTTTCCATACAATAACTAAATTTTGGTCAATTAGTATGCTGTAGTGATCCGATCTACACAATTTTCCCGGAGATTATACCTTTTCTTAAGCAATAATCTCTGCCAAATTTATTGAACATATCTTGTCAAATAAAAAAGTTGTCTATTTAACGATATGTATTTGATCGTTCAGTTTGTATGGTAGCTTAATGTTATAGTGGTCCGTGTATCCGTGGAGGATGGAGTCATGTGTAGAAGTTCACGCAAGTGAGGAAAGTTCTCTGATCGCCATTCACTTGGGAGTGGCCAGAAACGATTCTTTTACACATGGCTCAAGTAGCTCACAACTTCCGGTCTTTGACCAAGTATCCTCTGGGTAGCCTAAGAACATCCGTTCGAAGGCGAGCTAAAGTGAGAAGGCGAAACATCCTCCACATAGGGTTGTGCGCTGGGTTTGGGACCCGTCATGTAAAAAACACCCCCAATGAAAAGGAACAACAAGCCTCGTATGAGAGACCCCCCTTTTGATGACGACCACGGTCCGATATTGGCATTTTCAACAGATTCCGTACCTTTTTGGGAAGAAAAGGGCGTGTACAAAGTTACAGAACGATATTTCACTTTTATATATTTTATAGGATCTCCGACTTTTCCTTCTAGGTATAACAAACTTCAGGGTATAAAAGACATAATTAGTATTTTAATATCGAAAGCATAAAGGAAAGAAAGTAAAAACTTCGAATTTTTTATGAACAGTGTCTTACAGTAGCGAATTGAAACAATTCTTCATTTCACTTATTTAGACAAACAAAACACTGTGCCTCCGCCGTATAACTATTTAAGTGCTGATATTTAAGAACACTTCCATACAAACTTCTACATATTATTAAAAAACATGAAATGCCATAAGCGGTGGTTGATATTTTTATATGTAGAAAGTTTTTGTTTTTTTTTTTTAATTTTAAAAATTCGGAACGAGCGCAACACGTGACCCACAGCGGAACAACTGACGTGGGCACTACTCAAATGGGTATCTTTTCTTGCTAATGAGATGGAAATAAACACAATACTAACTGAAAATTAGACTCCGAAAAAAGAGGGTCGAAAATTTTATGCGCTTATGTATTTATGTGTGCATACAAAACATAGATAGATGGGCAGAACCTAACACATCGAATTTCTAAGGACATGGGAAAATTGTTGGCTGACCTAAAAGCACTTACAGCTTAAATTGCACGATTCAACAAACTTATACACTTAAATAAGTACATATGTATGTATGTATGCGTGTTCGTTATTAAACGAAACTAATTTGTGGATGATACTTAAAAACTCGATATATTTTTGTTATTATGCAATTTCGTCAAAAGTAAGTCCGAACAATAAAAATATAATAGTAAAATCTACTGGTCAGCTGATAATCAGCGGGTGTAAAGAAAAAGAAAAACGTCAACTTCGGCTGCCCCGAATCTTTGATACCATGCGCAGGAGCATTATATAGTAACTATACAAGGTACGTTCCAAAGTTAACAGGACTTTTGGAATCTAGCGCATCATAGTGGCGCCATCTTTATGTCGACTGGTGCGTTAAAATCTGCTATCTTTATCGATTGTCCAGTGAGATTTTCATGTCATTTCATTAATTA
The DNA here is from genome assembly GCF_016617805.1 of Bactrocera tryoni. Taxonomy (NCBI): domain Eukaryota; kingdom Metazoa; phylum Arthropoda; class Insecta; order Diptera; family Tephritidae; genus Bactrocera; species Bactrocera tryoni. The sequence continues at coordinate 15,210,606 of NC_052499.1, forward strand.
ATTGTAAGTGAAGTTATTGCGTTTTAAGTGTCAGAATGTTTGTGTTATCAAAGAGCCAACATTAAATTTTGTTTTAAAATTGGTTAAACTTTTACCGAAACGTTTCAATTGATGAAACAAGTTTATGGCGATGATTGCCTATCCCGTAGCAGAGTGCGCGAGTGGTTTTAACGTTTTCAAAGTGGTCGTGAGAACATAAATGACGATCAACATGTGGGCCAATCAAAATGCGTAATCACCGGAAATTTCATCGAAACTGTGCGTGAATTCATTGAAAATCAGCCGAAATCATCATTGAATTTCATGGAAATGGAATTGAACATTTCCAAAACATCGATTTATCGCATTTTGACCGAACATTTGGGCTTACGAAAGATGTGTGCACGGTTTGTTCGACTGACAACCAAAAATTGCTCAGAATCCAACATTCGAAGGACGATTATTTGACCAAAAATCACATTTTAACCATTAACCACTCCCTGTATTCACCTGATATGGCACCGTGCGCCATCTTCCTTTCCGGAAAAATGCATTTGCCCATGAAAGGAAAGCGTTATGCAGACGTAGAGGCCATTCAAAAGGCTTGCACCGGCATACTGGCCAACGAGCTAAGACACTCGTTCGACATGCTTTTGGTCCGTGTAAAAAGCTGTATTGAAGCAGAAGGAGACTTTTTGAATAAAATAAATTGATTTTACTGAAAAATCCATTTGTTCTGTCTTTTTTTTAAAGTCCTGTTTACTTTGGAACGCACCTTGTATATATAACTAAATTTGAGCGAATAAGGAAGGTCTTAGTTAAGATGTATTTAACATTTTATACTCTTGCAACTTGCTAAGATCAATAACCGCGAAATTCCTTCAGGTGATGGAAACACTTTGTATTAAAAAATTAATTTGGTTGAATTTGGTGAAGCGGGAAACGAAATATGCAATTTCACATAACTGTGGGCGGTGCCACACCCATTGTCCAACTTTGATCCCTGCTTTTATAAAGCCGTCTGGAGGTAAATTTTTATGTCTCTGACGTATTTAGCTACTGATTTATCGTAGTTTTAGTGGTTTTTATCAGTACCGTTATATGAAGAGTGAGCGGGCTTATGATCCGATTTCATCAATTTTCACACTGATTTTCAGGATTCTTATAGGATTTATCTTGAGCCAATTTGGTTTGGGAGATATGTTCATTAAATTTATTAGGTGGAGTTTTTTTCAAAACTTTTAGCCTCTTGCTACTACGATGGACTGTGTCATATTCCAGAACTTTACCTATATTTAGTGCTTACTTATGTCATTTTATAGCTTTGGCGTTTTGTGGTTCGATTACGCCCATCTACCAACTCGTCCTCTACTTTTTGAACGAACGACAGACAGTCAATCGGACTCTACTCATCATCCTTATCATTTATAGTATATACTAATATATGGTATATAACCCTATATCTAACTCGATTAGTTTTAGGTGATACAAACAACCGTTTGGTGCACAAAACTATTATAATCTGTAGCAACATGTTGCAAGAGTATAAAACAGCCAGTCAACCAAAAATTTTTTAATAGTTCTTCCTAGCCACGCAGTTTAATATAAATAACCTTCAAGTCGAATTAAGATTATTTAATACGAAAATCCTTCAGAGTGTTACAATATTATGAAAATATGAAAATTTAATAGGTCACACAATCATTACTTTCTTTTAAGAGTATAATTTGCGACGCTATTAAAATATCAACAATAACTACTTAAAACATCTCCTCTAATTATGCTATAACTTCTTCAATAAGTACAAAAGAATTTTTCGTCCTTTGCATAAAATCACAAAAACTCATGTATTACCATTGATCGCAAATCCAATGCAAAAGATCGGTCAATTCCTGAGATCCTTTACATTCATTGACTATTCTCATGCCATTAAACTGCAACCTTCCGATAGCGTAGCGTAATTTTACCCGCATTCTCTTCAAAAGTTATTCACTATTTGACAGTTGAGGGCGCGCAAGCGCTCACGCAATCTATCTTCAATCGAAACCAAACGCTTGGTGTGTGTGTGTGTTTCTTTGACACCCCTCAATCGGAGAACATAAAACAAGTTTTTTTTATGTTCTTTGCCTAAATCGCTTGCCACATGCTTATGCTGGCAAATAGAATGTTTGTGCATCTTCAACGCTTCTAAGCATTCCTATACTTATGGAATAATGGAAGGGGGTTTAGACAATATCATAGCAGAAGAGCAGTTCGCATGCCGAATTATAAACATGCAGAAGTTTTGAATGGTGAGAAAACAAATACAACGCAGCAACCGCAATAACGTTGACCCAGTAGGAAATAATGCATTGCAATTTTACATCGAAGATCACATTTGACCCGGATAGACCCGAATCAATACTTTTTCCTAGATTGGTGCAATCTTTTTTGAATTTTCGTGTAAAGTTTGTTCTCCATATGTCAATTAATCTTTAGCAGCCATTTGTTTACGACGCGAAAAGTTGGTATGGTAATTTTAATATACATATATGTACATATACATGTGTATATTGAGTCATTAGACTCATGGCGCATCCTTTAAAGCTTATTTTTCTTTTTCAAATTAGATAATTAAATTAAATTAACTCGCCTGGGTCAAATTTGATGTTGACAGTCAAGGAGGAGGTTCAGATCGAGGAATATTCCTACCGGGAACGGCGTTCTCGGGGGAAGGTATTCTTCAACAATGCTTTGCAAACTTTTTGCTCAAAACTTTCATTACAATCATCTCGGGCCCGGTTTTCTCTTTACGTCCCTGAATCTTGAATGTATGTAAACATACCGACATATAATAAACAGAGCGTTTTATTATTTTTTTAACACCAGAGTTTCTGTAATTAAATATATAAACTTGCTTGGAACTGCTTCGTATGCGAACAACTGTTGTTGGATTCGGCTCATCTTGAAAAACCCATACAGACTGCTATTTAGATACTTTCGGGCTCATACACGTAAATCCACATATGCCTTAGGTTTTTGTAGCACTTGACTTGTTTTCAGAATTATCTTACCAAAAGTACGCAATGGGTTACAATTTTAGAAAACAAAAATTTTCGAATTAGTTGAAAAGAGATCATCAAACATTTATTTTACTGAATATGTATTTGAAATAAATGCAATGAATTAATAATTTCTTACCTTTAAAATGACGAGCGTGTTTTTACGCATACTACATTTTGATTTCATAACATATTTTACCACCAGGGATACTATCGAATCCAAAATTTTCGTCAGTAAATGCAAACGTAAGTACATAATGCAGTGCGCAAAATACAATACGAGTCTGTGCAAGCCAATCGTGAAAATCAAATAGCTTTAACGCTTACACTCTTCGCACTCATACATATGTGATCGACCATTGCGCTCTTACATACGACAACGTATTGGTGCACAAAAATATGATTCTGCGATTCGTCTACCCTTAAGTAGCCGCAATGCACGATACACAGCGAGCGGTCAGCCATTGCAATGCGCTGATTGGTCGAACGGCAACCAAAGCCAATTGATGGCTAAATTGGGTATAAAAAGGCAATCATCGTTTTGTGGGCACAATTAAGGGCACAGACTTCGCTAGAGTTAGACACGCGTTGTGTAAACGGTGAAATCAACTATTAGCAATCAGCAATACGCGCTAACAACATATATTCAGACATATGTTTCGTGTGTGTCAAATAGTAGTTTACGAAATTGTTGAGAAGTGTTGACAGTTTACTACTGCTAGCGAAGAATACTAGTTGTTTTTTTTTATTGAATCGACTTAATTCCTTTAATTAAAGCGCTTTGGTGACATGAATTAAAACTCACCCGAAAGCGGGATCGCTGCAAAAATGTGCATATCTACGTAAATGGAAAAAGTTTGCGCAGATCTGTGTGTATAAGGAATGCGGTACAGAGACTTTGAATGGCCGAACGTCTGAATAATCAATTGCGACCGTTCTGCGATAAATGCAATTAATTAATTTACAACAATTTAATTTTGTGGCCTGCAAAAGCTTCGGAGTGTTTAGTGTAGCGCCACAGCTATCAATTGCTTGCAGTTATATTAATTGGTTTTGATTTAATTTTCACGCGCACATTGATCAGTTCCATTTGGATTAATCGCATAGCGAATATAAGTATACGGGTAGACATATGTATACCTGATAGCTAATTGATTGATCCTATATCTAAGGTGAAATCGCTTGAATTTTCAAAAGCACCTGCAATAATGACATCGTCTAAGTTAATAAAGAAATCGGATTAAATCAACATATTTTATCGAAGCTGGGAACATATGCTATAAATACCAATATACTAATAGATATGTATACATGACAAGGGCCGTAAACTTTGTCAAAACATTTTAAGTGAACTCAAATAACGATCGCTTGAAGGCTAGAAAAAAGCATCTGAACAACACCTGAATTATCTATACGCACATACGCTTCCATTTTTACCTTACTGATGTTAGACACAAACTATTGCGCCAGTGCCGAAGTAGTGAGTGATTTTCAAGTAAACATGGAGCACACTACCTTCGATGATCAAATTTTTAACGATTTCTCAGGACCGCTTAGCCCTTTGGGCGCCAAGCCGCTAGCACCAAATGTCAACGGCGTTAACTCCACTGGGGCACATGGCGTGCATCCTGTCATGCTAGGACTACCGTCAAACTCAGTACTACAACACAATAGTAGCGGCGAACTTTGTAACCAACGATTACCCGACTGTAATACACTACTGCCTGGAGGTTCGCCAAAGCTAGATCCCTATAAAACCCCTGACTATGGTCAAAAATTGGAATACAGTTCGGTAAATAAAATGGGTTGTTATTCGCCCACTCAGAAATATGAATACATCACAACTGTTGCGCCCAATGGCAATAATCCGCACAAGCTCGATCATCATTCAGCACATTCACAACAATACTCGGCCACACCGCCTCCTGCACCAGCCAGCGGTGGCGTCGCTAGTCCTAATGGTCTGATGCATCACAAACAACTACACAATCACCATCAAACGCCTATGCTAGGTGACTATCACACACACATGTCAGCGGGTAGTGGCAAAATCGACTACTCGCCAAATTCTGTGGCAGCAGCTGCCAAGTTGGAGTATGAGCAGCACATGCAACAGTTGTACGGCTCTAGCCCCCATCACGCCCCACATGGCCACGACGGCAATGTCGGCACGGTTACACTCAACGGAAATGAAGCTGTGCAACAAGCAAATGGCTTAATCTCCGGCAGTGTGACGCACACTGGCAACAGCGATGGTGTCCTAATTAATTCCAACAATGGTACCACAAGTGTGGTAGGCGTTACAATAACTGCAAATAATCAAACATCAGCAGGCAACAATAACAAGCACAAAAAAGCAGATGAGATATGTCAAATGGCATCATTAAGTTCTAATGGTGGTGAGGTGAATTCAAATGGTAGCAGCGGCAATGGATCCAACGGCAACTCCAACAGTGCCCAATCGTCGACACCGGCAGCAAAAAACAAAAATGAGAAAAAGAAGAGCGACCCCAATGGCATCAAGAAAAAGAAAACTCGGTAAGCAATGAAATTAATAATAAGTATCAATATTGCCAATTGTTGGATGTAAGAAATCCATGCGTTTATATGCCATGTTAATACCAAACTTACCCGCACAGCGTGCGGTGCTTATTACTTTTTATTACTACACATCAATACATACTATAATTACAAACATACTGGTAGATGGAGTTTATTATGATTTTACATATCGAGGGAACTGTTATCCAGTTACATTTGAGGAAAGGATTTTCAAATATGAAATCAACCACTGATTATTTCAGATAATTATTGCATGAGTTCATAAATTTCTACAACAACAATAAACATATCAACATTTAAGATCCCCCCAACTGCTGCTGGGTTATATCCGATTCTGGTGAACTTAAAAAAGCACTATTTTTGCCGTGAAATATTCTCTAGCTAACGCTGGTCCGTTCAGTTTAAATCTTGTAGGTTCTCTCCATATATCTAATAACATGTAGCCGCACAGGGAGTCAAGGGGGCCGTCGCCCGGGCGCAACGTCTTTTTTCAAAAATGGTATTTAAAAACTCCAATGCGGGCAAAAATTCCTGCAAATTGTGTCAAAAGTGTACAAGATATATGTAGGGCGAAAATGGGGTTTTTCTATGGCTTTTAATAAGATGTCTTGTAAATTTACTATCAATTTCCTCAAAAACCGCATTGTGAGAATTTTGGAACTTCAGAATTTGAGTGGCTTCGAAGACATTTTGTAAAAATTCACATTTGTTCGAACTACCTCATGAAACTTGTAGTTAGGTAGATAAAGAGGGGCGGCAGAACATCCTTGGCCCCGGGCGCCCGAAGTTGTAGCTACGCCACTGTTCATATCGATATCTCTTAAACTAAGGGACTAGTTCGCGTATATATGGACAAAGAGACTAAACCGACGCAGCTCGTCATGCTGATCATTCATATATACATTTTATAGAGTCTCGGACGTTCCCTTTTGGGTGTTAAAAACTTCATTGTAAACTTAATATATCCTGCTCAGGGGACAAAAGAAAAAACACTTCAAAAAACCACACTTCTTTATGCAGATCATTTTTCGACAACCATTAAACTTTCAAAATACATGGACACAAATTCAAAAGTTCAAATAACTTAACCTTTACTTACACTTTATATAAACAAAAAATGTAAGAGCAATAGAAAACTGATAAAAACATGCGCAAATTTTAATTACATCTCTCAATTCTTTGATTTCCGTTCACTTTTAGAACCACATTTACTGCCTATCAGCTGGAAGAGCTAGAGCGGGCTTTCGAGCGAGCTCCCTACCCCGATGTGTTCGCCCGTGAAGAACTCGCCATCAAATTAAATCTTAGTGAGTCGCGCGTGCAAGTTTGGTTTCAAAATCGTCGAGCTAAGTGGCGCAAACACGAGCCACCACGTAAAACCGGCTACATTAAGACGAACACACCACCGACATCTTCGATGAACACGTCACTTGGGCCGCCATTCGCTACATTCCCCCAAACCACAACAGTCACGCCGCCTGGCAGCATGGATAGCTGGACAAGCTATCAACCGCCATACGAATTGAGTCCTCAATTCAGTTTGTTATCACCGGCCGCCAGCCCATACGGCACCTACTCCAGCCAATACGGCACTTACGTACACGAAAGTCAACTATTCCCGATGCGTCACTTTGAATATGGCAGTCCGCCACGACTGGAGATGAACGGGCCCAACAGTGGCGCCGATGATGGCAGTGCATCGCATAAAATTCACGCAACCGAAAGCGGCTATGGCACATCTGCAATCGATGAGGCCACTGCGTCGGCGCATATGAGTGATCACAATGTCGTTGTGATGCATCATCAGGTCACAAGCAACGGCAAGTATTTAAGCAATGAAGAGGCAAAATATGTAAGTGTGGGCGGTGTGACACACACATTAAACCCGTTGGATCCGCATCAATCGAATGGTGGTTGTCACATAGCCGATACACAATCGCACACACACGATAGCAATATAGCGATAAAGCAACAACACTATGGTAGTATTGTAGCTGGATCGGTAAATTCTCAAAACATTGAGGAAGCCTGCCATGATGGCACCACAACTAGTATACAAACTGTGATCAAAAATGAAGATCACGGCAGTGGGTCAGGCCAGGGTGCCAATGTGACACATAGTTATGTGTTGCCGCCTTTTTTGCACTAAAAGAAATGCTCTCACATCGAAAACAGCCACACCAATATCATCAACAACAGCAAACACACTGGTCGCTACCGCCAGTTGGACCAATAATGCACGACACTCAAAGGCGACGGCATATTCTACGAAATACCAGCTACTCACGAAGTTGTTTTCAGCGTCCAATTTGAATGCAATTGAGACAAACAAATTCTAAAGCCAGCTAGAAGCTTCGTGTATATGGGAAATTTATCGTGATGAGCATTTCAAAATATATATATGCATATTATATACACTTTAATTTGATAATTTAGGTTCCTTTTTGTTTCTAATATTACATGTTCATGCATGAGTAATACATATGTTTGTAAATAAATACATACATACAAGATATAGATATAAAAAATATATATAGGAATGTACATATGAACGGTGTAAAGTTAAGTTATTAAAATGTAGTAAATATACAAGCAACAGAATCCATAGTCTTGCCATTTTTTCAAATAGTTAATACTTATGGTAGTTGCTAATCGTCTAATAAGTAAACTGTTAGGTAGTAGAACCGTAGAAATTAATCGAAAAAGCGGGAAACAAATATCCAAACATTCAATTGATTTGGTTTTTGAAATGTCATACCTGTTGTAGCGCATTCGTATGTGCCTTATTACTGTATTAAAGATAGTTTAGAATATATTACTGATGTAAATTTTTCATTTAGTCCTAAGAACTTAAATGCATTGCGAAAAGGCTTTAGCTAAAATACAAACACACAAGAATTGTTGTATATATACTATGCATATATTACTTTATTTTTTTAAATATTCCTTTTTAAACATTTAAACGCAAACTGTTGTGAAATTGACAATACTTTTATGTGTATAATATAAATTGTACAATTTGTAAAACATTGACACAATTTAGTTTTTCTACACACAATATATTTATAATAGAAAAATTAAGCTTTTTGGAATAGTAATAATTACATAATTTTTTAATTGAGTAATTCGTATGCCATAAATATTTAGGGTTTTTAAATATTATAAGAATTTTTAATAACAAAAACATTCATTTTGGTTAATACTTTTAATTTAAATTTGTTTGTACTTTCTAATAAGTTTAATAAGGAACAAATAGATAAAAACTTGTTTAGAACATTTTCACTAAAGGAAAATAAAAAAATATTGCTGAAATTGTATTTCTTTATCAAATAGTTACAGTTTATCCAAAATTCTCCTTTGTTTTTAAAACATTTGGTTGAAATTGAACTGATATTTTAATAAATTTTTCCTCAATATAGAGCTAGTAATATCTACGGGAAATACTTTCGCTCAGTTGCCGGTAAAAATAGCAGAACACACCGAAAGAAAAATGGTTTAGATAAAAATATGTTTCAATTGTTACATCGGGGCAGCAACTACTCTGTAACCGAGAAAGCATGCAACAAAAATTATTTATAAACTTACATACGGGTACATACATATGTATGTATATATGTATTTGTATTATAGTTTTTATATGCTTGTATATCAGTTTATGTGTCGTTATTAATATTTTTGTGATTCAAATCATTGCGTTGCAAAGTCTGCCAATCCGTACCGATGAAGAATGCATGATTTTGTATTTGTTCATAACCTGCACGATGCTCTGGCGTTTGTTGCAAGAGCGTTTCTATCAAATCCTTAGCACACTCCGATATTTCAATATTTTCGGGGTATTGTACAAAGCCGTACAAATCAATGCTGCCAGGATGTGCTAATTTGAAAGACTATAAAATAAATGAATATATAAATTTGTTTGAACAAAAAATTTAACTTATTATCTTACGATTCCTATTAGTAATTCGTAGAGTATAATACCATAACTCCACCAGTCTGATTTTAATGTGAGTGGACGTTCAGGAGCCACGTAGTGACCGTCTAATGCTGTCTGACAGTAAGCTTTGTGCATATAATTATCGGAATCACTGAGCCCTTCATTTTGATAAAAATACGTCAGTAATAATTGACCTTTTGAACCAAGCAGCAAATTATCCATGCGAAGATCGCTAGCATATGCGAATATTATAAAACAATATTTGTATATTATATACGTATTAATATAAAACTGAACTACTTGAAAACAGCTGAAAAGGACATTAAATGTCAGATTTATGTAGTTTGTATAGTTAAATTTTGTATGCTGCAGCGAAAGCACTGTAGTTTATAGTTCTGGTGTAAATATTACTGTGGTTATTTTTAAAAATTTTTAAGATAAAACAAAACCAAATTCAAAAAAATATCGGAAACTATTTTCAACAACAATTTTAAGCTTTTTACATGGAAATTTCTTAAAGAGAAATATTATAAATTTGTTTACCACTCACCTCAATATAACACCTTTTCCATGCAAGCTGTGTATAGCAACCGCTAACTCTCGCATCCATTGTTTTAAACTAGCTTCTGGAATTTGCGAGTGTTTAATAATACTCTTATTCATGAGCGGAGATGATTGGCAGTCTAAATTTCTAAATGATGTACCACCCATTTTATCCGTCTCCTGTGTTATGTCTTCCAATTGTTTTATCTGATGCAATGTTTTGGACACTGATTGGAGCAGTTTATGGGACGAGCGCACTAACTCTCTAAATTCCTCAGATTCAGAAGGAACTATGAGTTGATCATTTGCTTTAGCTGTACTGGAAAGGCGAGTATCTTCTTCATAACCGTTATTGTCGTTATAAAAACTTTCCGCAACAACTGCCGACTCATTGGTGATATTTGATGTTTGAGAATCCACATCGTCCGGAAATAAAGCAGAGAAATAATTGCTTCCTCTCGACGCTACTGTCGGTGTGTATGATCGCACATAGTCATACAGACGCCCACCTTCCGCATGGTTTAATAGTAAGAAGATTTTCTGTTCTGACTGAAAGAATGCCAATAGATCTACCATAAAAGGTACGTGTTGTGGCAAAAAAACGGTTTGTGTAGGTACATTACTGGATGGTTTTTCAATGCCTTTCATCACATATGTTGTTCGTGGTTCAGGTTCTGTCACACAATAAACCTGCATTACACTCTCTCCTAGAATTTTTAAGACTTTATATTTGGCCAAGTGGTTCCATGGACGTTCGAGATATACAGAAAGTCTGCCATCAACTGTACACTCTGTCACATCGATAGATAACTGAAAATTCCTCGTACCGTGCCAAACTCCAACTTTGGAATTATTAGTCAAAATTTTCTCATATATGTCGTCTGCTCGTGCAAGATATTTCGAAATTTTAGCTTTTGCAATGAATTTACGATCATCATTGGTATCATCTAAAAAAAAAATAAGGGTAGTTTATGAAAGTTTAATTTATCTTTTAAATTTGATTTTAACCTTTAGACCCAATCAACAATACTTCAACGCCACGCTTATAACGCGCATGAGCCTCCTGAAATTCTAAATTTGCTTCGGATTGAACTGCTTTACTAAATTCTAATGCTGCTTCATAAATATAGTCGCTATCTTCACTTTCAATTGAAGCCATAGGCGTTAGGAAACGTTTGTAATCTTTGCAAGGAGTCTCCTCCAAGCTAACATGATCGTTTAATTTTGGTTTGCTTGCATTTTCCAAATCTAATGCCAGTGAGTTACTACCATAATCGTTTAAATGTGGTTTTACGCCAACAGTGTTCTGTTCATCTATATTTTCCAATTGCGTGTTCAAGGGATCAAGTGAGGCGATGCTGACGTCTATATCATAAGGGTCGTAAAGTAAATCAAGTGTATCACATATTTCCGCTATCGCTCCACCTTTAAGACAATCTTCGGTATACAATTGATGCAACGGTGATGCCTTTTTTGTGGCCCTTAAGTTATTTTGATTACTATTTGCAACTACTCCCACTACGGTTTGTTGCGCTTCACTAAAGAACTGTGTGAATGCATGACATTTGTAGAGCGCCGGATGTTGCGCAGCGAAATCCAGTAGCTGCAAAATGTATTCCTTTCGCCGACATATAACATTTGCGTCGAACCGTTTGAAAAAACTACAATCTGTTGGTTCAGGAAGCTGCCCTGGCAATTTAAGACTACGATGTCGACGTGATAGCTCTCGATGTAAACGTTTTATATCATGAAAACGTTTCCAAATTGTTAAGCAGGTTAGAGCTTGAGGTAGAGCCCTTGGAAATACCTATTGAAAGGAAAAATATATTATATATCTGAAAAGCATAATAGATTTGATTGAATAGTTACGATTGAAGTAATTTTGTATATAGTATAACCGGCTTTATGGGTTAGCGTGTCCGTAACTGTGAAGCTATGAATCCAACCACCAAGATTGGGAGTCATTTTATTGTATTACTTTCCTTATTTATTTACAAAATACTTTTATCAACTTGGCATATTATTTATTGATATACATGAAATGTGAACAGTTTTTGTAAACATATGTTAACAAAAGTGTGCTACCATATTAAAGAATTTAATAAAAACCTTGTAGACAACATCTTTACCGACAAGCATCAGTGGCAACTATAATTTGTTACTTTTCTTTGAAATTATTATAAAAATTTTGTAAAGGTAATTAATTTCGAATAAGGGAGCAAAAAATATAAATTATAATTTATTTGTGCACCTACAACTAAAAATGCCCAAAATATTTTCAGAAAACATTCGAATGTTCACTAACAGATTACAAATACAGATAGTTAACATTTAACAGGAACAAATTAATTTATAAAAATTAATACAGCCAGTGTCTAAATTGAAGGTTTGCGTTAATTTACAGGTATATGTATAACATATATAAAAATACCTATTCTTGAAAATTTTTATGAAAACACAACTAATGTTTATATGTGCTTCATTCGTGAAAATGTCAAAAGCCACAAAAAAGCTCCAGCAAAAGTAACTAAATTGTATGTTTTCAATTTAAAGAACCATTATATTTAGTCATTTACATTATTTTCAAAGAAACTGTTATTGTTCCTTCAAAAAACTCTTCATATTTATTCACAGTTATTTAAGGATAACGAACTTTCGATCTGCAAAAATTGAGTTGAAGAAAACCTTGGTTTGGTTTTTACTGCTTAGTAAGGTTTGTCGTGTCTTTAGAAAATGTGAATGCTTAGTTTTCCAAATACACACACCTTAAAATGGCGCACAATGGCGTTTCGTTCATTCGACGTTAAGTCGCCATATTGGTTCTTGTTTTCGGAAAATGTTAAACGACGAGTAATTTTTTCGTTTTCTCTGCATTTTCGTAAAATTCATTTTCGAGCAGCGGCATAGTAAAAGGCAAAAGCAGATTAAAATAAATTTGCCACAATAATAAATGTTGTAAACATTTTGCATTCGAATTTTGACGTTTTGTAACGCCAAGCCGTTAAGTTTTATCAACAACTATAATAAATCAGACAAGAAACGAGAGTGGAAGTGAGAAAAGTAAATCAATAAAATTTTTAAAATATATATTTAGATATATTTAGAATATTACTCTATGGTAGATATTTACAATAGTGTAAACGGAATCGAAAGTAACTAATGTGATAGTTGTTTTTATTGGAAGAACTTTTTATAGTACTGCCTCCAATATATCTACATGGCTATTGCAGTACAGTTTCTCGTACTTTGAATGAGTACACCGATTTAGTTAAGTTCTGTGAAGAAAGTGAATACACGGGTACGCAGTGGGGGTACGAGCGTTTCAACTGATTTTGTTGTGCTTTTGGTAGAACTTTACTTTTGCTTTATTGTGAAAGCTACAAAAATTTATGCCCATGCCAAAAGTGATAGATTTGTAATTAACTCTTTGTTTTTATGTAGAATGTCGATGTAATTATTTATCTGTGTATTTTATAGGTATTAAAATATCTGTTCTAATCTGGAAAGTTACACCACTGATATGGGTGAAATCAAGTCGGTAAAAGTGGACAACTGGGGTGTCTTCTTCCTTCAGAAACTACAAAATTTTTTCAACAAGACCGACTACTGTGATCTTACACTACAGTTTCGAGACAATTCCCAACTGAAGGTACACCGCTTAGTGCTTAGTGCTTGCACAGATTATTTTAATGTACTGGAGCAAACATGCGAAATGGTAGACGATGCGCTCATCATGCCTAATGAATTACAAGCCGATGTTGTTGTACCCATTGTCAACTTCATGTACACGGGAACATTAGAATTCGAGCTAAAGATGTATGGTAAGCTGTTACGAACAGCCAAGGATATGAACATGACAGTTTTGCTTAAGTTGCTAGAAGCACATCGTCGTACGATGGAAGGTGTAAACCGCATGCAACGGGTATGTTTAAACATTAGTTCTATATATGTATAAGAAATTAACTAATATCATTTAAATATTTACAGCCGCCTAGTCCGAAACCATTGCGTCGTCGTGTGCCTGTAACTGGAAATTTGCCTTCACAACAGCCCGGCGTTCAACAACGTCGTATATTAACATCGCCAAATAGTGTTTCTGGTGTTCAGCGTCGTATAGCGCAAACAAAGTCGGTTAGTACCAATGCATCTTCATCAACTCTGGCAACTGCACAAAGTCAATATCGCCAACAAATAGGATCAACTTCTCTAATAAAAACAAATAATGGAAATAGCTCTAATACAGGTCAATGTCGAACACAGTTTGGCAACCAGTCCATACAAGAATCACATCAAACTACTATTAAACAAGAGCCAGAAGAGCCATCAGCGACATCGCCATTTGAACAGTTACGTAAAGGTTATAACAATAATAAAAGACCCGCCAGCAATACTTTGATATCTCCGCCAACAAAAAAATTAAATATTGAAGATGTAAAAGAATTTGCTGAACAACAGCGAATGAGAAAGCAAATTGCTGCGGAATACGGTGATGATCAAGGCGAGTATGAAAGCAGTATGATGGAAGATGATATACATAATGATGACGATGACGACGATTTAGCGACTTCATCTGCTGCGGCTACAGCAGCTGTCATGCAACCATCCACATCGCGTCAAACGCAATTACAACATGGCGCCACCACTATCACCATTAACCAAAATGAAAAGCCTCCTACTATTGTAGTCAAAGATAGTTCCAATTCCAAAATGAATCATGCTAAAATAATCAAAGAAGTACTGCGTCAGTATCCGCATTTAGTAAAGAGTAATAAAAATATTAAGTTAAAGATAATGCCTAGCTCTGGTGATCAACCACAAAAAATTATTGTAAAGAAAGAGCAATTGGAAAGCATTACTAGTAATACACAAAGTCAGTCTTCGTCTCAATCGCAATCAGTTCTGCGGGGACAAGCTTCCTCACAAACTTTATTGAAACCAATGGAGAAGTCTCAAAATAATTTGAATCAAACAGTGATGCAACAGCCAGCAGTACCGAAAGTTTCACCGTCAACCACATCAACAACGCCTACCAATGTGAGTGTTGGCAACGTCGCAACATCATCCGCAGTTCCCGCCCAAAAACGCCGGATTGATAGTAAAACGATGCATGCATTAATTGCATTAGGCGCAGAAAACACCACTGGGCCTTGGTTGTGTCTACGTTGTGGAGTTAATGGTCGTCCAATAAGTATTCCATCGTATCGCGGCTTTCGTCGCCATTTGATCAACACACACAAAGAACAAATCGATCCAGCTTTATGTGAACATTGTGGCTGGCGTTCAAGCACTAAACGTGAACTCCATTTCCATATGGAAGTTGAGCATAAAGTAAAAACTACTTCATACACTTTCCCGCAATGTTTGTTGTGTTCTAACTCATTTTTAGACACAAACGCACTGAATAAACATATGGTTGAAGCGCATCCAGATGAAAATAAACAGCAATGTATTTATTGTAACAAAATATTTGCACGCGAGCTACAATTATATAACCACATGAAAACTTACCATAAAAAGCAGGCTTTAGAAGACGGCATTATAGATTATTCGGATGAAGAATTTTCGGAATCGCAAGACGCCAATGAAGTTATAAGAGCACCAGACAATGCATCAAAAGAAAAGAAGGAGTCGAAGATTAAAATAATATCCGATATTAGTTTACCCAGCGCCGGAACGATAATCAATATGGAGAGCAGTAACGTGTCTACTGACATAAATGCACAAGTAGGAATTATAAGTGAGCAGCAGGAATTTATGGAAACAAATGAAAGCGCAATTATAGCTTCCGAACCAAAATTCGTTACTGTTGATGGCAACGAAATGGTGTTGACCGATGAACAACGTCAGGAGATAATGGCGCAATTGAACCAAGATCATGGCAGTGGTGGGGTTGTAATGGTATTGAATGAGCACACTGAGTATGCTGCGGAAACAACGGCGCTAAGCGAACATCAAGACAATATGGAAAGTGGCAGTGGTGAAAAGGAACAGGCCACACAGCAATCTAATATCGAAGCTGAACCAGAACATGACGATGAAGCAATGGATGAAGGAGTTGGAAATGTAACAGCTGAAAATGCATCTGCAGTTGAAGACTTCGACGATAGTCAAATTTATAGAGAACTCACTGATACCCAGAACACACACGACGATGCAGAGGAAACTTCAGACGTAATTAGTGCCACAACAGTTAATGACGATAAAAAAAACACTTCCAGCGGAGGTGCATTAGACGAGAGCAAGGAATCAATAGAGAACTTGGAATGGGCTGAAAACTTGATCAGTGCCCACGAGATGGCTGACCAAGAAATAGAAGCTAAACAACAAGTAAAGGTACATACATACAAGTATAGTTATATTCACACATATAAAATTCTGTGTGACTGAAAACTGTATTTATGTACATACATATGTATATACTTGTACATACATAAAATTTGTTCTCTATTAAACTAGTGTGTGTTAATAATTTAAATTTTATGATATTTAATCTAATATTTTAGGAAAATAAAGACGCCGATGCAATAAACCAAAAGCTAAAAGAATTGACTGGAGACTGGTCAGAGGACGAAAATGATGAAGAGCAAGAAGCTCCAGCAGCTGCTTCAAACACAGAAATAGAGGCAACAGAAAGTATGGAAAATATATTGGAAGAAAAAAATAATCCCATTGAATCCAAGCAAGAACGAACAATAGAAGAAAATGCTGAAGTTGCTGAAAAAGTGGGCAATAAATCCATGGAACAAAATACAGTCGACACCGAAAGTGACATCGCAGGTACATCTGAAGACAATGCAATTCTTCAAGATGATAATCCCGCATACGAAAATATGGACGTAGACGATGCCAAGGGAGACGAAGATGATTTAGATATGCTAATGAAAAATTTACATAAGGAGGACACAGATGCAACTGAAATAGAGGGCGAGGAAAAAGAAAACGAAGGCCAGAAAATGGATGAAAGATCTGCTGAGGATCTTGAAGTAGCAACACAAATTGAAGATATTGCTGCTTCTTCGAAAGACACGACATTGGTCGAAACAGACAACATATCAGAAGAAGAAAGTAAAACGGATATTACCATTAATGCTGGTATCGCCAGCGACAGTTCACTCCAGCGTGAGATGCTACAAGAACTTAATATAAAAGAGGAATTCATTTCGGAAAGCTCTGCAGCAGAAACTAAAATAGCAAAAGCATCGAGTGTGGAAACTCCGGAACCTTCTAAAACAGAGGTAAAATCAACTGAATCCAGTGGAGACACTGAAGTAGACGACGATAAGGATACAGATGGAGTCATTGCTGAGAAGCCTGATAACAGAGGTGAACCTGTTGAAGATAATGGGAAAACTGTTGAAAACACCATAAAAGATGTTCATGCAGAAACCAGTGAAGCAAGCAAAGATAATATCGAATCAATAAAAACGACAGAACGTGTAAACAGTCTTATTAGCGAATGGGCTGAAGATGAGGAGGAAGACGAGCAAATAGTAGCTCCTCCTGCAGCAACAATCACAACAGAGGAAGAGGGAACACTATGAGATCTAGATTTAATTGCAATGTAAGTTTTAATCGGAATAACATAATTTTAGATACACATGCGTTGGCGCAATACAATATGGATACATAAATATTTACATAATAACTAAGCTGTTGCAATATTTTATAACCTCTAAATATGAAATAAATTCCTTCTAACGTTGCTCTATAAATTAATTGAATATAACTTTGCGCAAGGTTTACTTCTGTCAATTCGTCTATTCGTAAATGCATTATTTTGAAATTGGTTTAATTGATTGATTTGACAGCGTAATTAAGAAGATTCAATCTTCAAAAATTAATATTAAAAATATATAACTATTGTTTGTTGTATAGATGTTTAGTTCGCATAAAATGTTGGGAAAATCCTTAAATGGATTGATATTTGACATAAATTGTTGATCTATTCTAATGTCTTGTTTTTTTTCATCAAAAACAAAAAAATCATGTGAATTGGAATATTGTATATAAATATATGAATCACAATAATATATTGCAATTAACATATTTAATTATAAGTACATAGCATACACACCTAGATATTCTGAAAAACGATATAAACATCAATAGCAGAGAAATTGTGCATATAATTGCATATAAATACAGAAACAATTAATAATAAGAAGTTTAATTAAGTTTTCCCGAGATTAATTTTTAGACTTATTTACTAACTTAGTCTATAAATATGATTATTCATGATTTTTGATAGTTTTTGTAAAAGAGTGAATTTTCCACCAATACATACATACATACATACATACATACATAAATAACCACATATTTATAATCAAAACGAAAAAATGAATTCACTCGATTAAATGTATGTACCACGATGTATCAACTTATTTTTATAAATCTATCAAAAGCTCGAAGTTTGGTGATTCAGTTGTCAATATAACATGTCAAAATAGATCTTAAAAGTCAGTTCTAAAAGAATATTTGTTGCGACGATTGAGAAATAAATACATAAGTTTACGGATACTTTTCAAATTAATTTAATTTCGTTAAAAAATGCGTGTAAAATAAATGTATTAATATATATTTACGCTACTATAATAAACACACACTTATAAAATCACAAACTTTTTATTGTTCTATAGCCAAAAAATAAATATTGGAGATTACCATCAGAGATTGCTTATAGTTGAAAATTCCCGTTAGCTATCGCCGTCTTTATCAAAATAAAATTTAAAAAATGATCACATACATATATCATAAAACATATTTTTTAGTGTTTACCGTCAAGGAAATAGTTAATGCAACACATTAGCGCGAAGCCACTGATAACCGCCAAAAACTGTCCAAAACCGGCTATTCTGCGTCCAGCGTTTTGATGCCAACGCGACTTTTCTCTTGGTATAACTTCGCAGACAGTTACATAAAAGAGCGTGCCACCAGCGAGCGCCTGCACAATTGGCAGCGCAGCAGTCGACCAACCCGACGGTATATCGGCGATAATCATGCCTATGCCGATGCCGCAAATAGCACCCAATGCAAACACTACAATGCCGAGAAAATGTTGGCGAAGCGTTGTTTGTGGGTTTGAGCGAAACTCCAAACCTAAACAAAAGCCCATGACGAGCTTATGGCATGCGACGGCGCCAAGCAGGAAAAGCACCTGAAATTAAACTTAGTATTTAACGACACACTTTTTTCTAAGGCATTTTATTTTAATATCCGTATGACTTTGTCTAAATTTCAAGTCGATCCCATTTTTTTAAGAATAGTTATGAGTATTTTTATACTTGTCTTATAAACCTTTTACGTCAGATTTATAGTTTTAAATAATATTTTTTTTTAAATTAATATAACATAGGTTAGAGGACTACTTTGATACCACCGGGACTAAAGTCCCCACTCTACTACTAGAGTTTTTATATCATTCCTTTAAGATTTAATAGTCGGCATGTGCGACCCATGTTCCATTCATGCCACGTTTGTCTGCTTGTTGAGCAAGTCAGGAATTGTTTCACCGTGACTCAGCTATATTTATAACATAAGCATTTGTCAATTAAACATCTACAATTAGCCAGAGGCATGTAAATTTCCTCTTTTCCGGGGTCGAATTGTAGGGTGGTGTCTGTCTGGCTAGTTCATTCGCTTCACAGTCCCCAGGTATATCACCATGTCCTGGAACCCATTGCAGGTTGATTGTGAAGTAGGATCTTAGGTCCACCAACAGATCAAGGCATTCCTTCACTATCTTAACCAGACCCTTAGACACTTTAGGGGCTCACTACCTGTATAAATGAAAATATTCCTTGTTCTGAGCACACTCCTTTTCCCAACAAGAAGGCTTTCTCTAATTGCTGTGGTCCCCGCTTGGAAGCCACTGCAGTTGTCTGGTAGGCGGAAGGCGGAAGGCGATTTGGTATCTATGTAGCTCTGCAGAGAATACACCACCTCCTACTTTGTTCTAGTACCATCCGTTTGGAACCATCCGTATGGATGCTTTTTCCTGTGACCCTGCCCACCTCGTCCCTTCCCCACTCTTCTCTGGAAAGGAAGGCAATATTGATTAATGCATTTAAATTCAGCTCTATAGGATTTCGAAAATCCGTGCTACTGGGATTAAAAGGGAGCTCTTTTTGAATCATAGTATGTCCCTTGTTGCTGGCGACTAAGAGGGCTAATTCTCTCAGTTTTACAACTGACTTCGCTGCCATTTTCTTAAAAAACAAGTCTGTTGGCAGTAAGTGTAGAATTACGCTCAGTGCCCCGCTTGACGTTGTTCCGAGAGATCCACTGATACAGATACTGGCTGCTCTTTGTATAATTTCTCGCTTCAGCGCGTAGTGTATTTAATTACACTCACAACCATTCAAAATAGCTGGACTTTCCTATCGGAGGATAATTAGATATTTCAAAAGAAATTCAAAATCTACAAGAGGGAATCATGGATTAACATCAATTATGGCAAACTGTAGTGAAGACATAAAATGCAATAACAAGTAAGAAATTGACAGTTTTTGTACTGGCAGAAAAAAATATATATGTATGTACATATATCCGGATTCGTACGGGATTCATTGACACGTCTGTCGTGGATAGTATCCACTGGATACTTTGGGTCTTACTTAGATTTTTTATGTAGGTAAGATGCACACCTTAAAAATTTTCGTATGTATTATAATTGACTATGCTATAACAACAAATAATTTATTTTAAGGCTATATGTAACTATAGTAGTATTTATGTCGACCCTAATATTCAAAAATGATGATTGTTCATTTAAACTAAAAGCCATATCTAGGCCAAGTCAACAAAGTGATAACAGTGGATTATATGTGTTAGCGACTGTTACATATGTTAAATCTAATGAATAAATGTTTACCACATTACCTATGAAATTATTTACAATTGGAGTATTATATACGTGTGCAGCGGTAGGACAAAAACTATCATCCCCTGCTAGTTTCTGGCATGATTTTTCAGAATCTGCCATGTTGTTTATATAAACATATATAAACTTTTACATAATATCAACAAGTTTTAAATACAACAACTTAATTTGATATATACATATAACTTCGGCAGTGACATACTAAATACTGGCTAAGTCATCTCAGCTCGTCACGCTGATCAGTTATATATACATTTTATAGGGTCTTCGACTTTTCCTTCAGGGTATTACAAACTTTGCGGCAAACTGTATATACCCTGTTCAGGGTATAATAAAATAAATTTATGAAATAAAGTAGTTTGGTTCAATATATAAACACAAAAGAGGAATACAATCTATCATATCAAATTTAGAATTAGCCAGGTTTAAATTTTGAATGCGAAACCTAAACCTCTGCACAAGCACAAAGAAGTTTACATTTAATGCAGCACTGTATTTTTTTATTTAGTAAACTTTAATAGAGTTGTCGTGAAATATTGACTAATATATACCTGAACTTTAGAGAAATGTACCTTTCTTGAAGAATTTTGAACTCCAATTGCCAAACCCTCGATAGCTGAATGTAGAGACAATGCTACAAAAAGTCCCAAGGTACCTGTCATAGATTGAACACATGGTTCTTCATGACTCGTATGACATATTCTCGCATTAGATTCCGCAATAACTGCTTCCTCTGCACAATGTGATGTATTATAATACGAATGTTGGTGAGTTGACTCATTATTCGAGTCAGAACTATTTTGTTGACCTTCTCCATTTCTAAAATTATAAAAAAAAAATTAAAATATAATTTTGACCATTTTCTCTATAAACTTACTGGTTAGCATAATAATCACGTCTATCATTCAAAAGTGGAGTTCTGTCCGTGTCCAAATTACTATTACGGTGATTGTTGGGTATATTGGAGCCAGTGGCATGAGAATGTGTGTGCTGTATAGCTTCACCAAAGAAGTAATGTATGAACTCATCAATAAAATATATTAAAAAAAATCCCCCACAAATAGTTATTTCTGCAAAGTTTGAATCCATCTGTTTGCGTACTTCCGGCAAAATATGAACTATGGCAGTAGCCAAGAGTATACCAGCTCCGAAGCACAACAATAACGATATAGTTAGAGGAAAACGTCGACGATTTTGCGCTGAAATGACGGCAGGGAGCATTCCAAACAAAAAGCTACCAAGACCTAAGCTACACATAGCCAAGATCTTTTCACCATCTCCGCGGTCTACACTACCATTACTTGAACTCAACATTGCTAAAACACGCGTGTTTCTAAAACCCTTTTTACAGTAAGAAATTTGTTGAGATATAAAACATAAAATGCTATAATGCTTTATTATAGTAGACCCAGCAACCAACGTTCAACTATTACTGTAAAGACTCATTCAAAAATTGTTATCTATAGCATCAATTTCAATGCGTAACAATGAGCAATCTAAGCACTCCCTTTAGTTGAAAATGAGAACAGAATAAACATTAATTGCTCTAATCTTATCACTATCCCGTCTTTTGATGTTTTGCTTATAAACATAAATAGCTTAAATAATGAACATGTAAATAACATGCGAAAATTATCAAAAGGTAAACTATTGCAGAGTTGCTCTTGCGAGATCTTCAAATGTATTTATACCTAGCAAATATTTTTAATTGAATTTCTATTAGATTGCTTAAAGTCTTTGTGTATGAAATATAAAGTTTTTTATTTTATAATAAAAAAGAGCAAATAATTAGTTAAGTTAGAATTTATGTAATTTTCATTCTTGAACTCTCCACAGCAACCCTAATCAATGACGTCAAAAGTGAATTGGTACTAATATTCATGTGGGTTTTATTGCACATATATTGTAAACCAGCTGCATTTCGCTGCATTACTGCTTGCAAAGTGTTTCTTATTTTGAAAGGTAGAATAACCCTATAATATATAAAGTGATAGAGTTTGGAAAATATATGTATATCTATTCATTAAAATAATTGTTCGAGTAGATATGTTTTAATTTATAAAGATAAACAATTTTCTTTAATCAACAAAAATTAAATTATCGGCAAATGGTATGGATTTTGGAGACGGTGTAACTGTAAATCTTTCTACGTCCGTTGATTGCAAAAACGGTGATAACGGTCCAAAATTGACTATAGCACCTGGGTTACAACTAAAAGAACATTCCCAAAACGATGGTGATGCGAATTCTACTGGTAATGTACAGGTAACGTTATTGCATCCTCAAAGCCGCGAGATGTTAGCTGAAATGCAAAATAGCATTGAAAGTACGGGAGATAGCAATAACAGTAGTGGTGACATGGTCATGTTGGACACTAATGAGTGCAATGACCAATCCTCATTTGAAAATAAAGAAAATATCCCAATTATTGTTTCATTAAAAAAACACACTGACTTTGCAGTATTAAGTACACCATCGAATGAACCTATAGGTCCAATGTTGAAATCAGCTATTGAAACGAAATATGAACCTGATATTGCAAATGACCTTAAAAGGCAACAATCACCAATAAATTTACAACATCGAGAGTCCATTTCGTGTGGTATTGAAGAATCTACTGAAGTGCTGTTAGTTAACTCTTCAGAGTGTGATGAAAAATATTTTGGAAGTAGTCGCACCTATTCAGGCACGGATTCTGATATTGAAGTTTTAATGTCGGAAGAGATCGTTGATTCCGATTGGTCAGCCGGTAACACGGCTACTGACGATTTGGGGCAAACGCCTGATGAAAACAGCGGAGTTGTGAAAGCAGTAAATGCTCCCAAGATGTGTTCTGGAAAGCAAGTCAATATCGCTAATAATGGTAAATCAGTAGCGGTTAAAGAATTAACTGTAGAAAATAGCAGTTACAGTTCACTAAGTAATAGTGAACAGGCAAGCAAAGATGAATTACTTACAATTATAAGCGAACAAGCAACTCATATAAAAAATTTGAAGAGTACGATTGACCGTTACCGCGAAACATATAAAACTATACTGGAGCATGTGGATGCACTACGACTCGCATTAGATGTGAAAAATATCGAAAATGTGAAAGTAAAAATGGATGCTAAGGATGTAGACAAACTTGGATCTCACAGTGTTATTAAGCATAATTAAATTTACGAACATTTTATAATTAAGACTTCACATTCTCAAGAAATATTCCATTGTTTTACATGTACCCATTCAAATATTGCCCATAGCGCAAATATTACGTGATAATTATTTTGTGAAAACTTTTAATCAAAGAAAATATATACAAGGCGTTTGACTGAAAAATGAAAATGTTTTTATCTCAAAAGGTAAATAAATAATTTAACAACTCTCGGTAGAGTATTTCTGGTTTCAAATTTTTATTCTCGAATAATATAACATGTATCCTACATATTCTTTGCATCACTTGCAGCTATTTTACTTTTATCTTAAGCCGATGAAGTAATAACATCGGTATATAATTTGACCTTGCTTGCAATGCTCATATCAACATACTTGTCGCCAATAGAAACGATTAAACCACCAATAATGCTAGGATCTACACGCGACGTGATTTTCAATTGTTGATTTCCTTTTAAAAATGACTGAAAGAAAAATATGTCATATAATATACAATAATAAACACATATTGTAATGTTTTAATTACTCTAAGGGCAGATTCCAACTGTTTGCTCTGGGATGAATCCAAGGGCTTAGCAGTTACAACTTCGCAAACAACTTCCCCTCGGTGAGCAGCCATAATCGTCTTATAGGCATTTATAACAGTGTCTAAATTTTTCAACCGTCCATTATCAGCTAAAAGCCCCAATAGGTTGGCAGTCGCTGGGGCCATCTTCAGCTTATCTGCTGTCTCCTTAAGTGTGTTTGACATAAGCTTTTTGTTGATAATTGGATTGGTAACAGCCATACGCAGCGAAGCGTTGCTCTTTAAAGCTACTTGCAATGCATTCAAATCTTTTTCTACCTGATCCAACTGTTTCAACTTGGAGGCTGCTGAATAAAGAGATGTAGCATAACGACCTTCAAGACCAAAAACTTGAACCGGAGGCTTTACAGTTTGAGTTGCAGAACATAGGGATCGGCTCTAAATGAATTCACGTAAAAGAAAAGACAAAAATTACATAACCAAAAGTACATGAAAATTCTCAGATAAAATTTTGTATCACATTTTTGAATAAAATGTTATAATACTATTAAATAATTTATATATATCTGATTGCCTATTTCAATTATCAAAAGTATTCTATTATTCAACATACCAAAAGAGCAAGTTTATTAGCAGCCGCCATCGTTGAAAATCGGAATTTCTCACAAACGTCTTGAATAAAGTTATTAACAATGACAACCAGTGTCGCCAACTTAACTTGCTACTCTGAGAAAAGTCTGGTAACTCTACACTGACAGCAGGATGATTTTAGGGGAAGGTTACACCAAAAAACTTAAAAAATATATACATAAGTCGTTTGAAAAGAGGGTTTAAACATAATTATTATACAAAAATCACATTTAACATCAAAGAAAGTGTGAAAAACATTCCAAAAACTAATGGCTGATGCAAACAAACATTATATGTGTTTGGAATTAAACCCCTAATTTAATTTTTATATATTGGATATAACTGCTCTCTTCTAAATAATATTATAATGGCCGATTCAATACCATAAAAGGGTAACAAAAATAACCGTTTTATTACACAGCTATTAAAATACCCTTATTATATTATTAACATATTTGATTAAAACAAATAACAAAATACAATTGTTTTCTCGTAATATTTATTTTTAATTCTTTTCCGGGAAATACATACAGTCTATGTAGTATGAATTCAAATTCCTTGTATTTATGCATAGAAATTAACACGTCGATAATTAAACTTCATACACATATGAAGTTATCGTCTTGTGAAAAGCTGCATAATGTGACAAACTTTTATACTCCAACAGAAGGGGAAGCGTAACAACAAATTATTAACATTTCCCATAATTAATTTAATTTAGTAAATGTCAAAAAGTTATATTCGTTGAAGTCAAATTGAGAAAAGTTTTGGATATATAAAATTATTATTCTGTTGGTGGACACTTTCAATTACGTTTCTTAATGTTAAAGAAATTTATCTTTGCGGTATTTTATAGAAGACCAATTAAAAAATAACACCGCATTTACTTTTCATCTGGAAATTAAAAAGAATAAATGTCAATTAATTGAATACAAATACTACTTCAATTGAATTATACCTTCTTCATCATCTTCCTCGCCTTCTGCATCTTCATCATCAAATAATTCTTCTACAAAACGGATATAAAGAAATATAAATAATAATCCCAAGGAAACCTTGAGCTATACAACAACATACCTTCATTATCCTCATTATCATCTTCATCATCTTCTGGTTCAACCTCAATATCAGGTACTAAATAATACTGAAGAGGATTCGGCCAGAGATCATCTTTGATTAATTCAGCTATCTCATCATTAACAGGATCAGTGTTGTCTGAGAACCAATCGAAAAATGTCTTGTAGTCCGCAGGTCGTTTCCGCTTATTTTGTTGATACGGTTTTGTCATACATGATCTTATAAGATCTTTACCATCCTTCCATTGAATGGGAGTGCTCGTCGACGATGGACAATCACTGTTTTCCGCGTCTAACAAGGATAATAGTAATTATTTGAAATGTTACGAGTGAACTTTAATATAACACATACTTCCCGATCCTAAGTGAAACTCTTTAGTAAGCACCTTATTTTCAAAATAAGGATTTTCGTCGAAATAAAAATGGATACGGTACCCCGATTTTATGTCTTCAAATTCTTCTACTTCTAACTTGGTAAGAGCGTGTAGACATTCCTCCTCTTCTTCATCCAAAATGGCAGACACTTGTGGATGGTTAATAAACTTGAGAAATAAAAGTTCAAACCTTATTAAAATTTACTAATTACAATATAACTACAACAAAATAATAATGTATATATTGGATATAATGCTGTATGTGGTGAAATATTTGGAATGATTATTAAATATTATAAATTTATTTTATTTTAATTGAATAGAGAATGACACTAGTTTAGTGACATACAACCTTTGACACATTTTTTTATCAAAGAGGATCGTGCATTAATCTCGGAAAATAAGTAAAGTGTTAAATGAAATTCGCAAGAGCGAAAATGTGTACACAAAGCGCCACGCCGTTTTATTACTACCAGCAGTCTCACACATACAGGCCGATATATCGTTGCGGTACCATATTGGTATGAATACTTTTGCAGATGCCAGTAAAAAGGGTAAGCGAAAAAAACGTGCAAAAGGACCGATTTAGAATACACAATTTTTACGTTTTCAGCACACATACAAGAAAATAATGTTACATGATATGAACAGATTTTTTTTTTTACAAATCTTAAAAATTATTGTCGTTTTGGATCACTTTGGCGCTGATTACTAATCTAATACAAGTTATGGATTCTTACCGCTGTCACCCAGAAGTTCGGAATTCGTTTCACTAACTCACTACGTTTCTCATAGCATGGCTTCCTTAATTTATTGTATTTCTGCTCCACTTTGAGTATTTCCTCGCTAGCCTTCTCATTAAGTGCGTCAATCTCATTTTGACATGCATCAATTAATTCCAAAGCCTCAGACTCTTCCTCATTAGGTGCGTTTGCAGTCGTCGCGTTGCCATCACCATCATTAGACAATTTAGCTTTTTTGCTCGGCAGACTGGACATGTCGATAATTAGTTGGTTTAATTAATTTAAGACTTTTTCCGTTTTTTAAGAACTTTCACTGCACATATAATGGGTACAGTCGTTACGCCGCAACCGTTTTTTATTCACGAAGAAGCGCAATTTGTAATTCTTTCTTCTTGCTTTTCCACCTCTCTTCTAGAACACCTATTCAGAAAATGCAAAATGCCGCACAAAACTGTTGCAAAGTGACGATGAGAAATAAATGGCGAATGCCATGAAAGCCGGCAATTCGCATGCAGATGTTGGTAGCACTGTGACTGTGATATGAGATACCAACTGTCGCTAATTTCATAAAAATTTCTCATTTTCACATCAAATTATACACATAATAAATATTCAAACGTGCAAACCAAATTTCAAGACAATTTCAGCAATTTTTAAACCCTTTAACACTCAATTAAAACTGCAACTGGACCCTAGTATGAATTATATATTTTATTTGTAACAAAACTATTAATGTGATTATTAATTATTTCCCTTCACAACTTACATCATATCAATACTTACTACTAAAACAGTGAACGACATTAATTATTTATTTTTCTTTCAATGTCGAAGAAAGGTGTGGTAGAATTATAATAACACCTTCTAGGCTCTTGTTACATGTTCAATATTTATTGAGGATCCCGATACTTATTGATGATTAATGAATCGCGAAGTGGTACTATATGTTCATTATTTATCGCGCTAGAATTTTTTGTATTATTGAAAGGAATATTTGCTTAATTTTTCGACAATCTTTCTAAAAAATGTCAGAAGCAACCCCAAGAAGAACTTGTTAGAAAGAAGAAGAAGTTTAGAAGAAAGCATTGGTGCAACTATTTCCTCAGCTTTTTGGAAACTATAAATTTTTTATATAATCATGAATAAATAATATATTTCTAATACAAATCCCGTGGCTTTTTCAATATTTCGTTCCCTTTTATCTCGCATATATATGACAAAATGTGCTAAACGTTCAATATTTACCCCGCGATGAAGAATACCAACTTTGACATATATAGTTTAAAATACATCCCTACTGAGTTGTATTCTATATTTGTTTCGCTCACATAATCTACCAAATATCTCTTTCGTATGTTTCGTAGAAAGCCGCCGCGTGAAGTTGGCATATTTCTTTACAAGTGACCGATAAATTTTGATGTTTAGACGTAAACTAGTGTGATTTAAATTACTTCTTGACCGTGTGAATATTTAATATAAAAGTATAAAAATGTCTACGACAGAAGCACAAATAGGTGTGAATACAAACTTACAAAAACAGGATCTTGGTAATTTGGTAAGTGCCTAAAAGTGTTTGAGAAATATGGAGTATGGTTCATAGAATGAGTGTAAAAGAAAAAAACACTAAGATTTGACAGAGGACAACGCGGCATACATATGTCAATTATATCAAACGAATACAGGTTTTATAGTTTCGTTAATGAAAATATACCTCTGTATTAGCTTTATTTGAATTATTTTCCGAAGTCTCCATTATCAAGAATTAGTGTGGTTTAAACAAACATGTCACTTCCATATTGCCCATATCAAGGTTTTACTTGACGCAGAAAACTATTCTCTGCATATGAAAGCCTGTTGAAAATGAAAGAAACACTGCACGTGGCGTATGAAATCGAAAAGAATTTGTATGAAATCTCAATATATTCATTAAAATGTAAAAAGCATAATTAAGAATAATTTGAGTAAACATTCCTCCACCGACAGTTGATAAGTTAATAAATCATATACTTATTTCTGATGCAATATGAGAATTCTAACCTCATTTAGGCAGCTCTTTTTTCTCTAAAGATACATATATGTATGTATATATGAATTTTCTGAACGATATATTGGATATTCAATTATTTGTGTTTTAAATGAATATCTCACAAATTATGTATTTACAGGATTTAGAAAATTTAACTCCACTATCTCCGGAGGTGATTTCACGCCAGGCTACAATTAATATTGGTACAATTGGACATGTAGCCCACGGTAAATCAACCGTAGTTAAAGCTATTTCCGGAGTACAAACTGTTCGCTTTAAAAATGAACTGGAGAGAAACATTACTATTAAGCTCGGTATGTATTATGGTTTCATGAAACCATTTTTTCAGCTCATATAGTATATTGGGAAGTTTTCAAAATTTGTTTAGGTACATATATTACTAATGAAGCAATAATTAAAAAGTACTAAATAGTCTTTTTAGTTAAACCATATAGTGAAGTAGATATATTTATCATTAATAACTTGTCCATTTAATCTTAGAAATTTCGCAATCAAGTAAAGTTTTTTCAGTATACATGATTACTTTTAAATATGTTATTGGAATAAAATACTGCGTGTATCTAGAATTAATTAACATTTTCAATTGTATATACATAAGTGCTGCGTAACTTATTTCTGTATGCATATGACCACATATGTATAATTGATACAAAAATTTGTTATATGAAATTCTTAAAATATAAGGAGAAGTAACCGCATGAAGCTGTTCCTTAAAATAATGCTTTTTGGAACTCTGCCACAATCCTTCAAACAAGTATAACATTGATACAATATAAATATCAAAATATATTGTAATTTTTTTTTTTAGAAATAGAGAATTGTTTGAATTTTGTGGTTATATCTTTTTAGTTTTCCGAATACACTTCGCACTTTATATTTGTGAATATCTACTATAGTAAGCAAAAATTTAGCGCAAAGAAAACTCCTTTACTTCGTTTAGTAAATAAGTGTTTATTAGATTTGTCGTCGTAAATCCTTATTAATATGTTGAATCAATTTAATTACTTAAAAATGTTCACAATTGTATAAAGTGTAACTAATTATTAAAAAAATAATACTTTTCTAATATTTCGATTAATCGCCAACACCACAGTAATACATTATTTTATTTGGCACATTGTAACTATTCACTGTCAGCTGCTGTAGATTACCGTCGTTTTTGGGATTCAGTGGATTCAGTTTATTTTTCTGTATGCAGTAAGATAATAAAGATTGAAAAGACTAAAAGTGCCAAAGGAATTCCATTTAAAGTTTTAAGTTAATTAAATTAGTTGCTGGAAAATTTGCAGTTCTTTAAAATTTGCTATTTCATAATAAAAATAAAATATTTAGTAATGAAAAGTAATGTGTGCATAGTATTTCTTAAGGAGACATTGATAGGCTTCTTGGTAGATCGGCATTTGTTGATGGACATTATAATTAATTTTTTTTTTTTTTATAATGTACATAAAAGTGCTCTATTTAATAGCAGTATTGAAGTTTTGTCTTGTTTTGAGCACGTAATTTCTATATATTAAAATTCAATATTCTAAATAGCAGAGTCCAGCACATTAATTTAATTTCTGTTTTCTTCTGTTTTTCTTTGACTTTTATTTTCACTTTAAATGGAATTCCATGCGTGCATCTGAACTCGAATTTATAACTTCACAATCGGTACTGGTTGCTGGATATTTGCATTCTTCAGAACGCCTGAGTGAAGAAAAACTTCGAGCTTTAATGAGATCGCCTAAATTGCTGCGCGATTTTGAAGCGAAATTAGAAGAAAAACGACGTAATACTTTGGCAGTCGTTCAGCCCACACTCCGAGTCCGCAATTATAAACAACGCAGTGTCAGCGTAGATACTCAGCTAACTAGCACATCAGCACGCAGCAGCAGTCTCGGTGAAACTCAACCAACTCGTGGTAGCTCAACAAGCCCTAGCAGCGGTTATGATAGTCATTCGGAATGTGGTACATCTATTCATGGCGATCAGAAGCGCAGATCTAGTACGCCGCGTTCACGTGTCTTCTCCAGTGCAATCAACGCAATAACGTATTCACCAGTGGTTAAAAAACGAAATAAATCCGAGTCAGACAATAATTTAGCGGATTCTGAGAGTGAACAGACATCTATTAACAAACGGAAAAAGCTTAAACAATTCAAAGTAAATGGAGAGTATATTGTAGAGCGCATAGAATCGATTGAGTCGATCAATGGAAATCCAATATTCTTCGTCAAGTGGTTTGGCTATCCTCCTGAAACGAATACTTGGGAGTCCCTCAACAATATTTGTGAATGTACACTGTTTGAGCCATTCATTGAATCGCGTTATACACTACACGAGTTTATTATTTCAAAAATAACGACTGAAATTGAATTGGAAATTGCTGATAATGGCCTAATTTTTGATATGACCAACTTACAAATTAATGATTTGGATAAGTATGATCCTCTGGCACTGAAGGCCGACTTAATATTATTAGCGCAATTCCGTGCATGCCGATCTCGTAATCAACGCGAACCGGAAAAGATTCGTAAACGAATTATTGATATGATGCTTTTGAAGCCTGTCTATTACCGCCGTAAACAGCAACAAAATGAGCTACAATCATTTCAGGATCGCATGAATAAAATAGAAAATTCGGCACCGATAACCGTAGAGAATCTTGTCGATTTGGAAGTCATTGATTCAGCTTTTAACTACATTAAAGACAGTTTCGCTGGGGTAAATGTGAAAATCCAAGAAGATCCACCAATAGGTTGTAAATGCGAAAACGATTGTGCACCATTGTCATTGTGCTGTGCGCGCATGGCGGGTAGTTATTTTGCTTATGATAAGAGCGGGCGCTTACGTATTAAACCTGGAGAAGCTATTTATGAATGTAATAATAAGTGTGTGTGCGACGAAAAATGTGTGAATCGCGTTATACAGCGTGGACGCAGTAACAACCTTTGCATATTTCGCACATCCAATGGTTGTGGTTGGGGTGTACGAACCGAGAAACCTTTGCGTAAGGGAGAATACGTTTGCGAATATGTGGGGGAGATAATTACCAGCGAAGAGGCGAATGATCGTGGTCTGACATACGACGCCATTGGACGCACTTACCTCTTCGATTTGGATTACAATACCTCAGGAGAGAGTGTGTATACAATCGATGCGGCGCTCTATGGCAATATATCGCATTTTATAAATCACTCATGTAATCCAAATTTAGCGGTATTTCCTTTCTGGATTAATAATCTGGATATCAATATGCCACGTTTAGCGTTTTTCTCTCTTCGACCAATAAAAGCTGGAGAGGAACTGACCTTCGATTATGTGCGCACCGACTATGAAAATTTGTCAGCAGCAGAGAAGGTGTCTTGCCGTTGTGGCGCAGAAAACTGCCGCAAAGTATTGTTTTAATTACCAATATAACAAAATGACAAAAACTAAATTATATTTCTGTGGAAAAAGTACAAGCAAGAATATTTCTTGCATATAGAAGGAAAAGCTGAAATTCGGCTTATAAGCTAAATTTCTAACGGAGTTATTTTATATTATACTTTGTCTAAACTTCACAAAAAATCATTTAAAGAGAAATCCCACATTGAGGATGTTCCGATAAGATTTCATAATGTTCTATATTTAAGTATTATATCATAAAATTTAATTCTCACTGCCTTAAAGGTTCGCTTATTTTCCACTTATCTATTTTTTAATTATTACCCATTTTAAGTAGTACATGACTTAAATTTTTAAGGGCTTTTAACTAGCGTTTTAATAAAATTTGCTATACAACAGTATTAAAAATATTTTTATTTGCTGCCTTAAAGCTAAACTGTTAGTACGTGGTACAATTCTTGTCTCGTTTTATGAATATTTTAAGAAAAAAAGAGTGTGCATGGAGGAAAAATAAAAAATCTTTAACTTATTTGATTTTACCTAGGCTATGCCAACGCCAAAATTTATAAATGTGACAATCCAAAATGCCCTCGTCCGGCTTGCTTCATCTCCGACGGTTCAAGCAAGGATGATAGTTTTCCCTGCGCACGCCCTTCGTGTTCCGGCCGTTTCAAGTTGGTGCGCCACGTGAGTTTTGTAGATTGTCCTGGTCACGACATTCTTATGGCTACAATGTTGAACGGTGCCGCTGTGATGGATGCTGCTCTACTGTTAATTGCTGGTAATATGATCTATCCGGTCACAGTACTCCGATACCAATAAATATATAAAAAATTCATTCAAATGTTCGCCATTTTTCATTATAGGTAATGAATCCTGCCCTCAGCCGCAAACATCTGAGCATTTGGCTGCCATTGAAATCATGAAGCTAAAACAAATACTTATCTTACAAAATAAGATAGATTTGGTGAAGGAGAGTCAAGCTAAAGAGCAATATGAAGAGATAACTAAGTTTGTGCAGGGAACAGTTGCTGAAGGAGCACCAATTATACCTATTTCAGCTCAGCTGAAGTACAATATTGATGTGAGTTATTAAATATTTTATAAATTATCTATACATATATGAAATTTTGTTCGTTTATTATAGGTATTGTGCGAGTATATTACTAAAAAGATACCGGTGCCACAGAGAGACTTTAAAGCGCCACCACGGCTAATCGTTATACGTTCGTTTGATGTGAATAAGCCCGGCTGTGAGGTGAACGATTTGAAGGGTGGTGTCGCTGGCGGCTCAATTCTATGCGGTGTGCTCAAGGTTGGGCAGGAAATTGAAGTTCGTCCTGGTGTAGTTACAAAAGACAGTGAGGGTAACATAACCTGTCGA
This sequence comes from Bactrocera tryoni, assembly GCF_016617805.1. Classification (NCBI taxonomy): domain Eukaryota; kingdom Metazoa; phylum Arthropoda; class Insecta; order Diptera; family Tephritidae; genus Bactrocera; species Bactrocera tryoni. Next base: position 15,244,852 of record NC_052499.1, read on the forward strand.
CCAATTTTCTCCCGTATTGTCTCACTATATGCTGAACAAAATGAACTGCAGTATGCCGTTCCTGGCGGCCTAATTGGCGTGGGTACTAAAATCGATCCAACCCTATGTCGTGCAGATCGTCTTGTTGGCCAGGTACTGGGTGCTGTTGGTCACCTACCTGATATTTACATTGAGCTGGAAATTTCGTATTATCTATTGCGGCGATTATTGGGTGTACGCACGGATGGTGACAAGAAAGGAGCGCGAGTGGAAAAATTGCAAAGAAACGAGATTTTGTTGGTGAATATTGGTTCCTTGAGTACAGGTGGCCGAATCTCGGCTACAAAAGGAGATTTAGCTAAAATTGTGCTCACCACACCTGTTTGCACTGAGAAGGGTGAGAAAATCGCTTTAAGCCGTCGTGTGGAAAAACATTGGCGGTAAGTACGATTGAAATCATAAAATAAGAAATGTATGATAATATTGAAACTAACTTTTATAATTTATAACAGTTTAATTGGCTGGGGTCAAATCTTTGGTGGCAAGACTATTCAACCTGTACTCGACAGCAAACCGGTCAAGAAATAATAACGATAGTTAACGTCACGATCAATAGCAACACATTGAAACGTATTTGTTATAAGCGAACAAAGCGTATTCGCAAGTCTTCAATTTATATATATAAATTATCATCAGATTTTGTTTCGTTCTTTAATTTTCAAACATTAAAAGCGAAAAAAACTAACATTACCAATAGGATTTGCTTTAAAAAGAAAAAAGCAACAAACTATAAAATATTTAATTACTACTATAATTAAAGGAATTATAATTTGTTATTTAAAGATGCAAATAAGGAAAAGAAATAAATTTTTACACAAAATTTCTGATTTATTAAATTTTTGGAATTATAATCTTTGTAATCTGATGTTGAGCAACTCATTCGTCCCTTCCGGTTACGTAGATCTGACTGAACGATGGATTTTATATCGAAAAAATATTGGCGCTTATGAACCCAAACAACCAACATCTGAATCGAAGCAAATGAAATTTATCTTGTTTAACTTTTTCAAACAATTCACAACACAAAGGTTCTTAGATCTACATCTATGTAGGTATAACTACATTTCAAACATTTATTGATAATTTTTTATAATATATATATTGTGTATCACGTTAGAAAATACAGTGACTAAACGCTGTGTTGGACTAGTTATTATTTAAGGTATTTACGATAAAGTATTTTTAAAACTACTTTTAATACACTGAGTTTTGTTTTTGCGTTTCTATGATGGTCTCGCGAAGTAAATTAATGAGCAGTTTAATGAGTTATATGTGATATGACAATAATAAAATATAAATACTCATAGTAGTCTATATATATTCGAGCAACACAGGTATGCAATAGATCTGCTAGTATCTAATAAAAAATAATAATTAAGTTGATGTACATTTCAAAGAGATCTCTATGCACGACAGTAGCAATACTTTCGTAATTCCGGATTGCGTTCGTATATGCAATTGGCTTGTTCGCCATATTTGTTTACACGAGATATTTCTGAAGACTTTGTTTGCATATCGAAAGTTTTCAAATCATATGTAACGCTAGCCTCAAAAAGAGATTGACCCGGCCCAACAACAATCTGCAGCTGATATAATTCCTCGTGTATTCGCATTTTGTCACTTAAGTCTGCCACATAACCGTCCTTGTCACTGTTTTGCTTGTAGTTAAGAAGCTCTTTATGCGGATGAAGTCGTAATGCCCAGTTGATGCGTTCTAATTCAAGAGGGGCGCAAAGATTGCGATATGATTTAGTTAAATCATTAATTGTTCTCACTATGCTATCGGCTGCTTTAAGCAGTACGGGTATGTGCGGTTCGCTTTCATTGAGGGAGAGACGTTGCCAGTTAAGACAGGCGCACCAGTGTGGTTCGATGTAGGCATCGCTGCATGATCGGTTTTTTGGTATTGAGTCGAATAGTGAAATAGCACGTTTTTGTGCAAGCTGTTGATAACGTGGAGCTACTAAATTCTCAGTTACAACTTCCGGTTGCATATCGTAATCTGAATTTAAATTATTTGTCAGTGTGTCATCGGAACCGCTTTGCAGCGCTGAAATTTGAATTATAAGTAAAATATATATTATCCGCATCAAAATTGAATATAACCATCAATATGTTTGCTTACAAAGAAGATGCTGAAGTGTAGCATGCACGTCAAATGGAGTAGTCAAATGATCAACGTTCACTTTGAAATTTGCATACTGTTGAGGGAATCTTTCTTGAAAAGATTTTGGAAATGTGAAACTGAAGAAAGGAAGTCGTTCCTCCTGTTTGCCCTGCAGGGTGGCGCGAACTTCGGCAAATCTAAATAAAAGATATAATAATATAAAATTAAAAATAATTTAATATGGGCAGTTTAATAAAAATAATTTAAATACCTCCACATATTAAGTTATATAAAATGCGAGTTTAGGCTATGTCAAATACCTTACAAAGTCATCATAACTTTGAAAAATAATGTTTAGCCTAATTTAAGTTTTAGAATTCGCATCAAAGCTAGTTTTACCAAGGTTCAAGTACTAACCTATTGCCATGATCTGACATCATAATAAGTATGGTGTTATCTAGCAGATGCGTATCTTTTAAATGACGCAGCCATGAATTCAACTCATCGTCAGCAGCACCAACTAAATTGATAGAGTCATGTGATAATCCTCCATGAAAACTGAAGCCAAAGCGTGGTGAATCCTTGTATTTAAGCATGAACTTAAAGATAAATATGAATTTGTAAATTGGTCACAAATATAATTTGTCAACTCATATTTGTTATATGTATATTTACATTTTTGGTGTATTCTAACATTACAACATGATCTGGTTGGTGACCTATACAGTGTTGGACGCAGCAATTCCACATATTCGGTGCTTCTAAATATAGTGTGCGCAAATAGTGATCGACTGGCTGTTCGGCAAAACCTTTCATGCGATATGTGAATGTACCAATATTTGGTACATCTTCGTTAAAAGAGGTATAGTAACCGTGGCGTGCATACTCTTTCCATATCATTGGATAAACATCGACATTCTTTGCATTCGGCATTCGCGTACGAGTCTCTGGTAATTCCAGTTCCGTATAGCCTGTAAGTAATGGCACGAGTGCTTGGGGAGTACCATCACCTACAATATTATAGCCTTTCAATACCATGGCTTTTAAATCATTCACTAAATATGAATACGATTTAGGTAATTTGCGTTGAAATGCATTACGGCTGAGTGAATCAAAGCCAAACATAAGTACGTTGAAATGTTTTGGCACGAAAGGATTATTATCTTCTGCTACTATATCGGCAACACCACCCGCGAGACCAGCATAAATCGGAACTTGTGGAGGTGTTTTCGGTTTCACAGCAACACCATCTCTTATGCCAAAGGCCATGCCATACCAACTATTACCGGACGAAGAACTGTGGCACACTACCTTTACAAAATCACTAGCTCGCAATATGTACGGTTCCTTGGTTTTGGTTGATTTACCATATTTGCTATTATAATCTGTGCTGCGCATTACATCCGTATAAGTACAAATCACTTCACCTTGAGTGGCACTTATTTCCGGCTTGACAAAACATATAGATTTCTATAAATAAGTGCAGAAATTCATGTGAAGTGTTAAATTTTTACTTAAAATGTTCAAAGCCTGGTTTTATTTTGTTATCACGAAATAATACTCAAACCATTTTAACATAAATTTAGTTTTGATAATATCAGGTTTGCAAAAGTATGACGTTTACCTCACATGTTACCCAGTCATCTTGGGGATTTCCACATTGGATCGGGTCAACTGGATGATAATATTTCATTACTTCTGGATCATCTAATGGCAGCTGTGGGAGACGGCACTCACCACGATTCATAGTCGATCGTATTGAACGCTCTATTATTAAACTGAAATACAAAAAATATACATATATTAATACTTCTTGTTCAGTAATGAATCTTTTCTTACATCTTCTCATTACGATCCATTTCTTGAGGCCCAATAAATAGCAAAAATAAAACCACTGTAAGAACAGCTAAGAGTGCAGCAATCTTATATGTGAAACGTCGACGTATTTTTCTCATTTTGGAAGTGGTTGTTTTTAGCTTAAAAAAAATTATGCATTGTGTTATTATGATTTAATTTCAGAAAGATAAAATAATTTATAAATCAGATATTCAAAACACTGCATTAGCTTGGTATATATTTAAGCTTATAGAAATTATTATATAAGTGGAAAATATTTACTAATATATTTCTAAAAAAATTTCTTTTATTTTAAACGTTTAGTAATACTTTTCGAGGGCACTTTAACATATTACACTCAAACAAATTGCTGAGTTTATAATTGACATTATGTAGGTATATAATTGTAGGTTTACTAAGAGTCACATATTACAAAATTAAATGTGTTTGCCAGTAAATATGCAGTAGATATTTTTTAAAAATTATAACATCCATATATACACATACATATATTCATTACCTTTGTAAACAATCCTTCACTTCACTCCCCTTTGAGGAAAAATTCAATGGTGTGCTTCGCAGAAACACATGTATTCCTTTTTTAACAACTTTTTAAAATTTATGTGTTTAGGTATTTACTTTTTCTGTATAACTGAAACTTGCAAATTGTAACAATATAATCTGCATATAATTCACAAAATCCAGCTGATAAAAATGTTTTCCTTTCTGATTAGCATTTTCGAACCGGCGTTCGCAAATATGCATGATGTTGCCGTATATACTTTTAGTTTTCCTAAGGTTCTTTTACGAATTCACCTTTTTTAATTTATCCATGTTTCATATTAAGAAATTTATCGCTTTACATTGAATATTCAGGATAGGTAATAATTTTATCCTATTTTTTACTAGCACATAATTTATATTATTTAGTTTGAAGAAATGCAACTTCTTTTTTGGTTATTGAAACTTATGTATACATTTTACATGAGTTCATTATTCGGTAGGCAATATATGTTGTCAGCCAATACAATAGCTATTAATATTGACAATGTATACTTTAAGCAAAAGTAGTCTAAAAATTATTTCATTTTCAGTTTGCATTTAGCAAAATAAAACATTAAAAAGAATTATACCAAAATATGAAGAAAAATAATCAAATACAAACATAAATGAATCAATATTGAACTTGTAACCATATAAAAATATATGAAAGTAGATTGGGTACTTTCTCGATTTTCCTAATAACATTTTATTCATAATCATTAAAATACCAAATGGTTCTGTAGATTGATCATTAGTTATATATTTCATATAATAAAATAAATGTTGGTCCGCAATAGTTATTGCCGATGGGTTGCATTGTAAGGCAAAGTTGTAATCCAAAATTGAACATCGATCAAATAAATATGATAGGTAATATATCGATATTTGAAATCTCCTATCCGCGATATTTTTCAGACATAACTAATTAAAAATATTTACAATCAATATTTTTGGTTCCCTTAATTGCCAATTTTTTCATATACTATCAGATAAATGGCTGAATCAGTCCGTTTGACAAACGATGATTTTCGCAAGCTATTGGCTACTCCTCGTCAGCCACCACCAGGGAGTACACCTGCAAATTCTACAACAGCTACATCGTCGTCTATCGAAAAGAAAAAACCTCAAGGTTCAAGTAGTGAGCGCAATGATTTGCGTAGAAAAAAGAAAAATTTTTATGCAGCACTTAAAAAACAAGAAGATGGTAAACTGCAACAACTATCCGAAAAATATCGCGATCGAGCCAGGGAACGCCGTGATGGGGCAAATCCAGATTATCAAAACGTTAGCACGCCTGGTCATAGTAGCACCAATGCTTATCGTGCTGTTGCCCCGGATTTAAAATCAGGCATAGATGCAGCTGAGCGGCGTCGTCGAATTATACAGGAATCTAAATTTTTAGGCGGTGATATGCGACACACGCATTTGGTAAAAGGTCTCGATTATGCCCTTTTACAAAAAGTACGTTCTGAATTACAAACCAAAGAGGTGGAAGAACAAGCATTGGCAGTTGCGGCAGCTACTGAAAAGTTAGCGGAAACCGCTGCAGCTGAACAAGCTGAAGCTGAAAGCAAGGATGCTGATGATCATATGACTATAAAAAGCGCAATGGCCCGAAATATTTTCAATATAATTCAAGCCCGACGCTCTAAAGAAGTGTCTTGTAATGAATTATTTGCTCCAGGTCGCATGGCCTACGTTATTGATTTAGAGGATGATTTGGGAGAAACCGATATTCCAACGACATTAATACGGTCAAAATTTGAAGTGCCTGTTAATCGAGAAGATATCGCCACGCTTACTACAAATGATATTGTTATAAATAAACTTTCACAAATTCTCTCCTATTTACGTGCTGGTGGCCGCAATAAGAAAAACAAAAAGAGAGATAAAGATAAACCACTTTTCTATGAAAAAGAAATGGAACAAACATTGAATATTACTGGATTAAGTGATGGCGGTGGTTTAAGTGGTAAAGCTTTAGGTGACAACATATACGACGATATTGGAGAGTATCAACCAAACACTAAGAAGGAAGGTTTAAAGTTAGATAACAATAACCCAAAAGGTGTGGCTGGATCTTACTTCGCAGACGTAAAAGGAAACGAAGATCCCGAGCCGCTAATAACTAATATACCACCACCGCCAAAGATTACAAAGGCGATAGCTTCGCGCTTTGCCAATGAACCAGAGGGTTATGCTGAGTGTTATCCGGGATTAGAAGAAATGAATGATGCCATCGATGATTCTGATGACGAAGTAGACTATACGAAAATGGATTTGGGCAATAAAAAGGGACCTATTGGTAGATGGGATTTCGATACACAAGAGGAATATTCCGATTATATGAGCACAAAGGAGGCTTTACCCAAAGCTGCATTTCAATATGGTGTCAAAATGCAAGACGGCAGACGAACTCGAAAAAACAAAACAGAGAAGAGCGAAAAGGCAGAGTTGGATCGCGAATGGCAGAAAATACAGGTACATAATAATAGAGTTGCCTTACCGTAGTTTTCAAATAAAAATTAATTTGGTTTTATTACTTCTTCAGAATATTATACAAAAACGAAAGTTTCCTAAAGGAGGAGCAGAAGAACCCGACTACAAAGCTGCTAAATATTAGTAGGCAAACATTAATGCAACAGACCACAAAATTATATAAAGAGTTATACAGAATAGTTTCACATATATATCCAGTTTCATTAATTTATAATGTAAGTACATACTCATTAATAGTTTTGAATTAAAATAAATTTAAGAGTACATTTGCTGTAATCTAATTATTTATATTTTTCCACAACGCTTTTATAGTAGCCATATTATTCCCCGAATAGTTTTGGGTTTTATGTAGAAGTTATGTTGTTGTTGTTATAGCGGCAGAATTTTTTTTGCAGAAGTGATCGCAGTTTATGGTTGTATTATAATACGTATTTCTTTAGTTGAATAAGTTATTCTTCCTCTGTATCACTCGTTTTTTTATGGTAACGATTTTTGTGGGCTATAAATAGGAGCAGTTAGTACCACAAATTAAATATTGTGCATATACATATACTTACTTTTCAATTGTGCTAATCGTATGTATGATTTTTTGCAAATTTCACAGCTGTGTCGCATTGTTTTGTGGGAAATAATGTGCAGGTTTAAAGATTTTTCAAATTTGAAGCGTTGATTACATTCTGGACATCGAAAGTTTCTACCCTTTGCTAGTAGTGTGAAAGTGAAAAACAAGACCGTTAGCGGACTATACAATTATCTATTGAATAGCATTTTCATCATTTTATTTACCCACCTTCGTGAACTTGTCCGTGGATTTTAAGCGCTGTTTTGGTAGCAAAAGCCTTAAAACACTTATCGCATCTGTAAGGGCGTACTGTAGCATGATGCTGCAAATCATGCCTATCTAATTCTGAGAAGTGCTTAAAGTGCATCTCACAATCTGGACATGAATATGGTCTATCTGCCATCACCGCATGCACCTTCAGATGTTTAATAAGTGCGTATTTAGAACGATATTTACGAGGGCAATGTGCGCACATGAATCCTTCGTATTGTGGTGTGGAAGAGGTCACCATATCGGAGAGCTCCATTTCGGCATTAACCTCATTATGCTGTTGTTTAATGTGCCGTTGAAGATTCGTCTCTGTAGAGAAATGCTTTTCACATTTTGTACACGAAACTATACGCTTAGCCAACTCCATAGGATGATATCGCTCAAGATGAGCACGTTTCTGTACATGTTGAGTGAACTCTGCAATGAAATTGTTAAAAAAAAAGTTTCTCCTTATGCCATTTTCAACTCACTTTCATCACAATAGTTGCACTTTAATGGCGCTTCTCCTTCGCCATGAATGGTAAAGAGGTGTGTACGAAGTTCCCATTTACTGCGCGTACCTTTAAATAAAGTTTTAATTTAAACAAATTAATTTTTATATACAGATATATACAAAGCATATGCATGTAGAGCATGTAGGTGTTTGCTTACTTTTTCCGCACCGTGTACAGAGAAATTCGCCTTGTCGTGTGTGCGTCACTTTGTGTTCTATTAAATGTGTGCGCGTAACAAACGCTTTCCCGCAGAGCTCGCATCTCCATAATTTATCTTCATTGTGCCATCTTTTATGATACTTGAAATTGTAAAGTGAGATGTTCTTCAGCTCCATATGACAGATCTCACATGTATAGTTGCCGTGGGTGTGATTGCGTTCGATATGCATACGCATCTGTCCGGCGCCGCCTGCAACAATTTTATCACACAGTTCGCATTTGTCCCCCTTTTTAAGGTGAATTGCGTTTATGTGTGCCACACAGCCGCTTCGCGTGCGGTACCGTGCCGCACACTGAGGACAATTATAAGGCCGTTCTTTATCATCGTGTACTGTAGCTATATGGTTATCCAGCATCTCTTTGGTGGCGAAAATAGGCTGGTCCGAAACAGAGTGTACACAAAGGCGGCAACGCAAACTTCTTGAAGTTATTCTATTTGAGCGACCAGCGACGGATGTTGCTTTTACGCTTGATTTTTCATTTTTAACAACATTGTCTATCGACTTTTTATTATACGCCAATTTATAGGAAGGACCATTTGGTGTATGATTTAAAAATTTAGATTCTCTTGTTGCTGTTTGTAAAGGAATAACTTTTTCATTCATTTCCCATTCGTTTCCCTTTTCTCCTATATATGGTACAGGCATTCCTTTACAACAACCCATTTTTACTTTTAATACATTTCCTCCATTTTTCAGAGAACTTGAATATTTTTCCTTATTATTTATTGACCCTAAAGAGGCTTGCTCATCAACTGCCGCCAGCAAGGTGTCGAAGTCGTCAATTTGTAAATCGTTTTCCAGGATGTTAAAATTTGCGTTGATCATTTGAAGTGTGAATTGATTCATAAGCACTGATTGTAAATCGTCGGCAGAGCAGGGACTAGAATCTCTAATTGATTCAAATGACCCGCTGCTTATTGTGGCTAATAATGTTTCAATATCACTTATTTGTGCTGGATCTTCTAAAGTTTGGTCTTTTTTTTCATAAATAGGTACAATTTCTTTTATTGTCTCTTTGGGAACCAAATGAAATTGTGTTCCTGATGTGTTATTATCAACAAGTGGTGAAACTTTAGAAGATTCGTTTGGCTTTACTTCGTAATATATCTTTTTTGGTCCTTGCCTTCTATTTTTCAATGTTTTTTCATTGGGCATGAACTCAGTTGATTTATTTTTTGAAGGTTTAGTGAAACTATGCAAATGTATAGGATGTGTTTCAATAGATTCCGCTGAAGTTTTTTTATTTCCAGCATAAAGTTCTTCACATTCAACAATTCCCATCGAATGTGGTTGAAATCTTTTCTCCTCCGCGTTTTCGTCTTCGTCTTCGCTTATCCACTGTGTCGACTCCTCCTCCTCTTCAATTAGTATTACCTGAAATTCGTGTGGTCTACTAGGCTCATTATTCGAATCAAACGGAAACTCACCCCTTTCTTCAACGACTGCATTTAAACCTGATTCAAAATTGTTTGATTGTTCTTTCTCGCTCACTTTCTCATTTGAATTAAATATATTTATCGTTTTTTTGCACATTTGTATAGATGTGTACTCGGATTGCAAAGTACGCGGTAATATTTCCCTATTATGCATCTCTACTCCACCATAATCTGTTTTCGTATGAAGGTCATTTTCATTGTCGTCGATTGATTCTCCAACCCCGCCTGTTGTCTCTATTGAATAAAGTCGCGTTTGCAAGTATTTTTTTGCATTCAACGCTTGCAATCGGAATGTATTAATCTTAATTAGCGCCAATTCGCACTTCTTACAAATACACTGCGACAGTCCATCGTCCTGCGTAATGTCCAATTGCCATTCCTTTATTGTATTTAAAAGTTCAGTAATTTTCGTGTTAGCAAAAATATCGATCATTCCATCTGCTAAGTCTCTAGGCGGTACAGCACAGGTGCGACAGTACACGCTGCAACCCATGCCTACGATAAACTGGCTTGTAGTCGCAGTTATTTCGATCACTTGGACGGAGTCTCACACATTTCTTTAATACTATAATCATATTGTTTTCGCTACTGCTACTCTTACTGCTGCTACCTCCATCAATTTTGTTACCGATCACTCATATATGCTTGTTCTTTGCGTGTTTGCGTCTGCGTTGTTGTACAAAAAAAGTTAAGAATATTATGTAAATAATATTGTTATAAGTAAACAATTGGCTATTTACTCAATAGATGTCACTAAATGCACTCATTCATTAATTGCAAAACGCGAAATATAATTGCAATTATGTGTAAAGGGATTTCACACTTCTATATACAAATACATATGCATCTGTAACGTCCAACGTATACAGTCAAAACAACTTTAAATAGACTAAGTAAAAAACTTAGACTCTATTTTTCAGAACGGTAGTAACAAATCATAATGACAAAGATAACACATAAGTAATCTTGCGGTGGAGAAAGTAACAAATTTAAATTAGACATACATACATACATACATATGTATATAGTATATTGAAATGTTTGTTGGTACTTATGTTTTTTTTTCATATACCCACTAAGCAATAATGTACGAGAACAAAAAACTCACCATATGTAGATGGGCTTATAATTTGACATACAACACTCAACTCATCTCCGGGATAGTAGAATAAAGTGGACAGCAATTATCGCCAACTTGTAATGCTTGTACATATATAAACCTCTTTCAACTGATCGAAAATTACGAACAACCCCACATATATTGCTGCTGTACATATAATTATATTGAAATGTGCGGTCTTCACTAACAAATCTGTTTTTCTTATGTGGAGTTAGTTGCTATTTTTAAATACATACATACATATACACCTGCGTTTAGATATACATGTGCGTTTATGATTTTTTTGAATATGCCTTAAAAATAAAAATATACTTCAATTAAGAGCATACACATAGTCGGCCATGAATAGGCCACTTAGTGCAGGAAATATTAAGGGGGTAGGGGTTTTAAAATGTTTCAAATTAATGCAGAATATTTTAAGAATGTTGTGTCTAAAGATCAAATCGATAGTTGCAAAATTGACGAAATTATTAGTATTTTTAATACCTTCAAAACTATTTCTCTACATAATTTACCAAGCTATGCTGGAGAGCTTTTATTTCCAAATCAGTTAGTATTTTTAATTTTACAATAATTAATCGGAAAAAATCGCGTTCTTTTCTCTAATGTGTTCCCAAAGAGTGAAAAATTAAAATTTCAAAATTCCCCAAAAATCATAATAGTTTGCTCTGTTTTATGCGAATTAACCCCGCTCCCCCTTAGTATCTGACTTTTTATACAGATTTAACCCTCAGAGAAGAAATCACAGACATTTTACGACTTCAAAATCTAAGTATGTATGTATGTCTTAAAAATTGGATATAAAAAACATTCTACTAGTTTTCAACGTTCTCCTTAAAGTAAATGAAAAATGTGGTTTAAAGTAACAAAATGTTATGTTTTTCTGAGAATTGCATATGTAGCAGTCAGTCAATATCACACCACGTTACACATTTCAGCAAATAATAACAAAAATCATTATTTTTTATATTATGCATTCGTGATTGCCTTATTCACCAACATTCTATATTTCATAGATTTTGTCAAATTAATTCCATGATAAAATCATCTAATAATATTTTTTAGCCTTTGATGTTTCTTTTGGCGGTATGCCTCCTGATGAAACCTTTAAAAAAATGGTGAATTAAATTAATAGTCTTGCTTTGTCTCACGGTGAACATTAAAATTTTGCTTTAGTTTTTAATAGTAACAAGGATTCGACTATTACACCAATCTTGATCTGCAATTTTACCGGCTACTTTTACCGACGGTGTACTGTATTAAGTTGATGCAATGTGCCTTTTCAAATCTACGCCTTATTATGAAAAATCAACTATGTATGTGGTCAAATTCACAGAGATACGTAAATTGAGGCTACTAAGCCGAGTGCCGCGTGTATGGTATGCGAGCAGTGGGGTGCAAGTGTTTAAGTGCCGCAATGATTTATTGATAAAGAATTGACGTTTTTAGCACTGATTATTTGAGCATTTTTGTCTAGTTAAAAAATACATATAAACGAAAGAATGTAAGCAATCGAATGAATCTATTTCAAGTTCAACGTCCAAACACTGACGAAATAACACAGATAGCCAGTTATTCATAATTTTATTTAAAATCTGTTCGAACTTTTCCGATGATTGTGGTTCGTGATTTATGTATTGATACTTTATTATATTTCAGTCATAATTTAAGTATTCAAACATATGTTGACATAACAGATGTATGTAGGTATATACCATATACCTATTTATAGTGCAGATTGGACGGGCGTATGTAGTTTTAACTTTGGTTTCACGGTGGGTGTGAACCAGCACCCATTAGTTTCAATACTGATATTTTATTATAAACTGTTTAATATAAAAAAAACTTAGTTATAAATACTCCCCTTGGATTTAACCATTAAAAATTACTGTATAATGTTTTGGTTCTAGCAGCCTGTGATATGAAAACAAGTAAGGAAGGGCTAAGTTCAGGTGTCACCGAAAATTTTATACTCTTGCATGATAAAGTGATAATCGAGATTTCATTATCCGTCATTTACATATTTTTCAAATACCGTATTTGTGTAAAGTTTTATTCCGCTATCATCATTGGTTCCTAATGTACGAGTATATATTATACAGAGAAGGCATCAGATGGAATTCAAAATAGCGTTATATTGGAAGAAGGCGTGGTTGTGAACCGATTTCACCCATATTTCGTACATGTCATCAGGGTGTTAAGAAAATATTATATACCGAATTTCATTGAAATCGGTATAGTTCCTGAGATATGGTTTTTGCTCTATAAGTGGGCGATGCCACGCCTATTTTCAATTTTAAAAAAAGCGTGGGTGCAGCTTCCTTCTGCCATTTCTTCCGTAAAATTTAGTGTTTCTGACGTTTTTTGTTAGTCGGTTAACGCACTTTTAGTGATTTTCAACATAACCTTTGTATGGGATGTGGGCGTGGTTATTATCCGGTTTCTTTCTTCTTTGAACTGTATATGGAAATGCCTGAAGGAAACGACTCTGTAGAGTTTGGTTGACATAGCTATAGTAGTTTCCGAGATATGTACAAAAAACTTAGTAGGGGGCGTGGCCACGCCCACTTTTCCAAAAAAATTACGTCCAAATATGCCCCTCCATAATGCGATCCTTTGTGCCAAATTTCACTTTAATATCTTTAATTATGGCTTAGTTATGACCCTTTATAGGTTTTCGGTTTTCGCCATTTTGTGGGCGTGGCAGTGGGCCGATTTTGCCCATCATCGAACTTAATCTTCTTATGGAGCCAAGAAATATGTACGTGTACCAAGTTTCATCATGATATCTCAATTTTTACTCAAGTTACAGCTTGCACGGACGGACGGACAGACATCCGGATTTCAACTCTACTCGTCACCCTGATCACTTTGATATATATAACCCTATATCTGACTCGTTTAGTTTTAGGACTTACAAACAACCGTTATATGAACAAAACTATAATACTCTCTTTAGCAACTTTGTTGCGAGAGTATAAAAACAAAAAAACAAATACCAAGCACTCATTATGTAATGTAATACGTGATTTTATCCGAACCAACCATTTTTATACTCAACAGGATTGTAGAGAAAACTTTTTTATTTGACAAGTTATCTTCACGAAATTCGGCATGGATTATTGTCAAAGTCAACAGTACAAACTCTGAACTTATTGATTAGATCGGATGACGATAGCCCATATAGCTGCAATACAAACCGACCGATCAAAATCAAGTTCTTGTCTGTTTTACTTGTGAAGGGTATCAAAGCTTCGGTTCAACCGAAGTCATCGTTTTTTCTTTTTAATAAATTATAAAATCATTATTCGGATCGTTGTCTTTAAATAGAATTTATGTATCATATTTATTGCAAAACAATAAATTTGAATTATAATTTTATACATTTTTTTTAAATATACATATTTACATATTATATGTATGTAATTGCGGTTGTGTAACACGCTTAAACGTGCCCATTTCAAATATATGTACTTATGTGCTATAACTAGACTTAAAATTTCAATGTGTGTGTGTTTATACAAAAATTAGCGTATGTCTATTTAAATATTTAAAAATATGCGCATACTTATATAATTTAATTTGTTAATATTGCATTCACTTGTGGAATACACATACATATACATGCATGCACTCATACGTATGTATGCACAATGGATTGAATTTATTAGTAAGAGTTTGTTGTAATGCGCATTACGTATGTATGTATGATTGTAATGAAAATGTTTCGCAAGTACATACATACATACATATGTACGCATGTATGTACAAACAAGGAAATCGATAACGGAAAACGAAAACAAAATTCATATCCATTACGCAAGCTTTTCCAATTGAATAGTCTCTTGTTGTTGTTTGTATTCTCAGGCAACCACTTAAGTTTCATTTTAAAATGTCATACCAAGTATGTAAGTAATCTTATAGTGTGGGGTTAATTGTTGCATTATTTGCGACACAAACTCCGTAATATTAGCAACGTTATCGGTTAACTAAAAGCGTTGATGATAAGTCATCGGAATATGAATTTAAGCGTGAACAAGTGTGTATAATTACTATCCCAAGGTACTTAAGGGGGAGGAAGGTTATAATTTTTTTTTCGAGCAAAACTCACGAATTATTCGACCATTTGTAACCTGTCTTATGGAAGTTTTATATCAGTGTTCAAATGATTAAAGCGTTTTTTCCAGAACACACGTTTCTAAAGTTCACCCACTGCTCCGATCGTTTTGAAATTGTGAACACGATCGTTGGAAAGCTATTGTTAATATTTTTTTTTTTAAAAGTCATTATCTAACGATATAATTTTCATTTTTTAATTTCAGATGATCCAGTACCAAGGTTCGAGGGTGCCGCAATCCAACTGTTTTTCAAGATGATTGCCTCATTTTCTAATATTTGTTCATGAAGGTGTAACAGAATATCACTGTTTCATCAGAAATAAAGAACAAATCAAAAAATAGTCCTTGTTTTACACGAATTAACCTTACCCCCCCTTAAAATTGCCTTTGTGAGCTTACAAGGCTTATATATGTATATGTGCATACATACATACATACATACATAAGTATGCAAATTTGCTTTAACATGAGCGCTTATACTTTAGCTTAATACTATTTATATTTTATAAAAGCTTAATGTTAGAATACACATCTACATACAATTAAAAGTTTTCATTCAAGCTTCTTACAAAGCTTGATAAACCATATGAAGAATGATATTATTTTTGTATGTAAGTATCTATCATTTTTTAAAACAAATTTACCAATACCATACGTATGCACATGTATACCATACATACATACATACATACATATGTCAATTACGACATTTCATATTGCTTATGTGCACTAATTGCATTTTTGATATATGTAGTTCTTCAAACGTTAATTTGATGTATATTTGGAGCTATGCAGGGAAATATATATATGCATTTTTATTTGACCTTTTTGGGTTCTTCTTCTGCTGATTACAATTTTACATATTTGAAAAAAAAAAAAATTAAAGTGGGTAGTGTTAGTTGAAGATATGAAAATGTTGAAGCGGTCTTGGTGAGTGCAAGTTATTGTAATAAATCCTATCGCCATTATAGCTGACTTGGTTCAAATTAGATTAGGTTTCTTCATATTCACAATAAACTTTATTTTTTATATACGATCTAGGACAGTCATACTGCACAATTATTGAATGGTATTGTAGATATTCGGTAACAAAAGATACAGTTTACACTTATAATGCGTTTGCAAATTATATACAATTTTAAAATTTATGTTGTGTTTCCATTATTGTTATATTCTATAACTGGTTTCATGCGTGATTTCTTCAAACACTTTAAAATCGTGAGTTAAGTTTAATATTTCATTTATACTGTACTGATTAGTTAATACATGCTCCTGCTAGCTCTGCATTATACCTACACAAATACACATAGCGTAGTAAGAAATGTTTTCCAGCTTTGCTGCATGCGTACATACCTATATTTTTTTTTGTACTGCACTCTTATAATAATTTTATGCATTTCAATAATTTATCGAAATCTAATTTCGATTATTAACTATCCAACTAAGTTTTTGGTTCTATTCCTAATATATTTTTAGTCATTCCAACTGCTTACTGAACCCATTCCGCCTAAGCTTGAGGACGTTGTCACCTGTGTCGCTTTCTGTGGTCGCCGTTTCTCCACCAATTTTATATCCTTCACGCAGAGATCGTGTTTAGATTCGGCTGCAAATTTTATCACCGCCTGCGTTGGTACCAACGGCACGTGCCGCAAGTCCAACCAAATCAATTGCTCGCATTTAGCGAGATGTTCCAAAGAAAACTCGGAGACCAATCGACACGCGCTTAAATTTAATTCGACCAATTTACCGATGGCAGTCGGCGATGTGCCAATTTGTGCCACACCGGCATCAGTTATGCGCTGACATGATGAAAGATCAAGGTGAACTAGATTCGGCAATGTTTGCGTTATATAGCGCAATGCCACATCAGTTATATCGGTACCGGCCAGTTTGAGAGTTTTAAGATCACGTAAGCGCGTTTTTGAATCTGCCAGGCCAGGTCGCGAGTCCTTGGGCGGCGACAGTATATCGCGTATGGCTGCATCATTGAGACCACGCACAAAACTGAGATCCAATATTTGTAATGGCGGGCAAAGGCAAGTGTGTAGAGCTGGCACTGCCTGAATGGGACAATTTTGTAGCGACAAGTGTTTAAGAGCAGGCAGGCGTGCAATCACCCAAGCCAATTGCCTTTTGGCTATCTGTGTCCAGTCGAGTATTAAGTGCTCTGGCTGTCGGCGAACGATAGCTGTCAACAGTGAAGCAGATAATTTGTGCTCTGCACAGTTCATTGTCTTCCAGAGATCAGGATCCACAGACACATTCGACCACACCTTACAGACCGAAGAGCAAGTGACTAGCGTTTCTTGGGGCAGGTAGCGAAACATGATTTTCAACAATGTTGGATCGAGCGCTAAATTTGTGCCTCCAATGTGACTGCCCGACAAGCCGCTACCACTTGTTGATAAATGTCCAGCTGGTCGCACTACATAATGTGGCTTTTTGAGAACTCGCGTTGAAGAGTTGAGCATTTGTTGAGCCAACTGTGATCGTATTGAATTCTTCTTTCGCAACATTTGTGTACCGTTACTGCCGCTAACAATACCACCGTTTCCAACGCCCACATGACAATCCATGGAAGCACCCGCATCAATACTGTCCTGCATGCTGCTACATAAGCTTAAGCCATCGTCACTCTTACGTCTCTTAATGCGATCGCTTGCTGCATGGGGCGAGATACCCGGCGAAGAAGTATCATAATGGCGTTCTGTCTTTACTTCAATTTGATGGTGATGGCGCTTCGCAACATTCTTCCAGTGTACAGCATTGGCAGAGCAGCTTTCCATTTCCGATTCGCTTGTGAAAACGAAGTCATTGTATTGCCCAATTGGCGGTGGCAATTGGTTGCTGTCGTGATCGTGACCGGCTGTAATGATATTTGAGCCACCAACTGATGTGCGTCGTACCTCCGAAGACTTTTGGCGGGCACGGAAGTGACGAGGCTGCATTCAAAAAAGAATGTCCAAATAAATAAATTTATTTAATTATGAAAATAACCGATTTCAAAATTCATTAAATTAATGGGTGGTGTCTGGGGACTAATTTTTATTGCGTGCTGAAGTGTTCATTTGCCTTTTATTTCCTAGATTGAAGTTTGATCGCTATATATGTATATCAATTATTTGGCGATATTTACAATGGAAAAAAATTGAAAAACAAAAATTTTGTGAATCTAAGTTCAGGGCTACGGAATCGTTGAAAATGTTGCAGAAATGTTTTGGAGAATCTATTTAATCCCGAACATAGACTGAAGGCCATACAAGCTTATATCGTTCCTGCAACAGTCGGGTCTACGTAACGCCTTGTCATGCTTGTATTGGCTAAGGAGACTCTTTTGAATTTGATAATAAAGATTTATAGTAAATATGTAAGTATGTTTATTTTTTTTTGTCTGCTTTTGTCGAATTATAGCATATGTGTAAATAAACTTTTTTGAGCGGAGAACTCGGAGCTCGGCAGGAGCGAAGACTAACAATGTCCACTTGTGATGTAATGTACTAAATGGTACCCATTTGCATGTGGACCAAAATTAGAGAACACAGTTACCAAAATTTTATTGAAATTCAATTTTGAATTCGGTTTTAATTATAATATAGAAAGAAAACGAATTATTGTATTTTTTACCTTATAGTCATTATTTTTTCCAGATCGGCAACAACTTGGGCATTCCCAACTATTTGGTAGGTCTTCATTTACTACACCTTTAGCGTCTGCTGCATCTTCGGTGCCGTCTAATAACGACCTCGCGCAGTCAGAATGCGCAATTTCATAACACACCGAACACTCCATTAGCGTCGAAGGTCCCTCGAGTGAAGCCAGCTGCTTAGTTTGCGGGGACACGGGTACTTGGCGCCAGCCGTCCAAATGACACACGAAGCACTGTGCTGTCACCGGCAACATGGGCGAGAGACACTGACGCATCATACAAGTTTGCTTAGCGCGTCCAGGTCCACCGAATTTCACCATATCCAAACAGAAACTGCATTCCCCACAGTCGGAACGCTGGCAAGCAGCGCAGACTTTACAGCGCGTTCGCCGTCGACGCGGTTGACCAGTACCGGTGACATTTGGCGACAACTTTGAATCGTTCGGCGAAAGACAAGAATTGTCGTTAGTGTTAACGGCATTTGTGTTATGTGTAAGTGGCTGTGCATGTGAATTATTTTGTGTTTGGTTGGATACAGCAACCGTTGTTCCAGTTGAAATGGTCGTTGTTGCCGTTGAAGCTGAATTATAACTTGAGCAAGATGCGATTACACTGACAGTGTTGTTGGCCTGATGTGCCGCTGCAGCAACAGCATTTGCGAGGTGCATCTTCTTCGGAGGGCGATACTTAAGACTATCCGTGGGTGAAATGAATGTAGCTAGTAGAGGAATAAATATATGTACATATTTCCAAGATTAAATTAATGTTTAAATTTCATTTCGATCTAAAAAATAAAATACACATATAAAGCTGATGGCCTAGCCTAGTGCTATATATATAAATTGTAATTGTAATTAAATTACCTTTTTCAATTAAAAGAAAAAAAAAATACACTTATACATACGTACATATCGACACCTGAAATGCAAAATAACGTAACAACATTTTCGAAAATTTACAGTGGTATGAATGAAACACGAAATATAATGGAACATGAGTGAAAAAAAAATTTAATATTGGTTAAAACTGGTTTACATCTGAGGGCAGAACCTGAAAATGTTGGACTTATGTAATATTATGAATGCAATTTGATGTAGTGAATCATAATCAATAAGGCACTCAATTTCGAATTTTTTGATGATACGTTATTTTGCATTTCAGGTGACGATATATAATAGTGCGTTAATTCTGGAGACACTGAACATTCTATACTCCCGCACGTTGTACAAATTTAAATAATTAATTATTTCGATAGGTCCATAAAAAATAATTAAGAAAATATATTGACAATATTGGTTATAATGTCAAAACATACCTATACTTCAATTATCTATAATAAAGCCACATAAGCCAATAAGATTTATGTATAAATGTTAATGTCTTACCCGTCTGTTGGGCACCATTCTCTGTAGGCTCATTTTTATATTCCTTTACGATGACACCACCTTTATCAACCACATTTGTTATGGGAACAATATTCGTTTTTGAATTTGTATCTTCATTATTTTGTATATCATGGTCGAGCGATATATTTTCTGCGACATTTGCGGCATTCGCTGCATCTAACTGTTGTTGTTCGCGTATGATTTCAGCGTTTTTACGTGCGATTTCCGCTTTGATTTCCTGCTTTACAACCGTACGATCGTACACCTGAAACGTAGGGTGCATCTGACCGGGCGGTTTCAATACAGATTCACCCGTTATGGCCAGCTCCGGCTTGTCCTTGCAATGTCGCTCTACCAACGTGCGCACATCTTTGATCAATGCCACTGGATCCCGTACCAATTCGGGTACATTTTTCTTTTGGGGTGGCAAATCATACAGATACATGACAATCTCCTTTAGACCAAAAAGTTCATAGTGTGTGAGATGCACATGTCCTCGTTTAGATATTTCCTCCTCACTTACTGAAGATTCACCCTCCAAATGCGAGTGGCCCAGTAGTGTATATACGTATCGTGCTAGGACATACCACAGCATTTCGGTGAAGAAAGGATATCGGAATTTCTGTGGTACTTTAGTAGCATCTTCCACCTGCGCGGTCTTAAGTTGCTTAACTATACCAAAGGAATGTAAGAAGTTACCGCCAAACACCAGTGTGTCTGTTGGCGTGTATACAGCATGTATCCAACCAGTGGGTATAAAGAAAGTGTTCCCAGCTGTTAAGTATACTCGAGCACACTTTTCCACTGTATCGCCAAAGAAAACGTCCGCCTGCTTTCCGGATAATACCCACTTCTCATATAATTGTAAGTTTTTTTCTGTTGGTGGTATCAGCCAAAACACTTTACTACCCTTTAAAATATGGTACCAAACCGAAGTACCGCCAAAGTCAATATGAAAATCAGTATAACAATTTTTCACTGACATAAGACAGTACTTTTGTACTTTTGGGTACATCATTTCCCCCAACACATTGGTACCTTCTCTTTGTGAGTCCTTGAGACGTTTAGGCCAAACTACGTCCACCCAATCGATTTGACGAACAATTTCTGGACATTGTACATAATTGTCTAAACGCGTATGAGAAAATTCTAGTGAAATTACATTAAGGAGTCGATCCTTTTGTGGATTGTCATAATACTGTTGCCACTCTTTCATTGTCATTTGTAAGTTCTTTTGAGTGTTCACATCCATCACGTCCAAAACACGACGGGAACCAACGCACAGACGTACGTCGTTTATGGTAAATTCGTTAGAGTCGGGCATCCGCAGTCCTAAACCCGTCTTTTCACGAAACAACAATGGAATATTAAAGCCATATTGTTGAAGAAAACTAAAATAGGCAACGAATTATTATTGCTTTTAGGATAAGAGAATAGATAAACTTACGCCACACTCAAATCACTGCCACGCATCTCTCGAACCATACCAGTTTGTGCAAACTTAGAAGATTCCAATTTTTCTGAAACGCTGAACCCTCGTGTTCCCTCCAAATCATCATCCCCGAGTGCCCATTCTTCGAGATACAGCTTTCGTTGCTTACGTTCGCGCTAAAAGAACAGAAATAATAATTTTTATTACAATTTAGTTATCGCCTTAGCATTATTATTAGATATTTCGCAAAGATAAATAAATTTCTTAAAACAACAAATCTGATTGCAGGCAGCATGACACGCTGCGTAAGTAAAAAACTCGTCTATTTTTTTTTAGGACGTACAACTACTGAGGAACATGTTTTTTCTGGGTATTAAACCAAATAAAATTTTTGGAGATATTGAGTCCTACGCAAGTTATTTCTCAAACAGCTGCCAAACAGACAATAAATAGCATATAGAGCTCAAACTTCACCATAGACTTCAACATAAAAACTGATTGCACCGATCCAAGCAAACATTTTTTTATAGATTGGGGTCACGCGCACAGTTTAAATGGACCATCCCCGATCAATTTTGATCTTGAGTGTATGCACATACATACATCATATGCTACACGATAGATAGTGTTTTTGGCGTCACTCGAGTTATCTGTCACCTTACTTTATTATACAGTCGGCAAGTTTGTGACATAATTGCAGTGACAACATATAGCTTGAACTGAGAAAATTGGCATTAGAGCGTAGAGCAACAGGAAGGTCTCAGCGGCAAGTGACAAGATGGGGGTAAGCTTGATTATTGTCAACAATTACTAATTTAGCTGGTGGGGTAAACGGAAATATCTTGCACATATGCTTACATACCTGTGTATATCACAACCAAGTAAATAGAGTTTTCCTGACCGCTACAATAAGCACAGTAAATAACAATAGAAGTGAGTAAGCAGCGATAACACGAAAATGTTTAAGAGGCTAGTACACCAACATACTCAGATAAAATTTGAGTTTATTGTTCTTGTTCAGGCTATAACTTTATCTGTGGTGAAATTATGTCTTGAGTGCATTAAAGAGCATTAATGTACAATTTGAGTTTTCTGCTCAACACTACCATCTTTTTGAGTGGGTTTAAGTATGTATGTGTATCGGAGCAAAACGTTATCTATGGCAAAACTGCGCAAGCGTGAATCGAAAAATCACGACACGGCAACATTTTACGGGTCTGCTCAGTTGTTTAACATTATAACGTGGTCTGTCGTCAAGAACAGTCACTATTACCCACACTTTAAGGAGGATATTTTGGGAATTCCATCTGCGACTAGAGAACTCGAGCACTACAAGCGACCTTCAATAACACTAGAATCAACTACAACCTCGGATGTACATATGTATGTGCATACATATTTACCAGCAAAAGTGGTGAATGCCACTCAGCAAAAGTTTCTGTTTTGGAAAAAGTGTAATAGGAACAAGTTGTTGCCCTTCATAATGCGAGCAAAGGTATGAGAGTATGTAAATACGTATGTACATACATACATATATGCTTAAGCGTTCTTTAAACGAAACGTAATTGAGGTATCGAACACACAGTAATCGCAAAACGCTATTTTACTTAATAGCAAACCTCCTTACTATACCTGTTCCTTGAAAAAGTAGTTTGGCGACATTTACTTTATTCGTTTCTGCATGTTTTTATTACACCTTAGCCACCTTAAGTTCCTTGTGAACAACAAAGGATTGATGTATGTGCATACATCTCTTAGATGCAGACACTAACCAGGCTTAACAGCAAATAAACATATATACATATACATATGTACATATACAAGTATGTGTGTAGGTAGGTGGTTTCAAGTTCGAAAGAAGAATCAAAATATGAATCAACTAAAACTAAAGTTAAAATGGTCTGTTTTCCTTCCAATCAATGATATGGTGTTTTGCGAGTACGTGATCAAAATAAAAGAGGGTAATTTTTATACGTACATACAGTCATGGACAGAAAAATAGCACACTTTAAAAAAAAATCATTCAAATCAGTTTTTAGTTTTATCAAATAAGTGCATTGCAATAACGATTTTCTACTCGACTTGCAACCCTGCTCTCTGAGAGTACTCGTCAACAACTCGGTGTAAAGGAATTGTGGTATGGCATTTCAAGCTCCTTACGTACACTGCAAACGAAATCATCGGTTTTCGGATAATGCAAAATCATTGGTACGAGAAGGAGTACGGTGACGCAGTAGAAAGAAAACAGTTTGCCTACCTCGCAACGTCACAATCGATCACAATACGTTCGGGATGGCAGATACCGAGAATTGAAGAGGAAAGCAAGGTGCATTTGCAGACAAAAAAAGAGACGCCGAAATGCGTGAGTACGAAGAGCTTGACAGGAGTAATGCTCGAAAAAAAAATAATGGAGCATACTCTTATAGAACCCCCAGAGATGATCAAGTAACCGATGCCTAGTGCATACTTAAATTATGGAGGGAACACTTTTCCACAGCCTGCTGAATGGCAGTGAAAGCATAACGCCAGGAGAAAGCGAACCCGATGCCCTAATCGATGACGATGGAGCAGACGTTCCATTGGCCGACCATGAAGAAGTTCGAATAGCAATTCCTCGCCTGAAGAACAACAAAGCGGCGGAGGCCGATGGATTGCCGGCTGTGTAAACTGACGTTGAGCAATACCAAAAGCTCCGTCAGGATCGGTAAGGACCTCTCCGAGCCGTTCGATACCAAACGAGTTTCAGACAAGGTATCTTGAAACAAGTATTAACAGCAAAAACAATGTCAGCCTCGATTTTTTTTATTATATTTTGACAGTAAAACCTATTGAAAACATGCTGTGAAAAATTCAGCCTACCAAACTTGTTTATTTTCGAAAATATTTTCATTTTTTTAACGATTTTTAACGAAAAAAAAACAAGATTTTCGTGACTTTTTTTGAAGCTCGAATTTTTTTTTTATGAAATTGATTACACAGCCCGACAAAATTAAAAAAAATACCCTCCACTTAACTTATGACCCGAAAAAAAAATAAAAAAAAGCTATATCATGAAAACTACAGCTGATAGAGACAAACTGATTACTGATTTGAATTCAGCGCACCCAAATTAACTAGAATCAGTTGATAAATTCAAAGAAGCAAATTGAGTGTTGGCCTGTGTTATATTTGGTAGGGACGATAGCCGCAGAACTACTAAATAATAATCCATTCGATTTTTTTATTTCAGACAACATGAACAGCCGCTATCACCATGACTAGTGAACTACTTTTTTTTTTGTTGGGGACTACTTTGATTTAAAAAAAAATATATATTAAAAATGTAAAAAACGAAAAAAAAAATTTTTTTTGTACATTTCAAAATACAAATAAAAATATATTAAAAAATTAAAATGATTGAATTTTGTTGTCACATAAAAAAATTTTCCTAAATAGTGGTAAAATGTATGCGTTCACATGAGAGTACCCCCTTTTCTACTGTCATTACTATAATTATTTGGGTGAAAAAATTGTTTTTTATCGAGATCTATGTGTATATAAAAAAGGCTACGCTCTGGCAGCACTGTATCGAACAGGTTAACTCATGAAGAGCATTCATACTCTCTGAGAGACTGCTGGTGGCAGTCATTATTTGAACGGCTTTACCCAATACAGGCTAAAAAGAATATTTACATTTTGTATCTGTGTGACTGAGTGACTTTTGTTTATATACACAGGTATGCGGATATGTATACGCCGTATGCGGCATCACCCGCATACTGGCGCATCCTCAAGTTCTTTTTAAACGTGCGAAAATTTTTGAGCAGCGTCAGTTGCTTTGAGTACTTCGCGTTGGTACAATTGGTGATTGTTCGTTCCGTGAATAGCGTACAGCTCTGCCATGCGTCCTACGGGCCTTTTTTATTTATTGCGTGCACTCTTACGTGTACAGCAACAAATTTATAACGCTTGATCAAGTATATGAATACTAGAATCAATTATACATACATATGTACATACATATATGTATAAATGCAAATGTAACTAGGAAAATATATACAGATCACATATTATATGTATGTTTATGCATATGTATCTATGTACATATGTATATACCAATGTTCAATATTTTCTTTGTTAATCATCGAAAATCACTTATCCGTTTCTAAACAACTTGAGGTAAATTTGATTTGCGGCTGGCATTAGTAGTTATTGGTCCAGAATTAAATTTTAACCGGCATAGGTTAGTTTTTTTTTTATCTTTTAAATTAGAACTTATACAGAACTGAGTATATAATAAAAATTAACTGTCGGATGCATTATTAATTTCCCAAATACATCAATGTAATTAAACAAATAGATAATACGTCGGCAAAACTATACTGCTTCAACGAGTTCACCTCCACCCTATCTACAATATACAGACGTTTATATATGTATGTATATGTACATATGCACTAGGTGATTTGGAGGGTTGTGTTGAGAGTTGAGTCGTTAATGTCTCACAACACCACTTTATTTGCCGAGCTGTATTTTTCACTTTAGCTAGCGTATACGCCATTATCACACGACTTTTTGGCCATTCAATGCAGCCAGCTATTTCGGGCAACGCTCTTGGTAGACTCTGCAACTAAAACTGCGGAAAAACTCAATTCTACATACGTTTATTTGAACATGTTCTTTTAGTTGTCAAACAATACAATATTAATAAGAACTTGATATTAGAAATTTTGTTTATAATTTTGATTGCAAAGTATAATTTTATTTTGAAAGAATTCTGTACTTACCAATTGGCGACGCTGCTGCTGTCCACCTTTCTGAGTTTTGCCCGGCGACCCCGTTTCGGACATCGCCTCCGTATTTATTTAGCTATATTCAGATTACACACTCACAAATCACGTTTTCTAGCGTTCTTTCTTAACTGAAAAAATATATATAAAATAGTTTAGCACAGCACAATAACTTATTTATGTTTTCATTTAGGTTCAACTAACTCTTCAAATGAAGAAAATGTTTTTATATTATGTGCAACCACGAGTTTTTTTGTATAGTTATCTTTTTAAGCGGCTCTGCCTTGTACTGATATTAAATGACGTTTGCTCAACTCGTAGAACAATTATGTAGTTTCACTTTTTTACATTAGCACTGAAAATTTAATAAACTAACAAAGTAAGCGAACCGCAACATACTAAACGTGCAAGTTTGGTAAGTATCTAAACGAACGTATCTCTCTCTTCGTTCTTTTTTATTCTCCCTATCCGCGTAAATTTTACCCATTTTGGACGAACGTAGTGTTGCCTTTAATTTCTCGTTTTCCCTTTGTCACATAAAATTTCACACATTTCAGTCAATTTCAAAATTTAACTACTACTGTGAGGTACTAAAAATAAGGGTATCAGTAAAATAACTTCAAAAAGTAAAATCTATATACACTTAAAATTTGTGAAATTCAAGCTCTGAAATGTTAAAAATTAGACGAGAAAACTGCATATGGCAACAAATCACTCTATTCATACACGTAAACTTTTGTTGCTCATTATATGGGCAACTTCTCTTTTGGTGTTGATAATTCGTTCACACCATTTTCTATAATACTTCTATTATTATGCATATTACGCACAAAATATGGGTATGCAGATTTTCTAACATATCCCTCCTTCCAACTAGCTACTTTTTTCCCGGAACAAAAGTTTTCATGTCTGAACAAGCACGTAGTGTATGACCGGCCTTTTGAAATGGAACATTTCCCGAAATGACATCGTTGCTGCTGGGTTGCTAGATTCTATTGATATGTTTTGCAGCAGAATTTTGTTCTTAAGTCTCGTAAAATCAAAATTCAATCAAATAATAAATATTGAAAACTACAATTAGTCCAAAGTGGTTTCTACTATGTAAGACTTTATGTGCGCACAACTGTTGTCAAAATTCGTTTTATTTCTTACAGTTTTAAAGAAAAAGTTCTATATACATACATACGTAAGCATAAGCAAATCTAAATGAATGCATTTAAATGTTTTATATACATACATATGTATATGCACGAGTATAATCTCCGTAAAGAACATCTTTAAATGTTTTTTTTTTAACTTGCATATTAAAAATATGTTTTAAACTAATTTTTATCTATTGACAAGCATTTTATTATTATTTATTTTTTCATTAACCGGCTACTACTTTGCATAATGCTTATAAATTCTGTTCACTTTAAAAAATATATACCGTTGTTTAGTTCAATGTATTAGTAATCGTTCTCAATTACCCCCGAACTTACTTATTACTGTCATCCTGTCCATCTGTTTTTATATTTCACTATCATTATCGTTTTTGCATATATTTTTTATTCATATGTGTGATTTCATATTGAAGTTATGTGTGTACATATGTATATCACATTAAAAAATTCTTATTACAGCTCAATACCAATAATTTACTTTGGATTGCCTATTCTTTTTTTCAGATTCCCTTGTGGAGTGCACATACATATGTACACATATACATACATATGTATTTTATTTCATATTTATGATGGTTGCTTATTATGGTAATCTCTAAGATTCGCACAAATCACTTCTTCACCTTTATATTCTTTTTATTATTATTCACTATTTATTTAAAAACCTTGTAAGTATAATTTTTAATTACTATTTTACTTTAACCTAAACATACGGGAATTTTTTGTTTCGTTTGTTATCCACTTTATGAATTGATGTAAATCTCGCGAGGCACGCAGCGGACAAGAAATGCTATTGCCCTGTCCCGATATTTTGCGCTGGAAAATATATCAGCGCAGAGTGAACTAACTTCACACGTCCACACCTTATGATGGCAACGAAACTAATGAAAACGGAACTTGTCTCCAACAACGATATTTTTCGTCTCCATTTTGCTCCACCATGTCAACATTTGCACACAATTTAAATCCGTTTTTATTTATTTTCGCTTTATCACTTTCATACAATGTTGCTTCTTAAAAGTAACGCATTGTTACGGATTTTTTTTAATATTTCCCTTTTTCAGGGATTTTCAAGAGATATTCCAGTGGCATCTAATATTTGCAACAAGTTAAAAATACTAGACATTTTTGAAAAGATTTTAAGCGAAATTTAATGGAAATGACAACCAAGTAGTAGCATAAAGAATAGTTAAAAAATACAATTGGTCATATATATAAGATACAATTTTTCCCTAAATATTTTTATTTTTATAATTGGCACAATTTGGTCATGTTATTCCACATTAAAAAAAAAATTAAATACATGTAAAACGCCATGGAATATCTTTAAACGTACATACAATATTTATTATTACATGTTTTTAGCGAAATAAATACAATAAAAAATATTAGTTCCAAATGTTGAAAGGTGCATAGAGTCGCAGTTTTATAACATTTGATGCCAATCAATGCTTTCGTACATTTTGTAACAATAAAATTATTTTGAGCAATGTTCCTGACTTATATTAGTATGTGTTGGAAAAATTAATCCATGTTATGCTTAGACAAATTAATTAAGGTTCAAAGACTCATTCATACTATTCATGCATTATTATAAAAAACTATTTTATTCTCATAGCTATTTTTCAGTACCAAAACAGCTGAGAACTTTGTACCACGACTCACTCTTAAAAATTATGTATTCCATTATTATGTTAGCGTACGAAATCAGAGAATTTTATCCACCTAGAAGCTATGGGAAATACATAAATCTATTATTTGTAAACTACAAATCTTCATCCATATGATCAGCTTTCATGTTATTGAAATCTAAACGACACGTGTTATTATTGTCGACAAAGTCGTCTATATCTTCTAGCTCGTGGTCAGAGAATTCGTCGCCCTCGTCTATGGTGTCAGCAGTACCAAAACTGTCAGCACTTGTACTATCAGTACTAGGTGGTGTCAATTCATTTTCTCTCTTACGATGCAGTAATTCTAACACTGGTGGAGGTTGCCATAGAACCAAAGCAGTACACGGCTTTTCAATTCGATTAAAAAGCGCTTCTGGTAGAAAGGTGGTTTTACGTTGTTGTTCATTAAATTTTTTCAATTGTTCACACAAAGTTATCCTGTTCGCTTTGCGCAATTTTTCTTCCAACTCCTTAGCAGTTACTTGATAGTCTTTGTAGGTGAGATTAGTAAAACATTTACCAGTACTGGTACTAGGTGTATCATCACCTAACATAGAATTGCTACAGGCATTTGAATTGTTCCCAATATAATCACTAGAAATGTGTAATCCATTGAAATGTGCGGTAATTTTTTCTTCAGAAATAAATTGTTTGACTGGTCTGCAAGTAATTTAGAACAGTTTTATATTTATATAAGCCATTAACCAAATATATGGAAATATGATTCCAACTTACAACAAGCTTTCTTCTTCTGATTTACGTTTTTGATGGAGAATTGCTCTACTGTGTACTTCATCGTTGACTTGGGCGCTGAACTGCATTACACCATCTTGTCCTAAATTTGTACTAGCTAATTTCCACGGCATTGTATTAAGATTCCACGGTGTTGGCAAGGGAGTTGGCATCAAATGGGGCATTGTTGGTATTGGGTGCTGACATGGTGAAGTGGGGAAAATTTGTTGTCGAATTGCTGTTGTGGTTGCGGTAGAATCTGTTTCAGCTCTGCTGTTATATGCAAACTGAATATTTATACAAAATATATATATTTATATATAATTCAGCTACTTACTTCATATTTTTTGTAGAGTAATTTTACTTTAGTTTTGCATCAATTTATCCCAAAATTTAAAGAAGTTTGCAATAACACTCGTTTTTTATTTTTAGATGTGTTCCTTTTATTTCACTACAACTTTGACATTTAATATGCCTTTACTATTTTTTTTTTCGAGAACCTTGCACCTTGCCATGTGTCAGAAGAATGATAGAAATATATATTTAGCATATGTAAATTCTGTTCCCATAAAAGTACTAAAGTGATTTTCTTTTAATTTTATAGTAAGTAATATAAATACTGTTTCAATTCCCCGAAATTAAATGTTAAATAAACAAAAAAAAAAAATAGTTACTGCAAACAAATCTTAAATTTACCAAACGCACATCACTAATTTCGATATTTATTTCTTTGTATTTACATTTGCACACCTTAGTAATTAAAAAGGCATAATCCAATAATTCAATAATTGACAACAATTGAAGACAAAATGCGGTATGCTCAAGTTGTGATTGGTCCAGCTGGTTGTGGCAAAGTAAGTTAATTAAAAAATGTAAATAAAATGACACTAACTAACATATTTCCATGAATAAGTAGTCAACTTACTGCACATATATGCAGCGACATGCTCAAGACTCCAAACGTGCAATTGAAGTGGTTAACTTGGATCCAGCGGCAGAACATTTTGATTATCATCCGTTGGTGGATATTCGTGACTTAATTCAATTGGACGATGCAATGGAAGATGAAGAGCTTCATTATGGTCCAAATGGCGGCTTAGTATTTTGTCTGGAATACTTAATACAGAATCAAGATTGGTTAAAATCGCAATTATGTGGTGCAGATGATTCTGACAATGAAATTGGCGGAGAACCAGATGATGATTACATACTATTCGATATGCCAGGCCAAATAGAGCTTTTTACTCACTTATCAATGGGCAAACAGTTAGTACAATTGTTAGAATCCTGGAATTTCCGCATTTGTACAGTATTTCTAGTCGACTCGCAATTCATGGTGGACGGAGCTAAATTTTTATCGGGCACTATGGCTGCTCTTAGTGTAATGGCAAACATGGAAATGCCGCATGTAAATATATTAAGTAAAATGGATTTGCTCAGTAAAACAGCACGTAAACAGCTTGATAACTATTTGGATCCAGATCCGAAAGCTTTGTTGGGAGATGTGGCGCAATATTCGTCTTGGGGACGAACGTATCGTAAGCTTTCTGAGGCAATTGGAAGTTTAATTGAGGACTTCAGGTAATTAATTTATGATCAGAAAATGAACTTAGTTGTAGTAGTAATTATTCGTTAGTATAACCTCGACCACAACAGTTAATTTTACAAAACCAAAAAGCACTTAAATAACTACAGAATAACGACTAAGGAATTAAGAAGGCTGGTCTGAATACCCCTAATAAATGAAATATAGTAAAATTCTGAAATCTTCAAAACGGGTAAAACATTTGCATATAGTTTCTGCTAATTGCATTATTATAATGGTCGGACCGTGAAAAACTGCTTTGCAAATAGTAATTAATATTTATACGTTATTTACCTTGAGGTTATTTGTCATGAGTTTCTTATGGCTAAGTTGATAGCACCACACGAAACTCTTGTGTACTTGTGATGTCATGCTTTCTTAAGAAAATCAACGCAATTGCGCCAAGTGATCACAAAATTACACTTCAATTAGCTGAATTTGATAAATTTTTAATCCGTAAAGTAATATAAAAGAATTCTTCACCTCAGAAGTTTTGAATTTTAATACTAACATTCATTTTAAGGCAAAAGCAAAAATAACAGTAAAAAATAATAAAAATTGGCCATATTGCGGGATATTAAATCCTTTGGACATATTCTTAACTTAAGGTGATAAAAATAACGGTTTATTATTCCAGATAAAGCCGAGTTTTTCGTAAGTAGGATGAGTAATTGCCTTAGTATTATCATTTGTCATCTGAGCAATTCTATCGTTTTACCGAATTTTACCGAATCAATAAAATTTTATTTTGAACTATTGTGGTAACAGTAATTTTATTAACATGAATTGGAGCACTTCCAGTAAAAGAACCTAAAGTCCAAGTAGCTCAAATCTTAATAGTAATCTATGTGAATGTGTTGCATCAGCACATATGTATGTATGTGTATTTGTATTCATAGTACAGTAAATGTGAATTTCCAAGTGTCCAATTTTATTCTTTTAATTTGCGTGTTGGATGAAATGGATGCTTCATGTGAGATAAATCAGGAGGATTTTTCTCGAATTCCGCAATTTCCTGCATTCCACCATTTGCAATTTTCCACAATTCAGGGTTTTCCAGCTTAAATGTTTCGTACCATTTCTGTACCAATGGATAAGGTGACAAATCAAAGTTTATTGCTTCTAAGCACAAAGTGGCTGACACTAAACCGAAATCAGCAATAGTCAAAAAATCTGCAGCAGCATACTTTGTGTTTCCATCTCGCAAATATATTTCAAAAACACTTAAGGCATTATTAACTTT
Source organism: Bactrocera tryoni (assembly GCF_016617805.1). Taxonomy (NCBI): domain Eukaryota; kingdom Metazoa; phylum Arthropoda; class Insecta; order Diptera; family Tephritidae; genus Bactrocera; species Bactrocera tryoni. The sequence goes on from NC_052499.1 coordinate 15,277,725, forward strand.
TTTAAGGCTCATATCGGTGCGTTGGTAATCGAAAAATATGGGTGCCATGCTATGAGCTGAAATGGCTGCATAGTAAAAGCCCATGTTGAAACAGAGCCGATGGTTCACAATAGCGCGCTTAGCTGCATCCTTCGGATAAAGATTGTTATTTGGTCCATATTTATCACAAATATACTGCATTATTGCAATGCTTTCGGATAAATAAAAGCCATCATCGTCAAGTACGGGAATTTCTTTTTGCGGATTAAGCTGCAAAATAAAAATATTAGTAATATACTAAAATTAAAGTATCTACAAAATATATTACTTTGGCATATTCCTCGGTCATATGTTCTCCCGCGATGAAATCGATATTAATCAATTCGTAAGAAATGTTGAGAGCCTTAAGAACCATGCGAACTGCTAGCGATGGTGGACCATCGGACACGGCATACAATTTCATCGTCATACTTAATAGAAGAATGTAAATACTCTTTGTTAGATGGTAACTATATTAAGGGTTATTAACAAATTAAAATCTGCTAATTGCATTAGCTTGAAAATTTTTTCCATAATTTGGAAGTTGTAACTTGTTTCGCAAAATTGTTGTTGCATCGCTACCCTATTATATGTATGTACATATATACTTATATCAAAGAACAAGTAAAACGCTCTTAGTCTGATATAAAAGGTACAAAATAAAAGTAATATTATAGTATATGTATGTATATACCACTATCAAAAATTATAAATGGTAACGCCTAAAAAAGTCGGTTATAATATCAAAAATCTTTCGATATATTACAAATTTATAAAAAGTGAAAGCAATTTGGTACTACAAATTTTAAATACCGTTCGAGCACTCTGATGGAAATGCTAAATATAACTGGTTTCAAGTAAAGCCAATAGCCAACTGTTCACCACTAACGAACGAAACATTATTAATGGTCGCTTGATATCTGAATGTAGTAACAAAAGCTTAAGAAAGCTTTTAACATTTTCTAGTTGAATATTAGACGACAAAATCCAGTGTGACGCATTTAAAGTAGGTACTAAGATAGAATTTGAAATTATAATATAGAAATAACAAAAACTTGAAATTAAAGTGTGAAATGTGTGCACAATATACATACATACATATATGTAATTTAATTGCACTTTAATGCATTTATTTTTCAAGTGTCAACTTGAACTGCAATTCATTTGATAATTGCTTTAAAAATTACTCCGGACATTAAAACAGTTTGGTGCACCTGTGTAGGCGATATTCAAATTGTTGCAAGCGAGTGTAATAAATTATGAGAAACCACAGTGCCATTATAAATACACTTACATATTTATATACATATACATATTTTATATTTGAATATTTATCCAGCCAGCGCTGAAAATTCCAGATACTCGATATGTATGTATGTGTGTCCATTCAAATAATAATCAAATAGTTTTTCTTTGCTAATGGGCAATACATATTTCAACTTTGGCTATTTTTGGGTAGGCCTTACTAAATTCAATTTTTCAAAATGATGAGGTGTACTTACCCTATTGCATCTTCGATTTCCGCATCGAAATTGTCTAATCCTTTTTTCGAACTATCTTTTCCCAATATTTTTGTGTATTTCGTATTCAGAGCATCTATTGATGCTGCTGCATATAGTTTAGCGGGATCATATTGCTCATTTTTTATTTCGTTATATAAACGGCGTTTAATATCTGACTCAATCACCGGATGTGTGTGATGGTTAGTTGTACGGAAAACACGAATCTCATTATCCACATTGATTGTGGATACACGACTTTTGCAATTAAGCTCCGGATCTTTGGATTTTATGCACGACCAATAGGTGCGATTATTCTGCGTACTTCTCAAATGGTAAATATAACCATCGACACATAATAATTCGCCGCCCTTCGCTGAACGCAAAGTTGAGACGTTGTTTACATTCATTTCTGTATCGATTGTTAAATTTGTATCTAATAGATCTTTTTGATTTGTCGATAAGTCCAAATAATCTTCGTTTTTAATTGTACTTATGTCCAAATGGTCATCATTACTGTATGTACCTATGTCTAAATATTCAACTTCCATTTCGTCTCCTGCAGTCATCTCTTCCACTAAATCTTGGTATGTAACGTTATAAACAATTTCTCGCTTTTGTAAATCTTCAGAATCATTTGGCATTGCATCTGTGTCACAAACAACAGATATTTTAGGATTCTCACGCATTTCTTCCAAATTTGTAGGTAGAACAGAAGAACTATCTAGGTGATCGTCATCTGAGTCTAAAACGCTAGAAAAACTGGAAACAGTATTCTCACACAAATCCATTGTTGTTGAACTAGTATTAAGAAATTAGATTAAACTTAATATAATGTAAAACCAAGAATTGCGCTTAAATACTAGTGTAATTACCTTTTCGCCGTTTTTTCTTGTTCTGCATCACTAACTTGCTTACTCAGATGTCCAATTCTACGTTCAATGGTTTCTTTCGACCTTTCTACAATCTCCTTAAATTCTTTATTTAATCCATTTCCCGACTCGTTTAGAATATTTTCAGTTTTCAACCCGGCCTTCTCTGCATTTTGCACAACAAAGCTTCTGCACAAGCGCCGTTTAATATCTTGTGAATGATTTGAATGCAAATGTGTCCCGGACACTCGTATTATAATGGGACCCTTATGTGTCATTTCTGTCGTTACCCGAGCATTACATTTGTAAAACTTATCACGACGTAAGAGACATGTCCAATATGCCCGGCCATTGCGTGGACTTCGTGTATCCAAATGATAAATGTAATTATCAAGACAAAGAACCTTATGGCCTTTAGCCGAAGGTAAAAACGTAAATTTTGCTTTATCTAAGTCATATTTTGTGCTGGTTGATAGAGCTGCTAGAGGATCTTCTGAATAGGTGTAGGTAACAGGCTGCGCTTTTGTTCGAAATCGTTTGATTTTCCCTTGGCTATTGCTAGGTGTTTCTGTTGACGCATTTTTTATTTTAGCGTTCAAATTTTCAATTATACGCTTTTTCGGAGGTTTACTTGATGAAGTACCGCTTGCTAATGCGTAATTTTCTGCGATTTCCGATTCTTTAATTCTTTTGAATGCTTTATTTTCGTCTCCATTTTCAGTTAGTACACTTATATTGTTTTTAAGGAGTAGTTTAGTCAATTTGGAAAGGGTATACCCGTCATGACTGTGATATACTATCTGATGCTCCTTTAAGCGATGAGTGTCATTCGTTAAGCACTCTGTAAGAATACGAGTCTTACATGGGGGATTTTGTCGTATACACTCCCAGCGATGAGTACTCGATGTAATGGATTTGGATTCTAAGCGATATAAAAAACCGTCCACTGATATCATTTGGCGACCAAGTGCTGTTTTAAGCATATATAACTTTTGTTTCTAAAAATTTAAACATATTATGGGTTAATAAGCATGCCAGTGTGATAGACTTTGATAAAAGCAATGATTAAAAAAAAAATGTAATTAAAATGATTTTTTTTTCTAAAAGCAATACATTTGATTGAATTGTATAGTACATACATAACTACTTAAAATTTGGGAACATCTAACCAAATGCAGTAACTAAAGGTTTAACTTTTACTTATCATAAATGTAGTACATACTTCGAAATTGAAGAATTTTCCTTGACTTTTACCGATGATAGATTTATCGGAATACGTTTCAACAACTTTATTTTTATTAATTTCCTTTGGAAATATGTCGTCATCATCTGCAGGCCACTCATCAGATTCCGAACCTCCAACCCATCTTTGCCTATTGGAATTACTATCCTCATCTGATAAATGTTCTCTCTGTTTAATACGTTTGCTTTTCAAAGTGCATGGTTTACCAGCCAAATCTGCACGTAGTTTTCGTTCAACTACTTTGGAAATTTCTTTTTCGGAACAGCGTTCATGCGTATGTTCATTCGTTACTCTCACTACCTTATGTTGAGACTCATCACCTTCCACTATAACAGTGGCTATTCTTGAACGGCATGGCTGGTATTTACTTTTCAACCTATTGCACACCCATCGGCATCTTTTATTCCCTCGATCAACAAAATGATATAAGAAATTATCAACACATAGCATATCAACGCCTTTCGCAGACCGCACCATTTGCACTTGCGATATATCCATTTGTGACATATTTCTATTATTGAATTTGAATGTTGATTAAATAACTGTTCTTTTGATTATATTTTGTATCCGGTTTATATATTAACAAAATCCCACTGAACAAAGAAAAATAGAGTGATTTTTGGATTTCTAGTGTGTTACAATTTTGTACACGGCTTGGTAAATGCCAAAAAAATCGTACTCAAAAATGGTTGCAAGAAATCTCCAATTTTAAGTTGGCTGCAATGTCAGAGTTGCCATACTTAAAATATAATAATCTTTGCATAAATAAACTCTTTACACATTAAAAACATGTAATGAACTTTACAAGTTTGATTAATTTCAAGTTATTACTCTATTAAAGTACGATAGATTATATATAAGTATGTGCATATAAATTATTATTTGAAACAAGGTAATACATTAATGCGCTCTGCCATCCAGTAATTTACTAATTATTTTACGTGATTATTATTATTTACTTTCAGTTTAGTAAGATTCGTTCCGTTGAACATTGACGATGAAGAAAGTATTCAGGACTTGCTTCTACAGATCGACAACGTAATACAATATGGAGAAGATGCTGACGTGAAAATACGTGACTTTGATCCCCCAGAGGAAGAAGAAAATGAAATTTTGGATTCAAAAATTCTTTAACGTCAATGCTATTTTAATTATCTCTTTTGTAATTAATAATTTTTCTATTTTGTTTATTTTCTTTTTTAATAAGATATACCATAAATTTTATATTGTTTTTTTACATTTTAATTTACAGTTGACACAGAATATTTTGTAAAATAGTTATACACAATACATTCATTTAAATTCGTTCAGTATCCATGACCAAGTTGCCGTCTTTGTCTTTTAACCGAACCCGTCCATTTGAGTATCGCGTCTCCTGACTTCCGTCGGGATAAACGAGTTTGACTGTGCCATCCGGATATTCACGTCTCTTGTTAAGTTTGGTATGTATCTCTTTTTGACCATTTGGTAACATCAAAACTTTATCACCGTTTCGCATTTGTATCAAATTTGTGCCATCGGCAAAACGCCATTCTTCTAGTTTGTCTCTCTCAGCGGGATTTGTAATTTTCACAGAATTGTCGGGCAAATGAATTTCTATAACTCCGTTCTTATAACGATGTTCGGTTTGACCATTGGGAAATTCTAGAATTTCCAAGCCATCTAGGTACGTCGTATGCCAGGTATTTGTTTCAGCATAGTAATATTTAACAGTCCCCTCATTGACATTAGTCTCTTTAATATCCTTGTTGAAGTATAACATACGGATGTTCATGCCATCCGATGAGATTTTTTTTAAGTTGCCATTGGGATATAAAATGTCTTTACTTCCATCTGGATTAATAATTTCACGTCGATAATTTTCTTCAGGCTCTACAGCGCATTTACTAATCCTTTTTCTGTTCGCTGCCGTTGCTATATCGACGCTATGCGTTTTTACATTAGGCCTGTCCGTTTCTTTGTTAAGATCGCTTTTGCAAATTACAGTATCTTTCGAGGTATTGGAATGACTTGTACTTTCAACAGATTTTACATTTCTACAATTCTGGGTCTCTCTCAATTCGGAAATAATATCGTCATCATCATCATCTGCTAAATCCCCTTCAGAGTCGTTACACCGGTCATCAATATCCAATTTATACAAAGCACATGAATTTTCTGAATCGTTTTTTAAATCTGTTCTGCTAGTATTTCGTGTATTAGGTGGAGCTTTCATTATACGATGACTTTTTCCATTTGATTTTTGTGTAGATGAATAGTGTAATGCCTTCGAGTTCTTAAAGCCAGATCGATTATTTAATTCGAAATATTCAGAGCTTGCATTGCATGTGTTTACATTGGTCTGCAGATAGAATTAATTAAATTATTATTTTTTTAATAATTACTAATTATATTGAACTCGGCTATAAAGGCGTAAGTGGTACCCACGCCAATAAAGATGAATTATATTAAACTACTACAAAGTACGAATATACATACTTGTATGCACATATATCTTCATTTAACTTATTAAAAAGTGAAAAAATTGTTTTACTCACCACTTTTGGCGCTAATTTTGCTATGTTTCTATTGATTTCCATAAGCATTTTATTGTTACCTTCCCTTTCGAGTTTCTGTTTCTCATTTTGTAATCGCTTATTTTCCTTAGTTAATCGTTCAATGTCTTCATATAGTTGCTTTTGATCGCGCTCCATGTTTCTTATTTGCACACGCAAACGCGCCTGCGCAGATGCATGTAATTGCTCCTTTTGTTTCAATTGACTTTGGAGCGTTTCTAATTCATCTTTGAGTCGTGCAATTTCCTTTCGTTCTTTGTTGGTTATAACTTGTTTTTGTACACGCATTTGATGTTCAAATTTACGCCTCTCTTCTTCAATTTTCATTCTTTCATCATGAAGGTACATTTCCATTTGAATCTTATCGTCTTTTAAACGATCCAACGCTTCATTGCGTTCTTGACTGAAATGAGCTTTTTCCATTTCATATTCCTGTTTGGCTCGCAACAATTCAATGTTATTGTTCCGGAAGGAAGCTATTTCCTTTTCCAGCTCTTCTAGACGTAATTTAATTATGTTGCTCTTCTCTTGTAGCTCCTGCGTTAACGCAGATGGTGGCGAGGATATCAACATATTTTGATCTGTTGTTTTGTCGTCGCCAGCATCTTTGCCTAGCAGTGCGCTAAAGAGGGCATCCTTGAATTGATGAAATAAATATGAACTTTTATTTGAGGACGTTTCTTCATCTAATATTGAATTGTTGGAAATTATATCTTCGCCATTTTCATATTTACAAGATGTATTTTCTTCAGAAAAACGGACATGTAAATTCACCTTGTCGGCATGTAATGTGGACTCGTTTCTAGATTCCGCACTTAGGTAAGTTAAAATACCAGGTGTTTGACATCTCTGGTCTCTATCGTCAGTGGCATCAGAAAAACTATTTTCGTCGTCAGAATCGCTTCTTAACACCTCTTCGACAGTAGGTCGCAAGCGACAATCCGCATATCGACTATTTATAGGCATTTTACTATCATTTACTTCATTTTTATCATTATTCATTTTATTGTTTAGGAATTTTCTTACACAACTGGAGTTCATATCTATAGCTCCTTGGTCAGCTTGCCGCTCAAGAAGTTCAAAGATACTGAGATTTTCATCATCATAACAATCATTTCTCCCAGAGTTAGATAAATTTTGCCGTATTTCGTGTATAGGTACGGGTTTCAAATGTTGTGGATTGAGAACTTTTGACCAAGTAATTGCGACATATGGTTCAACTTGATGTTCCGCTACATTTTCTTCAAAATCTTCACAGGATTTTGTTTCTTTAATTTCAGTTTCACCTAGCCGAACATTGGGTAGAGTTATAGAAATTGAAGATGGATCTGCTTTGAGAGGCCTTGTATCTGGTGTAGAACTATTAGGAGGATTTGCATTGGCCAACATTTTATGAAATTGCTTCTCATTAAGATCATGTTTTATTTCATCAATAGAATCCCTTTTATTAGTTTCTATCATTGAATTTTTTTGGGATGGTTTCACTCTAGGAGCTAACTTGCGTCTTTGTATATTTTTAATTTTGGAATGTGCATCGGCATACTTATATCGGGGTAAATTATTTAGTCTCAATGATTCAGGTGAGATTTTATATCGTGCCTTTATGCCCTCTCCTCGTTTAAGATATGGTCTCTTGGGTTTTATATCTTTAACTTCAATTTGTTCGTTGTTGTAGTCAATACTGTCGTAATTTCTTTGATTTGAGAGTTCTCCTTGAGTTTTATTTCTACTTTGAAATAATCTGCTTTCTATTTCTTTGATTTCACTGTCAGAATCAAAATCATCTTTAATTTCGTATTTTTTTAACTGATCCCCTGATGTGTCACCACCGCCTTTGTCTATATTCTGAATTATGTCATTTCCATGTAGGAATCCCATTTTCTCATATATATCCTGGTGCTCTAAACCCAGCATTTTTCGCTGCATATTCTGGCGGTCGTCCAACAGACGTTTCTGTTCTTCCTGCCATTTGCTTAACTTTTCCAAACGCTTTACTATATTCACTTGTGAGTCCAGCATGTTGTTTTTGCAATTGGTTTGCAGCATTTTCAACATAAAATTTGCTGATGGTTAACAGTTTTATCAAAATAAATTGAATTATCCACACTCGTATATTTTAAATTGAAAATGTTATTTATTTCAGTATAGGCAACCTAACGAGCTATTCGATAAATAGCAAATCAGAGATGAGTCTTTGGAAAAACATATTTCTACCGATAAAATATTATTTTGAAAGCTGACAATTTTATAATAATGGTTAATAAAAAAAAAAAAAACTTTTTTAATTGTTGACATAATGATTCAAATATATATGAGTAGTATTGATGCATTTATAACATAAATAATATTGAAAGGTCATTTAAATTCCTTTTCGAACGAAAATATTCGCATGGAAATTGGTTGCTGGGTAAAAACTACGAATACAACTCTGTACACAAAGTAATTGACAACCATACTAAATATTTCGAACAGGACTGTTTTATATTATTATATTTTTTTTTAATTGTAAAATGATTTATGTATAAAGTACTTAAAAATATTTCCTAAAGTGCAAAAGAAATTCAGTTGAGTTAATTCATTAGAACGTTATGAGCTTTAAAGATTTGGACTTCAGTACTACTCGACGGCTTGTGTTTATCGTGGTTGTTCTACTGACCATATTATTAGCAAAAAGGATATTCAGTGATTTTGAAAAAAATTCTTAAGAAAAACTTTTGGGAAAAAGACGTGAAAAAAATGGCAACAGCGACTAATCGACGGGTTTCATATTTTTACAATCCGGATGTAGGTAATTTTCATTATGGTCCCGGACATCCAATGAAGCCACATCGCTTATCTGTTACACATAGCCTTGTTATGAATTATGGTCTCCATAAAAAGATGAAAATCTATCGACCTTACAAGTAAGAAAGCTTTTTATTTTGTTAATGTTAATATGATATATTATATTTTTAGAGCGAGCGCTCAGGACATGCTTCGTTTCCATAGTGAAGAATATATAGACTTTCTTCAAAAAGTCACTCCGCAAAATATTCAGTGCAATAGTAAGTAATTGAATATTTTTTACGACATATAACATATTTATGTGTATTTTTGATAATCTTAGCCGTAGGATACACAAAATATCTGTCTCACTTTAGCGTGGGTGAAGATTGTCCAGTCTTTGATGGTTTATTTGAGTTTTGCGCGATGTATACGGGCGCTTCTCTGGAGGGTGCCCAAAAGTTGAATCACAATCACAGTGATATATGTATAAATTGGTCCGGAGGCTTGCACCATGCAAAAAAATTTGAAGCATCAGGTTTGAATTAAATTTATGAAACAAAATAATTTTACATTTCTTACAATATTTGCCCTTTTAGGTTTCTGTTATGTTAACGATATTGTGATAGGCATACTTGAACTACTGAAATACAATCCACGAGTTTTGTATATTGATATCGACGTGCACCATGGCGATGGCGTACAAGAGGCATTTTATCTCACGGACCGCGTTATGACTGTATCCTTTCATAAATATGGGAATTATTTCTTCCCTGGAACGGGTGATATGTACGAAATTGGCGCAGAATCTGGGCGATATTATAGCGTAAATGTACCACTAAAAGAAGGCATTGACGACCACAGTTATTTTCAAGTTTTTAAACCAATCATTTCGGCGGTGATGGATTTCTATCGCCCAACAGCCATCGTGTTACAATGTGGTGCAGACTCGCTTGCGGGTGATCGGCTGGGATGTTTTTCCCTCAGTACCCGTGGACACGGAGAGTGTGTTAAGTTCGTTAAGGAGCTGAATGTGCCAACATTGGTAGTTGGCGGTGGGGGCTACACTTTACGCAATGTAGCTCGGTGCTGGACTCACGAAACATCATTACTTGTCGACGAAAATATATCCAATGATTTACCAATGTCCGAGTATTTGGAATTTTTTGCGCCGGATTTCACTCTTCATCCTGATGTAAACTCACGCCAAGAGAACGCTAACTCTAAACAATATTTGGAACTGATAGTGAAACATGTTTATGAGAATTTAAAAATGTGTCAACATTCGCCAAGCGTCCAAATGGTGCAAATTCCCCCAGACTCTATTGATATGGAAGAAGTACGGGTTAAGGAAGAATCTGACCCAGATGTTCGAATATCACAGGCAGAAGACGACAAAATGGTAGAGCCAAAAAATGAATTCTACAGTGGAGATACGGATCAAGATAAAGGCGATACGGCTGAAAGTTAAAATATATATTTCGGATATTATGATAGGAAAGCTATTTTTAATATATAAAAGTTTATTTTTACTTATAATAAAATTTTTATTTAAATATTCGATGGTTGCAAATTAGTGCTATTAGGATATTCAACTATAATTAAGTCCTGCTAAAATACCTTTCGTTTATAAAACTACATTTATTTATTTTTCCATCTACATTTATTAGGTAATTCGAAAAAAATACCATTTACATCTAAAAACATTATTGCATTTGGCGCAAAATCCGTTTGATATATGTATATACGAACTTGACCCGACGCTATAAGTATCTTGAATGGATAATGTAAACCTATGCAGATATTGAATGGCTTTACCAACCCGTTGTCGTGTTGGCTAAGCGACGCATGCGACGTGTATTGCGATCTTGATCACGTATTTTCTTCTCCATTTCAGCATCCGTTAGTGTTTCGAGGAATGGTGCCCATGCATCAGCATCACTAGGATTACGGAAGGGAACATCTATAGTAGATAGAGGAGCTTCGCTAAAAGCATAAGTACGACAATGCCAAGACAATTGGCCGCGTATGCTGTACGCTATTGCTGTTACAAACTCTCCTCCCAAGCCAAGCTCAGCACATAACTTTATAGCGAATTCCTCGGGATTATTATTCTTTTCAGACATATCCCATTCAACTTGATCAACAAGTGATGTATTTCCCACATGAATATTAAGTTTAACGATAACTCGCTGATCGCAGCTTTCTTCAAGTATCGGAGGTTCATTAGGAAAAGCTTCTATTTGCTGTCGAATGGCTTGAGCAATGGCAGGAACAAAAGGTATGGGGTTTAAATCCAAATCATCGCAAAGAACTTCAGCAAATTGTTCTGGTGTTATCATACTCTCTTCAAATATATACATATAATTATAAAAATTCTATAAATCATTAAAAAAAAATCAAAAACATACCATTTTTGTTCCATGTGAAGGTATCACGTAATTTTTGACCTTCCAATTCCATGTCCAAACGTATGGGTACTAAACACTCTTTTTGTGCGGCGTTTTCAATGTTTGCTGTTGGGTCGGTATCATCGAAACACATAGGGAATGTACGAACTTTCTTGGTATGAACGCGGTTACGATTTATTGGTGTGGCTTGTGGGACTGCGTCCAAATGACTAGAATTCGGCATAGTGGGCACATATTGTGGCTGCTTTTTAGATTTATTTTCACGTGGTAATGGTGCTTCCGATGTGTTTACAGATATAGCTCGATATCTATATGAATTATCCATTTAAATATACATATATACAGTTAAGTATTTAAAAGTCACTTACTTTTCATCATTTCCTGCAATTATATCGTCTACTTCTACGGCCCGTAGCAGTGATACAGAACTCGCTAATATGTGTGAACTCAATCCGGAGTCTGCTAGCCTTTTTCGTTCTTCATTGGAAAGTACTAACCGCGTCATACCGGGATACTTTTTATAAAGGATACCCCGGAATAAACGCATATAGTTTCCCACTTCAGAGCCGACATAGTAGTATTCACCACCTTCTTCCAGCTGAAAAGCCACAGGCTTGTCTCCATACGTTTGTAACGCCATTTATTAAAAGTGAATCCGGAAAATAAATGTTTTATTTCTTCACTTTACTTCAAAACGCCGAAAACTAACAATAAAACATAAGAAGTGCAATAATGGCGAATCTCAAAAGGGATGCCAACATCAACAAAATATAACATTAAATATCGAATTTTAAATTATGCAATGGTTGAAAAAAGAAAGCAAAATTGCTTTATATCTTTTCTGTGCTCTGTATAAGGTTATTCGCCATAATTAATTTAAATTCTTTTACTGCAGTACTTTATGTTATAATACGGTTCAAACTTGGAAACGTTTGTTTCATTTTCTCAGTAAATTTTTTTAGAGTTGCATTGCATTACATTGAAAAAATTAGATACGAAAAAGGAATAAATGATCACCAAACACAAGCTTTTGGTTCATTTGGCCTTAAGAAACTCAGAAATATTAACAGAAATATCTGACTTCAGCACTCTTTGATATAAATGACTGTCTTAACCAATCATGCAGGCAAGTTAATACATATAAATATTTAACAATATCGTTGAAGTCGTTATGCTCGATATTATTTAACACGCTATCGATATTTATCAAACCGACCACTTAAACAGCTGATTGATTAGACATAATTAAACCTTGCTGCAATTTCTTTGATAGTGCAATACCAGAAAAATGTCGCTATTTCGATTATCTTTACGCATTTTAAATCAAAACAAAGGACTAACACGTTTGCCAGTGCTGGGTAAATAATATTAGAGAATAATTTTTCAGAATAAATAATTTTGTGTTCTGAACACATAGATCAAACACGTTGCTTTAAGCGTTGGGTGGCGCCGACATTACGTGAACTTCGTAGGCGACAAAAAAAGTTGGGACCCCAGCTGCCACAACCACGATCCGGTTTTATTGAATGGAATTATCGCGCTGAGTTGTTTGCTTTCGGCAAACGACTACATGAAGAATTTGATTTAGAAATGCTGCAGGCAGCTTTCACACAGCCATCGTATGTGCATAAAGAGCAAGTGCGGCAACGTGATCTTGGTATTGTCGAAACAGACGTAAGAATTAAAGACAACTGTGAATTGTCCGAACGAGGAGCATATTTAGCAAATGAGTGTGTCCGTGCATATTTGAGCCATTCGTTTCCAAATGTTCCTGTGGTTGGTATAAATGCCTTCACAGATTATTTGCTAAGCACTGGAATGTTATCACATATAGCCACACATCTAGGTATGACTGAATTGTTACTTGATGATAATTATCCGCCTGAACAAGAATCCTTGGCTCGTTCATTACTTGCTGTTATCGGTACAATCGAGCAATGTAGTGGGCAAGAACAAGCATTTCTTTTTATACGAGATTTTGTATGTACACAAATGAATCAACGCGATTTACTTGAAATATGGGGTATTGATGATCCAGAACTTATGTTGAAGCAAATTTGTGAAGAAAGAAATTTGGGTGAAATAGAACCGCGTTTAATCGGCGATTGTGGGAAAAATACTCTCCTTGCTGCATATCACGTGGGATTATATGCAAATAAAAAACTGATTGGTCGTGGTAAGTTGTAATGTAATAAATAACTTGTTTCAGAGTACAATAATAGGAAACTATATATTTACGTAATTTATGGAGATTTGAAGCAAGTTGTTTTATATTATTTTTAGTATCTTTTGTACATAAATGTTACTAAAAAAAATGTTTGTTTTTAGGTTTTGGTGAAGATGTGGCAACTGCTACAAAAGTGGCTTCCCTAAATGCTCTGCAGGAAATTTTTGGTATACAAGATAACATGCGTCCCCTTAATTTCCAAGCACACCTAAAGCCAGAAATTCGTAATGCTATAGCATAAATAGGCTTAAAATGAAGTTTATTACCTAATCCCTATAGGTCTAAGTCTTTGGAATAAAATGCAAACATCCGAGCTCAACAAACAAAATCTTTGAAATTTATTTTCCGAATTGTTTGAAATGTCTTTATATTTATATACACAAACATTTTGTTATAGAGAAATAATTTATGCACTAAATGTGGACTACTTAAACTTACTACTCTTGTCAACTTGTGTTACCAAAATTAGGCTATGTCAATCTATACCATTCCATCTGTTACCCAACCGTATGTTAGAATAACAATTTATTTATGAAATTTTATTATTTGACGTCGGGCTTACTGTCATTATTCGTTCCAGTACTAGATGATAGCCCAGTACCGGGTTCTTCAGGTTTACTTTCAAGAGAAAAAGGTGGTATTTTACAATCAAAAGTGTGACCGTCTTCACGCTCTAAACGAAATGTACCCCACATGTGACCGCTAGGTGCTTGCAAGCTGACATGACTGCTGTATTGAAATGCCGGAAGACGTGGACTAAGTATTGGCTCTTGACCGACAACGCCACGTCCACGTACCGTTTCTAAAGTGCCTGAAAGGGAGAAAATCCTCCAATGGCGCTCACGTAATTGGACGCTAAGCACACCTAAATTCTCCAAACGAATGCAGTAGCGCCACTAAAATTTAACTATATTTAACATATATTTTTAAATAATACTTTATAGTCTATGCTTACCCAATAAACAGAGGAAGCGGGAGTTTCCCGACAACCCATATAGAACGGTATCACAGTTACACGTATATTATCTGTTGTCTCCTTATGAACATCGCTCAGTTCCAACCAAGGATGGTTTTTTTCCTGCCACGCTTTCAATGTATCTTGTCCCTCGAACGGTGGGTCTTTGCCCGGGACATGAGTTAAGAACTTATCGAAAAGTTCATGTTGTAGGGGCTGTTTTTCTCCCGACGTATATGGCATTATATCGTCGTGGGCAACATAATCAAGACCGGGAATAGCATATAGGCTGCGGTTGGAATCCTGATTTCCCAGAAATGTTACAGCCTCAGTTTGTGCGCGCTTCAAAAAAATGGAAATTTTTAAAACTAAAAAATTTAAATTTATTAGCAATTGATTAGAGGTTTTATTTACAATGTATGGGCAGTCGCGTGAATCGATCAGAACTTGGTAGAAGGTGTGAACTTTGCCTTTTACTTCTTTTACAGACGAATCTGTACCACTGGTGGACGAAGATGAGTTGTCACTTTCACCTACGTTAGTTACATGAGCTTCTGAATTTCCTTGTTCACTTGATGCTTCTCCTATTGCGCTATTTTTACTTTTTTCTGCTGCAATGGCCCCAGTGGACGACTTATCAGCATTCACTCTTTGTTTCTGCTTGCTGGGATTATGTAGATCGCGATCATACACTCGTGCAGACCATGGAAAAAGCACAACCCCACGGTAACCAAATATGCGATGTAGGAATAATTGACCTGTCTCATATTTTCCATCTAGTTTGACTGACTCCAATCGCCCTACTTCAGCTAATCTATATGATATTGGAAAATCATAGAGAGCTATTTGTACAACGTTTGCAATATGTTATGTAATTCAAAGACACCTATAATATGAACCCTTCACTGCATCACTTTATTAAAGGAAAATGCGCATTAATTGTGTTTAGTAAGGAAAACGCTATATGGTTTCATAACGTTAAATGAGCACATGAAAAAATATACTTACTTGGCGAGTTTTGATCCCTGCTGTGAAAATTGCCGAAGTAGAATAATATCACAATTTCCTAAAACTGCTAATGGTACTAAAACCCGTCCCAAATTATTGTTTCTTAACGTTTTAGTAAATAAACTATTCATGTTTTGTGTTTTTGTTTAGTGCTCTTCACTCATCAGCGGTCACAACAAATCGGTTCATTCACTAATAGTTTAGTCCTTTGGGTTAAATGTTTAAGAAATTTTAAAAGTTCTTCTAGACATAAAATATTTTTATGGAATATTTATGAATGCTGTTTTTTTGTGTTTTGTTAAGTTAATGCACCAAATAAAGAAGTTTAAATGTTTTCATGGCTGATTTTTAGCGAAAATACTCCAAAGTTGTCTGCTATAGTTTTTCTAATTGGCATGGTAAAAGTTTGGCAGCACTGATATATTGTTCGCTATACGAACAAGTGAGCAAAACAAAAAGTATTGACATTAAACCAATTATTTTTCAACAAGAGTTAAGGAATAAGTAAGCAGAGGTGGTAAAAATTGTTTTTAGCCACCGATTGCAACAGAATCCAAATAATCAACTAAGCACTCAATTTGGAGGTTGGAACATACATTGCAAATAAAATGGCTTTACCGGCTAAAGTTTTTACACTTTCGAGAAATGGTAAGTTTAAAAATGAATTGAATTGTTTAAGAACTCTATATTTCGCTTATTTTATGTATGGTTGAGGTTATGGGAGTTATGTCACATCTTAGTTCAAGGATAAAATAATTATAATATAATAATGTCCTAGGTCATCGCATGTTTGGAACCAGTCTCCGCTTAAGTGCAGCTGGCAAAGATATACTAACTGTACCGAAGGGCTATGTCTATGTGAATAATAAGGAGTTGAGTATGGAAATCAATGAGATTACTGACCGCGCAGCAACAACAATGTTTTTAGGAGAACTTTTTCGAGGGTTTGCTGTGACTTTGGCTCACATATTTAAAGAACCAGCCACTATCAACTATCCCTTTGAAAAAGGCCCCTTAAGTCCTCGTTTCCGTGGAGAGCATGCTCTTCGTCGGTATCCAAGTGGAGAGGAGCGTTGTATTGCTTGTAAATTGTGCGAAGCAATATGTCCAGCGCAAGCTATTACGATTGAAGCAACAAGTCGTTCCGACGGAAGTCGGCGTACAACGCGATACGATATAGATATGACTAAATGCATCTATTGTGGTTTTTGTCAGGTAATACACAAAAGCAATTATTCATAAATTGAGATTAACCTTTTAAATTTTTAGGAAGCGTGTCCGGTTGATGCCATTGTAGAGGGCCCCAACTTTGAATTCTCAACTGAGACACATGAAGAATTATTGTACAATAAGGAGAAGCTTCTTTGCAATGGAGATAAATGGGAATCGGAGATTGCATCTAATTTGCAAGCAGATCACTTATACCGATAAATTATTTGAGTTACGACGAGTTAAAGTCCTCAAATTCGTTACATATATTATACTTCAATATAGCTTGAATAAAGGCTTTAATTAATGCAATTATATATATGTAAGACTTTATTATTAATTTTGAGCCTAAATATTTTGTAATAAATGGTAGTTGCGAATTTAATTGACATCACTTATGTCTATTGTCCAGGGCCAGACAAAGATTTCTCCATAAACTTCTTTTTAGCGAAACAAATCCACCATTTATTGGGCTTTCCATCTTCACTGTTGAATACTTTCTCGCAAACACGATTTCCGATTTCATGTCGCAGTTGTAAGAAATATTGACGCATTAAATCTGAAACCGATGTTTGTATTTAAATATCAATGTTTGTTTAACAGCTACTATAACCGCTGTTTATAACTTACCTGCTTCTTGTGTATTTTGTGGTCTAGCATAAACAGCATTTAATGGGAATCCAGCATCTCCAGGAATATCAAATTTTGAAATAGCTAAACTGTACATTTCTTGTGTGCCTTGATTTTTGTTGCTACAGCGTTGTAAGCGCTTCAAACATTCGGTGATATATAGGGTAATGTAAATGAGAACGCGATCCACTTCAGACTAAAAAATGTAGTTTGTTACTTTCTTATATATATGTATATACAAAAAATAATATCGAGTATTACCTTTATCTCATATGTACGGAAAAAAACATTTGCTTTGAAGTAATATAGTGACTCATCAATGATATCGTTTTCAATATTGGCACTGGGAGCAGGTCCACGAGCTTGAGTGCGTAAAGGCAATATAGCCATATTTCCAACCACTTGGGGAAATTCCTTAATCTGTGAATGGTAGGCCTAGAAAATATTTTAATATATAAACAGTACATTACTTTGTTTCTTTTTATATGTTGGGTTAACTGACCGCACCCCGCTATGCTTTAAAAAGTTTTATGATATCGGTATATTTAAGATATTATATTTACCGGCATGTCCGCTGTATTTCAATTTTGTATTTGATCGGTACCTAATTTAATTTATAAGCAAATATTTTGAAATTATTGAAATCTTGGTTTATATACGAATGCAGAAGTCTAGGCAAATATTGACAATTGCCTTAAGTCAAAGAACGTCTTTTTATTTTAGTTTTTCTCTGCTTAAGTTTTTACTCATCTTTTCGTCGAATTCTCTTTTCGTTTTTGAACTTGTGCGCACTGTTGAGTTCTGTCATATTTGAAACTTATGGATGATTTACATACAATGTTCGAAGCTTTTATCAAATTGTTCAAGGGATAAATAGCATAAAATATTGGAAATATTGTGTTGGCACTTGTTATTTTATAAAGTGCTTTGCATAAAGAAATTAAAAAGTTTAAAATTAAGTATTCATGTGATTGTTAGTTGCACCACGCTTAAAAATAAGAGTTATTTGATAACTTTTATTTATTGCTCACTGAATAATAGTTATGCGGTGAGTTTTAAATAACTCTTACGCAATAACAGTTGGCGAGTAAGCTATCGAACAACCATATACCTTCATTATACATGGGGTTATCGAGTATGAAGATAACTATGTAAGCACATCCCTACTTTATTAGGGAAAAAAGAAAAGGTGGGAAAACCGGCGAAACAAATAACAATGATAACAAATCGGAATAACAACAACTGTCAATTTAGGATAATGCGATAACACTGAAAATCAAATACAAGAAAAGGTGAAATAGATGACAACTAACAACAAAATAGCTAAAATTGTGAGCGAGGCTTCTTCACAAGTCATTATTGGCAAAGGAAAAAAGAACAAATGTAAAGAATATCTTACGTCCGATAATCCGTACTGCAGTGGAAACGGAAATAACGTCAATTACGAAACCAAAATCCATAATCTTCAATATAACCGAAAAATGATTTAGGAATTAATATACAAATGTTCCTACAATAAATTTTCGATATCCAGAAAGTTATTAAGTGTATAAAGTACATTAATTACTTGCAATATATAATCTATTCGAGTTTAATTATAAAATCTGCGTAATATGCTGACTTTATATTATGCCACTGCTACATTCCTGCAGTCTTCGCGCATAAAGAACGTCTGTGCAAAAATTGGACAGCAATTAGCTCTAAATACCAGCATCTCATTCTATACGTTGCCTACTGAAAATGACGATGGTTTTGGTGAGACAAAAACGAGATAAATACTTATTAAATATCAACATTTGTTTATATTTAATGGTACCTATTTGTGTGTTCATAGATCCTTCATTAGCGGCTTCAGATTTTTGTCACAACCGAAATGCTGCGCGTGTTTCTGAAATACTTTGGTTAAATGGTTCACATCGCGGTTGCTGTCTACATCCGGTGCAAGTGGTTCAATTAAAGCCGTGGATATCATTTGATGAGAATAATGCGTCAATGGAGAATAAGCTACTTCCCTTTGCTCATTCAACAAATCCAAAAGCTTTTTTGGATCAGTTTGCTGCTTTAAGGAAAGAGGACATTTTGCATCTCTTATTGGAAGCCGATATTCAACCTTGTTATGAGTTTGAGAATTCTGCAAATCATATACGGGTATGTGAAAATAACATGCTAAATTTTTAATTGTTTAATATAAAACTTGATTTTGCAAATAATTTATCAGATTAAATCACAAATACGAAATTACACTCTGTTTCAAAATTCAAATTGTTTTTAACAGCTTTGTTTTTAATTTTTTCAGATTGAAAATTTTGGTAAGCTAATAGCATGGAAGGTTGACTCACATCTTGCTGTGCTCATTGAGACTGATGTGGAACATTTTACCAAATTGTTGTTGTCCACATATTTACAAAATAAATTTCTCATTAACGATCAGCTACAATTACTGAGGATTGAGTGTAAGCTAGTTATAAATTATGTGTTAATAATTAATGTGAATTATTTTTTTTTTATAAGTTGTCGTATTTAATTCAAAAGAACATATAGAAATGCATTTGTAATACAATTAATACATCTTTTCTTAATTTGCCAGCTATTAAATATGAGGGTAAACCGCAGCCCATGAACATGTTGGCCAGCCATTTGCGCAAGCCTGTACGCCAGTGCGAGTTGAACTTAAGTCATGAGGATTGGCAGCGACATTTAGAGCATTTACGTGCATTGAGCGTATTGGCACATCAAGCAACTGAGTTTGAGAGTCAAAAAAGTCGTACAGAGGGTAAAACTACAGGTGATGTTGTCGTTAAGCCAGATCTTATACCTTACGAGCAACAGGTAACTGGAAGCGTCGCGATTTCCAAGTCAAGTAATTTACAAGAGCCGGAAGCTGTTGGCACAACTACTTATGCCGAAAAATATTCTGAAACATCCGACACTCTGATGGATGTCAAAACAGCTTCAATTGTTAAACCTAGTAAATCGTCCATGGTGACAAAAGTAACTATAGAAACTGAAAAACCTGTTAAACTTGCTTCACCTTTGTCCAAAATCAAAGCTAAACCGACCGAAATTAGAAAGCCAGTTGCTGCTAACACAAATTCTGGTGGCAGCGGAACCGAAAGTCGCTTCAAAACGACCAAGGTCAGTATAAATTGAATATAAATGCGTATGTATTTGTTTATATGAATTATATTTGAAAACAATCCTTTAGGTTCCCGAAGCTTCCGCATCAACAACAGTAATAGAAAAGTCTTCAGCAAAATCTGCGCTGATATCACCAACACTTCCACTCTCTGATCCACCTATTACCATTTCTGCGGCTGCAGCCGTAATAACAACAACTATAGCACGTGCCAAAATGCCTTCCAACAGCGCGAACCAATCTACTGATTTTGATCAGATAGCCTCAGGAATTGTATCCACGTCATCACAAAAACAACAATCGATACCTTTAGAAACTACACCGCTACAAAAAAATAAAAATAGCGAAAGTGACTTATCAACTTCCACACACGCTTCCACAAGTTGTGAAGCTTTATCAAATGAAGATCAGAGAAAGGGTCTAAGTTTAAAGAGGACTGATATTTCTTACCCAAGTAAACCAACCAATGTATTTGTTTATTCCGAAAGCGCTAGTTCGCGTGAGGGAGCACTGTCTACGCTTAAGAATATTTTAGATCGGGAAAGGTCAATAATATGACGTGACCATAAAATAACTTATATTTCAACATAAATACTTTTTGACATTCTTTTCAGGTATACGATTTATGCAATGACTCCTCAACAGTTAACACAAAAATATTGGATGAAAAACACGGGACTTTTAGTAGTCTGTGGCAATGTGCCTACAAATGTTGGAGAGATACTAGTTGATTATTTTTTGTGCGGTGGTAGAGTACTCTCCTTATGTTCGGATATACTGAATTTTGTGCTGCCCAATTATCGAACTGCCGAGGTGATTGAATATACATAAGTGTAGAATAAGTGTACTTTGTTGTTTTTTTTTTTTTTTTTGTTTATAAAACAACAAAGTACACTTATATTCTGGCATAATAAGAATTGTTGTTTTATAAACAAAAAAAAAAAAAAAAAAATAGGGAATAGCTGTTAATTCTGCCTGCTCGTATTTTTGGCTTTATTTAGTGAAATATCTTGTTTTTATACAGGTGCGTGAAAATGAACTGGTGCAGTTCTCGTACAATAAATGGCAAAAAATAAAAATGATGCATCATATATTTTGCTATCAACCTTCGCCCGTAAAGAAAAACTTCTCTACGGATAGTGACGATGCTACACAATCAACTACGAGAAAACCGTAAGTTTTTGAAAAATCGAAGTATTCACTTAGACCACTTCCGCAATCATATGCTTAGACTACACATAATTACACTGAAAACAATTAAATTTATTTGTATAGTACATAATTGAGGAGAAGGGATGATGCAAGATGTTTGTAAACACTTTTGTTTTTACGTTTTTTCAATTGTTTGGGAATGCATAATTGTGGTCATATTAAATTCTCTAGTAATATTACATCCGGTGTAGCTTTTACTTTTTGATTATATGTACATATATATCTATATGCGCCTACAAGGTATTTAACACAGCGTCTAATTACTGAATACCGAATTACCATAATCATTAAAAAATAATACATATTTTACTTCATTTTGAGATAGGTGTTTATACTGAGTTAAATTTTTGCTCTTACACTATTGAAATGTATAAAACCAATATATATTGTTTTGACCACTTCGAGTGTTTTAAAAATTCGTAACTCGAACACAGTATAGTTAGCTTAACATTTTTTGGAATAATGTACTAATTTATATGCATTTTTTATTGTACAATTCTTTTTCTCTAATTTTGTGTAACATTATGTATTGTTTTATTAAAAACAACCATCATTATGTGTGCGTATACATATATGTTAAAATTTGTGCCTTGCCTTTATAAATTTAATTAAATTGTTGTTTGTTTATAATATTTACTATCTACACATATATTTATATGTATGTATATGTTTCATTCATACTCGTTTATTTTATCCTTTGTCTATTTGTACAAACTGGCTTTGAATGATTTGGGAATATAATAATGAATATTTGTATGAATTTCAAATTATAAACATTCTTTCGGTTATTCCAAATTTTTATTCGCCCTTTCCTTATACGATTTTCGTTCAAATTTTCTCCACATTTCTTTGTGTGTCTGTTTCCGTTTGTTTTCATTATACCTTTTGCTCGTTCTTGTGTGTGTTGTGGCAATTTCTTCGTACATACATACATACATTTATGTGGTGCAAAAACAAAACAAAAAATCGGCCCTTAGAGCTCTAGTATGTCCAAGGTCTGTCGAACTTCAGGATCTTCGTGGTAAAGTGCACAATCTAGATGTGAAAGTGCTTGGCACTGAGGAAACGTGGAATACACCCAGTTTGTTATTGGCGAACAGCGTGCAAAGTGGAGGATGTGCAGTTTTCTCGCAGGTAATCAACCGTTAAATAGTTGCGTATAAAGATAGAGCTTCAAATTTTCATTAATCCTTTATCACAATTTTGAGCATATTTTTTAGTGCGTTGGCACTCCATTATTAAATATTAAACCGAATACATGCGAGTGCAATTCCACCTTGTTTAATTGTTTTTCTAAATAGTTTGTAAAGAACAATTATATGTCGTGGTCGAATTCAGCAAAAAATGGAAAGAATGCTGGCAGTTACAAGATAGAAAACCTGACTCCACGCAATACGCATCCAGTAATCGTGACAAAAAAAAATTATTTAACCCATTATGCTCGAGTTTAAAGTATTGTTATCTCGAAATAAGCAAAACTCTTTGAAATCGGGATGATAGTAGTTTGTAGTTTGAATTTCAGTTAATTTCATAGGTAGACAACTATTCGCAAAGTTTCGCAATATGACGTTAAACGTTTTATCAGATATTCAAATTGAATATTCTCAAAAATATTTGTTTTTGAAATAATTATTTTAAAATATTTTCTAAAATAAAATTCATAAATTTTCAAGGTACATTTGGAAACGAATCCTTCACAATTCGAAATGGACGAATCCAAGTACAAGATTCTAATGCAGAATGAACAAGTTCGAATGGAAATTTTAGCACACTTACTGAATAAGCATTTGGATATAAGCGTACAGCAATTAAATACCAACGGCGCCAAATGCACATATCAGGAAGCGTATTTTCTTGGGAGACACGAGGTAAGGATGCTACAAAAAAAAAAAATACATATATGTATATGTACATACATATGTTATATTTTGTGTCCGTTATTTCCCATGTTGTTTTATTTTGCAAGTGCCTCTTATGTTTCCTGTTTTGCCCTAAAAACAGATCCAACGTAAATAAGCTCTTTATTTTCGAGTTAAACTGTGCCTAAGTAAGAAAAGTAAAACCCCACAAAATTTAAAAGGGCTTTTTATCTTATATTATTTATACTAATAAATAAATAAACAAATATGTACCATTTTGGTCGACCGCTTATTGCCATTTTTCCGCTAGAGACATTATTCCATCAGTGTAAATCGAAATTTCGAAAATTCCAGAACGAAAGCGTGCGAGACATTGTTGTGCTAACATCTGCATGAACTGATACAGAATCGTCTCCGTAAACTTCACAAATTTCATTGGCATTACAAACTTCGTGGCGATCTTAATATACCCTATTCAGGGTATAATAACTTCTGGGCTTACTTTACCTGTATAATATACAGAAATGATAGAAATAGTTATTGATTAATTTGTTTAAGCAATAAAAACTCTCGCAACGGAAATTTACTGTTATTTTTTTTTTAATTTTTACAGTCAAAATTTGAATTGTTGGAGAAAATTAAGACTTCTGGAGCTAAGAGTAACATTATAACCACTTCCAAATTGACCATGCAGTTTTGCGATAAGGGTGATAAACCCAAAAGCGCTAATACAAATGTTCTGCCAATACTGATACATTCCTGTCCGGAGGATTTTTCAACCGTGGAATACTTTGATGTAAGTAAGCTAATTAAGTAAATGAAATCATGAGAAATCATATACATATGTAAAACAAGAGAAATAATATATTATTACTATTCTATGATTTTATAAAAATAACAAAAATGTTTACTTGATGCATTTTACACAAAACTTTTTTCTTTATATAGAATTTAAAAACCAAATATATTGGACGGCTCGTCATATATGCACCCGTGGTAAGTACCAGCATGAATGTAATAAGCGATCTGGAGCTAGTGGACGGCATTGCGGTTTTGGTGCGTCAACAAATGGAAGGTGTTGGACGTAGCAACAATCAGGTGAGGATAACTCTTATACACGAAGTTCCTTTTCTTCAGACTCAAACGTGGCTGAAATTTTAATTACTTCTGTTTTTTCTGTGTAGTGGATTAGCCCTCTCGGTTGCGCTATGTTTTCGTTGCAATTACATTTGTCGTTGGATTCAGCCTTGGGTAGACGTCTGCCATTATTGCAACACATCATTGGTTTGGCTATGGTGACCACATTGAAAGGAAATCCGACGTATAAGGTAAGAAATAACAATATTTCCATATGTTTTATAGCGTTAAAGATTTAGCAGGAAAATCTTGAATCGGTCAGGAGTATAATTGAGGGCTATATGGTTTCTAAAATATGAAATTATTGTTGTAAATTGAACGAAAATAAATTGTTTTAATTCTAAAATATCTGTATGAGATATCATAGTCGAACCGAAAACTAAAATATTTCAAATATGTTTGTAGTAGAGATTTACACATAATCATTATAACCCTGAACAGGATATATTAATTTTCCACGTAGTTTGTAACACCCAGAAGGAAACGTCGAAGACCCTATAAAGTATATAAATAAAAGATCGGCGCGACTAGCTGACTGTACTTGGTCATGTCCGTATGTCTGTATATACGCGAAGTGGTTTTTCAGTTTTTGAGATATCAATCTGAAATTTTGCACACATTTTATTCTCCACAAAAGCCATAGAAGCTGAACGTTCAAAATTACGTTATTTTATGGAAAACCTTTTTATTTATTAAAATATGTCACCATATGTAACACAGATTTTTGTTCAAGGCAAATACATACATATGTATTACCGCTGTAAAAACTGAACGGTTAAAATCATGTCCTTGTATGGACATCTTTTTTATTTATTGAGATATTTTCACGAAGTTTGACATATAATATTTTCGGAGATAACTTTACAATTTCCGAACACAATTTTTAGATCGGATCTCTATAGCATACATATACACAAATTGAACGAACAAAGTCAAGTTCATGTATAGAAAACTATTTCAATTGACAAGATATCTTGATGAAATTTTTCTGGATTATTGAGATAAACATTACAACAACAAAAATAACAACAACGAAGTTTTATACGGATTATTTTTCAAGGCAACGCTACAATTTCTGATAAAAATCAAGTTCTTGCTTTTTGTGAAGGGTATTCTAACTTTGCTTTATTATTACAAAATGTGCCAAGCAGTGCACTTAAATTTTTGTGCTGTTCTATGTACAAATATGTATATCTATACCAATGCCATACATGAGCAATCCGTAACATAGTCCTTGGAACGATTTAGGGGAGTTCTTAAATATCAGACGGGAGTGTATTAAAAATCCTTTCTAAAAAAAGCGATTACGACTTTAATGTAGATGCAAATTTCAACACCGAACTGCGCTTTTTGGAACACTAGTTCGGGTCTTAGCAAGAATAAGCCCGTTGGTGCCCAATTTCCTAATAATATATGCAGTGTAACAACAATGTTCAGCTCAATTATATTCATTTATTTAACCTTTCGCAACTTCATCACATTTTAATGTTGTTTGGGTATCGCATCGGATAACAATAGATTATTATTCTCTTGGTATTTAAAGCCAATATGCCATACAATTCATACCCTAAATTCTTTCATATACATAGGTACGTACATAAACAATTAAATTTTAGATATTCAATTTTGCAATATGGCTCACTTATTTGTACATATATGTATACGTGCCATATTTATGTATGTATCTCATTATCATGTTTGCATATCTCACTGGAATTACTGTCTTTTGGTTATCTGTAAAATGTGCATTAGTCGTTTTAATTATCAAAACATTATGTATTTACAATTGCATTGTTTCGAAACAATGTCTGACAATTATTATTTCTAACGTCCCCGAAGCATCATATACTCACATATAACATAATCATAAAGAAGATTCTTAAAAAATAAATGAAAAGCTACATTTATTTGTACTTAGTACGTAATAGGAATTAAATAAATGTTATAAATTTCGTACAATATAATTTAAACACTTCATCTAATGTTCTTAAATCTTTCCTGTATTTTTTTATCAACAATTATTTACAATGATTATCAATTAATAATGTAATTTCTTTGAAAATTGTACTTGACAGTAGTATACTTATTACGGGTATATTGATAAACATACACATTAAGCATGTGCATTTACATTTAAACATAAATGTGTTCGCTTTTAATACTTAAATCTAGTTTACAATTGTTTTTTTTTTGTTTTTGTGCCACTTGCCAAAGTGCTACACTCAATTTATAAATATGCGTTGATACATATAGTATGTATGTACACATGTGTCTCAGTTCCTTTGGGTGGCCCCGCCTTTGATGAGGTACACAACATACTGTGGATTTGATTAAAATACTGACTCTGCTGAACGTGACAATTGTACGGGGTGTGAGGGGCTGCGCGCCAAACGTTTTTTCGGCAATCGCTCCAAAAGCGAAAGCAATTTCGCGAAATCTGGCCTGTCGTCCGCTTGAAATGACCAGCAGAGCATAAGTATGTCTTTGACATCACGCGACGTCTGCAAGTTGGCTAATGTTTGCTTCATACCGCGTCCCACCTGCCAAATGACCGATTCCGGTGGCTGGGACTTGAAGGGAAATTCGCCACATAAAAGCTCATACCACACTGTCCCGAAGGAATACACATCCGATGCCTTTGAGAAGGGTAAAATTTCTTCGGTCGGTTTAACTGGCATTAGGGCACGCATCAGTTCAGGTGCCAAGTAGCATAGCCACCCATTAGGCACTCCTAGACCCATTTCGCAATATAGTAATTTAGTGGAACTAAATAGACCGAAATCGGTGATAATCACTTTTCCGTTCTCTAAGAAAATATTCTTTGTGCGTAAGTCTTTGTGATGAATGCCACGAGCGTGAAGATAGCCCATACCTTGTGAGATTTGTTGTGCTACAAGCGTTGTACGGTTGATGGTAAATTTATCGCGACGTGCGTGAATGTAGGTGTAAAGTGTATTGCCTTTACACAATGACGTAACAATGGCTAAATGGGGTGGGTTCATGCATGCACCCATAAATAGTACTAAATTTTCATGGCGAGTCTTCTTAAAATTGGCCACTTCCAATTTAAATGCCTCTAACATGTGCTCATCGTCCAAGTAGTCTTCTTTGAGTAATTTAACCGCCACATCACCATGCCACAATGCCCGATGTACGGTACCGAAACGTCCTTTTCCGATTGATTCCAACAAATGCAAATCGTCATAGGGTATATCCCATTCTTTGAGGGACAAAGAATTTTGTCTCGGCCAATTTCCCGAATCACCATCTTCGGTAGAATCTAATCTGATCGGTGTGCGATCAGAGTCCGTACTGGCTGAAGTACTACCCGACAATGAGACGGTTTTATCACTATCATTGGATTTGTGTGTATCGGCAAGTTCGGAAAATGGATCGCGCTTATCGACACCGGCTGAGCTGAGTTTACGCGGGTAAAACGAACCTGTTGTGCTGACTATGCTTGAGCTGATGGAATGTACGGTGCTATTTGTGGAAGCAGTTACGCTCGGAACATTAGTACAGCTATAATAAGATCCCACGCATGTAACAACAGTGTTGTTTGATAAACTGTCACTACCATGACTGGATTTGTTGATTGAAGATGTGAGCGAATTGTTGCAATCGTGGAAATCAGACTGCTGAGAGCAATTGAATTCGCCACTCGTAGAATCCGTCCCACTGGTTTGCGACGAATAAAGTGTTTGCGTAGTACCACCCGCAGCTTGATTACAGTTAGATGTGATGGTTACATCTGGAAAATTGAAAAGACTTGCGTGCTTGTGGAATGAGGATGGAGTGGATAGCATGTTAGAGCTCGTACTTGAGCTGCCACCACCGGAAGAGCTCATCATATTACCACCGCTCGGAATGAAAACAGCTCCCGCATGTGCTGTTACCTGTTGTTGTTGGAGATTGAATAGTGCTGGACTAGATGGACTTGAGCTATTACAACTCGAGGCAGGTGAACTACTATCACGCTTTTGCCTTTGAATTGGTGATGTATTCGCTGTGGTCTGACTATGTTGCAACGAAGCAAATCCTCCATGATCATTAATTGTTTTCTTAAATTCATCAACAAATTCCGAGGGTAGGCCACATGATGGTGGTACATTTTGTTCACAGTCCTTATGACAACGATACTTGCATTCTTTGCACTTCAAACCGAAGAACATTTGTTTTTGACAAAGGTCACACGTTGACATCACCTGGAAGACCTTGGCAAAACGATGTGATATCGTGTGCCCCATGCCTAATGGCAATGTGCCCGGAGATCGTGGTACTTGAAGATTGTTTGGATTATTATTATTTTCTACAAAAACATCCGAGCTAGCAGACGAAAAACTATCAGGGCTAGGATCGGTGTTCAGGCGGGAACGTGACAATGTCGATTTGTTGTTAGTCATCATTGATGCGCCAACTACCGATGACGCTAATGATTGTGATTGTGGTGAACCAGTACTTGACAATGGCGTGTCGCGAAATTGAGACCCATTTGATTTGGATTTGGCTAATGGTATCATTGTACCGTCCGGATTGCTGGCAGGTATATTGGAAATAATACTGGAAATATGTGTAGGTGTATGTTGTTGCATGTTGGATAATAACGTCTGATGTTTTTTCATTGGCGGTGGTGTGCCAGCCGGTTTGCTACGTTGTGGTGTGCCATTTACACTGCTTCCTCCACTGCAAACCGTACTGAAATTGCTGATTATACTAGTGGGTGTGAATGGAGAATTAGGTGGGGATGGTGTTAGCGTCAGTGTTAGTGTAGAACTTTGTATACTAGACAAATCGTCAGTGGCATTATTGATTGCAGCAGTTGATGATGATTTACAAGTGTGATCGTGAGAAGGCGACTGACGACTATTTCCCGCTGATTGGTGATGGTGTGGTTTTCCTTGTTTGGCAAGCATTCGATGTGGTCGTGGCGAGGCTGTTACGCCGATATTTCCCATACTGCTACGGTGATGGTGATGATTATGATGACGATCCCATGAGTCCCAAAACAATTGTTCAGTCAGAGGTTCCTTCTTTTCAGTAGAAACATTATTTCCACCTATGGCGCTATTGGTGGAGTTTTCACCCTCCAGAATGTTTAGGCTTTCTTTACATTTACGTAAGTTCTGCATAGCAGTTGTAAGCCTTCTTATATCTTCATCTTTTCGATAACTCGAATTATTGCTTAACAAATGCTTAAGTTCCTCATCACTTTGTTCTAGAAGTTGCTCTAATGTGGACAATCGGGTCAGACAAATATTTGATGATTCTTGACTTATTCCAACAACTCGTAGCCATTTTTTTAGCTCCGTGCTAGTAGTATGTGATAAACCGCTTGCTGGTATCCTTTCATTTAAACGTGATTTGGTTAATAACAATTTTGAGAACATTCGAACTAATTTCGACTCAAGACTACGGATTTCTTGCTGAGTTAAAGTAGCGCTTGTGGCACATTGTGTACGCAAACCCTCTAAACGATCGGCCGAAATGTCTATCATATCCTGTATGACATCAAGATCGTTGACCGGTAGCGGAGCTGTATCTGCGGATGTTGTGGTCATTTTTCAGGGGGTAGCGATGGTGTCGATGGCAGGGTGGAGTACTATCCGGTTACTGCATTAAAAACACAAAATGAATATACTGAAGTAAATTAGACTTGTTATGGAAAGTAACTAGTACAATATTTTTAATTATTTTTTATAAATACCCATACATATATACATTGTTTATAGATTGCTGAAACTCAAAATACATTTTTCGGGTGGTATCATTATGATCACACATTTTTTTTTTTGCTTTTGTTGTTTTTATGTTGGTTTGGTCTCGGTCGAAGTCGGCTTTTTGCCGCATATCATTCGTTTCTTCCACCGTCCGTCTTAACTACTTGTCTAGCGTATCCTTAGGTGGTAACGAAAAATACGTACCAAAAAAAGTACAACCCAACATAATCGATTTTTCATTTGTATATGAGTTAAGTTCGCAAGTGTAGAATAATAGCTTAGAAACATGAAATGCAAATCAGTAAACCATTCAGTTACACTTGTATATGCAATTATATCTTCAAAGTGATTTCGACGCCAATTCTGGAGGCATTGTGATTACAAATACATCCTTTTTTTATTCGAATAGCACAGTTCATTGCGACTTCAAAGACAATATTTGAGAAATACATTTACTATTTGTATATTGTATTTTAGATTTAATATTCTTTTATTTGAACACACTTCAAAAGAATTTCACTTACTTTTTCTTTTAAAGCAACTTTGTTATAGGCTGCCTTTTTTAAGAGAAAATAAACGTAATTTTTCGGTAAAAACTCGTGCTGAAAAATTTGTAGTATTTTAGAGACAACTAAACTAGCGAGTAAGTAAAATAGCGATTGCACGAATATCAGCAATAACAGAAAATAATGAACGGGTTGCCACATAATTCATAAATGATTAATGATAAAATTAATCTTGCTTGTACATTAATTTTTTTCCCCGATAAAAATAAAAAGTATTTAAAATTCAAAACGTTTTCTCTTTAAAAGGATCTTGACATTCGTTTAAAATGGCCCAATGATATTTATGCAAATGGCGTGCAAAAGATTGGTGGTCTTATTGTGAAAACAACAATGTTCGGATCGAAAATCATAGCAAATATAGGATGCGGAATTAATTTGGATAATGAAAAACCTACAACTTGTATCAATTCCATTATTGCAAAATATAATCAGACAAATCGTACGAATATACCAATATTT
This sequence comes from Bactrocera tryoni, assembly GCF_016617805.1. NCBI lineage: Eukaryota > Metazoa > Arthropoda > Insecta > Diptera > Tephritidae > Bactrocera > Bactrocera tryoni. Next base: position 15,309,201 of record NC_052499.1, read on the forward strand.
AAATATGAGGAATTCATTGCGTTAACATTTAATGAAATTGAAAACATTCTGGAGAAGGTGAAGTCGGGCGATTTTGATTACTTTTATGAACTCTATCACGAACATTGGCTGCATAAGTATTAATTTGACTAAATTTGTTTGTATTAATATATATCATTCCTAATTTTTTATAGTTTACAAAAGGTAAATATATGCGACAAGTTTGGAAGCCAACAAGAGGCGACTGTCATTGGTATTGACGATGTTGGTTATCTTCAAGTTAGGACAATTGATGGTACAATAGTATCAGTTCAACCGGATGGAAATAGCTTTGACATGCTGCAGGGACTAATTGTACCTAAATATAATTGAATAGAAAGCGAAAACTTACGAAATATGTTCTAAATCCATAAAATCGCTATTTGTTAAAGCGCATTTGAAATCTATTTAATATATGTGTGTATAATGAACAGTTGTTTCTTAGGTATGTTTGAATATAAGTAAAAAATTGTTAGCAAAATTGCCATGACATTGAGACCTATTTACGAATATAGACTTTGAAACGTAAAAAAATTAAAAATATTGATTATGTATCATATATTGTATCCAGAAGATCAACTAGTTCATTTAAAAAATTTAAAAACTCCAAAATCAGTTCAGCGTTAAGAAATATTATAATATAAAAAAATTCAATTATTAACATAATTGGTTTTTTAATAAAATATGTTAAATGTGTAAGTTTCTTAAATGAGAATACACGGTATTTTGTTAATATGTTTATGATATATTATTACTTAGTTTTCATTATCAATTATTTAAGAGCTTTTGCACGAAGGAGAACTACAGTTATATTTTATATTATAAAATTGACTTATTTTTATTTCTTGTGATTAGGTTTTTACTTAAACCATAAAACATTTTATGCTTTTACTATTAGTCTTTCTAACATATACAATTTTGTTCCTTGTTTCTACTTTCGTATTAAGGAGGCTATACAAAAGGTAGCGTAATAGTCTATTAGTGTAGTTAGCGAAATATAACAGATTTTGTGTAGCTTTTTTAGTTAAAAATATAAATGTATACATTATTATTATGAAAATAATCTACATACATTCTAATGTATAAGCTTCATATTCTATAACGCAAACATACAAATAAACTGTTAAAAAAAATCCAGATATAAAAATGCAATATCCAATCTACTAATATAGACGAGTTTTTCTTAACAAACTAATAAGTTTTGATTTAATATTAATAACGAAGAATTAAAATATTAAAATGCCACTCGCTCTTATATAAAAGAAATATTCCTTAGGAATATTGGTGGTAAGTTTTGGCATATATGCGTAAAATATTAAAAATTTATTTTTAAATATTTACTTCTATTGTTGGTCTCCATCATTTTGTGTAGAGCTAAAAATTACAATTTTTACCCCTTAAAAGGGAGTTAAGTGGTGAAGATACAACACTGTATACTTGATATGTCATTCGTATTTCTGTTATTCCTTTTTCGCAGATAAAATTTTTTGCTCTGCTACGAAAAATTGCATTTTAAGTGTGGCTATTTGAGAGTTTTATTGTAAAGATAATGCTCATATAATACAAATATCTTCCTATAATTTGAGGAATTCACAAATAAAAATTATTCTACAAAGTGTAATTTTGTTGTAATAATTTTATGTAAGATTGCAGTTGCATTGGACAAGTGATTACATACACATATACACAAAGATGTGCAAGTAAACTATATAGATTTTTTTTAAATATAAATAGCATCAAATTCTAAAGTTATAGAATTTGTGCGTGTATCTTGTGAGTGTCTGAAGGAAGGACACTGATTAGAGGTTATATTAATAGGCTAATAGCTATACTAGAATAAAGAGGAGACACAAATATGGCGCAACGCAACAATGCACGCATCGATCGTTTTGCTCAGATGACAAAGCAGGAGGAGATAATAGCAAAGAAGCGACAGGAAATTTTGGAGAAACAAAGAACAGCGCAACTGGCTAAAGCAGTGGCAGCAGCACAGACTTTAGCTGCAAAAATGAAGTCGGACGTTAATGGCACTGAAACCCCTGAAGTAATAAATGAGACGAGTGCGGATACTAAAAAGGATGACACTTCACTACCAACGTTAATCACTACTGAGTTGACACCTAAAGAAAAGCCATCCCCTAGTGATAAAAGGTTTGTACATCAAAATATAATTTGTGAAAAAAACATTTTAATATCTACGATTTGGTTAGTGATTCGTTGGTAAAAAGTAAAAAGGAGGAAATAGCGGACACACCTACCGCAAAATCGTTGAATAGTTTCACCGGAAAAACTGGAAAAATCTCATTTGGTTTAAAACGTTTACAGGCGCCGGTTACTGAACAACCACCACCAAAAGTTGTTAATTCTTTTTGTAATGATGGGTCATTTTTGGAAAACTTCAAAAAAATTTTAGAGAAACATGAGCCAAAGCAAACACAGGCTATATCAGCGTGAGTACATCTAGAGTGTGGTTTTAAATTCATAATTTTACACACCAGTAAAAATTTGTTAATTTATAGGCCAGATTCAAATGCAGATTCTGCAGTATCTGATCAGCCGTCTGCATCTCAGTCTACCGAAGACAGTGTAGTGGAATCGAATAGGTCAATAGACTCGACTGTGCAAGGTCAGCACCACATTTTGCAAGCACCTCAACAACAAACGATTTCACAACCAACTATTCAGCAATCTCTGTCGCATCCAATTGTAGCGTCGATGACTCCAGCACCAATGCAGCATCAACACTCGGTACCCTTGCCACCACAGCAGCTTATGCGGTCATTACAACCGCCGCAACAAACTCAGCTTCAGCAACTACCAACGCTACAACATCAGCCACAGACAGCAATCCAGCAACAGTCACCTCAAGGAAGTCTTTTGCACCCACCACCACCAGCACAACCACAATTTCTTTTTAATCATCCACCACAACCGCCGCCTGTGCCACCGCCCCATCCTATGCCGGGAGCATTTTTTGCGGCCGCACCGCCTCCACCTCCTCCACCTCAGCTGCCCATGGCTTTAACGTTGGGACCACTCTATATGATACCGGCGCCTGAGCCCATGCAACTGAATACTATACCGGCGCCTAAGGAATTTGATTTGAATGCCATACCGAATCCACAGATGAACGTGGAGGCAATTCAAATGCCACATGGTATACAACAAAGGCATCATCAGGTATTGCAAGCACAACAATCACAACAGCCACAACAATCGCAACAGCTACAACAACACGATCAAATCCAATCACATCAACAATTGCAACAGATGCAAAAACCATTAAGTGACCATACAAAACCACCACCGCCACCTCCGCAACTACCGCAACTACCGCCACAGTTGCAACAATTGCAAGATCAATTGCCGGCACTATTACAACATCCACAGCAATTTTCAGCCAACCATCAGCAGCAACCACCACAACAGCAACAACTATCACAGCAAACACCGCCACCACCTCCGCCGCCGCAACAACAACAAGTCGAAGATCAAAGCAGTCCCACTCTAAATGCAGGTGTGTATTAATGCGCAATTCTTAAGTAAAGTTGGGAAAAACGCCAATTTGTTTATGTATGGATATTTCTCTTGCCCGAAAGCGCCTTAACCATATTCGACACAATCTAATAGGTGTCAAAATCTTATAATTAACTTTGTTTCTTAAATGATATATCATTGGATTATTATTTTACAAATAAGGCTGCTTCAGTGAGCTTTTTAGCTGTGGCTAAACTAAGGCAGATTTTTTTTTTTGATTCCAGTTTTCTTATACATACATACATACATAAATTTGTTGGTGCCTTCTTCGCTAAGCTTGATTTTAAAGGATTTTATGTAGTTTTTTCAGACAACAATGACCACAGTTGCTCGCGCATACAGTTACCAACAACTGTTGAACACTTAATCGAGTTGGTTGGCGAAAATGGGGATGGTTATGAAGATAAAATACGTTCGTATAAAAACGAACTGCATCCGGCATTGTGGTAAATTTTGTTGTTGCATATCATACTATGTATTTTTTTTTGTTTGCGGTACAAAACATATACATTTACGGAAAACGTAGTATTAGTATTTAAGGGGTTAAGTGTAGTCAGAGACATGAAAAAATTACAATCTTAAATATTTTTTTTGCCTGGAAATCCTTTTTTAAATTTACATCATTAAATAAGAGTTCGACCTGACTTGATTGAAATTAAAAAAAAATAGTAATTTTAAAACTAGTGAGTGTTTATGTCGATCAAGTTCCAACGGAAGCTCCTTGCGGTGACCATAACTGATTTATCATCTAAAATCAATCGGACCACAAAGTGTTTTATTATTACGTAATCAAGTGATCTGATCGAAGCTGCTTTTAATCAACAAAATGACGCGCTATTGAAATATTTTTTAGGTTTTCCAACCAAAAAACCCACAGTTAATTGTTTATAAAAAATCAAAATTAACAAAAAAATCCTTCGAGCAGGGTATTCGTTTTTCATGTTTTCAAAAAGCTGTATAAATTTCATTGAAATCTGTCGGAACAGTTTTTTTTGGCTATTGTGGTCACCAGTTCAAAAAACCTAAATAGTTTCGGGAAAAACGCATTTGAAGTTTTGTTATTCAAAATTTTCAGGGAAAATTTCTTAGATAATATACTTTAAGAAATTGCAAAACAAATAATTTGTTTTTTTTTTCTTTTAAATTCTGACTACCTCTAACCTATTAAATGAAAGAAAATGCGCGAGGCCAATGTCAAAAGGCTTAATACGGCTTCAGTCGTGCATAATAGACTTACAAGCACATGCTAATAACTTTGGCCTACGGCTAATTCTCACAATATCTATTCATTCTAATTGCTACTTGTGTATGTGCAATGATTTACCGACAACAGTTGGGCCTACAATCGGCACAGGTCCGATTTTTTATTCAGTACTATAAACGCGGCAGCAGACCTAAAACTATATGTGACATGTTTTCAGCCGCTCCAACAACATACATACATACATATGTACATAAGAAAAAAATCGCTTATTTATATGAATAATGTCATAACTCAAAAAAGTCGTTTTTTAAGGCGAGCAGTTAATGTTTTCTATTGCCTCCTATTAGCTTTATTGAATAAACTAGTGACATGTAATATATTAAATGAAATGCTGGGCATAAGTGAGCTAAATAGAGTGTACTAAAGTTTTTTCTTGGGTGTTAACATCTGCAACTTTGAATTGTGACGTTAAATATAAATCAATTCCACTATCATAAGTTAAATGTGTGCTTATTGGCATGAAATGTTGAATTACCTCTTCGTCAATATCACAAAAATATTGTTATTTCTGAAAAAAAGACAAGCTTCACCCTCGCATAACTCGATATGTGTCGTTGTTGTGGTAAAAATATGATGTCCCTAACAAGTGGAATAACGTGACATTCTTTTCTCGACTGTTTACTTTTCTACGCATCAGAATCCATTTCACAATATGGACAATGACATTGCGCACGTTACTGCATACTTAAACTAAAAATTGTTGCGTTTTTGAGTTATGACACTATTCATGTAAATGAGCAGTTTTTGAACTTTTTTTATTTGGTTATAAAAGTATGTGTAGTTGAAATTAGCTAGTCTAAAATGAAATACATGGTTGGTGGATATGAACATTTTTGTAATATACAACGAATTTACCACATTTTCTACCTCGTTTTGGAGCAATAAAGCAACATCAACTGTTAACGGGATTTCAGCGTGAGTCAGCAATCCGTTGGTGTTGACCTCAGGATTTTCTTTGAATGGGAGTTGAGTACCAACGTTTTCGTCTATGCGAGAGCGTCCAAACGATTAAAGTAAAATGCCAGTAAAATAGTTAAAAAAAGGCATCCAAGCATTGAGCGCAGGACAAAATCGATAAACAGTATCAGCGCTACAGTTAATATATAAAAATGTTTTTTTTTTTTGGATTTACGTTTGTTTTTATTATCGTTTTTATTCGAATTTTAATTTAGGTTTCTGTTTGAAAAAAATTGCGAGCAATATCAAAATTACCGGCAACAATTGAATGGACATCGTTGCCGCACGCAACACGATCAACAGGTGCAACAGCAAAGTCAACAGCAGTGTAAATCGCCAACGCACCAGCAAAGGCAAAATCAGCTGCTAACGCGCTCGGAGAATCACAATCCGGTTGAAGTGGATGAGGATTCTAGCGACAGTGGCGAGCTACAAGAGCATCAACAAGAGGCGCTCTACCGCTACCATCAGAAGCAAAGACAACTGCAACAACAGCGTGAACAATCATCGCCGCAAGATGAAAATCAACATGATGCAGCTGACAAATATGACCCAGAGTCGGCAATAAGCGGTGATGTGGACTCTGATGACGAATATATGCGCGGTATGTTGGATCGCAATCGTGATAACTTAAAGCGTCGCATAGAGTGCCGCAATGAGTTGAGCGAAGAAGAGCGCCAAGAACGCGAGGCTGAGGCCGAGTTGGAGGAGCAACGTCGGCTAGAACGCAAGAAACAGCGTAAAAGTCGCTGGGGCGAAAAAGTGCTGGCGTCTACCAGTGCCGGTGCCGCATCAGATACATTGCCAAGTGAGCAAAGTTAAATCTGTTGATATCTCGCATATTATATTTAGTAATGTAAATTTTGTAACTTAGATGTACCTACTTCGTTCGCCAATCAAAATAAACCGATGCTAAGCGCCATAACACGCAATGATCCAGCATTGCTGCAATATGCGCGCCTTAATTATGGTTCCACTAATCTAAGCGAAGAGGACTGGAAGAAGTGCGAAGAGCACTATAAAGTGAATCTGTTGTATCAGGACATGATGAGAAAACGACAAGAAATCGATCGACTCGCACGCAGCGGTAAATTCAAATATGAATACGACTCAGATGAGGACGTCGATGGTGGCACATGGGAGCATAAACTACGTTGCGCTGAGATGGAAGCCACCAAATTATGGGCAACAGCATTGACGAAACAAAGTGAGGGCAAACATCACATCGGTGACTTTTTGCCACCCGAAGAGTTAAAGAAGTTCATGGAACAATATGAAGCGAAGAAGAGTAACCGTCAACCCGATTTGAGCGATTACAAAGAGTACAAATTGAAGGAGGACAATATTGGTTTTCAAATGTTACAAAAATTAGGCTGGAAAGAGGGACAAGGTTTGGGCACAGATGGCGGCGGTATAGTTGATCCAGTTAATAAGTGAGTATAAAACGAATTATATTTATACCCTGCACAACGGGGTGTATTAAGTTTGTCACGAAGTTTGTAACACCCAGAAGGAAACGTGGTTTCGGTGCAACCGAAGTTAACGTTTTTTCTTCTTTTGTCTAAGTTATCGTTCATATTTCCACTTATATTTATACTTGTAAAATACTCGTAATAAGTAAATTGAAGCTCAAAACTGACTAAACTTTAAGGGCACCACAAAGGGACGGTAACCAAGGTCTGGGTGTGGCCAGCGCCGCTACGCCTGAGGATTGCGACAATGAGTATGATGCCTACCGTAAACGCATGATGTTAGCTTATCGTTTTCGACCCAATCCACTGGTATTATTTTCTTTTCTTTTTTAATTAACTGAATTTATGAATTTTATTGCGTAAATTTTTTACAGAATAATCCACGTCGCGCTTACTATTAAGCGGAAGTGCGGACATATTATTCGCAAAGGATTATGGAAAAACTAAAATTTTTGAGTCTTAATGCGATGTAATGCCCCTACAAATATCTATTAATATTTATGTACAATTACATATTAACTATGACTTAAAATATCCTTTAATCCAACAAGTTCTCTATAAAACCACAAAGTGTAAAACAATTATTCATGCATTAAATACGAAGTAATCAAAGAATACATTTTTGGTATTTCCTTGTTGATGTAAAATAGCAACATTTTTTATTTTCAATATTCCATTAATATTTTTTCATTGGCTGAGCTTATCAAATTACAAACTAATAATACTACAAGCAAAAAATTAATATACTCCGCAATGTCCATACATACATACATACTTACACATGTATGTATGTATGTTTTAATAAGTGCGTTGGTTGTTTTTGTTTTAATCGTTTATACATAAAAGGCCTTGTGTGTTTGTACTCAAAACTACGAATAGAATGTCAAAACAGGCGTTTGATTGCCACGCGCCAACACTACAGGACAATTAATATCGGTGGTAAGCATCTCCAGCCATGACATATATAACGCAGCTGATATCGCTTCCTGTGAATAAAAATCAGAAATTAATATGTGTTTTTTGTGTATTTGCAAATACGCACCCTTCGCGGCATAGGCAGCGACATAACGACGAGTGTCGCCTTTGACGAGTGCTCAACAACTAATTCGTGTATGCGCAGCTGACGGTGAGTTTTCTCTTCTAACGTGTGCAGCTCTTCTTCAAGATGACGCATTTCATTGAGGGAGTTGTGACAATAACTTTGTATGAGCTGTCTGTGCTTAACCAGGGTGTCCATGCGCGGTTTTGTGGACAGGCCCTTAAGCATTATTAGCTCGGAAAATTTGATGCGGAATTTCTTGAGTAGATTGGTCATGCTGCAGAAGACATGAGTACATTTAGAATGATAATAATACATATGCGTTGACTTTTGTGACGCCACTTGTTGTTACTTACTTCTTCTCCTCCATTACCTCGTCCTTGCCGTGACTCAATGCAAATACTCGTAACTTACAATTTTGATAATTTGAACGTAACGAGAGTATATAAGGCAGCAACATGGTGAGACCTACCAATAATTGGCAAATTTATTGCGTATTAGCAAAGCAAATTTTTTACAGCGTATCCATGCTTACCGCCATCATCGTAAAGCCAGAAAACGTCTATGGTACCCTTGGGCTGTTTGCGCAGGAATACCGTCACAGCGTCGAGCACATCTTTCGGTACTTCGGAACCACCTTTCGTTAAGTACTTTATACCGTCACCTTGACTTACTGTATATTTGCGTGTACTTGTCGTCATATTGGGCACAGATGGCACATTGGACACTGTGAATGAGGAATTGGTGCTGTCAACGCCAGCCAGATTTAAATTAGAGTCCACATGCAGCAATTCCGAAGCAGCATTTGCGCGCGGCATCAAGGCATTCGTGTAGCCCAGTTCATTAGCATTATGCATATGCCGGCCATTTATCGGTATTTCGGGGTTCAATTCGGAAAATTCCAAACCATTCGGTAGACGCAGTATAACCACGCCCATGCGCTGCGAAAATGTATTGCTGAAAGGACAAATATGATGATGAAGCAGTGTCTTTACATGAAGCACATACGCACATACAAATCCACACACGCATACTTTTTAATCCAATGATACTCACTATAAAATATTGAAGTAGCTTTCCACACACTGTCGACGACATTGCACCCAATCGGTTTTGTAGCCCATCAAGACGATGTTCGGTGTTAACTTGCCAAAGCCAGTCGTTTTAATTAGCGCATTAACGCCTTCTTCCATGGACAGGCCATCGATGACATTATAGAAAGACTTAATTTTGCGAGCATCCAAATATTTCTGACCATCTTTTATGACACTCAAACGGGTTTTATAGCTCATACTCATCTAGGAGAAAAGCTAAACGTTACAAGAGATTCTCGATTGTGTCGGAAACGTGCCGCCAATAGACTTACCGGGACAACATTGCCGATAAACATTAGGGAATTGTGTCTGGTGAGCATGTTGCCGAAATCAATTAGCGGTGGGCGACTGCTGGGATCGCCAGAGAGCACCAGTATTTGTGGATGATAGTTTTTCACGTGATCGGAGACGTTTTGCAGGCGATGAACGGCGGTTAGTGTGGCCTTATATTGTTGCTCTTGTGTTGAGGAGCCCCAGTTGGCTTCTGGCTTGCGATACATAACGATTAGGTAGAGAGCAAATATAATGACTAACGTGATGAGAGAAGACTTCCAATCGATTAGGAACATAATCGCGATGCAAAGTATAAATCCAAATAAGCTTAGCCATGTATTGTAGTACTGCAATATAGCAATGCAAAGTAATCGTTAAATCGGTTAGAGTGAACACACTACGCTATAAATATATCGATACTCACTTTGAATGTTGGTCGCCAGCCGAGTGGTTTTACAAATGATGCATGGAATGTGCAGAAGTTAATTAAGGCGTAAGAAGCCAAATAAAAATTTGAAATAAGTGGAGCTATTACGTTCAGCTGGCCGATTAGTAAGAATCCTGCCGATATAAAGAAGGTAAGCACGTAGCCACGGTAAGGCTCCCCATGTTTGCCATAAGGCTTGGAAAAGAAAATCAAACCGGGGTAAATGCGATCTATTCCCAAGGCTTGTACAAGGCGCGGCACGGAAAGTATGTTAGTTAACGCTGTACTCAAAGTCGCTGCAAAGCAGCCGGCGTAGATAAGCGGACCCCAAATAGACATCAGTTGCATAACAGAGTATGAGTTGTGCAGCCCATATTCGCAGGACTGTAAGAAAGCATGTGGTTAATATGTGAATGAGTAAGAATGTCAATGCAGGTAGTTCTGACTACCGCGGATCTCTCGGCAATCAGAAAGGAATGAATTAGATCTTCGTTAGTCCGGATCGTTAATTTGGTATTGTTTTCTTTAAATTCTTTGTCATTAAACTCTATATCAAATATTTCATTATCATATCGATATTGATAGAGCAAACTTTTTAACTGATTTATTTTAAAAATTCTTTAAATTGCCAAAAAATTACTTTGCATACCCTTAGGCACTTACCAAGTTCTGCTTGCACGCCAATTCTGAACTGATCAATGTGCCATTAATCAAATCGGTTACATTACCGGAGGCATCTCGTGCCGCTGCACCGCCCGCGAACAGAACGAAGAGCGCATATGATGCCATTGAAATCATCAGGGCCCAAAATGTGCCCTTAGGTATGGCTGCACCTGGATCCTTTAAGTCGCCGCAAATATTCGCACCCGCTTGTATGCCGGTCACACTGGGGAAGTAAATGGAAAATACACTGAAGAAATCCTGATTGACACCCTCTGAATAGCGATAGTCACCGCCAAAGTTTTCCTTGAAATTACTCCCTGAAAAGTAGTAAATCAATTGATCATTCGTTGACTGACTCGACTCGAGCTGAATTACAATAACTTACAAGAGAAGCCAACAAAGCCTTTTGCGATTGCTTCTTGATCGCCACGCGGCCCGAGGGCAGCGCCAATAAGAAAATTGAAAATAGCCAGAACTATGGTGACGATCAAGAAATTTTGAGCCTTCGACTCCCACTCCATGCCTATGCAGCAAATAAGAATCAACACCACTATCGTACACACGCCAACGATGCGAACATCATTTATGCCTCCATCGATAATCTTGAGGCCATGACTTTCTGTTTAAAAAGAAAAGCAATAATAATAATCCATATATACTAAAAATAGTTCCAACTTTTTAACACTTACTCAATAAGTCGTTTAATGAATCACAGAAACCAATAGTGTTCATGGAAGCAGCGACGGCATTCGCGAATGCAAAGACAACACCAACCGATGCACCAAACTCTGGACCCAGTGAGCGTGAAATGATGAAATAGACACCACCTCCCTTTACCTCACCATTGGTACTGATTGCGGATAATGAGAGTGTGGTGATCACACAAACCACCGCCGAAATGGCTATAATGATTAGTGATTGCATTATACCGGACTCGGCGACTACCCAGCTGAGACGCAGGAACAACATGACACCCCAAATATTGAGTAAGCATGGTATGACGACGCCATTAATCCAACCTAATTTGATCATGTGACTATTGCTTTCGGGTGGCGGCTCCGGCATCTGGATGCTCTATGAGTGAAAAATAAAATTTATGTGCATTTAAGTATATGCATGTACATATGTATATAGCTTTACATAGAAAAAGAAATAGGCTCCGGGGTTTCCTGTCACTTGCCTAAAAATGAACGGCACAAACAGTAGAAAATCTTTTGAATGTTAGTCAGAATCAGAAACCACTACAACTCGGTGAAAGTGCACCAATTATATATGTAGAGATTACAGCAGGTACAGGTTATGTAATTCCTAATCCTGCCTGTTCAACGAGAGTGACAGTCAACAAAAATACTTTTTGCGATTGCGAACAATTCATTGTCTTACATTGGTTGGATGGTCGTATGCTAAAAAATCGCTTTCGTTGTTGTTGTTTTAACGGTTATCAGTCCCCGTTAGGATGGTAAGGGTTATCTGTGTTGTCATCGACGTCATCTAACGGGAGGCCCAGGAAACGTGCTGTTTCGACGGGGTCGGACCAAAGGGTGTTAGATGAGTGGAGTTGGTAGGGCATGCAAAGAGGTGGTCAGTGTCATGCGGACACTCGTTGCATGCAGGACATACATTAGGTACATATGTCTGGGTCAATTCTGGATAGGTAGGAGTTTAACCTGCTACAGTATCCAGAACGAAGCTGCGCTAGGATCATTAGCGTTTCTCGCGGCAACTCGAGCTCTTCGACTGCGATGGGTGGTGGTTTGACTCCAAGAACGCCATTCACGGGAAGAGAGTCGGTGAAGGTGTTATTGGCTCCACTATGAATAGCGGTCAGTACCTGTCGAAAGTCAGTTGCGTCCGAAGTCTGGTCGGCGTACTGTACGACGTCGTCGACGTAGTCAAGGAAGAACCTTTTGATGTTCCTAGGAGGCGGTTCCGCTCCAAGTAGATGGCTGCAAGGATGATTTCTACGAAAACATCCCAGCAGGAACTACTTGCAGAGGAGTTCATTATGCTCCTTAACCGGGAGCATACGCGTCTCTCTGTGTATGTGTTCGCGATAGGAGATATCAAAAGGCATCCCGTCGTGGTCCGGTGTGCAGTATTCTGGTAGGTCTGGAGTTTCCTCATCTGCGTACCACTGCATCCAGCCGACCATATATGTAGGTGTTGCGTAGTTGAGGACCGGCCGGTCGATAGCCTTGTATGTTGCCAACAACGTTTCTTTGTCTTTTCCCCAAGTGCTGCCGGTTAGCGACTTGAGGATCTTGTTGCGGCTCTGTACCTTGATAATAATCGCGGTCGTATGGGGAGTGAAGGAGCATAGCCTATCAAAGGTTACACCTAAAATCTTAGGGTTATTTACCGTCGGAATTTTCACGCCATCGACTGCAATATTATGTTCAAGTCTATACTCCTTCGTCCAGTTAGTAAAAATGGTCGCTGTGGATTCGGTGGGGGAAAGTGTGAGGTTCCGTGCCATCGATTCCAATGTCCGACGTCAATATCGTGCAACACGCTTTCGTATTATTAATCGCTTAAGGCGCACCACCATTAGCCCTTTGGGGAAGACTAAAATTTTCGTGCAAAAGAAAGCATTTGAGAAGATTTTTAAGGCTACTAATTCTTCCATGCTGAACATAGTAGACCCTGAAGGTGGAATTATATAATGAAGTGTGGACTTTTAATATTTTTCGTTTCGTGTTGTGGGACGAAGGCTCTTTCTGCACATTCTACATACAAGAGTTTCATTCATGCGTTTAGTTATTGTCTCCAAACTACAGTGATAGTGCTAGAAGTGCGACGATGATGAAAGTTCCACATCATCATTAAAAGTACACGCTTAAAATGCTGAGCTCTTCGTGCTATTGAATTCCAATAACGAGCTTTTAAGTTCAACGGTTGCTGACTACTCTAATTCTTACGGCAAACGTTTTGTTGGCAAGTGTTAAAGCAAAGCAGAACAATAATTTAAATCGCAGTGCTAAGAGGATTTAAATTGTTCAATTAATTGTAAGTGAAACGCCAAATTGGACTTTTTTGGATGAAATCAATATATTTGCTTGTCTTCAATCACTCTCATTCGCTATTTTAAATGTTTATGTTTACAAATTGTTTATTGCCTTGCGGTATATTTAAATTAAAATAGCTGCTATTACATATTTACAAGCGCATATACATACATATGTATGCATATATGTATGTATAAGTACCTACATATGTATTTATACTATTGTGGGCAAAAAATAGTAAGACATTTTAATTTGCATGTACATATATATGTATGTATAATGTCGATTATAGTAGTAAAAAGTAGCTGAAGTAGCAGAGGTGCAGAATTCAGAGAATATTATGCTTAAGTTTTTGCTTTAACAATTTTCAGACTAAGAAAAGTCAGTGATGATTTATATTGCATTGAAATCTACGGCAACAATTAAACAATTACGTTTTGATTTACAAATGTTACTCATACGTCATGTACACCACTGGAAAATAGTACGTGAACTGTTATGTTGATATGAATCGCACATACTACATGTTTATGAGTAAAGGTTTTATTGCATCTCAATTTCAACTAAAGTTGAGTATGTGTATGTGCTTATAATAATTGTAAACTTATATTATACACACATACGTATATACTTGTATCTATATACATAAATACAAGTAGAATAGATTTTTCCAAAAAAAAAGTTGTCAATTTACTCGTTAACATTATAAACAATTCGTCACAGCGGAATTGAAGCAAATTTAAATTAATTAACGCAAAGTTAATGAATTTTGATTAGCATTGTTAGATCATCTGGTAATAGATGCATACACGCACACACGCATATACACATACACATACTGGACGTAACAATTCGCATACTCATTTAGCTATTTTTTGTTGTACGCCTTGGTGATAATGATCATAACTACATACGCTAATTCGCAACGTGGTGCTAATAATCGCTCGGCTAAAGGAAATAAGTAGTCGGGCAATGAATTGCCAATTGTTGCGCATATTTTCGCATTTTTGGGCACTTATGTGCTTTTGTTTATACGCGTCTGGATATACATACATATGTGAGTAGCTTTGTGTATTGTGTAAATTTTAATTTTGGTGCGCTAAATTGCGCTTTAAATGATCGCATCACTTATTAAGAAACTAATTGTGGGAGTTTAAAAGTCTTCTGCTATGTACGTACATATGTTTGTATGTGTAAATTATATACATATGTGGTGTCAGCACATATTTATTAACCACTTCAATATCAATGGAAAATCCATGAGAAGTTAAGCCGATTTAGTCCGTCTGTCGGTTGTCTGCCTGTACATATATATGTACATAAATCCTTGTTTTGAGATTTAGAATTGAAAATTTACACACGTCGGATATAGCTGTCATATAAATTGGTCGATCAAAATCGAGTCCTGGTTAAGAAAACTTCGTAAGATACTTCCTATAGAGCAATCAATTCTCTACAAAATCTAGCAAACGATATATTAGGTAGTCGAAAAAATCTTTTCGTATTTTGTCAATAGTTGTTGCTGCAGTCGTATACATATGTATCTACAGTGCTACCAATCACATTGTGTCATACCATAAAGTGTTGGAAAGGTGAGATTTTAAGCTTAACAAAAAAAATTTAATTCGGGGAAGTTGAAGAAAAGTTACAGCTGTTCAAAAATGAGTGAAAATAATGAAGAAATTCGCTATATTTTGAAATTTTTGTATAAACAAGGAAAGAATGTCATGAAATTTGTGAAGTTTACGGAGACGATGCTGTATCAGTTCTTGTAGCACAACAATGGTTCGCTCGCTTCCGTTCTGGAAATTTCGATATTAAAGATGCACCTCGTTCTGGTCGACCTATCGTTGAAAAAGTCAATGAAATTATGGAAAAGATTGACTTAAGTAGCCATGACATCGCTAAGGAACTTAACATTCAGCATCAAACGGTTTTGAACCATTTAAAAAAGGATGTCAACAAAAAGAAGCTCGATATTTGGGTACCACATGAATTGTTTGCGAAAAATTTTATGGACCGAATTAACATCTACGATTCTTTGCCGAAACGAAATGAAATCGAACCATTTCTGAAACCAAAGGTAACAGGAGACGAAAAGTGGATTAAATACGGGAATAAAGTGCGTGGTGAAGCTCAACAGGAGCCAGGATTGACGCCTCGAAGGATTATGCTGAGTGTTTGGTGGGATTGGAAAGAACTCATTCTGTCATACTGTCAACAACTGATGAGATTGAAGCAAGCAATCGAAAAAAACAGCCAGAACTGATCAACAAAAAGGGCTTCGTCTTCCATCAGGACAACACTAGACCACACACATCTTTGTGGACTGAGAGAGCTTGGTTGGGAAGTTTTGAGGCAACCACCATATAGCCCTGACCTTGCACCATCGGACTACCATTTGTTTCCGTCAATGCAGAACTCTCTTAATAGAGTAAAGTTGGCTTCAAGAGAAGCCTGTGAAAATTACTTGTCGCAGTTTTTTGCCGAGAAACCAAAAAAGTTTTACAATAATGTCTCTAGCGGAAAACTCAATAATTCGTTGATTCCTTTAAATATTTTCTTTTAATAAATGAATGAAAATCTCTAAACTAACGAAAAAGTTGCCAGTTCTATACGGCATTTGGCCAGTGCAACACGCAACTACCCAGTCAATAACAACAAAACAAAGCACGGCAGACGTAGGTGCATGAAAAAAAAAATCAAATAAAAACTCGAGTGCTGTTGGTCGGTGGCAGCTATATGAATATCGAACATGCCATCAATATGTTAAATGACTGACAGAACCAGATATAACCAGAAAGATAGCAATAAACGGACGCAAGTGGAGTGGAAAAAAAATCAGAATGAAATAATTTTTTTTACACTCTAAATCAATAGATTTGACAAATACTTATAATATACATATATACATACATAAAAAAAAATGGAATAAACGACATTGAAGATTTACTTCTATGTGACAATATTTCAACGGTAACAATAAGTCGCGGTGCTAATACTGCTACTGATACTATCAGAAGCAATTTTATGAAACAAAATAAATAATTAAAAGCAAGTATTCGTACAACAAGTTGCTTGCAAAAATACATACATATGTATGTATTTATTTAGAGGAAATTAAGAAAATATCACGGCACGATTCTTCAAAACTTTGGAAAGTAAAAAATAGAGCAAAGAA
The DNA here is from genome assembly GCF_016617805.1 of Bactrocera tryoni. NCBI lineage: Eukaryota > Metazoa > Arthropoda > Insecta > Diptera > Tephritidae > Bactrocera > Bactrocera tryoni. Next base: position 15,326,131 of record NC_052499.1, read on the forward strand.
CTGGCAGACAGAGTTACAATACTCTCTAATATTCCATGCAACACGAAATAGCTGAAATGTTCAACATTCATCATCAAAGCGTTTATGCCGCTTAGAAATTGGGAGAGTTAGGTATTGATTCGCGAACACAATTTTCGTCTTAATATTACTGGGATCACAGCGGTATATGATTTAGAGTGACATACCACAAGACCAGCAGAGGCCTGTATTTACAGCGTCTTATAACCTATTACTTACGCTTTCATTCATCATCATTACTCGTTTAAAATAACCTTATGTGTAACGCTTTGAGGCTGATAAGAAATATAGACGAATATTTATGATATTGAAAGGCTTGTCATGAGTAAACGCTAATTGAGTTATCTTTCCATCACAGTTAGTTGCGAGGTGTTATCGGTAAATCTGAAGTTCTTGTCATTATTTACGTCGGCATAGAGTTTTAGTATATCGTACATAGTACATACTTACAAAATTTTACACTGTGGAAAATATTCAAATTTCGAATACCAAGCATAACTCAAACTGGTAAGAGGCAACAACTAAATAAAGCTTGATTTTACATTTGAAAAATAAAACGATGAACTGCTATTTTCAATGTTGTTTTGGTAAGTGAAGGAGATGTTGCCCATACGCCCAGCTCATGCTCATTGCATTAATAAATATTAGTTAAAAATCGGAGGTGTATGCAATTCTACTTCTCATTTTAATAATTTTTTGCTAGGCCTCTTTTTACACTTTCTACTAAAATTTATAACAGTAATTTTTATACCATCAGAAAGTAGATACTATTTCAACGAATATAAAGCCTATTGACTTTATAAAAAATCTGATATTTTGACGTAAGAATTTTTGATTGAAAATTAGCGTATTTCTTGATATTGGGTCAATATAAGGAGAAGAAATGAAAATTACTATATAAATATTGTTTGGGACACAAGAACGTAAGTTCACATCAAATTTCGTGGAAGGAAAAAATTGTGTGTTCAAGATAAAAATAAAAAATCCAAAAACTTGGTTGTTTGAATCTTTTACGTGAAATTTGAGGTTATATGAAAAAGTTTGTATACAAAAGTTCTTCATCTTTTCCTTACCTACAAGACTGGAATATAACTTTTTTCTATAGACCCCGTGGCTTTAACGGAAACCGTTTTTAACACCACTTCAACCACGTTCCTCCGCTTTCCTTATTCGACCCATACATTATTCTTCTTTCAATGCTTGTCATTTAGCTCTTTCTCTCTCTCTTTCACTATTGTGACTTCCTCTCTTTTTTTAATTTTCACAGGCTTCTGCTAGTATATTAGTGAATTAGATCATCGGTTCAGAATGTTCGAGTGCCTGCCACTTGAATATTGATATTTACCATGCATATACGTACAGTAGGGCGCAAAAATGAGTACATATTCAAATATCGCATACTCATTACTTGAGAAAATCTGAATCTAAATAATTTGTTCGAAGTTTATAGTGTTGCCTTATGTTAGCTATTTTGTCAAATACAAAAATCTGTTCATGCAATGACTGGATTTTGATCATATGACAGCTACATATGTATATTCTACCGATATAGATGGTTCCGAAAAACCAGTTTTTCGGGAAGAGGAGAATGTGTCTTAGAAATTGAGAGACTAGTAAGCGTGTGTACAGACGGACACTGCAAGGTCAACTCAGCTCGTCACGCTGATCATTTATATATAGTATGTATATGCTATCTAGGTTAGGTTTACAGGTTCAACATAATTTTTACATTCATATCTTCTGTTCTTTTTTATTTGAAAAATCATGTAACTCCTCGCCCGTTCTTTCAACCGTTTTCCTAACTGTTAAGCTTGAGTCATGTCCCTCTAAAATCTAAAATATTATGCGTAGTTGTTGTTGGCTCTTGTATTATATTTAAATATATTTGTCGGTGACGTTTGTTTGTTATTGACTTACCTGTTCTTGCAGCTCGCCATGCAGTTCGCCAATCGATGGCCGCTTCATGTTTCGCTTTGATATTCTGTAATTATCTAATCTCGGTAATGCTTCCCTGTAAAATGCGATTAATGTGAATTTATTAGTATTGACAAAGCAGCGGCTATAGAGACTTATAGCATTTGGTATTCAATTTACAGTTTTAAAATGATATTTTGGAAAGAAAGTGTTATATTAGTGTGATAATAATTATATAAAAAGGTGTACAACCTTATAAACGTCTTTGAGAGTCTTGAAAACAGTTGAGTGCTCTACCAGCGCTTGCTGAATGTTCCTGCCAAGATTCAATTCTGATGAAATATATAGCTAGAAAGAGGTTATGATAAATTAAGTGCCGCCGATTTACATTAATTGGTTTCTGACCACCCTAGCCTATCTGCAGAATGATAAAATTATTTTGGGAAATATTATGCAGACACATAAGGCAGTAATAACTCTTCCCATATCGACTGAGTTTGCAGTTAGAGCGCACTTGGTGACCAGCGTAAGGTAATCGGCTCTGTGTTCATATAAGTAGCCGACAAGCATCATCTGTCCGACTACCGCCGTAAAACACACATTTATGTTCATTGGCAGGTGTGCTGCAAATGAACCTAATCACACAATAGTCACGTGTGCTTTAAAGCGTATGAGAATTGTGTTGTGGCCTCGCCTGCTAATTGAATTTAACTATACTACTTGAGTTATCTCTGCCAAAGTCATTGACAACATTTTACATTGTTGTCATAATCTACGAACTAGGCTTGTTCAGCACCCAAATAACGTTAGACAATCGGTATGTTAGTGATAACTTTTGGATTAAATTTCATTCTTACACATTACACATTTGATCGATTTGCAGCGAAGTTGTTACCTGCTTTACATATTGTACATTCTTAACAAAGTTTAATTGGAACACAATCATGCCCAGTTGACTTTATAATAAGTGTTGTATAACGGGCAAAATCTCTCTATCTCCCAATATAAAGACTATATTTGTCAGATATAACCAATATAGATCCATATTATATTCAATACCCAATTTTTTTCAACATGAGGGGTATCTATTATATCGTTTTTCCTTGACCAGTAAGGCTAAGGGAAGTATCGGCCCGATTCAGCCCATTTAGGATACACAGACATATCATTGTCAGAGAAGGATTATCCCTAAATTAAAATTATATATCTTACACATTGACCGACATTTTTCATCAAAAGTCAACTACAAGTACTGGGTTCCAAACATTCGGTACCTAGGGGGCTTGAACAGTTTTTGTTGAATTTGAAAAATTTTGGTCGTAAGGTGGCATAGTGCTTAAGTGACTCTCGCGCCTCGATGTGATGTGCTTTAAAAGTCACGAGATGAGCTGCCAGGAAGCTGGCTGCCAGCTGGCTCTATATAAATAAAGCAGGCACTCTGCCTGGTTAGTGCTTGGGTGACGCTCGCGCTCCGATGTGATGTGCTTTAAAAGTCACGAGGTCAGCTGACAGCAAAACAGGCACTGTGCCTGGTTAGTGCTTAGGTGACGCTCGCGCCTCGACGTCATGCGCTTTAAAAGTCACGAGGTGAGCTCACGCGAATCTGGCTGCCTGCTAGCTTTATATAAATAAAGCAGGCACCGTGCCTGGCCAGTGCTTAGGTGATGTGCTTTCAAAGTCATGAGATGAGCTCACGGGAAGCTGGCTGCCGGCTGGCTATATATAAATAAAGCAGGCACCGTGCCTGGCTAGCCCTTAGGGGACGCTGGTGCCTCGATGTGATGTGTTTTAAAAGTCACGAGGTGAGCTGACAGGAAGCTGGCCGCCAGCTATAAATAAAACAGGCACCGTGCCTGGTCAGTGCTTAGGTGACTCTTGCGCTCCGATGTGATGTGCTTTAAAAGTCACGAGGTGAGCTCACGCGAAGCTGTCTGTCAGCTAGCTCGATATAAATAAAGCAGGTATGCCTGGCTAGTCATCTAGACTCTCGCGCCCCGATATTAAGCTAGCTCTATCCCCGAGAAATGGGATTTCATCAAAAGCACATCGTCCAATTTTCATATTGGACACCTTTCAGCTATCATCTCGGCGGTAAAGTTTAATGTCTCAGGAGTATTTCGTTTTTGATTTATTGTGCTTCTAGTAGTTTTTAATAGTACTGTTATATATAGGTAGATGTTCTTATAATATTTGGTTGTTGGAACTTTATCGGTTTAGGATATACTTATGTACATTAAACTTATTAGAGGGCAGGGCCATGCCTGCTTTTTAGCCCACAGTTGCCCCTTGCTACTTTTTGGGTTAATAGTATTTTTTGGGCGTGGCAGTAATCCGATTACTCGCATCCACGAACTCTTTTTTTTTTGTACTAAGCAATTCGCGTACCAAGTAGATATCTTATTATACCCTGCACAGGGTATATTAAGTTTATCACGACGTTTGTAACACCCAGAAAGAAGCGTCGGAGACCCTGTAAAGCGTATATATAAATGATCAGTATGTTGAGCTGAGTCGATTTAACCATGTCCGTCCGTCTGTATATATACGAACTAGTCCCTCAGTTTTTAAGACATCCTTTTGAAATTTTGCAGATGTCATTTTCTCTTCAAGAAGCTGTTCATTTGTCGGAACGACCGATATCGGACCACTGTAACATATAGCTGCCATATAAACTGAACGATCGGAATCAAGTTCTTGTATGGAAAACTTTCACATTTGATAATGTATCTTCACCAAATTTGGTATAGATTATTTTCTAAGGCAACAATGTGATCTCCGAAAAAATTGTTCAGATCGGATTACTATAGCATAATACATACAAACTGAACACTTAGTTACTAAAAGAAATGCACCTGTGAAGGGTATATTAGCTTCGGTGCAGCCGGACAGGCAGACAATCACCCGGATTTCAACTTTTCACGTCATCCTGATCATTTGTATATATATCTATGTATATACATATATCTATCTCGTTTAGTTGTAGGTGATACATAGTATAACCGTTAGGTGAACATAACTAACTTGCCCTTAAGAAGACACTATTGACTTTGCTTGCATATTCCTCCGTCCTTATGACTTGCTTTTTCTCAGTGCTGTAGGTATTTTGCCGTTCTATTCTCTGGAAAAAGAAATTGCACGTGAAAGCAACAACAAAATTATGCAGCTGAAATCAATAGAAGAGAGTATATGGATGCCTCATTGAAATGAAGTAACTGGCTGCTATTATACTTCAATCCAATTTAAGTCAGTTGTTTACTCGCTTTGACGTTCTCTAGTTACCACAAATCAAGTGATTAATGTCGCTATATCCGCTGCTTCATACCGCACATGTTGAGTCACTATGTTATCTATGGTATATTTTGACAGGAAGTATCATGCATTTAAAACTTAAAATTGATTGGTTGATTTAAGAAAGACTTTTCTTTTCTTGTTTAAAATTTTAAAATACACCGTTACTCGCTATATATCGTTAAATAATCAAAATGCAGACAATCCAAACGCTAAATTTACTATGTACATATGTATGTACATATATTGCCTTCGATACATGCGTACATACATATGTATGTATTTTAACAGAATGAAATTAATTAAAAAATCTGGGCTAATTGTAAAAAAGGGCAAAATAATATTCTTTCTGCTTTATTGGATTTTATTACTCTTTGTAATTGTAGGTAGAACTTGCTCTCTTTGCGTTTATATGTATATATGTACATATATACTTGTATGTATGCATGCATGTAAATGTATAAGTAGGGATGAACAAATTTTTGTTTTAATACCAAGAGACTTAGCTTTCAAACAAACTTTGTCTCGAAAAAAAATCGTGATTTTACAGCGTCCAAATTCCCCGATTAGTAACGTATGTCATTAATTTTCGCCCTTTTTAAGGTATTCCACACCCAAGGCGAATGTATGTGTGTGTAGATAGTGCGCTAAAGAACAGTTTATTTTCATAATTTTTTTCTTTAACAGCTGGCGAAGAAACTTTGTAATTAATACAATATATGATTTGAGTTTTGGCAATTAAATGAAAAATTCTTTCTTTCAAAATACATTGGAAATAAAAGAAAATAATTCAATCTTAGAACTTACAGACCAAGGGCTGTCAGTAATCAGCACTTTGTATTTAATAATAAATATATACTCGTATATGGTGTACACTTCTAAAAAGCTTGCTAATAATAAATTTTTCTCAAAAAAACAGTGTATATTATCAGGCCGTCTTTAAGCAGCAAAGCTTTTTTTGTTCTTAGCACTTCGAGGTCATACATTTTTGTTAAAACAAGTTGATCCGAGTAATAGTTTCGGAGATACTGCCTTGAGAACTTATGCGCTTGAAGCTAGCTAGGCTAAGTACGCAATCTTTAAGCGCGTTTTTATTGAAGCTGTTCCTTTGAAGTTGATTGGAAAGATTTCTCGAGAACTACTCAACCGATCTTCATGAAATTTTACACAGGTCTTTGAGTTACAATTCTTAAAGACTGGGTCGAAGGATTTTATTTCGATTACAACTATTTGAAAAAAAAATGTCGCGAAATTTTCACTGAAAGGAGTTATCCTGCCAACGCGGGCAGGATAGTCTAACCAAAAATACCGTCGCAATGGCCGAACTTAATATATTTTTCTCCAAAAATTTCAGAATTTCTTTGTTAATAGTGTATGCTTGTAACAATAAAAAATTCGAATAAAATATTTAATTCATTATTAAAGAAAAAAATTGTTTATAAAGGCTTTGGCAATATTACGATGCTTGCGGCGGTATTTGTCATGACATGTAAAGAATAACAACAACAAAACAAAATAAGAGTGAATTGCATGTAAAATTGTGGAACTTTGAAGTGAAATATCTCGAAAACTATGCGTCTGAGGACGGTATAATTGTGTATATTTTTTAATCCTGAGGACCTCCTCTATCCATCGGTACCATAAAATCGCGGCGTAATCGTGCCAAGGCTTTTGTTACCCGAGGAAACCCATGTAAAACTCATTAATCAATGATTTTTTTTTGCGAAACACGCCGAATTTTATAATAATGTGATTTATATCAGTGCAGAGTCGTAAACAAACAACTACCAACCACATACGAATTGACATATGGAGATCAAATTTTACACGAGCATAAAAAAGTCAAACCCATCCAGGAAGAAAGCTTTTTATAAAGTTCGAGTGCGCAGTTTATATGAATCTGTTCGGGTCATATTTGATCTTGAGTGTATATGAATCTGTTCGTGCCATATTTGATCTTGAGTGTATACGAATCTGTTCGGGTCATATTTGATCTTAAGTGTATACTCGTGGGCCTTAAATATACAATTCCAAATGTTGGCTAAAATATGCCTGTTTGCCCTCATTATTATAAATTATATTCCGCGTGCTTAAATATTTACAAACATATGCATATATAAACATACATACTTGTATATATAGATTGTGGAAAAAATAATTTTTGAGGCATACAAGAGTGCGAATGTTATAACGATATTTTGCTAATTTCATTTCATTTCATTTCATTTCCCTGCAGTGTGTTTGAAATAAGCTCACCGACCTGAATTCAATTGGTATAAATCAAATAATCGAGCTGATCGCCCTCATTAAATATATTTTTCATTTGAAATTGGGTTGAAAGTAAACATACAAATTTACACACCGACACAGCAAAAGGCGCGCTAATTATAAAATCAAATTTGTAGAGTGAAATATTTCACTAAAAAAAAAAATAAATAAAAATATATTTAGTTGGATAAACAATATGAATTCATGGGCTTTTAAGATGTATTCCAAACTGTTTTGCTTGATATTATTGAATGAACTACCAAATGACCAATTGTGAAGAATTAAATAAAAGTAGAATGACAATATGGCTACCGTTAAGCATAGGAGATGTTCCAGCAACAATATGAGCGACTTGACTCTGCCTCATATTTATTTGTTGTAGTTGATACTTCAACAAAGTTTATTTTGACGCTTCAGCAATGTAAGCTTTGCTTATTTTGATATATTTCTGTGCTTTTTTAAAGCAAAAACTACAAATGGGTTACTTAACGTAAAAAATGCACCTTCGTAAATTATAAAACGGTAAACGAGAGTGAATAGATAAGGAAATTCTTTGAATTTGTATTCTTGACAAACACTGTGATTATTTAAATTGTGTTTTTCATAATAAGTACTCAAATAAATTGCACTCACATGTTAAGGCTTCAAACTTTCCACTTAGAGATAAATATATTGACAAATCTCCATGAAGAGTATCAAATGTAAATGTAGGTACTTCTTGTGTGTACATACATATATTAGAATTAGTTTTTGTAAGTCTGAGAGTGGCTAAGCTCAGATACAATTTCCTCGAAGCTTTTTAGCAGCTTAGTTGTTATTGGTTATTGTCTGAAGCAATAATGCAATCTCCTCAAAAATGTTCAGATCCTATTACTATAGCATATAAATAACTGCCATACAAACTGAACGATTGGAATAAAATTCTTGCAAGGAGCTTTTATAATTGTGAAGATGTTATAGCTTTGGCGCAACCGATGTTAATGTTTTCTCTTGTTTTTGGGCCATTTTGTTAAAATCAGAATTTTGACTATTCCTTCAATCATTGCCAGCATTCAAATCCATTAATAATTGATTTTTTTTTGGTTTTTGGTTTATAGAAAAATTTAAGCAGACAAATATTCCTGACCATCAAACACCTTTTTCCGAATTCAAGAGGATCGGCTACGGAAACAAGAGAATTCAAATATTTTCAAAATAAATTGAAATAAATTAAGTTCACATTTTTTACAAATTAATTAAAAAATGTCTCTAAAAAAATACAAAGAAACCCGCTTTTTTTTGACTTGCAAGTGGATATAACCTCTTTGAGGAAATAGGTTACTTGAAAGTTATTCTTGCCCATTGAATACGAATTAGAGAAACCGTTGGTATAAGTTTTCAATTTCTTTTACCGAATTATCAGTTTTTCTATTTTTGAAAACACTCTTCTTCCCTTTTTCCTTTTTGCGATTTATTCGAGTGTTTCGGCTGATTTCATTTCAATTGCTGGAAAAATTAATTTTTCATCGGCTTGCAGACAAATATATTTATATAGGTACGCGTGTGCATACATACATATTTATAATATGCGGGATATTTTCGATTATTACAAAAGTGCGATGAAAATGAAATCTTAAATTTTCATTTCGCAAGCTCTTTTGGCCTGGTGAGTGAAAATAAATATTTAATGAACGAAATACAGTGATATATTTGGCAAATCTCAAAATAATATTTTGGTGAATTACATTTCTGAATGCAAATTTTGTTTATGTGCAACGATTGAACGAGTATCAAAGCAATTTTGTATATACACACGTATTTACATACACTTGCCAGCATAAGTCTGCGTACAGATAAAAATTATTGAAAATAATATCATACGATTGATTAATATCTAGTGGAATATCCTTTTCTTTTGAGTACTTCTATAAGACGTCTGGGCACAAGTTTCCCTTTTCGCACATTCCTCGATTATAATATCCTTGAGCATACTTCTTGATGTTATGTCGTGTTTTTGGATTCTAAAGAAGTTAAAGAAACATAGCTTGGTTTAGATCCGGAGATTAAGGAGGCGTTCGCAACTCTTTTTTTTATATTATACATAAGTCAGAGCTTCACAGTTTGTGCATTATGTTTCGGATCGTTTTCTTGCTGAAACCAAAAACTCTGTTTCGAACCCAATTGCTGGGCACTTTGCAGAAGATTACTTTTCAAATTTTGTATATATAATCTCTATTCCATTATGGAGTCAATAAATGTGAGTTTTCCCATACTGTTGGCTGTCATACAGACCCAAACCATAACACCGCTTCCACCATGTTTTACACTTGGCACTATATTTTCTTTTTCATAAACCTCCTCCATATCAATTTCTTCCCTTTTATCCCGAAGATGCAAAACTTGCTCTCGTTCGTAAAAATAACACAATCCCAAAACTCTGGGGGCTTTGAAACATATTCATTCGTGAAATCCGTCCGTCACTGCCTACTCACTTTCGAAATATAGGGTTTCTTACGGGCTACTCCACTATCAATCCAGCTTTTTTCAAAGTTCTACAAACTGTAACGTCGGAATCAACTTTAGAAAACCTTTTCTGCACTTCCATTTGCAATCGATGAGCTGTCATCCAGAAACATAGCTGGAAAAACGTCGTGTTAACTTCAAAGAAATAGCATGGATTGCTTCAACTCATTTTGGTAGGGTTAGCCTTGAAGAAGTAGCAAAGGATTTTAACATATGTATGTATCTTATGGATCGCCTCGACACATTTTAGTTAATGTTTCGGGTATGAAACGTGTCAATGCTAGACTAAGAGTTGAATCTTCGCAAAGGACCAATCTGGTCTATGCGTGTCTTATTGGCCTACCAGATTAACCTAACCTAAGTGTTGAAATTTTTGTATAAACGACGTCGAGTAGAGAGCCATTACAGTTGACAAGATGTGGTTTGCTTAATATGATGTCGAAACTGTAACAATCTAGCAAATTGCGCACCAAGAATGAGCCAAAACCAAAAAAAAAACAAAATTCGTTGAAGGCACTGAAGGCCATTTCAGGCCAGGCTGATAACAAGTGTGTGGAAGATTGTATTAAACTTTGGCATGCTTGTATTGGCTCAAAAGTGGTCGATAATAAAGATTTGTATTAAAACACGTGCAAATGCATTTTTTGTCAGCACGGGTCAAATTTGTTAATACGATATAACATTTCAGGATTTCTTCTTTTTTTTTAGTTCGAAGGTTGCTAAGCAGCCTGTAATAATATTTTCGTAGTCCGTTTTTATTTTACTTATGTACAATGCATATCTAAGGTTTATATATGAGAAAACGGAATCTGACGAGAACACTCAAATTTATTTACTTATAGAGTCTTATAAAGCTGTGCGCTGGTGTTCACAAAGTTTCGCTAATAATGTACCAATTTAAACTAGAATATTGATGCAATTGAGTCAATATAATTATGCCTAAGCAAATTGAAATCTGAAAATTTTACACATTTTTCTTAAATTTTTTTTTTTTAATTTAATATTTTGCTTATAACCTTTAAGTTTAATTAATTAAATTCTAAAATGTAATAAGTGTCGATTAGTGAACAATAGACAATGATGCAGTGAAATAAAGTTTAATTTTACATACAAAAGTAAACAGGACTTTTCGAATCTAGCGCCCCCTGGTGGCGCTATCTATACGTCAAGAATAATTAATAATAGCAATTAGAATCTGCTATCTTTATCGATTGTCCAGTGAGAATTTCATGACATTTCATTGATTGGAAGTGAAGTTATTGCGTTTTAAGTGTCAGTATGTTTGTGTTATCGGTGCGAAAATGAGCTTCGAATAAAGAGCCAACATTAAATTTTGTTTTAAAATTGGCAAAACTTTTACCGAAACGTTCCAATTGATGAAACAAGTTTATGGCAATGATTGCTATCCCGTAACAGAGTGCACGAGTGGTTTCAACGTTTTCGAAGAGGTCGTGAGGACATAAATGACGATCAACATGTGAGCCAATCCAAGTCCGTGATCACCGGATATTCTATCGAAACTGTGAGTGAATTCATCAAAAATCAGCCGAAATCATTATTGAAATTCATGGAAATGAAATTGAATATCCCCAAAACATCGATTTATCGCATTTTGACCAAACATTTGGGCTTACGAAAGGTGTGTGCACGGTTTGTTGCGCGCAAATTGACTGACGACCAGAAATTGCTCTCATCGATGGACGCTTGTGACCGATTATTTGACCAAAAATCACATTTTAATCATTAACCACTCCCTATATTCACCTGATACTTCTTCCCTGACTTGTTCCCTTTCGGAAAAATGCATTTACCCTTGAAAGAAAAGCGTTATGCAGACGTAGAGGCCATTCAAAAGGCTTGCACCGGCATACTGGCGCCCATACCGGCCAACTAGCTAAAACACTCGTTCGACATGCTTTTGGGCCGTGCAAAAAGCTGAATTGAAGCAGAAGGAAACTATTTTGAATAAAATTAATTGCCGAAAAAACCATTTGTTCTGTTTTTTTTTTTAAGTCCTGTTTATCTTCGAACGCACCTTGTAATTTTACACATTTTCAAATCAAACACTTAACTCCAAAATCATACAATGGGAAATGTAAATAAATTTAAGGTCCGTAAATTTGTGTTGAGAGAACTTAAATTGTAATAAAATGTATACATATTAATAAATAGTAATACATTGCATGACTTCAGTCTACATCTCACTTCATTGTCTTCTTACTTTTTCTCATTCACATTTGAAATTCATATTTTATGTTACATTTAACAGATATATATATATACATATATATATATATATATACATATATATACATATATATACATATATACATATATGTTCTAGTCTACGCTATCTCAAAAAAAATTATTTTTTAGCAAATAAATTAACGGTTTCTCGTAATTGGGCTGACAAAGTGTAGTAATTGCTTCAAATTGAGCAAAAAGCCTGATTAGAAAATAATTCTACACTTTTACAGTTCTACTATAGCGCAAAAAAATAGTTCGTGCATAAACACTTGATTTCTTTTAAATCGTGTTTTTGTCAATCTTTAACTACCACTTTACAAAGCAAAAAAAATGGTTTGTAAATTCAAAAATGACACAAAAAGTTTGGACATATGTATTTTTACTTACGTTGTTAGCTGCGCCAAACTGAATTTGCGTTCATCCTCCTGCCTCGAATTCTTGCGTAGAAAGTGTCCGAAGCCGCGCAGCGAGAGGCGGGAGTTTTTACGGCTTGCAGGATTGCCACCGTCGGTGCTGAGGTGATTGGGATCGGCCAGCGCATTGGGCGCACTATGGTTTGCATTTGGCGGATGTCCATTATACTGTTGGGTTGGGGTTGTGCTAGATAAACTCGCCGATATGGTGGGTATTGTGAGGCCAACCTGATCTTCGGCATTGCCGTTTGCTGTGTGATCAGCCATTTTTCTTGTGTTATTTCAAATACTTAATATTCTAATATTTTTTTAGCAACACTCGTCAAACATATACATATGTATATGGGTAACAAAATATTAAAATAGTAATTTCGTGTGTTTTTTTTTCAATTTAAACAACGTTTTTCATTTTTAATGCACTTTAAACATAATTTCTCAACATGAAATCCTTGCTCACTAATTATTTATTTTAGTGATTTATTTTAGTTATTTATCGTTTGGTCACGTTGCTAGTTTTAATTATTGCATAAATTAGAACATACTCATTTTATCGCTCACTTATTTTCGTGTGCGTTTTTTCAAGTTTTACGGTTAGCTTTCCGTTTCCGGCTTGACGCTTTCGTTACACTTTTCTTCGCCTGTTGAGTACGTATTGCGGCGTTGTGAACTGGCTACTCACGACTGCACGATTTCGTTGCGAACTTTTCGGTATATCAGCGGCAAATAACTGAAAATTATTAATTACAGTTTCTTTTATCTCAATCGATGTGAATCGAAGTATAATAACAGAGAACAGCGAATGAGTTGAATAACACGACGAGCGACCGCAAGCGCCATCGTACGCTGGCTGCAACAACAATGCCAACGACAGCAGAATGCGAGCGAGCAGAGAAAAAATAAAAGTTAAATTAAAAAAAAAATATCACGAAGTGCTAGAGTCAAGCGGTATTCTTGCTGTGGGGAGTGCAGCTACTTCGCGAGAGTCGCCCAAAGCACATATACGAACGTACATACATATATATATAAATTTCGTATATACGCGTTTACTGCTGCTTAGGTATATGCATGTGTAGTAGTATCAGCTGACAGTCAGCTGGTAGTGTGCGATCACTCAGGGATATTGGCCAGTTTGCGCTGCGGTTTGCATGTGTGCGTATGTGTTGAATATTGTTCAAATTTACTTTCTACTTGTAATGTGCGCAGGCGCTCATTTAAATTAGCCCAATGATTGGGATTCAAATCAAATCTCAAACAAATGTTAATTGCCAGGCACTCTATAAGTACATATGTATATGTGTGTATGTTTGCCTTATCTATAAATATCTTCGTACTAGCGGTTGTTCATGTTTTGCGAAAAGTTTTGGAGTGAAGCTCATTTGTAGACATAGATAAAATAAATAAAAGTCTTTTTATGATCAAAGTAAATGTTCGGCGAAATTCCAATTACTTTGCTATTTATTTATCTGTCGACGATTTGCATGTAATTACTGCAGCGCTTCTATATGTTTAACGTAGATCCATTAGGGTGTGCTCTATTTCCCGTAATTATACCATGAGCAGGCTATATTAAGCTTTTAACGAAGTTTGTTACACGCAGAAGGCAAGGTCGGAGATCCTATAAGGTATTTGTATATACAAGGTGCGTACCAAAGTAAATAGGACTTAAAAAAAAACAGAACAAATGGTTTTTTCGGCAATTTATTTTATTCAAAATAGTTTTCTTCTGCTTCAATTCAGCTTTTTGCACGGCCCAAAAGCATGTCGAAGGAGCGTTTTAGCTCGTTGGCCGGTATGGCCGCCAGCATGCCGGTGCAAGCCTTTTGAATGGCCTCTACGTCTGCATAACGCTTTCCTTTCATGGGCTAATGCATTTTTCCGAAAAGGAAGAAGTCACACGGTGCCATATCAGGTGAATATAGGGAGTGGTTAATGGTTAAAATGTGATTTTTGGTCAAATAATCGGTCACAAGCGTCCATCGATGAGAGCAATTTCTGGTCGTCAGTCAATTTGTGCGGAACAAACCGTGCACACACCTTTCGTAAGCCCAAATGTTCGGTCAAAATGCGATAAATCGATGTTTTGGAGATGTTCAATTCCATTTCCATGAATTTCAATGATGATTTCGGCTGATTTTCAATGAATTCACGCACAGTTTCGATGGAATTTCCGGTGATCACGGATTTTGATTGGCCCACATGTTGATCGTCAGTTATGTCCTCACGACCACTTTGAAAACGTTGAAACCACTCGTGCACTCTGTTACGAGATAGGCAATCATCGCCATAAATTTGTTTCATCAATTGAAACGTTTACCAATTTTAAAACAAAATTTAATGTTGTCTCTTTTTTCGAAGCTCATTTTCGCACCGATAACACAAACATACTGACACCTAAAACGCAATAACTTCACTTACAATCAATGAAATGCCATTAAATTCTCACTGAACAATCGATAAAGATAGCAGATTCTAACGCACCCGTCAAATAGACGGCAAATAGATGGCGCTAGATTCAAAAAGTCCTGTTTACTTTGAAACGCACCTTGTATAAATAATCAGAGTCGATTTAGCCTTAGTCTCTTAGTTTTTGAGATATCGATCTGAAATTTTGCACACTTTCTTTTCCCTCAAGAAGCTGAAATAGTCGATATCGGTCCTCCACAGCATATCGCTGCTCTACAAACTGTCCTCTCACTCACTTGCTGCCTCAAAACCAAGTCCTTTTTTAGTTGACAAGAGATCTTCACGAAATATGGCACAAATTAATGCTCCAGACGCCGCTGAAATCTCGGAAATAGAAATTAGTTCAGTTTGGACGACTATAGCATATACATATGTAGCTGCCATACGAACTGACGGATCAAAATTAAGAAATAATTATTGGTCTACTAATAACCACCCTAATTTAAACACATATAGTATATATATTAACATGTTTGCCACATTATTATTTAGATGCAATATTATATTTACTTGCTGATCATAAATTATTAAAAATATTGTATTGTAGTTTTTAAGTCATGAGTTTACCGAAAATTTATTACAGTGTAATATGGCTCGGTAATTTGGTAAAATATGTTTATATGTGTTTAAGTGGCTGTGAAATTTACTTTACAGCTACTGTGTAATAATTATAATAACTATAATTTTCATGGTCAAAAACTAATTTTTGCTTGTTATATTGCTAATGATGCAAAAACAAAAATAATCTAACTCTTTTTGAAATAGGTAATAGCTGGCATCGAGCGAGCATTTTTAAAGAATTGGCTATTAATTTTCAAGCTCCGCATTTATACCAAACAAATTTGGCAATCTGCTCAGAGAGTTTCAAAGTTTTGCTTATCGAGATGTTTTAAGATACAATACAAGAAAAAACCACAAAACCGAGTCGATAAAAATTTGTTTCTTAGATTGACATCAAAAACTTGGCTCATGCGAGTTGAACATCGGCCTCTGTTAATAACGACAACAAGAAAAAAGTTAGGGAAACAGAGCTTAAATATCGTTGTCTTGACATCAGAGACCTAGCATAGGATCTTAACGCCTCTTATGGAACAACTCAACATTTTAGTTAATGTTTTGGGTATGAAGAGAGCTAGACTCTTTTCAATAGACCTTTTGCAAAGACGTTGCTGAGTAGAGGTCGCAAAAGAGATGCTTGACAGCGTGGCTGAGAAACTTACATTCATCAAACGCATTGCTATGGATGAAGAGACGTGGATTTACGAATATGATCAAACATTCTAGCGAATGGCGCTACAAAAATTAGAAAAATCTGAAGTCGCTGAAGCCAATGAAGTTCATTCCAGCAGATGCTTAAGACAAGTTTATGGAAAATTGTATTATGCTTTGGTATGTGTGGGATTCATGAGCCTATTTTGAAGGCGATAATGGTAAAGACTTTCATAAAATACGGGAAAATGTTTTTGTTTTTATACCCTGAACACGGTGTATTAATTTCCCACGAAGTGTGTAAGACCCAAAAGGAGCCATTCTAACATATACTGTAGCTGTCATATAACTGTTCAAGATCTGTTTATGCTACTTTATGCAATAGAAAAGGTTCGGATTTAATTTGATAATTATGAAAATGTAAATCAGCCGTCAAATTCCACCTGTAGTGGGCAGCGTAAGAGCCTGCATAGCTACCTTCATAGCTATATATAGATACGCCGTTTTTCTCGCATAATTTTTCTACGCTTCTATCAACACACTTTATTAACACTCTCATAAATAATAACAACAAATTGTAAATAAACAATAGCATCGATATGTATTGCAAAACGGAACAAAATTATATTATTTAGTACTTGTTTATCTGTGTACATATGTATATACGATTTGTTAAATTGAAGAGAAACAAGTAAGGAAGGGCTGAGCTCAGGTGTAACCGAACATTTTACACTCTTGCAACTTGCAAAGAACACAGATCAGGATATTCTTTTAGGTGCGATGTTAAGTCAACCGGAAGTCCGAAAATCTTTATATTAGTTAAATGGGGAATCGAAATCGGTCTGTCGGGTCCCGATATATGTGATTTCACCAAAAAGTGGGCGGTGCCACGCCCATCGACGGACGGACAGACAGACAGTTACACGGATCTCAACTCGTCTCGTCATCCTGACCATTTATATATACCAGTATATAACCCTATATCTTCTCGCTTGGTTTTACGTGATACGTACAACCGTTTTATGAACAAAACTATTCTACTCTGTGGCAACATGTTGCAAGTGCATAAAAATTATATCAAAAACGACTGAGCACTGATCGTTGCTTCTGCACACATTCACACACACACACACGCACGCAACCCGAATTGGCGCTAATGAATTAAGCGTACAATTGTTTAGAACGCCGACAAGTGGTCAAATCAAGGGACCATAAAGCTTTAAACACTGACAATGGCTGATCGATTCATTGCGTATTTGTTTCGGTAGTTCGGCTGAATGAAAGTGTTGTTTGATTGTTCGCTTACGGGCAGTTAACACCTCGCTTGGATGCGCGTAAAAAGTGTCATTGTATAAAATTGAACAAATTCGCACTATTTTTGTTGTTATTTGTTCAATATTCGTTTTGTTTTGTATTCCTTGTTTACTATTTCTCACACAATGAACGCACTTGTACTTACTATAAAGCGCGTTTGCATATATTCGTAACTTAGTGTAACCAAAGGAACGCGCATAGGACGAGCTAAGGTGGGCACATACCAGACTCGATATGTCTACACAGGCAGGAGACAAAAAGAAACATACGAGACATGAGAATGAGCGTGTTACGAGGGATTCTAAAGTAGTGCATCCGTTCTACATAATTATATCATACTCTTTGTTTAGCAAGCCTGTGCGCTACGCTTTTGAACGCAGGATCTTTTATATAGGGTTTGTGCGGAAAGTAATAGGACTGATTTTCTTCCGCCGCGACTGTATATCGGAGCGTGCGCTCACC
Source organism: Bactrocera tryoni (assembly GCF_016617805.1). NCBI lineage: Eukaryota > Metazoa > Arthropoda > Insecta > Diptera > Tephritidae > Bactrocera > Bactrocera tryoni. Next base: position 15,344,229 of record NC_052499.1, read on the forward strand.
GACTGGATTCGGCAGAAGGCGTTCCTAGCTAACTAACGAGCGGCTGGTCAGTTGTCTCCGAGCACCTGGAGAGTTAGGCCAAACATTTTCGCGCAACGTGTTTCTGTGCGTGGTGCAAGCCGAAAATGCAGCGTTTGTTAGAACATACATAGGTACGCGATTAAGTTCTATGTGAAATTCGGTAAATCTGCAACAGAGACGTTTGATATGATCAAACACAGGTGACGAGCCATGGATCTTTGAGTATGATGCCGAGACAAAGATGTAATCTTCCGAGTGTCACACGCCGGCGTCTCCTCGCCCAAAAAAAGGGAAGAATGAGGAAATCCAAAGTGTAAACGATGCTCATCTTTTGAAATCAAAGGCATCGTCCACCATGAATTTGTTCCTTGTGGACAAACCGTCATTGTCAAGTTTTACTTGGAAGTCCTTAAGAGACTCAAACGAAGGGGCAATCGGGTCCGACAAGACAACGCAAGGTGCGATTGGAAGTTGGATCACGACAACGCCCCGGCTCACACCACCTTTCTTGTAAACAGCTATCTAACCAAGGCCGGCATCCCAACGCTTCCGCAGCTACCCTACAGCTCAGATGTGAATGATAATTTCTTTTAAATCATTCAGTCCTATTACTTTCCGGACAAACCCTGTATATACATACATATATTATATGCACTAGCATGCGCATGTGCTTGAGGTTTTTTTTTGCAGGTATTGACAACAATTTTATTTAATGAATGGTATCACTTCAAATTAACGTGATTTCATAATGTTATTCAACTAACTCTTTTGTGCAACAACAGCTTAACGGTACTTTTCTCAATTATTATATTGTTCTTATTACTCGTACTCTTTAGTGAAGAAATTTTGAAAGCACTACCATGGTACTCATTGTTCCATAAGCGGTGCTGTGTTTGCTAAATTCGGCTGCGCGCGCACTTTGCTGCTCCTTACACGTTTTCGAATAGTTTCTTCACTTTGCTATTTAATTTCTAAAGACGCTACTGCTTGGAGCTTATCGCACTTTAATTTATGCCGGAAAGCACGCGAGCATTATCGAGGCAAAATATTATTTTAGTGCAAGTACATTTACATGCATACATGAGTATATATGTACATGAAAATATTTCACTTTTAAACACATCTTTTAATATTTTAAACACATTTTTTCACAGAGTGTTTGCGAGAGACGTGTTGTTTTAATTCGCTCACCTGCACAAATGGCAAATTTCTCACTTCAATCGGCGTGCTTCAAGAATTATCTTTTCATAATCTCACCGGCATATAAAAAACGAAAATCATGATAATTATTATAAACACTAAAATTAAAATTGCGCTTAAATAAATTGTTACTAACACACACAGCAACACCCTTTTGGTCTTAACTCTTCCCGCTCGCCATAAATTTCCTTTATTAGTTCGAATTTCGCACGAGTTTACGCGTGTATTTGTTTGTTTGGTTGTTGTTTTTTTTGTTTTAGCGTTGGCACATATTTCTTGTTATTACTTTTGCTGGTGTTTACACAGTGGTCCACAGCGTTTTTTCGCACACAATCACACACACGCACACTAGAGTCGAAAGAAATTGTATTTACATATATTGGTGTTGTATAATTTAGCTATGTTTCTTTGCCATTCATTTAGTTATTGTTGTTGTTGCTTTTGTCATTTTTATTTAGCCTGTATATCCATCACCAAACGAATCGCATCAAACGAATTTAATTCGGTTTTATCTGGTTTGACCTGCGTCAATTTGCTCGTCACCGCCGTGTTATTGCCACAAGCACTTGTTGTTGTTGCTATTGTTGTTAAGAGGTTGGCTTACTGGTTCGCCTCAGTGCTGGGTCGCGTCGCTTTGGCTCATTGCCGTTGTTGAAGCAGCTGCTGCTTTCGTCGATCGCCGCTCGTCTGGTTGGTTGGCCACGATCAGCGCGTGCCGCCATAAAGCGCTCCGTCCCAGCACCATAAGAGATTACATTCAGACGCTGGTTGTTGTTAGAATAACATTCTGCCCGTTAATGCTCCAAATTAAATACATGCAATATATTCTGAATTTTAGTTCGGTTGGCTGCTCTTTCGTCGCTTTGGTACTTCTTCGCCGTTCTGCGAGTGGTTAAGCATTGGTGAATCGGCCTTAAGAGTAAGTAATGTGATTTGCAGACGAAGATTTGCACTCAATTGTGTCGGCCGCTTTTAACTGGTTTAAGGTGGTTTGGTTTGCGATCTAAGCGGTTATCCAATCCGATCGCATTGCGCCAACTTACTGAGCGGATAAATCTAATCACTGCTGAGTTGGTATGTGTACGAAGTTCGTATAAAGAAAAGGGGGATTTTTAGTTTTCGTCCTCTCCACCTGAGATTCTCTATTTTTTGGCGATCATTTGTATTATAAGCGTTACTAATGTAAAGTTTAGAAGAGGTTTTATGAGTCACCCATTATTTGTAAACATTCATAATGAATTCTATCCTATATCCAATATTATAAAGAGCCGGCTGAAAGATTCTGCTAACAGGTAATAATGAATACTGAATATCTGCAGCTATGCGTTGCTAAGGGCTATGTGACCAAATACATATCAGTGTGGACATGCAAGGTTTTGAAAATATCGAAGTCAACATCATAAAATCTCAGCAGCTTATTTCATTAATATTACGCTAACATATTCCGAGCACCATTTTCTTGAATTTGCATAGAACATCCTTAAGGAAACAACTCCTTTGAGAAGTTGCATTTTCTTTGTAGACAATTTAAGCTATATGGCTTCGTGCGCAACTCGGCGAAAATTAAATATCACCTAGATCCATTAATTTCGGGAACTAAAAGTCGTTTAGCATACTTTAATAGCACACAGCGGTGACCGAAACTATTTAAAAATTAAAAATTTTTATTTTTTCAAAAAATTGAAAATTAAAAATTAAAAGAAATATACATACATACATATGTATGTATATTAAAAATTAATAAAAATCATTAATCTTAAAATTAATAAAATCATTCATTTTAAAATTAATAAAAATCATTAATTTTTAATTTAATTTTTTTAATTTAAAATTTATTTATTAATTTTTTAATTTGATTTTTTTAATTTTTAATTAAAATTTTTTGAAAAATTTTTTTTTTAATTTAAAATTTAAGTTTTTTTTTTTAATTTAAAATTTTATTCTTTTTTTAATTTTTTAATTTAAAATTTTATGTTTGTTTTAATTTTTAATTTAAAATTTTTATTTTAAATTGAAATATTGATAATTAAAATTATGAATTTTTATTTTAATTTAGAATAAAATTTAAAATAATTTTTGATTAAATTATTATTTTTAATTTAGCAATAATTTTATTTTTTAAATTTTAATTTAAAATTTTAATTTAAAATTTTTTAAAAACATTTTTTTAATTTGCAATTTTTTAATTTAAAATTTAAAGTTTTTTTATTTTGTAATTTTTTAATTAAACATTTTTATTTTAATTTCAAAATTAAAAAATTAATTTTACTTTAATTTAGAATAAAATTTCAAATAATTTTAATTTAGATAATTATTTTTTAATTTAACAATAAAATTTAAATTTGGAAATTTAATTTTTACTACAAAACATCTTGGATTAAATTTGAGAAAAGGTTTTTATATTTAAAAATGACAGTAACAAATAACACAATAATTTTTCTGATCAAAAGCTTGAACTAAGACGAATAAAAAAGGAAGGATACATATTTCTAACTTAAACACTAAATTAAAAAAGTGAAAAAATTGTTTTTTTTTTAATTTTCTTTTAATTTTTAATTTTAAGTTTTCCAAACTCAAACATTCATTATTGAAAATTTCCCAAAATCTGAATTAAAAGTTGAAAATATAATTTTTGACGCTAAGATTGGATGAAAAGTTTAAAGTCTAATTATTAATTACAAATTTTTTAACTGAAAAATTCGGACGCTGATTTTTTTCAGTTGCGCTAGTCTAGATAGATTAATAAATCATTTGAGAAATAATTGAAGACCTAAAGTGAATGTATTTACACTTGCAACTGTGAAGTGAAGTTTTTATTGCGGTTTTTACATTTTCGGTTCATCAGAGTGTATATATGTATATATGTATATATAGTTGTATTACATTTCGATAATACCAATGGAAATTTGCAACTGTTTGTCTTATAGAAATTGTTTACATAGCATTTGTAATGTCTACCTCGCTGTCTGTCAGTCCATTTGTTTTTCGTCCTTATGTCTGCAATTTTGTTTATTGTCTGTCAAAATGTTTGCCAAAGTCAATAATTCTTTCAAGTACAAGTGTTTTTGCCCCTTCCTTTCTTCCCCCCACACAAACACAGAGATGCCCATAAACGAGCGGATGCCACGCGCATGTTGTCACCCAATACAATTCACATAGAAACAATTTAAACTTTAACCACAAAGTGAAAAAATGAAAGAAAGCATTCGAAAGAAATACGTTGCTCTACTTATAAGCATATACGCATATATCAAGTAAATATACATACATATGTATATGTGCAGCAATTTGTGTTTGTCTGTCTGAAAGAAAGTGGGCGGTTAAAGTGGCGAAGAGGCAGAGGAGATGACGGTGTGAAACGATTAGAAGTAATTCTGAGCAATTAATGACGAGGGTCATATATTTGTACACCCTTTGCCACCCCTTATTTGCACAGACAAACAAACATGTGTACGTACATATGTATGTACATACATATACTGAAATAATGGAAGACAGTGAGATGAGTATCGAGAACTTGCACTGCACTGAGCCGTTCTTGATGTGAGTCTTCATTTGTATCAATTTCGAAACATTTCGGAATTTACGGGTCCATTTTAAATAACTGTTCGAAATAGTTAAACGTTATATGGGTAATACATTTGTGAAGGCGAATTTAAATTTGATTAGAATATATCTTGTCAAATAACACAGCTTTCCATATAAGAACTGAAAAAACTTAAAGCTCTATTCAATCTATATTCTCGCTCCATATATTTAGCACAAAGTTTTCATGTATATTGAAGCGTTCATCAGTTTTTGTAAATTTAGAAATCAAGTTGCCGGACCACTGTAGTATATTTCAGGCTGAGGTCTTTGCTATTGCAAAATCCGCTGAGCTAGCCGCTAATGCAGCTGCAGGCAATTCCAGAGTCAACATCTACGTAGGCAGCCAAATAGCAATCAAGGCAGTAACCTCATATGGCATATCGGCTAGAAGTGTTTTGGGAAGCAGGACAGCAGTGCAAGGTGTTGTCAGAAGCAAGCAACTCTACTGAGTGCCAGGCCACAAAGGCATCGAGGGCAATGAAATAGTGGACGAGATGGAATGGAGAATTGTGTGCGGCAAACATCCGAAAACGTGGTCAACATTGGGAATCCATGTATTGCCTATACGGCGATCGCGGCAGAAGCATGGTAAAGAAAATCGAAACCCGATAGAATGAGCTATCTGGTTGCAAAACTGCAAAACTCATGTGCAAAACTGTAGATTGGTAGCACCCAAAACTCCTATTGGTACTCGATAGAAGAGGCTGTAGGACCATGGTTTGGAATATTAAGTGGTCACTGTCTGGTGGCGATATACGCCCGCAGGATGGGGCTGACAGAAAGTGAAGACTGCAAGAAATGTTTAGAGCAGGGCACACTTGTCCCGCATTGGCAAGACTACGCTGTAAGCATCTGGGGTCCCCACGGCACGATACTCTGGAGGAGGTATCGATTGTGAGGACGCAGAGTCAGTTAAAATTCGGGTCAAGCGCAGACAACCTAGACGATGACTACTCTAGGACCTAGTAACTGAACTCCATCTGGTATCGCAAAAGACAAAAAATAGTGGCTAATTGGCCTAGTAGATTAACTCTACCTAACCTAGAAATCAATTGAGCGGAAGTTAAAACTATTAAATTTTGTTCGAAAAATGATTACTTTTTCATTACTTGTTAGCGCTCGCATGATTATTTTTATAAACACAACCTATGATTGCTCAATGCCGGTGTTAATTACTAAATGTTAAGTCGTGCACGTTTTGTTTAGCAAAGAAATTTGAAACATTTTATACAAAAAAAAATTACTATGGCCCATAACTGTTGTTAATGATTGCCCTATTAACACCGTTAATTTTAAACAATTTAATAAAAGAAATGTTAGTAATTTTGTTAAAAAAAAAAATCACAAAAATCTACAAGATATATGTAATTGTTGTAGCTGGGTTAACTTGTTTATTTGCTACCTCGGGTGATATTTTATTTCATATTTGTCTTGTTTTAATTATCTGTATTTTCGTAACACCTGTTGACTGTTTTCATATTGGAGGACGAGTACAGATTTTCGATACATTTTGTAAACATTTCGTACTCCTCCATACGCATATTTAGTACGCGTTCCAGCTGCTTTTAACCCTTTCTTGGACCGCGTTCAAACGAGAACTCTTTTGTCACTTACATATTAACGGAAAATTCTCATTTGGAGTCGCTAATTGCATTCACACGAGCGACACGAGCCCGACAACCAATTCAAGTAACAGCGAACTGTTACGAACAAGCGTACGCTTCGCGTATACTTCCGGCAAAGCAAACAAATTATATAATACTCTATCCAGAATGATGGCCAATAGAGGCTGCGTGCGTTCCAGTCAACATTTTCTTATAGCAAAAGCAAAGAATTCCTTGATATTGTATGCAGCACCAATATGGATATAGGCGCTGGACATAAAATCATATGCAAGACCAATAAAAGCAGTGCATATAGAGGATTTCTGTAAACCGAGTAATAAGTGATTTCCGAACGATATCAAGCGATGCTGCTGAAGTACTAGCCAGCATGCCGCCTACTGTCAGAGCCGTCTACAAGAACGATAAAAAAAACAAGAGCTTTACAATGTAGCACCAGCGGTGGCAAACCTCATTCAAAGGACTATGGACCCACAGGCTAAACTCAGATATCCATCCTTGGATAGACAAGACTACATGGTGACCTCACCATCCACCTAATCCAAATACTTAGTGGTCATGGATGCTTTACAAAGTATCTGTTCCAAATTAATCATGACGTTCATCCATATTGTTTGACATGTACACACAGTGGCGTAGCTACAACTTCGGGCGCCCGGGGCCAAGGATGTTCTGCCGCCCCCCTTTATCTACCTACCTACAAGTTTCATGAGGTGGTTCGAACAAAAGTGAATTTTTACAAAATATCTCCGACATTAAGTATATAAAATTTAGGAACTAGAAGCCACGCAAATTCTGAAGTTCCAAAATTCTCACAATACGGTTTTTAAGGAAATTGATAGTAAATTTGCAAGACATCTTATTAAAAGACATAGAAAAACACCATTTTCCCCCTATATCTTGTACACTTTTGACACAATTTTCAGGAATTTTTGCCCGAATTGGAGTTTTTAAATACCATTTTTGAAAATTTTTAGAAATAAAAGTATTTGTTACATTCAAAGTATAGGGAAACTGTGAGAGTGACACGTCGCTAGACAAAGCTAGAAAAGTGCATCTTTAAATTCTGTCACTATTTTTAAGAAAGATGTAAGCCAACAGATATAAGACAAATTCGAAGACTGAAGAGTATTCGAGTAAAAATTAATATTTCTCATTGTTATTCAGATTATTTCATTGTGAGTGTACAACTCTTTATCTTTTACATGTAATAAATTTTGTAAAAAAATTTGTTGAAGTTTTTTTCTGAATATTAAAAAACAGCGAAGATCGTTTTGCCGCCCCCCAAGACGTTGCGCCCAAAAAACCAGTTTGGGAGAAAAAAGAGTCATCGTGTGAACACAGTCATATTAGTTTCCTATCATATGATTATGTCTTACTAAAACGGTTAACCTTCGTTGTAACAGCTGATATGCGCAAGCACAAACGTTTAGCGCCCCCGCCAACACGTACTATTTAGATACTTACAACCAAGCATGCGTAATTGCTAACAGATTAGAGTTCTTTGGTGGTAAATATACTTCGTCCGTCAATATAAGATATGAATCAGAAAATCTATGCGCGATAAAATAAAAGAAATACATACAGAAAATATTCGAAAGGGAAGTTCGTATAAAATTTTACGTGATTCTAAGTGATTTTATCACTAATCCTTATCTAACTTTGTTCCCATATTTATTCTAATTATGTATACTAAATGTAGACCGAAAATTTTGATACGGCCTTTTTATAACGGCATATTGTCAAGGCTAAATGTGTCACAAGTCTACAAAACCAAATGTTTTCAGCACGCTTACACACATACGTTTGCATAACTGTATTTGCGTGTTGTTGTATTAATTTTTTTGAATTTATTTGAGTTATCCAAATCACGTTAAAAGTTGCCGCCACTAATAAAAAAATGTGTTCTAGAGTTAATATTTACTATTTAGAAATTGATTTGTGGAAAAAAAAGGAAAATTGCAAAACGACTCGCTGGCGCAGCGTCTTCGAGTCTGGCGGTGCTTGAGATGCAGCCAATATGTAATTAAATATTTCACTTGCTTATTCATACAACTCTACATATGTATGAGTATGTGTAAAGTCTGCTGCAAGCGGTGTGATCTGGTATTAACTGTTTTTTTATTGACTTTCAGTTTAAATACAAAAGAAATACATGTGTATGTGAGCATGGAACTGCGTGAATGGCGGTGTGGAGGCGGTAAAATTTATGAATTGTTTGCTGTTCAATTGAAATTGTTAATTGGAAAATTATTACTTCGCTTTGCGAAAATTGATTGTGCATATGTAAGTATTTGCACAGACAAACATACTATGTAGTTCCGAAAGCGTGTGCTCAATGTCAGCCACTAAGACTACGCACTGCCAACAGCGGCAATAAAAACTAATAAAACAGTCACTTATTTACACATTTTGTAGTTACTATATTTCGTTAAATGAAACCACAAAGGGTTTATGGAGATTTTCGGCCAAAATTATCAACATTTTTTTTCAGCTGTTACAACAATTTTATTGGATTAAGGGTATATGCGGAAATAGTTTGTCTCGTGTTGATAAGAAAAACACCGAAACTGCAAATAATTAGTTAGAACATATTGTGTATGTTATATACTTATGTACATACATATATAATAATTAGACAAGAGTTTGTTTAACAAAGGGTGATCCATTTCGTGGCTCACTACTTTTTAAAGATAAAGCACGGCAACTTCACATGTAATGGGGAATGTTTATTATCATTCGAAAGCACATGCTTTGGTATTTATTTTTTGAGGATTATCTCTTTCAAATGTTGGTCGCGGCTATGTTTCAGATGTTTCAACCGTTGAGTCCAATTTTCGATGACTCGTTGCAGCATTTCGACTGGTAACTGGCGAATGACACGCGTGATGTTTGCTCCAAGGCTTGAATTTAAGCGGGATTGTCCGCATAGACTTTAGACTTTACATATCCACACAGAAAAAAAGTCTAACGGTGTGTTATCACACGATATTGATGGCGCCGTTTTGTTGAAACCAAATGTCGTTGAGATCACTAGCTTCAATTTCAGACATCAAATAGTCAATTAACATGGCGTGATAATAGGCGCCACTGACGGTTACGTTTTATCCGACATCATTTTTGAAGAAATATGGACCGATGATGACACAAACCACACCAAATCGTTTGTTTTATGGATAAAATGGCAGCTCTTGAATCTCTTCAGGTTGCTCTTGCTCATTTTACTGGTTTATACACCCACTGAGCCAGAAATGGTGCTCATCGCTGAACAAAATATAGCTTGAAAACGTCGGATCCTCTTGAAACTTTTCAAGAGCCCATAGAGCGAAGCGATGATGACGTGGATCCAACGTCAACATCGCTGAACTTAATTCAATTTTAGGCGATGAAGCTCCATCAAGGACCAGTGTTTATCGATGGTATGGTGAACTCAATTTATGTCGTCGATCACTCCAAGACCAATTTCGTGTAGGTCGTCCAAAATCAGTTGTTTTTCCGGATACTATTGATGCTGCGCTTGCCAGATCGTCATGTGACCAACGGTGACATTGAGACAACTATAGGCATTAGGGGGAGCATCGTATATTCAATATTGCATGTACATTTAACGCCAAAAATTTTTAACTTTGAATCCCACACAATTTGTCAATCGCTCGAAAAAAGGCTCGTGTCGATTGGTCGAGTGAAATGTTAACATGTCGCAAGCGTACTACTAGAACAACGCAGAAATGAAGAGCACCAACTGCCGAGACGGATCACTCTCCACCAGGCTCTTTGTGCTTGCTCAGTTGCTGCTGAAATAACATATATACATATATATACTACTGTGGACAGAAAATGCTAAGACATTTTAATTTTAATCCGTTGGTCGAAATATTTTTTTTTCTATGGTTTGGTTTTTATTGACATCTGTGTGTCACGTTAACGTCTGTGAAATAATGCTTTGGACTACCAGGATATCATAGAATGTATTATTACTGGCAATGAAACTTGAATCTATGCTTACGACCTGGAAACAGACGATCAATCGGCCAAATAACGTGGAAAAGTTGAGCCGAAGCCGCAAAAACTACGTCAAAGGAGGTCGAAAACCAAGGTTATGTTGTCAGTTTTATTCGATTATCGGCCAAACGGTAAACAAGTTGTACTATTTGCGTGCTATGCGTCGTTTGCGCGAAGCTATTCGTAAAAAGAGGCCGGAATTATGGGCCGACAACTCTGGGTTTTTGCACCACCACGACCGCTCCGGAGAAAAGATTTTGAGTCAATTGAAGACATTAAAGGTGAATCGCTACATGCATTGAAGGCTATTCCGGAAACTGACTTTAAAAACTATTTAGAGAATAGGAAAAAACATTCGAACGTTCGAATTACTTTGAGGGGTTACATGGGCTTACGGGTTTCAAAAAATTTTTTATTGTGTTATTAAATTCAACAATACTCTAGAACATTATCCTAAATTTTCAAGTTGATACAAGTAATAGTTTCGGAGATACAGCTTTGAGAACTTGTGCGCTCGAGGCTAGCTACGCTAAATGCGCCGTCTTTAAACGCGTTATTCTCGAAACTTTGTTTTGGTGTCCGTGGGCAAGATTTCTCGAGAACTACTCAACCAATCTTCAACCAATTTGTTTTGATTACAACTATTTGAAAAAAAGGTCGCGAAATTTTCACTAACATTTTAATTATTTTGTAAAAAGGTGTGCCAAAAATCCAATTTTCAGTTTATTTTTTCCTTCGTCCAAGTTCTACGTTAAGGTTTTAACTAAAACACGTATTTTTCACTTTAGATGATTCTGTAAGGCGGGTGCCTGCCAACACGGGCGCATTCCTTTCTGAGGGGTCATCGGAAATGGCATTGCAATGGCCGAGTTTAAAATTTTTTTTCCAAAAATTTAAGAATTTCTTTGTTAATAGTGTATGTTCGTAACAATAATAAACTCTAATAAAATATTTAATTTTTTATATGAAAAAAAAATGTTGAAAAATGACTGTTTTTACCTGAAGAAACCCATGCAACCCCTTGAGGAGAACGCCATGGATTTCGAAGAATAAATTAAGAGTTTTAAAATTATGAACAAAGTCTTACTAATTTTAGCTCATAGTAATATGTATGTGCACACAAATTTCAATAATAAACATGCTACAGTTTTTCGGGTATCACGTATATGTCTCTCATATATATGCAAATGGGTGTGGGTAAAATACAAAACACCTTCTCATATGCAAATTAAGCTATGCAGCCACACAGCTGTAACTGATATCGTTATAAAGTATACTCTTGCTATACACATCGCGTTCGGGTAGGTCAGTTGCGAACCTTCGTTTTTTTTTTTTTTTGTTTTCGAATAAAATTCAACAGCTGACATCACAATGCACGCATTTCGTAGATTTTTGCTTAAATACATATATTTTATATATTCTCATATAAGTTTGAATTCGTGAATTGTGCCGAGCTAATGCCGCAACCGTCGTATGGCATTGGACAGTTGAGGCCTCTTAATGCGCCAAAATTTGCGTAAGCTATACGCACTATTTATGTGTACATATTTATATAAGTATGTGTATCTACATATATATGTCTGTGTATATAGAGCCGGAAGCATACAGGTGGATTGGTTATATAACTACATGTAAACTATATTAAATGCAAACTTGAAGCATTCTATTTATTTGTTTAGCTGCAAATTTCCGCGTGATTAGGTGCTGAAGGTTCTAAGATTTTACTAGTAGAAACTAGCTTAGACTCATTTTTGTGAAATTAATTAAACTTGGAGTTGTTGCCTGCTGCATGCACTTCACTATTATTCAACAAAGCAACATGCGTTCTTATACATATGTGTATCATAAACCAAATAACTAAAAGAGGCTCTTCAAGTTACCGCATTGGTGCTGTTATCATCCACGACAGTAGTCGGTAGTTGTGTAATACACATTATTTCCCTTATACTTGATTTAAGCCTACTTTTATGCCAGAAAATTTATGTGTGCTTTTTGCAGTCATCGCGCTTTCTGTCCACTTTCTCTAACTGACCTTTGCACCGGGTTTTGTTATCCCTCTCCTTCTTGATATTATGCTATATTTCTGATATTTTGCGTTAAGAGTCTCCGACAGAAAACTGTATGGCATGACCCATACATACATATACATATGTGTGTGTGTGCTGTGGAACTTGGCTCTTTGTTGCAATTACGGTAGTTTTTAGTCTGATTTCCTTTCCCTCTCACGTCTTCATTGCATATAGTATAACAATGTAAAGTTGCAAATTTATGTCTGGGGCAGAGTTAATGGCATATACCAACTATGTGTGCCATATACATACTATATATATGCATGTATAGTTTATACATATGTATGTATGTTAGAAGAGAACCGTACATACCAGAATGCCGCCCTCACACTTGATTACATTTTAAATAAACTTTGTAATGGCTGCAAGTTGCATTAATGTTATTTGCAGATATTAATAGGTAATGTAATAATATTATTGTTGCAAAGCGAAAATTATTAGTTAAAAAACATAATAATGGCCACTAACAGTAGCCGTGGGAGTTTGTTAGATAAACCTTTTTAATTTTTATGTTTCATGCTTTTGCATAAGCTTTTACTCTCACCTCCCTACTAGACAAATAAAACAAGTTTACGAAAAGCTCTGACTTCATAGCTTCTCATTACCGCACACTTGGCAAGATAGATCGTATAAAACCGATGTGGAATGAATTACATAATTGTCCGAATGTTATCTAGGTGGTGTGTAAGAAGTTCTTTTTCATAGCTCACGTATCGCTCTTTTTAATAAATTTTTTTTAATAAGGTTACTACTTTCTCTGAAATAATAGTTGACAGAGTACTTGCGTCCATGTTAAAGAGTTAGTTATAATCATCGGTTTTTTTTCAAAAGATGTTCCGGCATTACCGCCACGCTGAAGCATACTACAAAAGTTGCATATATCGTCTGATCAAATTTGACCCGCACCGCTGAAAAATCGACATTTCGACATTAATACAATATTTGTTAGCGTTTTTCCAACAGGCGCTTTTTGAGCCAATACATGCCAACGTTTAAACCAAATTCCATACTCCTGTCATAATTTTTGGTTACTGCTTGATTTAAGCCTATTATTATTAAAAAAATTTTTGTGTACTTTTTTCTATAACAGGTATTAGGCTTTCAGTACATAATTATCTGGAAAAATATTGTTGTTAATGTTATAAGCCTTGGCTGGGATGTCGTTCGGTGTCTTTAGCACTTCAAAGGAGTCATGGCGCATGCCACGAAGCATATTTTTCTGTTTGGAAAGCAGAAAAAGGTCAGAGGGAGGTTAGTGTGACGATTATTGATATTGAGCCATGAATCTCGTTTCGTGTATGGCTAAAAAGTTCGACAAAATTATGTGAAAGTGTAACGGCGCACGCAGGTCTTTGGGTATGAGTAAAGCATTATCATATATTATACCCAAAACATTAACCAAAATGTATTGAGTCGATCCATAACAAATGTTGAGATCCTCTGCTAACTTTTTAATGCCAACACGACGATTTGGAAGCACTTTTTTTAAGGTTTTCGATGTGTTCGCTATTAACAGACTTTCTTGAGGCAAGTTTTCGTTAACTTCACGACCTTCACTGAATGCCTAGCGTCACTTAAATATTTTTGTTTGTGATAAAGTAGACTTCCAAAACATTTCTGCATTGCTGTAGCCGTGAGTCTATTGGAAGCACAAATTTCAAGAAAACACGTTATTCAAATTCTAGTTTTCCTATGATAAAAATAGCTAGACAAACTTTTCTCTTCTTAAAAAAAAAGCTGCCAAATACATACTAATTGACATATGGAGATCAAACTTTACACGAATATAAAATATATCCTACCAATCCAAAAGCATTCTTTTATCGATGGCGTTTGGACCAATCTGAGTCAAATTTGATCAGTTGATATGGCTTATTAGATATATACTATGTAGAAAACTCGTAAGAGCGCATCATCAAGTTGGCGCAAAGTACTTTAAGTGATCTCTGCTTTGGCATCGATTGATGTAAGTGAAATTTATGATTTTACTTCTGCCATCCACAACCGTAACGTTTTCTGTTGCCTTAAAATGTATAATTTATTGTATATGGAAGCAGGAACAGACTTTTACGATAACAAAATGCGCAGTTAGAGTCTTAAAAATTCACATTTTAAGTAGTAATTAACATAAAACTATTTTACACTTGATTTAAGTGAACAATACCGTGCCATGTTTAAATTGCCATATGTGTGATATATATCATATTTACATACATATTTAGCCACCTTATACACGCCCTTTTGTGGTAATAACGAAACACGCCGGCTAATTGTTATCTACACGCTAATATTACAAGTGTATATTAAGTGTCAAATATATACATAATATACATATTATTTATATAACTCCCATCTCTTAAAATGCAAAATAACGTAACATTACTTTTAACAAATTTACAGGAAAAGAAAAAAAAGCGAGCGCCCGAATACGATACGTTACTTTGAGTCTTTGTTATAACTTGGTTATAAGTGATAGCAGCAACCTAAAACTTCGTACACATACATATGTAAAATGATGCATTGAATAATAATCGGTACAAAAAAAATAGTTCGTAATTTTTGATGATATGCACTTTTGCATTTTAGCTGCGCCATGTATGAATTTATTCATGTGCGGGGAATGTTAGGTTGACAGTTACATCAGTTATCGTCTGGGCTTAAGTGCGCGAGTACTTACACGTACGGCAATGTTGTAATAGAATTCACTTTTACTAATTTACCCTGTAGGGAAAACATGCACAACAATAACAACAAAGTGTGTGGTCATCATATGTTCCAGAAAAATATCAGCTGTCAACACTCCTTTCCTCTCTAAACTTTTCTCCTCGATATGTCTCATTTACATAACTTCGGATACGAGTGCACATCGTCATGACAAAATTCACAAAAAATCCAGGTGTGTGTTTGAAAAAGCCGTACATTAATGACTGATTCGGAATTAGGTGTGGTCCGCTGGCATTATCACAACCAAGTGCTTCATATCCTCTAAGAATTTAAGCAAGTGAGGTTTTCTGTTAATTACTTTTTCGCAGTATTTTCTTAATTCCCGCAACACAGTATCCGCCGGGTTTGAACTTCAAAACTTCGAGCGTTTCTTGGAAACGCAAAAAAAAAAAAAAATAACTGGACTCATTCTGAAAGACTAAATACTTGTAGTATTAAATAACAGAAAATATGAAGTAATTATAAATACACTTATCATCCGATCAAATTTGAACCGGATTGGTGCACTCAAACATTGCGCACAAACCGAATCAATAAAAAGTTCTCAAATTTCTTTTATAGTGTACGTTTGGCAGTTTTTTTTAACCACGCAAAAAGTTTGTCGAGCGATTTTTACCATGGATAAAAAAATTAACAATGAAATTGCTTGAATAGTTGTGTTTCCAATGGAATCATGGCTACGGAATCGTTGAAAGTTTTTGTAGAACTGTTTTGGGAAGTCTACTTTATCACGAACACTGGTACTTGAGGAGCAAAAAGCATTCACTGAAGTTCGTGAAGTCATCGATAACTTGTCTCATGCGAGTCGTCAACCTGCGATGACTGTAACATCAAAGGATTTAAGAAACCAGTGCTTGAAAATCGTCAAGTTCGCATTAAAGAGATAGTATGGAATCTCAACATCTTTGGCTAAAGTTTTAGGTATGAAGCGTATCAATGCTGGACTCGTACCAAAAGATCTGAAACCTGCAAAAAGGGCGTCGAATTGAGGTTGCAAAAGAAATGCTTGACAACGTAGCTGAGGGCTCTACATTAACCAAATGCAACATTAGAGCTTACAAGATCTGGGTTTATAAGCATTGCGTTGGAACTATCAAACAATATAGCGAATGGTACCCAAAAATTAGCCGAAACCGAACAAATTAAAATTCGTTCAAGGCCAACCCAGCCGGCACTTATGCCAAGTGTATGGAAAGTTAGTTCCAGCGTTGGTAAACTTTTATTGGCTCTGGATGAATTTGTATTAAAATTGAAAATTTAGTTTTTTTGTCAATACAGGTGCTATTTGATCAGCTGCTATATAATATATAATAGATTTAGGAAATATAATTATTGACTTCAGGATGAGATTACCACTTTTTAAAACATTATAAGTCTCGTGTTTATTCACCGTTTTTACACCCTGAACAAGGAATATTATATTATGTTTACCATGAAGTTTGAAACACACCGAAGTAAAGGTCAGAGATCCTTCAAAACAAATTGATCAGCTTGACGAGCTGAGTTCATTTAGTCATGTCCGTCTGTTCGTTCGTCTGTATATAAGCGAACTAGTCCTTCATTAGCTGAGATATCGAGCAGAAATTTTGCACATTTCTCTTTCTCACCATGAAGATGCTCTTTTTTTTCGAAATCGCCGATATTGGACCACTATTGCATATAGCTGCCATACAAACTGAACGATTGGAATAAAGTGCTTGTATGGAAATCTGTTTCTTTGACGAGATATCTTCAAGTGATTTGGTAAGGGTTATTGATTGAGGCAATGGTGTAGTCTCTAAAGAAATTGTTCAGATCAATCGTTCATGCAATGAATATTTTGCAACTGTGAAGGATATTATAGCTTCGGTGCAACCGAAGTTAACTTTTTTTATATTTTTGCTGACTTTATACGAGTATCTAATATTCCAGGGTTCTATAGTTATTCCATTGTAAAAAAAATTGGCGTGTAATTGTTCGATGAACGAACTGATCATTGCGTTCTTCTCAAACTTGAATAACTTCAATTGTTAAACGATTTGTTTATTGCTGCTTCTGTGGCGGCTGTTAAATTTAATATTAAATGACAAATGTGCTAAATGTAATAATACTTATTTTCAAAATTGTGTTAATTAGTTGAGAGACTCACATTCACACGCGTGACCGGTGTGGCCATAAGCTGATGAAAAAGCTACCACACACTTATCTACGTGAGACTCATATTTAGAAATTCCTCTACATATGTACATATCGGGGTTTTTAATAAGAGCGCTAGAAAAGTTCTTTACTCCTGTGAAAGTACATTCGATGCCATTATGTATCGAACTCGATTTTTTTTGCATGGCCACCACGGGATAACACGTGAGATAACACTTACACCAAACTTGGGTTTCAATAAATCGTTGGTGATATTCATTGTATGGCTTGTGGCGCCATCCTGTTGGCTTCACGTATTGTCCAAGTCCATATCATCCAATTCGGGCCAAAAATATTTGGTTATCATTGAGCGGTAGCGATTCTCATTCCCAGTAACGTGCCGGTCTTGATCATCACGGATGAAGCCCAATAACGCTGCTGGCCCATAAACCGCAACAAGCCGTACTTTTTGCGGGATGCAATAGTGACTCATGGATTACGTGTGGTTTGCTGCCTAAACAATAACGCATATTTTGCTTGTTGACGAAGCTATTCAGCCAGAAATAAGCCTCATCGCTAAAGATGATTTTTCGATGAAAATCCTCAGCCCAATTCACGAACCTACGACAATTCTAACGGTCAAGCGGCATGATCTTTACCGTCAATTTGAACTTATAAGAAAGTACGCCAAGATCTTTTCGCAAAATTCGCCACAACGACGTCAAAGAGATGCCCAACGCTTGAAAATGACGTGTGAGAGACTGATTTGGGTGTTCCTCAATTGATGCGCCAGCGGCAGTAATATTCTCAACACTATGGACACTTCTTTAGCTCACAGGCACGGAAATATTTTGTACTGTGCTTGTAGATTCAAATTTTTTCACTAGATGCTTAACTGTTGATTTTACAGGACGATTTGACGACCACAAATTGGACATAGCGCTCTTAAAGTAGATGCCACTGACTCCGAATTTCGATAGTAAATTTTAATAATTTCGACTCATTGTTGGATCGTATATCTTTCCACGATGAAATAGCTAACTTAACTGAAGAGAAATGTGAAAAGAGTGGGAAAAAGATGGCGTCGTTTGCTGTGCCTATTTGTTTACTTTTGCAGCGTCTCTATTGAAAAATATAGGGTTTACAATCACATTTACGTAAATTGACAGTTTGGTGTGGTTTTTAGTCTGGGGGAATCATACTTTTTTCGAAATGGAGCTGATGACACTGTTACTGTTAATGGGGAGCGGTATAGATTGTTGATAATGAACTTTTTATGACCGCTTTTGAAAGAAGTTAACCCTGACAATATCTGTTTCCAACAAGGCACAGCGCTTGCAACAACCGATTTATTGCAAGAAAAGTTTGGAGATTCGATTATTTTCAGCTATTGTGGCATTGAATGTCCTCCAAGAAGTTGTGATTTAATACCATTAGAATACTTCTTGTGTGGTTATTTGAAGACAATGGTATTCAAACTTAAACCAATGAAGTCAATGGTCTTTAGCAATAAACCATACTCTATACAAGCCCGTTCCAACGACAGTCAGTCTACGTAACCAGAACGGACTCGGATTGGATTGGACTGTCAACTCGGCATAATTCTGCTGCAACAACAAGAACAACTCTACACAAGCATTAAAAGTCAATATTGAACGCGTCCACGACATACGACTTGATTTAGTGAAAAAAGTACGCGAAAATTGGGTTCATCGAAATCGCTCCTGCAAAAGAAGTCGGAGGAAACTTGAATGATGTTATATACAGAACATATTTATATAGATTGTACTTTCCATTAAATAAAAAAACATTTGAATTTACTTAAAATTAGTGTGTTTTTTTTTCAGAATTCATATCACGCTTATTGGAAACCCCATTATTAAAGGTAGCAAAACCAACCAGTGACCGCATCTAAAGACAGCCACTAACTAATAAAGTCATTGGTAAAAGACAAAAGCAATGTCATCTCCATTATCATCTAATTATCATTGGTGGATATGGTGACCAAACGTAGCCAATACATGTACATGCATGCGCTTTCATTTAGGTACCACTTACCACCCATTCGCAAATTGATTGTTAATGCTTAGCGTGGCATTCTAATACACTTACATATATACATGCATATATGTATATAGGATAGTATGCTTTAAGTTTGCCGCAAAAAAATATCTCAATAAAAGTCTTTATTAACTCAAAAAAATTGCTAGAATGAGTAGGTTTGTATTGTTTCATGTTTAGTTTTCCACGTAGGGGTACACAAGAATGTGCTTATACACACATATACGAGTATTATACCCGTAAACATGTAGGTATGTAAGTGGAATGCTGGTGGCGCCGGGTGTCGAGAAAACCGGATAACTTTGTAGCTTACGCTGTGTTTCTGCCTGCTAATTAAAAATGGTACTTAAAAGCGCAATATTGTCCACTAATAAAATTCGCGATGAAAGTATGTATTTCTAAAGTGTTTTGCCCTTCTATAGTGTTAATTATTTATTTTAGTACACATTGGTAGGTTTTTCCTAAAATAACACAAAGTTTCTTTTTTCCAAAGTTAGCTGAAAAATTCTAATGAAATTATTTCCAAAATGAAAAATAGTATTTATTTTGATAATCATATATTGGGTAGTCGAAAAAGTCTTTTAGTATTTTGTCAATAGATGTCGTTGCAGTCTATGTTACCAATCACATTGTGTCATACCATATAGTGTTGGAAAGGTGAGCTAAGCTTTATTTAACCAAAAAAAAAATTAAATTCGGGAAAGTTGAAAAAAAAGTTACAGCTGTTCAAAAATGAGTAAAAGTAATGAAGAAATTCGCTATATTTTGAAATTTTTGTATAAAAAAGGGAAGAATGCCACGCAAGTCACCAATGAAATTTTTGAAGTTTACAGAGACGATGCTGTAAGAGTGTGTGTAGCACAACAATGGTTCCTTCGCTTCCGTACTGGAAATTTCGATGTGAAAGATGCACCTTGCTCTGGTCGACCTATCGTTGAAAAATTCGATGAAATTATGGAAAATATTGAGCACATCAGCAGCCCTGACATCACTAAGGAACTTTACATTCATCTCATCAAACACTTTTCAACCAATTAAAAAAGGCTGACTACAAAAAGAAGCTCGATGTTTGGGTGCCACATGAGTTGTCTGTGAAAAATTTAATGGACCGAATTAACATCTGCGATTCTTTCCTGAAACGAAATGAAATCGAACCATTTCTGAAGCGAAAGGTAACAGGAGACGAAAAGTGGATCAAATACGACAATAATGTGCGAAAAAGGTCATGATCCAAGCGTGATGAAGCTCAACAAATGGTCGCAAAGCCAGGATTGACGCCTCGAAAGGATATGTTGAGTTTTTGTTGGGATTGGAAAGAAATCATCCACTATGAGCTGTTCCAGCCTGGTCGAACGATTGATTATACCTTTTACTGTCAACAACTGATTAGATTGAAGCAAGCAATCGAAAAAAAAGGCCAGAACTGATCAACAGAAAAGGATTCGTCTTCTATCAGGACAACTCTAGACGACACACATTTTTGATGACTCGGCAAAAACTGGGAGAGCTTGGCTTGTAAGTTTTGCTGCACCCACCATATAGCCCGGATCTTACACCATCGGACTACCATTCGTTTCGGTCAATGTAGATCCCTTAATGGAGTAAAGTTGGCTTCAAGAGAACCCTGGGGAAAAATGGCAAAAAGTGATCGACTAAAATGCTACGTATTTGGTTCATTAAAGTTCATTATAAATATAAAAGAAATATGTTGAAGTTTGATTAGAAATACGAAAAGTCTTTTTCGACTACCCAATATTATGTTTTAAATATATTGTTATAGCGTTTGGTATATTATTGTATTTTTGAAAAAAAATATTAGTAAATTTGGTTTTATTTTTCTGCAATAATTTCAGTAATAAGCAAGAAAACAAAGAATGCGCCGAAGTTTTAATACTCTACACAGATGAATTTCTTATGCTATAAAGGGATATAATAAGATCTTTATGCCGATTTTGATCGGGCAGTTTGTATGGCAACTATATGTTATAGTAGTTCGATTCGAACAACATGTTCAGAGAATGTGAGGCTATCCTGGAAAATAATCTGTGTTATATTTCGTGAAGATATCTTAACAAAAGTTTTCCATACAAGACCTGAACACTAAAAGGTCAGTTTATATGATAGCCATAAGCTATAATGGTACGATATCGACGTTACTAACAAATAAGCAGCTGCTCGAGAACAAAAGAACATATGTACATGCAAAATTTCTGAATGAAATGTCAAAAACTGCGAGACAAGTTAATATATGAATAAATTTACATGTATGGTTGAAAATATTTTTTTATCGAAATGCTGTAATCTACATATACATATATGTAAATAAAAATGAATACCAAAAATGTATGTACGCGCATAACTCAATAACGCCTGGACCAATTTGGCCAATTCTTTTTCTTAAATGTTTGTTGAAGTTCAAAGATGGTTTTTACGGCGAGAAAAATTCGAATCGTTTCCGGAAAACCCCTAAAAACAGCCCTTTTCTTTTCCCCATACAAACGTTACAATAAATATGAATGTTGGTTTGTTAGTAACACTAAGAGAACGGTTGAACCAATCTTAATGAAATTTGTAAAGGTTGTTTGTTGTGGATCGGGAAAGGTTTAGAAACAAAATACCTTATACTTTTCATGAGGAGAAGTCGGAAAATTGGACAATTCCAAAAAGTAACATTTTCCATACACATTTTTTTCAATTTTTGTTTGTTTTGTTTTTCAATATTTTGATTTGTAAATTATTTGAATCGTTCAATTGCGGTCGCTTACTTTTTTTATTCCGGCTATCCAAAGGAAAAAATTATTGAAAATTATTCAGTGAAAACTTTATGTATGTTTGAGACGATGTGATCAATTACAGATTGAAATTTGTTACGAAGCCACGAAGAGGTGGCGCCAATATTGGTCGGCGTTCTTTTTGCCATCAACGTATGGCAGCCCAAGGCAGGACAAGGCAAGAAGTACTCCCAAAATGCGATGACATACGTGCGGAATTATGGATCGCGGTCAATCAGCTAGCGATCGTAACGATATCACAGCACGACTTTTTAAACAATAGCTGCGATGTTTGATGGTCTTTATCTTGAAGCAACCTATGGTATATATGATGCTGTTAGATGCTGAATGTGTTCTGTTGAGTAGCAAAAAAGAGGTTTGCCGCACGCACACATTCTTCTTTGGATGCGGATGGTGACTACACCAGATCAAATTGATGAAATCATTTCAGCGGAAATTCCTGATTCAGAGATAGATCCAGAATTATACGAAGTGGTGAAAACCAATATGATTCATGGACCTTGCGAACCTTACAATCCCACTTTGGTTTGTATGTTTGACAATAAATGCACGAAACACTACTCATATGCTTTTCTTTCGGAAACGGGAATGGGAAATGATGAATATTAACTGTATCGGCGTCACTCACCAGACGACAATGGCAGAACATTTAGCATTTAGAGGCGTGAATATCGACGTTAACAACACATCGAAGTTGACAACACATGGGTCGTACCATATTCCCCCCTTTTGTTTTATTCACATTCAAAACTCATGTCAATGTTGAATATTGCAGATTGGTGTAATCGATCAAATACGTTTGCAAGTACGTCACCAAAGAAAGCAACATAGCGGTTATTGGCCTTGAACGATATGAGATCAGCAGTATCAAATGGGTCGATATGTGAACTGCAATAAAGCGCTTTGTAGGATATTTACTTTTGCAATTCATGAAAGTTTTCCGACTGTTGTGCGTCTCGCGGTTCAACTTCATTTAAGTCATCGCGTATTGTGAATGGTACAGTGTGTGCAACATTTTGAGAAGCATGCCAGCAGTAGCATTTGCTGGAACATGATAATCACTGGAAACAGAGGAAGGACAATGCGATAGTACTTCGCATGCCACTGAAGTTCGCATACTTTTTGCGAAGATCATTTCGACATATCCGCCTTTAAATTCGCGTTAATTATGGGATACGAAAAAATGACATTGCCGATGACATTTTACATTGTATTCGCTAAGAATTGGAAATGGGCAAATTTCGGTTGATACTTCCAGTGGTTTGATATCAATTTCACCTCCCTTTTGTCAATTCACTTCAACGGAAGATGAACTCATGACGAATGTTTATCCGAACATTGGCCAAATTATCGTAACTGCAATTGCTTGAGTGGTCGCGCAATTTTTGTTGCCAAAAATATCGATGTTAATGACTTAAACTGGAAGATTCAAAGTCAAATTCGGGGAGGTTTGCGTTCATATAAATCGATCGATCGTCTTGACAAGGAAGACGAAACCGTAAATTATCCAGTGGAATTTCGAAATTCTTTGGAGAGGCTTGGTATGCTCCAGCATCATTTGCGTCTCAAAGTTGGATCTGTCATTATTATGTTTCACAATCTTCATGCGCCGAAACTGTGTAATGGAACCCGACTGATTTTAACGCAGTTATCGAATACAAAGGACAGCCATTTCAGTTCAAACATATTCAATTTCCATTTGCTTTTGCGTTGACAATCAACAGGACACAAGGAAATCGGGAAATGCAATGTTTTTAACACGGCCAGATATGTATATGTGGCGTGTTGACGAGTTGGAAACCTATCTTCTCTGTATATTTACGCACCAGAACAGAAATCAAAAAATTATGTTTATTAAGTTGCGCTACATTAAAAAAATGTAGAAAATCAAAAATAAATCATTTTCGTAACAATATATTTTCAACTTTTTTCATTTCAAAACACATAATTTCACGCAGGACAACGGCTGCGGGGTCAGCTAGTATTTTATAAATAATACTTGAATTTGAAT
Source organism: Bactrocera tryoni (assembly GCF_016617805.1). Lineage (NCBI taxonomy): Eukaryota > Metazoa > Arthropoda > Insecta > Diptera > Tephritidae > Bactrocera > Bactrocera tryoni. The sequence goes on from NC_052499.1 coordinate 15,368,434, forward strand.
TGCCATTTTCGAGAACATGCAGCCCAAAATGTTGAACAGAAATTTATAAAATAAATAATATAAATTTCTGCTCGAATACACAAAATATATAGCAAGATCATAATCAAGTGCGAATGCACTCATCACACACACTTGTATGCTCCCCTGGATGTGTTTATACAATATGCTTCTTAACGTCACACATACATACAAATCATATGCCAATTGAATATGTCTGCAGGGCACATTGTTAATGTTATTGAAAATATATTCTTAGAGATTTCAAAGTGACTAGAATTGTTTGCATACACATGCACATTCATATATGTATATACCTGATATGTACTTGTGTAGGTTTGAAAGCGCCAATCTCTTCATAGTGTGCTTAAGCATTTCTGAAAAATTTTACAAAAATTTCGGAAATCTGAAATTATAATATCGTATATTATTTAATATTTCATCACTCGTACACAAACATACTTATATATAAATATATAAATCAGATATACATATATATATATATATATATATATATTTATATTTATTTTTGTTTTGTGGGATTTCCACAATTTCCGGCAGTCAAAGGTGGTGAAAACAAAATATTTTAGTCTGCGGCTGGTGACTAAGAGATATTCCTGTACAATAAATGTATATTTATAATTTGCGGTTTAAATTATATTCGGAATGTTGAAGTGTGTGCTTAGATTAAGATATGTATACATTTATATATAAAATACTTGGAATAATTTGTTTTTGTACTGTAAGCTTGGAACCCTTTGAGCAGGTCGTCATTTTTGTTTGTCATATAGTAAGGGGTATACTAGTCGGGATATAATTTGTTTTTTTAATTTTTTAAGTTTAACTATTCAAGACTAATTTTTCAAAATTTAAACAGTTTTCGGAGATATCTGACATCTAAATTGGTTCAGCCGGCACCGAAACTTTAAACGCGTTTTTCACCAAACTATCAAAACGTAACCCACGATTACTTAGGTTATACTTTACCGATTTATCTGAAATTTTTAAAGAGTCTTCTTAATGAATTTGTCTAGGTCTGAAATTATCTATATTGCCAAATTTAAACTTTTACTATTTTTAAAAAATTCGAAACAATCAAAAAAAAGATGAGTTAAAATTGTTTTTTTTTCGGGCAGTCACCATATCGTGAAAACTTTTCAACTTTTCCGCAGTTCCAGACATTGCGACATTATTCTAGATTAAGAATATTTTTTTATACTCTTGCATAATGTTGCTACAGAGTATAATGGTTTTGTTAACCTAATGGTAATCGAGAGAGATATATGATTATCCACTTGTAAATGATCAGAATGACGAGACGAGTTGAAACGACGAGTTGTCTGTTTGTCCGTCGTCCGACCGTCCGTGCAAGCTGTAACTTGAGTATGAATTGAGTTATATCGATGAAACTTGGTATGCGCGTTCCTTACTAAAAAAAGTACGATTTCGTAGATGGGCGTAATTGGACCACTGCCACGCCCACAAAACGCCAACTCATAATTAAGCACTAAATTAAGATATAAAACACTAATTTGTTATAGGGCAGTAGCAAGAGGCACCTGTGAGCGTAAAGTTTTGAAAAAGTGGGCAAGACACCACCTTCTAATAAGTTTAATGTAAACCGATGCGCGCCGTTAGTTCTGCTTTCTCCAAACTGGATAAAGAAGCGAAGCAAATGGGTCTGGTAGTGAAGGAGGGAAGACGAAATATCAAACAAACAGTCGTCGCACTCGCGACTTGGCTCCTACGTTACTGTTGAAAGTCATAACTTCGAAGTCGTAGATAATTTCGTCTATCTTGGAATCAGTATTAACAGCAACAACAATCTCTGCCTCGCAATCTAACGCAGAATAACTCTTGCCAACAAGTGATACTTTGGACTGAGTAGACAATTAAGAAGTAAAGTTCTCTCTCCACGAACGAAAACCAAACAATATAAGTCACTCATTATTCCCGTCCGCCTATATGGCGCAGAAGTATGGACGATGAAAACATATGATGAGTCGACGTTACGAGTTTTCGAGAGAAAGGTTCTGTGGAAGATTTATGGTCCTTTGCGCATTGGCCACGGCGAATATCGCATTCGAGAGAGAGCGCGTGCGCTGGCTAGGTCATGTCGAAAATGCTCCAGTTCTGATAGTATTCGACGCTATACCCGCCGGGGGAAGCAGAGGAAGAGGAAGACCTCCACTCCGTTGAAAGGACCAGTTGGAGAAGGACCTGCTTTCGCTTGGAATCACCAATTGGCGCCACATCGCGAAAAGAAGAAACGACTGACGCGCTTTTGTTAACTCGGCTATAACCGCATAAGCGGTATCTACGCTAGTAAAGATGAAGAACAACAAACCTTATGCCGAATATGTCAGTAAGGTAATATATAGTATACGTATATTAGTGTGTTTTTTTTTTTGTTTTTTGAACTATTCATTTTTTTCAATCCCATCATGTAATTTCCTTGGAAATACCCTAAAAATTCCCCGAAAATTTGAGCCCTCAATATTAACATTAAGGACTGGGCCAAGGCATGTAAAAATTTTCCATAGAAAATACACGAAGATCGTGATTTTTTATCTTTAAATTTCTATAGCTCAGAGGCATTTTATGACATCGCTTTGACTTTAGACACATATTCCTCACAATTGAAAACTCTACAAAAGTGCCCATTGCGACAAAGTTGAAACTCACATTGGCGAGGTAGTACGGGGCTCTAAAACTGAAATTTCACGAAATTCGCATTTTTTGTATGTATATATCTCGTAAATGACAAGAGCTATAGAAAAAATGTACATCACAAACTTGTATTAAATTTTATTTGCTACAAAAAAGGTCCAAAGTCAAAATCGCTATCATTAATACTTCTCGAGATATTCGGCTTTTTAAGTAAGGCTTTATAGAATTTTCATTGACGGTATGTAATAAAAAATCAATGAAAATTCCTTACGCTTCACGCTTCTTTACTACGACAAATAATATGCATGCGGTTTCTCTGCTTGCGGTGGCTCAACGGTGAACTAATCTGAGTTAGAAGGACTAAATGCAGTTGAGACCATTTCATTTGGCTTCACAATGCTAACGCCAAACTCTAAAGCATTGCCAGATTTATAAAACCAACTATCGAAGTGCAAATATATTAAAATAAAATTAATTATAATAATGAAAATAACCGGTGACACGGTTTCATAATTAATTCTTAAATTGCCAGTTTGTATTGCATGTATTTTGTAATTAAAATTTGTAAAGCAAAAACAAAATTTTAGAGAGCAAATGTGAAAAAATTGTATTTAATTACATGCACGAGTATATTTGTATTTAGGCTCATTTAATTATTGTTTTTTTTTTCGTTAGTTTTGCTGATCAGTCGAGATTTTTCAGTAAGTCATTACCGCATAAAAGCGGTTAATACCTGTTTAAGTGGTGCTAATAAAGGCGACAGCGCTGATGATTCTAATGACGCTAATGGGAACATGATGGGCAAAGTTGGGTATGGTTCGGAGAGCGTGTCAAGTAGAAGCGCTATTATTTCATGTTCCAACGGGATTCTCATTGTAATGCTCATATTGACGATAGTGTTAATAAAAATTACTAGTTTGGCTGCTTTTTGCCGCTTTTTGCTGCCGTTACAGCATACACATATGTACATATGTAAATTTACATACACATACATATGTATGTAACAGCGCTCAACCAAACTTCGCGCTTCAGATTTAAGGGCTTTGTAACCAACTCACTTGAATTTCGTGTAAGTGTGAATGGCTATTAGTTGAAGTACCTTGTGAAAATATACCACGTGGTGTTTTTGTTGTTTTTTCTTATCTGTTATTATTTAACTTGGCTGAAGTTTTGAAAAACAAACAAAATTGCTTTTATAATTATTGCAAATGTGTAAATTGCTTATATAGAATACAAACTGGAGAGGGTGCATGCAATTTTCAAAATTGTCAATAATGGTGTCAACCAAAAACTATAAAAGTGGTTACGGAGACACTCAATATATATATCTTAATAGGAGTAAGGTTCACCGTGTTTTGGTCAATGTTTTGGGTATTTTTGGTTTGGCGTCATTGTCGCCCAATTTTTTGCGAACACTATATTCAGTAGAGATCAGAAAGAAGGAATGAATGTCAACGACCCCTTAAGAAGTGGAATTAAGAAGTCTTACCAAGATTTGGTTTTCTATGGCTTTTCTTGTTCAAGAAACTACAATACCTGCTTCGAGAAAATGCTTTGGCTTCTTTAACTCACAAAGTTCTTTTTATTAAATAATACCACTAGTTTACAGTCGTTTTGTTACTGTCATGTTGCTGTTTCTTGATATATAATATGTGGGTTGCTAAACCAAACACGTAGAATTTTTTTTATTGTAAATAGTCAATAAGTGTAGTGGTGATACCACCACTATTTACTAAATAATCTGTACGTAATAGAAAATTTTGAACTAATATTTGCAAACCTGATAACAGACACGCAGAGTACACTCGAAATGTAGGGGGAACACTTCTCGAACCTGCTAAATGGCGGAAGCAGTGCTGAGACGGACGAAGAAGAACTCGCAACAACAATTTACCGCTACAAAAATGTCGTCTCGCCGCTCGACCAAGACGAGGTGAAAACGGCTCTAGAACAACAACCCCCAAGGGGACAAGAACGGAGATGCCGCAGTCTGCGATAACTATCACGGAATCAGTCTTCTTAATATCGCGTTTAAGGTTCTTTCGAAAGTATTGTGCGAACGACTTAAGCCCTTTTTAAATAAGCTGATGGGATCTTATCAGTGTGGCTTTAGACCTGCTAAATCCACCATATACCACACTCACGCATTCTATGGAAGGACCAAGTGCGTAGTCAGTCTGTATGCACTTAGCCTGTATAACTTTCCATTTCATCTAGAAAAAACAACGGTTTGGTGTGGTGGCGCCACTTCTCACACATCGCATCAATTAATGGATTTATTGAGAGAACTTTCGGTGAGCAGATAATTTCACATTTTGGGCCGGTTGATTGGCTACCAAGATCGTGTGCTATCATACCGTTAGACTTTTTTCTGTGTGGATATGTAAAGTCTAAAGTCTATGAGGACAATACTGGTTCGATTCAGACTATGGATTCGAAATGATCGAACGAGTCTTGGAAAATTGGTACAACGGATAGACCATCTGAGGCGTAGTCGCGGCCAACATTTGAAAGAGATTTAATTTGAAGTTTCTGTGTTTTTTATTTTTAAGTAGGGAGCTTCCAAATGGATTACCCTCTATTATTATCGTGTACATGTGTATGTACGTACATATGTGTATGTATAGATTTTTATACTCTCGCAACAAAGTTGCTAAGGAGAGTATTATAGTTTTGTTCACATAACGGTTGTTTGTAAGTCCTAAAACTAAAAGAGTCAGATATAGGGTTATATATACCAAAGTGATCAGGGTGATGAGTAGAGTTGAAATCCGGATGTCTGTCTGTCCGTCCGTCCGTGCAAGCTGTAACTTGAGTAAAATTGAGATATCATAATGAAACTTGGTACACGTATTTCTTGGCTCCATAAGAAGGTTAAGTTCGAAGAATGGCAAAATCGGCCCACTGCCACGCCCACAAAATGGCGAAAACCGAAAACTTATAAAGTGTCATAACTAAGCCATAAATAAAGATAATAAAGTGAAATTTGGCACAAAGGATCGCATTAAGGAGGGGCATAGTTGGACGTAATTTTTTCGGAAAAGTGGGCGTGGCCCCGCCCCCTGCTAAGTTTTTTGTACAAATCTCGGAAACTACTATAGCTATGTCAACCAAACTCTATAGAGTCGTTTCCTTCAGGCATTTCCATATACTGTTCAAAAATGGAAGAAATCGGGTAATAACCTCGCTCACCTCCCATACAAAGGTTATGTTGAAAATCACGAAAAGTGCGTTATCCGACTAACAAAAAACGTCAGAAACACTAAATTTTACGGCTTTTTTAAAAAATTGAAAATGGGCGTGGCGTCGTCCACTTATGGACCAAAAACCATATCTCAGGAACTCCTGGACCGATTTCAATGAAATTCGGTGCATAATATTTTCTTAACACCCTGATGACATGTACGAAATATGGGTGAAATCGGTTCACAACCACGCCTTCTTCCAATATAACGCTATTTTGAATTCCATCTGATGCCGTCTCTGTATAATATATACTCGTACATTAGGAACCAATGATGATAGCGGAATAAAACTTAACACAAATACGGTATTTGAAAAATATGTAAATGACGGATAATGAAATCTCGATTATCACTTTATCATGCGAGAGTATAAAATGTTCGGTGACACCCGAACTTAGCCCTTCCTTACTTGTTGTAAATTGATATACTAAAAATATAAATAAATTTTTATTAATTTGTAAAGAATGTTATGTTTAAGCCACTTTGCCAACACTCATCTTCCACGACTGTTTATACAAACTACACACACATTAACCGCAAGTGCCCCATGCACGAACTTTATCTCAATTCTATGTGCTGATTTGTAATTTATTTTACTATTTACACATTTTTGACGTTAGTAAATGTATACAAAATAAACCGCAGACGCTAGCGATTACACACACAAACAGATGCGTCTAATTAGATTTGATTTATTTTTTACTTAATGCGATATTTTATCCCGTATATATGTATATTTCCAATTAATCTTCATCAAATTGATGAATCCACGCACTTCGATCGCAAACGACACTTCGTGTACTCGTGACTCGCGCTTGACGTGTCCACCTTGTCCTATACGTAACACCGGCAGCAGATTGTGCGCGCGCTCGCCAGCAGACCTGTGGTAAGACTGAATTCGCAATAACAAAAGGGTTCAGCCAAACGCATACCCCTAAGTGTGTGTATGTGTATACATAAGTACTTATATATATAGATATATTCATAAATATGTAGTATATGCTCCCCGTGGACAATTGATAGCGCCGTTGTTAGCCAACAAACAACATGCCACCGCCCCGCGCACCTGCCCGCTGACTATATGTAGTTGCCCCGTAGATTCTTTCATGGACACCAATTGCTACCGCATACGCGTATTATTCACTAGACAAGTATCTGTGTGGCTTGTCGTGTGCACCACCAACTCAACTCATATTACAATAAATTCTTCATGCCACGCACTTATAGCGGCACAAATTTATATACATACATACATATTCACACAGTTCCTTTTGCGCGACATTTGCGATGTCCTTAGCTTTATACTTGTTGCTTGCATTCGCACATTTGCGTTGAATTGAATACATAAATTGTCTCGCGAATGAGTCCTGTGAGTATATATTCCACTGTTTTCTCCACCTTTTTCTTGTCATATGTCATGAATCGTTTGATTGTGTGTGTGCTGTGTATATGGCCGGCGCGTCCTGCTGTTTATTGTCGATTGAAAGCCAGTTCAGGAGTCCAGCATATCGGCTAATAAGAATTGCATGAACGCCATAATAGTAATTACTCATACAGTGAAGACTTGCTTGGTTGCGAAGTAGGGCTGGTGGTTTGTATGTATGGTATTTAATGACTGCTTTGCTGGTTGATTATGCTTTCGGTATATACCATATACAAGTATACTCGTATATATGAAAAGTGTGTGAGCTAAGTAAATGTGGAAAGCGATCGCACTCAGTGAAGTTTGTTGTAGCGTTCGGTATACTTTTGGGTACTCTAAGAAGTGGTATTTAAAAATACCCTCATCTAAAAGAAAAGTAAAATTTTTGAGCAGCCATGTATGGCTAATTAATTCATGGGAGTTACCGTTTGTATAAACCCTTTCTGCAGTCATTTAAATACTCGTAGTACCTTTAGAAAATCCTTTTCCATTCTGGAGAAAGCAGGTCTAACGGCGCGAATGTTGAGGTTAATGATATTAATATCATCGGCGAATCGAATTATTTTCTGCAAGAGTAGATTGAAGAAGTCACACGGTAGGGAGTCGCCTAGTCTGAAACCTTGTTTGGTATCTTCTCGGTTCTGACAGATCTTTTGGTATTTCTCAACTTCAGTTTACACAACCGTATTAATTTTGCGGGGATACCAAATTCAGACATCGTAGCATGAAGGCATCCTCTCTTCGTATTGTCAAAAGCAGCTTTAAAATCGAGGAAGAGGTGGTGTGTTTCGATCCTCTTCTCACAGGTATTTTCAAGATTTGGCGTATGGTGAATATCCGGTTAGTTGTTGATTTTCCGGACATTAAGCCACACTGATAAGTTCCAATCAGTTTGTTGACGGTCCATTGAAAAGGCATCACGAATTTAAAAATGTTAATATTAGAAAAAATGTGGTAAACGCCGATCCGTCCGGCTAGGCTGCAACATAATATGCGATTAAAGATTAAGAACCACAGGAGGGGAGCCAATGTCAACAAAAACAGTGTAAAGCGGCTCAGTCGTGCAGTTGGTTCCTTACGAAGTGGTCGCGTGCGTAATTGAATTTAAATAATACTATAAGTTCGGTGTTCACGTCTATATGAGGTCCTCTTACCCAAAGTGGAATGGAGTGATGTGCTAGTTTGACTATAAAATATTACATTTTTTTTTCGAACTTAGATATACGCCGTGAATTTTCGAGACAGAGCAAGAAAGAGTGACTAATCTGTTGGATGTTATTCAGCTTGAACCCGAAAAGCATCTGGTCTGGTATGACAGTAGAAGAATCGATAGAATGAAGATGCTTGACATGTCGCACTTATCACCCGAGTAAGGTAAGAGTACTTTAGGCATCTTGTCGTAAAACCACGTTAAAGTTGGCCAACTTGGAAACGCCCTCAAGAATGTTATGAATCGAAGACCTATCTCTTTTCTGTAGACTTTTTAGATGCTGACTATCTCTTTTTTAATAACAGTCCTTGGCTGGATAAAATCCGAGTCAATTCCGGTAACGTAGAGCGAGTTATTACCATATAAACACCAGTTTCGTAATATTTTAAAGCAGGGAAACAAGTTTAGTTCAAGTGTGGAGCAGTAATAGATAGTACTTGTGATCGAAAGCTTCAGAAACTGTGTTAAAGAGATCAATTTTCTTCATGAGTGTTGTGCTTAATTACTTTGCATAATTCCATACAAGTGAGAGTGAACTCTAAAGGATCGCTAAGATCGTCGAGAAAGTCTGGGGTATAATAAAAACGTGTGTCAGATATTTGAATAAATAGACTAGGTCGCGGTTCCCTCTGCGTGTCATGAAACAGAGACTTGATGGTGAAGTAAGAGAGTATTATGATTGAAACATATGAAATTTTACGATCTTCAAATTTTATATGTTTATGAGTATTGAAAATGTTTCCGTCGCAATTTGTGGCTGCTTGCTTCGAAACGGCCAAAACAAACACAAGAACCTTTCAAAAACCTGAATATAATACTTTTCTTGAAATGTTTTGTATTGTCCCTATGCACCCTAATCATTAACATCTTAACATAAAACATTAACATCTCTCTATTTGAAATTCCACAGCATATTTTTAACTTTTTATTTGGCCTCATATGCCCCTTATGCAAGTCAAGCACCGACTATTTCGATCAACAAGTAGGGCAGAGCGCTGGCGGGCGCGCGGTTGAATGTGATAAAAACGACTCGATTCGATTAATTGAAATTGAATTGAGTGTCAGTCAAGCGTAATTTGCGTTATGCGCAAGTGTTGCACATACTCCGCCATTCATTTTGGATGTAACCGGCATCCAGCGGCCGGCAGCGGTTATTCCTGCTGAGTGGCGCTTATTGCGGCGTACGGGTTACCCATCGCTCATTCTACTCCACTTCGAGGGAAATTGCTCGTCAATGACTGCTTTTCTGCAATACACTTATTCAGAGTACACACATGTGCACTGTGGGTTGTCAGACTTGTTAAGTGTGGAAAAAATAATAAAAATAAACTAAAAATAAAGTATATTGAATGTAAGGAAATATGCTTGTAGAGGATACTGTACATAATTAAAATGCGTATTATTAATTTTTCTTTGGTTCTTACACTCAGAGTCATACTCTTATACTTCGGTTGGACTCGTATGCTTGTGTGGGTGCATTAAATGGCTACGTTGAGCTAGCAAAATTTGCATTTTTGCAGTTGGAATTTATTTTCTCAACTTTGCTTCACTTCGTCTCAGCCGCTGCACGTTGTTTTCTTATTTTAACGAACATCTGTGCTTAATTTCTTAATTCCAACGCGTAAGTAAACATTTTGTAAACAAATAATTGAAAAACGAGCGAGCGTGGAAAGTGAAATTAATTTCAAATTATTAAACAATGGATGGAACATATATTTACTCATGTGATTGCAAAACCGCTTTAAACTAATTTTGATGAAAGGAAGTAATTAAAAACTTTTCGGATAATAATGATTACTAATTTATTTTTTAGGATTTTATTTTTGCATTCTTAATGTGTAGCCAGGTGCGGTTACCGACTTCAGATATTATAGTGTACATTATACAATTACTAACTCAATTGAAGAAAACAACTTTTAGACCTATTGTGACAACTATTCCTGTCAATCTTCTTCTCTGTAGCGTAGTCGATCACCACGAAGGAGACTTTAATGCTATATTAAGTTTGGGAAACATTCATTTAAATCTAATTCTGTCAAAATAATATCGGAAAGTACTTGAGGTTGGAATTTCCAATGTTTTTATACTCTAGCACCATGTTGCTATACATTATAATATTATAATAGTTTTGTGCAGCTAACGGTTGTTTGTATCATCTAATACTAATCGATATATGTAGATAAAGGGTTATGTATTCTATATATAAATGATAAGTAAGTGTGCGGAAATGAGTTGAAATCTGGGTGACTGTCTCTCCCTCAGTTGGTCTGTCCGTGCAAGCTGTACCTTGAGTGTCTTGATGAAATATTATTGTAACTGGGCCACTGCCACGCTCTCAATACACCAATAATCGGAAGCCATAAGTAAACCACAAATTAAGATATAAAACTGTTATATGGTGCAACGAGTGGCATTAATGAGAGGCATCTCTGAAGTACATAAAAAGTGGGCCTGGCCACGCTCTCTTATAAATTCAACGTATATATGTATGTATTTCCCGAAAAATTCAAGCTTTATCACTGATATTTAAATCCGCCCATAAATTAATAAAAAATTGTGTCAGAGATATGTATATAAATTTTTCTGATCGGTATACCGCGTCATATAGCTGCCAAACAGTTTAACTGATCAAAATCAACTTCGTACAAGGAGTATTTTGTATATGTGAAGGGTATTATAGCTTCCGTACAAATGTTAAACATTTTCATTGACCCCATTAAATGTAAACAAAAGGGTATTAGAAACCAAAAGTAAAGATGGGTGGTTGAATTGGCTATGTGTAAAGAAAGGTTGTGGACTTGGTTAAATATATGTAAACAAAGGGTTATTATTGATGTAAACAAAAAGGTCATTGATGTCATAAAATGACAGAAGGGTCATTGACCGCCAATGTAAATAAAGATTGTTGCTTTTTCTAAATGTAAACAAAAAGGTCATTGGCCTCATAAAATATAAAAAAAAGGTCATTGACCTCTTTATATATACGAAGGGATAATTTACCTCAAATATAAGTAAAAGGTTGTTGACTTGGCTAAATGTAAACAATTGGGTCGTTGAACGCATAAAATGTAAGGAAAGAGCTCACTCATCCCATAAACGGATGTACATTTTTGCTACGCCTGAAGGTATTTATCTTGACTTGATACTGGTGGAAAGAGTATTAAATATTCTGTTACACCCGTACTAAGTCCTTCCTTAATTGTTTTTGTTAATAATATGTAGTAATGTCGAAAATTGATAAAATCAGGTCAATACTACCACTTTCTCCCATATACCTAATATACGATTTTCAAACTTTCAATTGGCTTTATACCGTAAATACGTAAAATACGGTACATATACCATAAGTATGTGAGCAATATGTAAGACATCTTAGCAAAGTTAACTGAAGATATAATATTGAGTACGCTATAGTTTAATGCGAAAAATGTGTAAAATTCGTCCATAAATTATCCATTCACCATATATACCGGGTTTTCCAATAGGGATGAAATGAATTTAAGTGTCATTTCGGTAATTTTTAATAAGTCATGATCTTTAATTTTCTTTTCATTGTATTCAGTAATGTTTAATATTTCTTCTTAGAAAGATATATGCAAGAACAACGTTAAAAATTATTCAATTTTGTTTTCAAAATAATCGCTCTCCAATTGCAACTTTTTGTGCGCTTTTGCCATTTTATGGTCGTAATAACCGTACTCTTGTGCTCGCTATTCGTCGAATTGTTGGAAATTTCGAGGAGCCTTGTCTGTACATAATGTGTAAAGTGTCAATAAGACAAAAAACCGCTCGAAGTAATGAAAATATTGCTGCTGTTCAGGCAAGTGTTGCTGAAGACGCCAAATTGTCCATTTCAAGAGGTTCTCAAGAATTGGGACTATCTTAAACCACAACCTGGCAGATTTTGATAAAGGATTTGAGCTTGCCCAGTATAAAATTGTTCTCACTCAATAACTAACGCCATTGAACTACCATAAACTTCGTGAATTTGCTGATTTTACCTTGGAACAACTTGAAAACGATAACCATGTTTTTAAGCAAGTCATCTTCTCCGACAAGGCCCACTTTCAGCTGAGTGGTTTTTGATAAAAAAAAATCATATCACTCTTATTTGAAAACCCTGCAGTACTATATAATATATTAAATTTAGCATCTTTGATTAAGTTTATGTCAAATATGTGTTATTCGAGGATGAGATATAATTTTCGCTGAAGAGAAGTAAAAGATATGTAGTTATATCACCAATTAGGCTATGACCTTTAATACAAGTTAATGTTGAATTTTTCGCAACTTTTTGTGCCAACATCTGAAGGCATTTCCTTGCCTGCAAGTTGCAAGAGTATGTAATGTTCCGTTACTCCTGAACTTAGACCTCCCTACTGTTTTGACCTTGGCTTAAGATTAGAAAATTTACCAAAAGGGTTGTTACGCCTTGTTGGAATTACAGAGAGCTTTGACGGTTGCTATTCGTAAATTAATTTGACACTCGTAAGATAAATATTTGAACAAATGTTTAACACTCAAAGCATATTTATTCAATTTCAAAAGTTGCTTTTTTCGGCTCTTAAGCAAATATGTCTAATTATGTTTAATTATAATACATATTTGCTTTTATAATTTGAGCTTAAGTAAATTTTCACTTGGTTATGTTTGAAATTATTTATTCTAGTTGTTGGCAACTCTGCTCGCTTTCTAATTTGTGGAATGTGTTTTGATAAATGAGATCTAAGAGTTACCTTTGCTTCAAACATTAGTCCCAGTGGACCGCTAGGTATACAAAATCCAATTTAATCCTAATCATGTCTCTATTTTGAAAATCTGGGTTGCCAACAATATGCTCGACATCAATTCTTTCTTTCCCACAATACATTCATCGGATCTGGTTATATGTCTGAAGTTTATAATGATGATGAACTTTACTATTTGGCACATTTTGTTAACGTAAATTACAAAAGCTTTTCGACTTTTAATTTTAGCCGTACATAGTTCTTAAAACTAGCAAAACATATAGATTTTGAGCAGTTAGTTTTTGAATTGTTTTTATCTGTGTTTTCTTTAGACCACCAGATGTGAGACGTTACTGGTGTAGGCTGGTGAGTAACGGGGCGGTAACATATTGGTTGGTGGACGCATTTTGCCCAAAATCGGCATGTGCACGGCAGGTGAGTGGCCACCTTTGGTAGCATCATCCAGATAGCGACGATTTCGTAAAATGTCAGCATCGCTCTTCCAGGCCTGCTCGGGTGCGCGTGGACCCATGCGGGGATAACGACGTTTATCCACGGCGAAGCTAATGGTACCCGGAGTAGCGTTCAGACCCACATTGTATTGCCGCTGCATGGCGAGCGAAGCACGTAAGGTCTTACGTTTCTGAAAAGAGTTAATACAAGTTTGACATTAATTTCTTTCGTTTCACAAACATGCGTGCATCATAGGTACTTCTATAGTGCCACGCCACTTGTCTGCTGCATGCCGTGCTATGTCCAAGCGCTTTTGTTTTTTCACTTGATGTTTCTTATAGATCACTTCGACTATAATGAGGCCGACACCGCCGGCAACACCAGCTGCAACCAAAATGAAAACGCCAGCCATGTTTTGGAGTCCGAGCGTGTTGGGCGTTTTCTCGAAGAGCTCGCATTGTTGCGCGTTCCCATGAAAAATCCAGTGTTTATCGAGCGCTTCCATGAAACCACCTTAACACATAGAAATAGTATAAATAAATGTTTAGCTGTTCCACAGCTTTCTTTAGATCCAACTTACTCTCGTGAAACTCTAAAATAGCAAGCGTTACCGCATCCGTCCATGGCGAACCTTTCTGCAAACCGATGCCATAACCGCTACGTCCGAATAATTCACCAGCGGTAACTAGCTCACAATCTTTAGACGCCTCATATTCAAGCCGCGAGGAGTCCCAAATAAAGGCCATTAGTTTTCTGTTTGCAAAGAAACTTTTACAATGCGAATTGATTGTTAATGCTCACCGCTTACCCTTTCTTCACATCCTGTATTGCCTGCTCTGCCGTGTCATAGTTGTTTGCCTCCATTGTTCGGTACATATTAGACAACTCTACCTGGCGTCGAAAATACATATCTACCGACGAGCCCTTCACCGTCGCACAAGTCAAATTCTCCATTGTATTCCGTAGACGGGCATCGTTAATACCACTAAGTTTAGTTTTCGGTCGCTCCAACACGAGAAAAGCCGCCAGGTTGGCAGTGTACGAGGCGACAATGATCATCGCAAAACCCGCCCAGAACATGCCGAGCACACGTGCCGAAAAACTGCGTGGCGTTCCCTCACCGATGCCACTATTTAAGAGCACACCCCAGGCAAACCAAACGGCCGAGCTCAGGTTCAATGCCTTTTCCTCATTGCTATCCGTGTGTGAAAGTTTGAAACGTCCGAACGGTGAGAATCTGAGTGAAAAGAAGAAAACGAAAAATCGCCAAGAAAAGCGTGGTTGCAGTGCTGTTATTTACCTGTTTGTGGTAGGGGCACTAAAAGAAAACTACGATAGTGGGTATTGGAAAGATGAAATGCTTAAAGTGCTTCGGCATGCGATCGATGAGCGACGATCAATATTTGGTTTTTGTGTTACTGATAGCATTTTATGAGCTTGTCTTTTATTTAATTGAGTTTGTTGTTGTTGTTTGGGGAAAGGGTGCATGGTCGAGAGATCAGCTCTCAGTGGTTTTTATACAGATTACTGATCTCATGATAGGATCGGGGTTGTACAACCCTACTTACCTATCTAGTAGATATAGGACCAGCGCGACTACATGTACAGATACCATTACCAATATCCATAACGTGTTGCTAAATGGCTGCAGGAACGACACCAAAGTACTTGAACGTGATGGTTTCTTTTCGAGTATTGTGATGCCTTGATATTTGAACGGTTTCGAGAACTCAATAAATTCGGCACGCTCTGGATTAATGGTGAGTGGCATCGCCATGTCGGCACGTTCATTCACCAATTCCCCAATTAGACCGCTCCATTCTTTACGCGACGTTATCGCGCCCGAACTCGACGAACTCACATTCTTTAAAGTGAAATGACCGAATTGTCCGTCCGGTGAGAGTGCCAGAGCGAAGGTGAAATTAATGCGATGCGAAAGAGCGTTTAAAAGATCGACGCAATAGCCGCGACAGCAGTTCTCGTTCTCTGTAGAGAATTTCGAAATTATTAAATGAGGTTAGTAAAAATTGACAGAGAATAATATAATATGAAGGGTGAAACGAAAAGTTAAAACTTTTGAAAGACGCCGCTCAGTTTTGTTTAGTACAAACTGTGGGTTCTCTAGAGAACTAATGAGTTCAGAGATTTGTCAAAAACAAAGCAAAACCATAACATATCAAGATGGATAGCTCCACATAATTATTATGTCATTGAGGAATCCTCCACTGGATCATTCAGTAATATCAGAATATTTTTGACTTTCTTAATATATTGAATTTGATTCAAGCTTTGATGTGCAGGACACACTTTTCCGTTCTTGCTATGCGTCAGGCAGAAGTCGCCGAAGAGACGTGAATTATTCATTAGCTGAGATTTTCCTTTTTGGGTTTAGTTTAAAGAACTTCAAGTCAATAATGATGAGATGCCTAAAAATTTCAATTATTTCATTAAAGCTGAAGTAGTTTCACAAAACTGCAAATCATTCTATAACCAATTTCAAATGTGTCATGCCCACAGCGAAGAGTCGAAGTGGTTTCAGACACCAGATTGTACCGTAAAGGATTAGTGTGGAAAAGTGAGTGGAGGAAAGTTGTTGAGTAAAATTTCTACCAACCGCTGCCATCGGTGGCATTAAATAATGGACAGGGTATTTCGTCCTCATCACAATTGACTTCATCGTCTGTCAAACGACGCGTATAGACGAATGGTTTCTCTTCGATGGTTAAGATTTTCAGGTGTGTGGGTATCATGATGCCCTCCGGTTTCTTCTTTTGCTTGCCAGGCCATAGAATCTCGCTATCATTGATGCGTAACCGCATTTTCGCCTTTTCCTAAAAATATATAACATTGTATTTTTTATTTCAATTTGAAAGTTGTAGAATATCGGAATGTAAAGAATAAAATCTTTTTCTTAAATCCTTTCTCATATCATATTTACTCACAGGATCATAATAGAACTTGCCGACGACATGCTTCTTCTGCTTCTCATGTATGTTAATCACATCATAACCGGCGTAAATGCGATCGCCATTGTCATCAAACGCCACCTGGCCCGTTTTGCCCGTTATGTTGCGCGTCTTCAGGTACTGAAAAAGTCGCTTACCTACACAAGCGCATAGAAGACAGTACGCCACAGGATAAACACGAGTATAAGTGTGTGTGTGTGTATGAGCATTTAAGTGAGTTAATAATTCATTTTAAGCAAACATAGTCTGTCTCACCGGACTCCCAATTAACGCCCGAATCACCGCAATCCTTTGGCGCCTCTGTAATCGTTTCATTGGACATCATCTCCTTAATTGCCGACGCGAGCACGTAAACGCTATCCTAAACAGCCGCGAAGTGGCAAATGAGACATTAAAAGCATGAGAATATTATATGTAAGCATGTTTTATATACAGAGCATGTATCCTGCCGGATTATGGATAGTCTAGTGTAAACATAGCTTTACCTTTTTTGTGTGTATATGAGCATATGTTATTTTGCTGGCACTGCTTGCAGAAATCTATTTTGTGACAATGTTTTTAGATTAGTCTGTAAAAGACTAGTTGAGTAACTAACTTCTCTAGAAATGGTTGATCGCACATAGGATTGTAATGAGAATGTGCTTGTGCTTTATGTGAGAGGTTACAGCATCTAATCATTCCAAACAAGAACTTGATGTTGTTTATATTGATTATATGATTAGATTATATTGTTGTCTTGTAATTTATGTCAAATTTCGTGAAGATATTTTATAAAATAAAAAGGTTTTCTTGATCATTTAGTTTGTATGGCAGCTATATACTACAGTGGTTCGATGTCAGCGGTTCCGACAAATAAACTTAAGGAGAAACGAACGTGTACAAAATTTTGGATCGATATCTCAAAAACTGAGAGCCAAGTTCGCATATACATATATAGACGGACAGGCAAAGAAGGCTAAATCCACTCAGCTCGTCAGCTGAGCTGATGATTTATAACGGGCGATCCAAGTATAGAGACTTTTTTCTATAGCCTTTTTTGATGGATCACCTGTAAGTCGTGTCAAGCTGTCCTGTTATTTTTGGTCAGTATTGGTTGGCATTTCATCATGGAAAGACTTACTTCTGAAAAATTACAAATCGTTTTACGAAAATTCATGTACTGGAAAGATTGAGTTTCGCGTGCTTCTGAGCGTACTATTTGCAAGACCATCACACATCCTGAGACCCAGCACTCATTATTGGATAATATTCTACCGAATAGACCACGTGCAGCACGCAGTGAAGAAAATATAGCAGCCTTAGCTGAGATTGTAAACGAAGATCGTGGAGAGTCGACTCGGCGCCGTTCGCAGCAATTCGGACTGACATATGGAACGACTTGGCGCATTTTAGGACGAGATTTTAAATTGAAAGGGTACAAAATACAACTGAAGCCGCTCGACCTTCCCATGCGACATCGCTGCTCTTTATGGACTCTTGAAAAGTTCAGCGATGAAGCCCATTTCTGGCTCAATGGGTATGTATACAAGCAAAATTGCTGCTTTTGGGACGAAGAGCAACCTGAAGACATTTAAAAGCTGCCATTTTATCCAGAAAAAACAACAGTTTGGTGTGATTTGTGTCATCATCGGTCCATATTCTTTCAAAAATGATTCCGCCGAGGACGTAACTGTCAATAGCGACCGTTATGGCGCCATGAAAACCGAGTATTTGATGCCTGAAATTGAAGCTTGTAATCTTGACGACACTTGGTTTCAACAAGACGCCGCCACTTCGCACACATCGCATCAAGTAATGGATTTATTGAGAGAACACTTTGGTGAGCAGTTAATTTCACGTTTTGGGCCGGTCAATTGGCCACCAATATCGTGTGATAACACACCGTTAGACTTTTTTCTGTGGGGATATGCAAAGTCTAAAGTATATGCGGATAATCCTGCTTCGATTCAGGCCACAAAACTTCATGCGTATCATTCGTCGGTCACCAGTCGAAAGGCTCGAATGAGTCATTGAAAATTGGACGGATGGACCATCTGAGACGTAGCAGCGGTCAATGAATGTTCTTTCGAATAGTAATAAAAAAAATCCGCATTAAATTTGAAGTTTCTGCGTTTTTTCTTTAAAACAGTAGGAAATCTCGAAACGCATCACCCTTTATATATAGTAAACTGACATTTTTTCCCGGGTGTTACAAAATTCGTGGTGAACTTAGTATATCTTGTTCAGGTATAAATATATTGACTTTGTACACTTCGTATGTCATCTTCTCTATTTACTCAACACTGCTTTTTGCTGGTGAAAATGTAGACTTCTTCTATTTTTCTGCGCAAGGAAAGGACTGGGACATTTGGTGTTCGCAATTGGTCAAAACTACGACAGATTTGAGAATTCGGATAAAATCGCTTAAAAAGCATAACGCAATAAAAAGATAATCAGCAAGACTTGTATTTCGATTGTTTAAAGATAAATATTATTTATCTACTTTCTTAGTTAGAGACTGACAAAAACTTGTAAACTTTGGTGAGATGATTTTTTAGGATAGACCAGAACTTCGCCTATTCTTAAGAAACATTAACCTATATCAGTCACGCTGTCCGATATTCGCAGACCGGTATGTTGATCGATGCCTAAATCACTATGTATTTATGTAGATGTGGATGGTCCATTTTGTGTGCTGGGTCAAAATGTGAGTCATACAATTTTAATAATGTTAAGAAGCCACTTTGCGAGACACACTTAGTATGCACCTATGTGTACATATGTACACGTATGTAAACAGAGCTATGAGATTGCTGCTTTAATGCGCGTATCAACAAACTGAATGGCAGCTGCTGGATGGAAAAGTGTTCTATAAGAAGCACAGGCTTCGCGTGTCACGACACACATGTGTTTTTCAATTCGTAAATGCAGTTGCACTTAATTATGCCCTTTCATGCTTACCCTTATGTGTTCTTTGTCGCTGTTGGCGTGCTCCAACACCAAGCCCAGGACGCCAACCGGCGTGTTGTTGGCATGCAACGCCTGTTCGGTGACAATCCAAGCGTGTCCGGCTTCGGTCATGTTGTTGATTGCAGCGTCACGGAAAATAACCTGTGCATCCTCAGTGCTGGGTAGGGGCAGATGTGCATGTGTTGAATTATAAAATAAAGAAAATGTGGAGGTGCAGCCGCCAGTCAAGTCAACAATGTCTTACCTCGCATACAAGAGATATACTCGCGACTGTGCGGTTTTCATGTCAATCAAATGCTCCGTAAAGCTGTCCAATTTCGGCTCGAACTCCACAATCATTTCAACGGTGGCACGCACATCGATGTCATCGTAATTCGTCTGTGAGGTGGTCTGGAAGCGACCGAGTATCGCACGTCCATCCGTATCCGAACTGTGTATTATGATTACCTGGCAGGTCGAAAATAATTCATATTTTTTACTTTGTACTAGCATTTATGTGCAATGGCATTTTGTGTCGCGCACACTTACCTTGGTATAGCCGAAGTGGAACATGATTTCCAGCCAGACATCCGCTTGGTGATAATACGGTGGCACCGTGCGCAAAAAGGAAACGTGTATATTTTTATCGGAAAAAGCAGCATCACGGGAGGATATGCCAATAACGGGAATCTGGTAGAATCCACTCGTATAACTGACGGCTGCCGGTGATAAGTCACCGGAGGTTTGCTCGTGCGACACAACGACGGCGTAAACCTGTTAAGTAGAGATGACAGGGAAACAGTAGTGTAAAGTAGGTTTTTTTCGTTGAACTGGAAGATGCAAGAGTCGAATAGATAGAAATTTCCAAACTGTCTTTTGCAGTTGCAATTAAAGCGTAAGGCGCGAGTTGATTAAGCAACCGAAAAACACTTCGAGTCAGTTCTTCTTGAATAAGTAGAACGAATAAATGTAATGATATTTGATCGATGATTTAAGTTCAAGTTTAGTTTGCCTTTAAGAACTTAAAACACATTTAGTCTTCTTAAGCCTCCTTTACACTGATATGAGGTAACAAGAATGGCCAGATAGTTTCAGAAAACAATGCTGTGCTTTTCACATACAAGAAGATGGAAGTGAATCCTTTGCTATTTCAGCGTTTTCAAGACAATTATTGGCCGATTTGGCAAGAACGAAAAGAAGTGGAAATACCAAGTGGAGCATTTTGGCCATGTAGTATTCGCAGAACCTTTGGAGTCACTCAAGCAGCCATTTCAAGTTTAAAAGCAGCCAGAAATATTCCAAACCATAGAGGTAGGTTGCCAAATGAATCGAAGTCGAGATACGTTGAAAGACAATTTTGCCGGTCGGAAATGCTGCTGGAATGCTAAAACTGAAGACATTTTTCAACGTATTGTGACAGAGGTAGAAAAAAGGTTCCATTACGACAAGCCTAACCGCAAAAAATCATATTTGAAACCGGACCAACAGTCAAATTCGAATCGCCAAAGGAATGTATGTATTATGTGGCTGTTTATCGTGGAGTGCTGTATTATGAGTGCCCAAAATCGGGTGAAAATATTATTGTTGAACACTACCAACAACGACTCATCAAATTGAAGCGACCGTTTGCCAAAGGAAGCCGGGCAGTTACGACTAGACACGAGGCAATAATTTTTAGTTATGACAAGGCCTCATGTAGCAAAATCGGTTAAACATTATTTGGAAAACAGCGGCTGGGAAGTTTTGTATTATCGGCCTTACTACTCAGATCTTACCACTTCTGACCACCACTTGTTCAGGTCAATGCAGAATGCCATCACTGGAATATGGTTCATATAAGAACAAGCTATCAAAAATTGGCAAAACTCATTCTTGGTGCAGTTCTTTTGGAATTGAATCGAAAACTTGCAAGAAAGATGGGAAGGTTTAATAGCATCAAATGGCCAATACTTTAAATAGTATGTTTTTTATAAAAATACTTTCAAATTTTGAAAAAAAAACACAAGAATATGGTTATAAGCCAAATGCTTCACTATGTTTCAGGTAACAGAAATAGACAAAAAACTGTAAGTAGCTTTGCGTTCCAACATATAGAACTAAATGTAAGTGTATTCTTTGCTATTACAGGATAAGTGAAATACCTAGACGAGAATGGAGAAGAGGTTCAATAGGAGAGGAGGATACCATCTTAGTCTTTACCGACGGGTCCAAAATGGATTGCGGAGTAGGCATGGGGGTATTCTCAGCTGATCTAGGCATATCTCCCTCTATACGTCTACCGAACTCGGCCAGCATCTTCCAAGCAGAAGTACTGGGCATAGAAAAAGCCTGCGAAGTTCTATTAGAAAACAACGAGAATATACATAAAGCAACTACTTATATTTATGGACAGCCAGGCGGCGCTCCTGGCCTTGTCTTCACCCAAGACAAATTCAAGTACAGTTCACAACAGCAAGAAAGCACTAAACTTGATCTGGGTTCCCGGTCACAGGAACATTTTCGGTAACGAAAAAGCAGACGTGTTGGCAAAGGCAGGAGCTCTCCTCAACGAATCTGAGGTGGAGCTAATACCAAGCCCGCTAGGATCGATCAAAAGAAAGATCAATAGACAATTTTGACAAGTTGCAAGTGCATCATAACAAAACAATTATGGCCAACATATGACAGAAAAAGAACCAACGTCTTATTAAATAGGTCAAGAAAAAGTATCTACAGAGTAGCAGCTACCACAACCGGGTACTGGCCATTTGTGGAACATGCGTCCAAAATGGGTATGCCCTACAACGACATCTGCCGAGGCTGCGGAGTAGCAGGGAACAAGGAAACAATTTTCCACTTTCTCTGTGAATGCCCAGCTCTAGCACAGATCCGACACAAAACACTTGGAATCCATCAAGCTCCAAACCTTGAATGGATTTCTACTAAAAGCACATCAGACATAAGTAGTTTCATAGAAACCTCAAAATGGTTTGAGAGAGAAGGTGAAACGTAATCGCAGATACAGGAGGTTCTACGAATAGTGTATCAAAATGGCACATTAAGTGCTAATAGAGCTCGATAGACAACAGGGCTGCACTCCTACCTATCTACCATATAGACAATTGAGAAAGCAAAGTCTGAAATACGGGTGTCTGGCTCTAAGTAGTGAAAAATTGCTTTCAAAAATTTTGTTTTTGTTTAAGAAAAAATCACTGTTTTTTAGGGGTTACATAGGTTTACGGTTTTCTAAAAATCGAACTTTTTATTGCCTAAGTAAATTCTATAACATCTCTAGAATATTGTCCTAAATTTTTAAGTTGATCCGAGCAGTAATTTCGGAGGTACAGCCTTGAGAACTTGTGCGCTCGAGGCTAGCTAGGCTAAGTGCACGGTCTTTAAACGCGTTTTTCTCGAAACTGTGTTTTTGAAGTCGGTTGAGAAGATTTCTAGAGAACTACTCAACCAACACTCGTGAAATTTGACACAGGTCTTTGAGAAACTATTCTTAAAGGGACGAAATATTTTTTTCGATTACAACTATTTGAAAAAAAAAAATTCGCAAAATTTTCACTTTTTCGTAAAAATGTCTAGCAAAAATCCAATTTTCAGTTTTTTTCTTCGTTCAAATTCTAAGTTAAGATTTTAACTAAAATACGTATTTTTTCACTTTAGATGATCCTGTAAGAAGTTATCCTGCAAACGCGGGCGCATCTTTTTTCGGAGTGATCACCGGATATGGCGTCGCAAAGGCCGAATTTAAAATATTTTTTCCCAAAAATTTCAGAATTTCTTTATTAATTGTGTAGAAGTACATATATTTGTAACAATAAAAATTCTAATAAAACATTTAATAATTTTATATGAAAAAAATGTTGAAAAAGGTCTTTTTTTACCCGAGGAAACTTTTAAATGAAACGAACAAAACTACATTTCATCGATGTGCATCACTGAGTATTTTCGTTCATTTTTTGACATGCCAATTTCCGAAATGTTCATAAACTAATATCTTTTCTCAGTTTGAAATAATAATAATAATAAATAAAAAATAATAATAAAAATAATAATAAAAATAATAATAAAAATAATAATAAAAATAATAATAAAAATAATAAACAAATAATAATAAATAAAGCTATAAACAAAACATTTCTCACTTACAACAGCAGCATGATTTTATATGAGAACTTCAACACCAGCAATCAAACTTCGCCGCATTTTGAGCGACACGAGCACTTCGCGATGGAGACGCCTAATGTACACACAGGACTGCCTCTCAACTTTACACACGTTGCTAATTTGTCTACTTTTTCTCTCTTTTTCCGCCTTAGCAAAGTTGCAGCGCACTGCTTACATTGCCGCTGGAGGAGCGATGCGCCTACATTGACCATTCCACTGCCTGCAGCACTAATGTCTACTTGATCAACTACATACACATCATCTTTTGCAAATTGCGAATATCCACCACTTTGGGCGCTGCAGTTACATCGATCGTACTACTCATGATTATCTGCCTTTATTTCATCATTTTCGGCGTTGCTGCAGATGTTTTGTAAGTTTATGTGCAACAAAAAAGTATTTATATGCCATACAGGCTAGCATGAAATTGTTATAAAAGTTGCGTATACGCCACGGTGTGTCACAATTAAGCTTTTAGCTTTTGTATTAAGTTTTCATCGAGCAAAGCATGTTTTTGTGATTTGTCTGCATGGGTTTTTATACAAAATATTTTCAAGTTAGAAAAAAGACATGAAATATTGGCTCAATAGATACATATTCAAAAAAACTGCAGTAACAAATGTTGCATGTATTAATCGGCATTCCTTTTATTGCAATTGATGATAACATAAAAAAACGTTTTCGCATTTAAGTTTACGGAAAATATTTAAAATTCAATCACAATAAATCTTTTCGTTTTTCCAACAGCTTTTGTCCTGCTTTAGCGGTACTCGCGCGCATGTTAAGGATGAGTGAGAATGTCGCTGGCGTCACATTGGTCGCTTTTGGTAATGGCGCACCAGATATATTCAGCAGCCTAGCTTATCTCGAAAGCAATACGCATCGTTTGTACGCAGATATTTTCGCTTCCGCACTCTTTGTGGTCCTCATTGTGGCTGGCGTTATCTTTTATGGTTTTCCATTTGTGGCACAACCCTATTTACTGTTACGCGATGTGCTCTTCCTTCTACTCGATATTTGTGTTATCGATTTTATAATTAAGAAAGATAATGCTCTATCCTTGCTTGATAGTGTGAGTGAGTATCGCTATGTATTTATCTATATATGTTTATATATTTTATTTATGTATTGTTTTTGTATTTTAGTCACACTTTGTATTTACTTTTGCTACTTATTTGTGGTCATATTTGATCAGTATCTAGTGCGACGCGCCACAAAGAGTAAGTTTTTAAGAAGAAGTCAGCACCGTTTATATGTTATTGTATTTTACTATTTTTCTTTGTAGTATTGCAATACAGAAGGAATACCTTGAAGAGACTCTCCAATATGGGTAACTAATTCAAATAATACATTATCATATACATATATGGGGCTGATGAAGTAGATTACTATTAGTAGGCTATCGCTTACCAAGTAGAAACAAAAACTAGAAAAACCATTATTTCGAACTCCACCAAAGATCCAAAATCAAGTGTTCTAGAGTTTCCAGTTCCATGTCGCAGAACCGGTAGTTTGCGCAAGAGACTATGCCCATGTTTGACAAGTACTTCCTGAGCCCTGAGCAGTGCCGTTTATAGAGTTTTTGTCTCGGGGGGGGATTAATCATTTCATTAAATATTATAAGGTTGTATCCTCCCAGAAGCAGATTGGCATGACGCATTCCTGCTGTCCGCTGCCAATGCTGTTTTCTCCCCATTCTCTCCTCCATGTGGAGTAGCTCTTTAAAAGTGCGGGACCCTACTGCAATGCATGGTTGTGGCGCCATCATTCTGGACGCTGCCGCAAATCAGGCTAGTTCGTTGGCCAGCTCATTGCCGGCTACCCCTTAATTCCGCTGCTCAAATTGAAGGGTACGCGCTTGCACACTGATAGTCGGTTCAGCCTTCCGATCACCTCCAAAGTTGAGATCGCCTTTAGTGCCGCTTGACTATCGCTAAGTACGATACGCTGATTGCGATAGTTGCGGTGGAGATTGAGTTCTGCACACTGACTTGTAGCAAAGACTTCTGCTTGAAAGGTGCTCGGAAAATATCCCATTGGACATGCCTGCTCCAATGCTTTCCGGTGTTTTCGAGTCAGTGTATCACTGGATAGTGCTGCCCTGAGCAGTATGTCGAGCGTGGAGTCATGCCACTCCGCCTTACTGCCGAGAATAACTATACAATCCTTTGTAAAGTTAATCTTCTTCGTAACTACGTCCCTTGTAAGAAGGGTCTGTGGTGTGTCTTCCCCTAAAACCTTCATTTGTTGAGACGACATTATCTTCCCTTTGCCGAAACCTTCTGCTACCATTAGCATCTGTTTGATCACTAGAGGCAGCGGTGTGAGCTCTAACATGACTTGAAGCGCTGCGGTGAAACAAGTGGACACCGGCGAGTCTTTGCAGCTTCGATACTTGAAAGCCTACCGCACACTGCGTTGCCTCAGATACTCAAGCAATCGCTCCATAAGTGGCAATAGGCCTTACGATCATGGTATACAGCCATCTTATGATACCTGCATTGTAGCCCCTGGATCTGCCGACTAGGCATCTGCATATCATGAGTGTCTTGGAGGCTTTGGCAGTGTTAAATCCATATGCCTTCCGTAAGGTTGAGTCTAATGTGAGGCCGAATCGTATATATACACACTTAATATGCTCTACGACGTCTCCAAGATGTTAAAAACTTCGTGGCGCTTAATACACTCTGTTCAGGGAATAAAAAAGGTATGTAGGTACGTAGGTAGAGTGGTTGTCTGAGGACGCACATAGTCCTTCAGGAGGCTTATTGTGAAACCACCGGTGCTAAAATTCACTCACTTTGTTGTGTCCCATCACTATTTCCGTTGTTTAAGACTCTTATTATACTGTGTTAGAGCAGACTGACTTTCCACGTCGTAATGTTCAGTAAATATTTTCTTTAATCCGTAATAAAAATGACGCAGCTAATATAATCACCAACTCCGGTTGGACATTCATTTATTGATTGTCATCCATAATGGGATAGTTGTAGTCTCCACAAAACTCGGCACTTTAAAAGCATCTGCCACACTAAATACTATGAAAATTGAATAATTTATACGATTTTTGTACAGAACTTATTCGTCTCAATGACCTGCGTACACAGGGTGTGATTCGGCAGCAAAAGCGGTTGTCTTTTTTGGATCGTCGTGAACCAAGTGTCATATATGCAGATTCAATGCATTCGACCTTACCAACACTTTGGCAACAATTCTATTTAAGCCTCAAGCCATATGATGAAAGCGAATGGGAAGGCGCCAAAATGCCGACGAAAGGCTTCATTATATTGCGTTTGCCGATATTGGCTATACTCAAGATATTCATACCAATCACCGATCAAGGCGAAGAAGGACACGGCTGGTCCCGGCTCTTGAATTGCGCACAAATAGTCTTATTGCCATCGTTTATTTGCTATGCTACCCGTAAGCGATCTATTATTTTTCGACTTGCTTTGAAGTGAACATTTGACTTTCTTTTTAGTGAGCAAGTATTCTTTATTTGATTTACCCATTTTCGTATGGTCCATGTTGATAGCATTTCCAATAGCATGTATAGTGTTTGTTAAATCGACCACGAATCGTACACCACTTTATCATCAGGTAACTTATTGCATTATTAGAAAGATAAATACTTCTGTTAGACTTTATTGGTAACAAGATTTTCGAAATACACGTTATTGTGGCGGGATCGAGGTAACTCGCATACGATTGTAGCATCTGCAGGATTTCCTGTGTTATGAATGGTTAAGTGTAGATGCCAAGTGACATAGGGGTCAACATTACTAAGTTACTTTCTGCCTGAGAAGCCTTTTGAACTATCCCCCATCAATACCACTCCAAAGTAATGCCACTTGTGTCCGGGTTCCAAGACCTGAAGTGTTCCTCTATTATCCATTGCTTCAAACAAACCTCGAAAACGCTGAATGGTTTAGGATAGGTCAGCTCGTCTGCCTTTTCATTTCCTTCCACTCCTATATTATTGGCTAATCAGATGATATTAACCGAGTTACCTACTAAGACGCTAGTTATTGCCTTCTTGCATAACATAATGCAGTGAAGTTCGTATCGGTGCTACGAATAGCATTAATTATCGCTTGGCTATCCACTAGAAGTTTTATGGACTTCATGGTTAGAGCAGAACCCCACTTATGCTTCTTATGCTCAAAGATTTCGGCCTGAAATACTTAATTGTGGTAACTTAAGCAGGCCGCTTTGTTTAGTTTTCATCCTTTGATCCGTCGGTGAATATGCGGATTTCGCCGTTCGAGCTGTCGATCACAGTACCAGTAGTTCATCCTTCTCGATTGTGTTTAATACCTAAAGGGTTCCTTTTACTCGGTTGCTTTGCAAATTTAGCTGAAGTTCATTAACAAGCTCGTGTACGATACCATGTCTATAGTATAAGTATAGGATGGATGTTGAGAATAAACCTCAGATCCTTTGTTGACATCCGTAATCCCCAGCAAGCAAGTCCGATGCACTTTTTATAGAAATTGAATACGGCACTTTTTCGATAATGCCATCCACCATACCACCGCAACGTATGTTATTATGGAATGGATTACGCTTGTGTAGAGCCAATAGAGCATGTGGGCTCATTAACTCCACTGATTTTTCTGCAGGAGTTCAAGATGCAAGGGACTTTGAAAGCTCTGCCGTTAATGTGATTTCTTCAACTATGAACTCCGAGATATTTGATAAAGCTCAGAAGTATAGTAGTTCTATCCCATAAAGAGGAGAGATTATTATATTTTCCCCATGCATATTTATGGCTTGTTTATTGCTTAGCATATAACTTAATCAGACCAGGAAGTTCTGAGTAATATCAAATGAAGCGAGAGTTGATTGTATAACTATATAATTTAAAAGGTTATGAGCGTATTTATATATCCAATGCAACATATCCGTATGCTCTCAATTTCTTCTCGCAGTATTTCTCCATTCTCAGCGTGGCCGGTTCGCTATTCGTTGTGCGCATTTGCTGTGCAGAGATCGTCAATGTGCTCGCTGTTCTCAGCATCTTTACTGGTTTGAGTAGTTCCTTTTTTGGCGTCACGCTCTTATCTTGGGCAAATAGCATTGGTGACTTGATTGCTAATCAATATTTGGCTCGACAAGGCTATCAAAATATGGCACTCGCCGCTTGCTTCGGTGGACCTCTATTCAGTGAGTTCAATACATACATACATACATATATCTATTTAGAAATGTATTTGTTTGGTAACATTTTCAAGATTCTCTACTGGCGGTTGGCTCAACTTTGCTATATAAAACGCTAACATATGAGGACTTTATGATTAAGGTAATCTAAAAAATATTTATGTAATATTTACGCAAGAATATTTTTAATTTATAAATTGTGTAAATATTTTTGCTGTTTTTAGGAATTTGGTGAAGGTGTGATGGGCGAGAATTGCACTATATTCCTTATAATAGGCTTGTTTGCCATTTTACTGGGTGCTCTCACCACAGACTTTTATTTTCGCCCCAGTTTCGGTGTTTATGTTATAATTATGTATTGCTGTTTTTTCTTATATAATATTCTTGGTGAATTTGAAGTGATACATCCATATGGCACCGATCACAGAATGGATCAGGCCATCGAACCGGAACTTTAATTAATAAAGAATGTGATATATGCCACACTTACTACTTTTTATAATAAAAATATATAGCATTAAATTAAAATTCAAACTAAGCAAGACGATTCTACTTACACGCTTCTCGATTAGCTTATCGCAAACATTAAATACTGTTTTTATTGGATTCTTATCCATGCGTATTGTCTTGTCGTAGTAGGTGACCTTGCGTGGCACATATTGCTGGTCGAAATTCAGATTCTGTGAGAATTTATACAAAATATGTTGATTTTTTAGAAAATTTTTCGGCTTAATAACTTTGTTTATACAAGTGTCTTGCGACATTTGCGCGTCCACTTGGCTCCACTTACCGATATTATTGTGCGAAAGTGTGACTCGCTTTCTGGATCTGCCAACACTCCGCCAATGTTGTACGTTGAGGGATTATCCGCGTGTTGACTGTGCTTTTGCGCTATAACTCCTAAATGTATACCACAAAAAAGTAGATACACCACATTTATTCCGTTGAGTACAGGCATGTTTGATGAAAGTTGCTGCGCGTATGAGTATAGTCAAGTATTTTAATTTTTAATCATTTCTGGTAGTACTGTAAAAAAGAAAGCATTGTAAATAACTGTACTAGAAGTACTTTAAAAAAACAAAATATTTTTCAATAAATTCTTAGAATTTCTTTTATTAAACAATTAATCACATATGCACTTTTACAGCTTCGTATACATACATATGTATGTATTTGCAACTTTGCTTAATTACGATTACAATATTATTTATTAGTTTTTTCGTCACACTATTTTAATTTTTATTTTATGATCGCATTTTTTTTTTATAAATATACTTTTTTTTGTCATATATTTTTAATGTTTTTTTTTATAAATTTTAATACCATAATTTATGTATATAATTGCATTATACATACATATTTTTATCGTTATTTCCGTTCAAGTACATATGTACATATGTATACATATAAATAAATACATTAGGTTGCCCCTTTATACTACAATGTTTATCGTTCACAACAAACATTCATACACAACACAAGTGTCCCAATTTTATAAGCAATACTGTATTTCAACGGCGCCGCATTATAAAGAGAGCAGCGTTGCAATTAACTCATCTGATCCACTCACGTATGCGCTCTCAGTACACAAATAGAGCACTGTTGCGATCATATGTTTTTGACAATTCACCCATTCTGTGACATTCTGATTGGACAAATTGCTTTTCCGTCGTCATTAAACCACTTGTTGGATTTTGCTGTTCCGTCTCGGCACAATTTTCATTTCGATATTTTCCGGTAAAATTCCGCGTTTTTCGCGGTAAAAATATGCTTATTTGCTAGTTGATTACGGAAATTCATTGCGTGAATTGAAATTTGTGGTGAAAACGACAGTTAAACTATGAAATTCATAGTAGTTATATAGCAGTCGTGCGGGCGTGTATGTGTGATATAGTGAATACGTAAAAGCCAGCTCGCACGGTACTGGCACACATACATATATGTACATATATTATATGTACATACATGTGTATATAAATACAAATAAGTAAATAAGTAAAAGAAAATCTACAAGTGTTAAACAAGCCTCAAAGGGCGATTAGAGATACAAATATATAATATGCATATATATATAATATGTGTATGTATTTATATAGAAAATATTTTGTGAAATACCGCATAAAGCTATAAATGAACACTTCCATACGTACTTATGTATGGATATGTATGCTGTAAAGCGTAGTGAAAAACGTTTACTGAGTGCGCGGTGGGTGTGTTAGCGGCAAGTCAGCTGGAACGTAACCGGGCCACTTTTCGACATAGCCATAATGTGGCGACGACAACCACATATTCACGGAATTATTTTTCTCTAACTAGATTTGTTATTTTGTTTATATGCCACACGTTCGTCATTTGCCGCGTTGTTTTTTCGCCATTCGTTCGTTGAGCGTTTATTTTTAAAGTCAAAACAAATACAACATTGATCAATTGCATTGTTTGGTTTTGTTATCGTAGCTTCTATGCGTCAAATGCGAAAATGAAATAGCAAAAGTGGTTCGTGAGATCTGTCCGGTGAATAACATACGTTAAAGTTTTCAAGTTAAATAACTGTTATGTAAATGCATAATATTAAGTAAAAAGTATCTAAAGTGTGATAAGTGAAATACAAGCATTCCATAAACATTCCAAATCAAGCGCGAAAATTGCCAGAAGCCTTAAATAAAAGAAGTTGTAAGTGCAATTGTATGTGATCATAAATTTCTCAGATTGTAGATTCTCATATATGTAAATACCGGCTGTTTTTTTCATAACTTGTGTCTGTTTCAAAACACATTTTTCCTTATTTGTTAAACAAAGTTAGCCTTTATTATTGCCGTGGGTAAACGAAATAGCGCGAAACATTTTTCTTTTGAGTTCTTTGTTTGGTAGAGAGAATTTTCAAATTTCACCCGATCTTATTCAATTTACACAAAAACAAAGACAAACTGTTATTAGAAATAAATTGTTATTTTTTTATTAAAATATGTCACAATTTGACCGATCTATGAATTACTAGTATAAGATCAACTGGGTTTTTGAAAATCTGTGGCTAGGAGAAGTATAAATTCGATTGAACTTATTTTCAGGAGAAGAGAACCTTCTAATTTCAATACTATATTGACAGATTGGCCGCAATTTTCGGTAAAAAGTAAACATATTTTTTACCTGCGAGCTTGAAAGGTTACGATATCTTACTAAAAATTTATGTACGGTTTTAAAAAAAAATTTTAGGCTAGCGCTTTATTGTTTTTAACCTAATGACAATTTGTGGGCGTGGTATAGTACATACAAGTAGAATAGTACAAGTCATTGCTTGCATGTTCGTCATGTGACAGTCATTGGGAATTCAACTACTGTATGTATGTATGTATGTATGTATAGGTGAACAAAACTATTATTATATGTAAATTATTAGGCGGTAATAAAATCACATTATTTTTGGAATCTTTAATAATTACACTAGTTTACAGTTATTTTGTGACTTTGATGTTAGATACTGTTTCTTGGTTATCTTTGGTTGCTAAAACCGAAAATGATGGTAAAAGTTTCCTAACATGTAGGATTTTTGTGTTGTAGTCGAGGAGTATAGAGATCATATCACGAATCTTTACTATAATGACAAAAGGAGCTGTGAGTTATGAAAAATTTTGGAACTCAAATTCGTAATCAGGGCAAGATATCACAGATATCTCTTAGCACATCCTGGTTTTCGTTGCGTAAGTCATAGACCGATTTGGATTTAATATTGTACTATTTGGGATAATCCAAGGGATATTGGGTCTTAGCCGAAATGACCATTTAAAATTTGTGGTCTCAACCGACTCTTGGCTTCTCGGAGCGGTTGTTGCTGTTCCGAAAACAGGATGCATTTGGGGAATAACGTTATTTTTTCCACGGTCCAATTAGTCCTTTAATATATAAGGAGCACCCTAATAGACATGCATAGTACAGCCAATGCCAGTACTTCTAAGGAATAAATCATGCATATTATTATGGTAACTGCTTTCATTGTTCTAACTGATCTGCTGCTTGTATGTATTTAAATGCAAATGTGAAAAGTCTCAACTTTAACACTTTTTGATTTTTATTAAAATTAATCATTCAATTCAATCAGTTTGCTTTTTATTTATTTTTTTTGCCTGCGCCTACGCAAGCTTAGCGTGTAGTATTGCTTTAATTATACAACAAAAACTTTAACATTGTCTAATTTTCCCTGATTAAAAACTTGAGGAGTTACGAAATAAAAAATTGTCATAATCAATAGACCCCGAATAAAGGCATACATACATATATTACTTACATATGTGTGTACATTAGGCCGTGTTATTTTTAAGAAACTTTTACTTTTCAAGCAAAAACGGGTTAAAAACTTTCAAGTCAGTAAGAAAAGAAGGCTATTAAGATTTAGGGGTGCCCATTTTTAAATTCCTAATTCCATATTGTAAATGATTTTGCAAAATATATTTTTAACATTGTAAAAATGGCTTGAAACAGTATCCTCGCAGGAAATTTAAAGCTCTATAAAAAATCTTTGAACAATTTTTTCATACGATTAACCTTTCGGAAGATCTCTAAACTTAAAGCTCTAAAGGTATGAAATATTGGGCAAGCTCAAAACGTTCAAAAAAGTAAAAACAAAAATAAATATATAAATATAAATACGCCTCCCAAATAAAGTAGCTTCCATACCTAAACTTGCTCTTGATCGTTCAGTTTGTATGGCACCTCAATGCTATAGTAGTCCGATTTAGAAAATTTGTTCGGAAATTGTAGCGATGCTTTAGAATCTAAAGGATTGTAATTGGTTTTTTAATACCCTTCCCCTCCGAAAACTGACATTCCCCTCATCTAGCCTTCGTGCGCACTTTGCTAACTTTGCGGGCTAAAAATGTGCCCATCCCTGCTTTAGATGAAACTAAGTGATTTGAAGATGCCTTGTCAATTGTCCAGATAAGGATTTGAGTTTGATCGGTCAGTTTGTATGAAAGCTACTAGTGTGGGTAAAAATAGGAAGACTTTTAAATTTAAATTTCGCTTGTCTTCTGAAGTACATTCGGCGATTTTTACGATGAGTGAATTTATTCAATAAAGAAGTTCGAAGTTCGGCCAAACTGTCATTACTAACTATTACTTTAAGTGCTATGCGTCGTTTTTGCGCAGCTATTCGTAAAAAAAATCCCGGAATTGTAGGCCGACAACTCTTTGTTTTTGCACCACGATAATGCACCGTCGCATACTGCATTGATTCTTCGTGAGTTTTTCGCCAAAATTTCGACTTCTGGCCATTCAACAAGCTCCGACCGTTCCGACCGCTCCGGGGAAACCGTTTTAAGTCAATAATTAAACGTGAATCTCTGCGCGTATTGAAGCTTATTCCGGAAATTGACTTTAACAACTGTTTCGAGAATTGGAAGAAACGTTGTCAAAAGTGTATTGAAGCCAAGGGGGCAAAATAAATTTATTTTATTCAAAATAGTCTCCTTCTGCTTCAATACAGTCTTTTGCACCGTCCAAAAACATGTCGAACGAGTGTTAGGCCGGTATGGCCGCCAGCATGCCGGTGCAAGCTTTTTGAAAGGCCTCTACGTCTCCATAACGCTTTCCTTTCATGGGCAAATACATTTTTCCGAAAAGGAAGAAGTCGCACGGTGCCATATCAGGTGAAAACGGGGAGGGGTTAATGGTTAAAATGTGTTTTTTGGTCAAATAATCGGTCACAAGCGTCGAATCGAATGTGGGATTCTGAGCAATTTTTGGTCGTCAGTCAATTTGTGCGGAACAAACCGTGCACACACCTTTCGTAAAATAAAATGTTCGGTTAAGATACGATAAATCAATGTTTTGGAGATGTTCAATTCCATTTTCATGAATTTCAATGATGATTTCGGCTGATTTTATTTTTGATTAATTCTTCGCACAGTTTCGATGGAATTTCCGGTGATCACGGATTTTGATTGGCCCACATGTTGATCGTCATTTATGTTCTCACGTCCACTTTGAAAACGTTGAAACCACTCGTGCACTTTCGGTAAAAGTTTTGCCAATTTTAAAACAAAATTTAATGTTGGCACTTTATTCGAAGCTCATTTTCGCACGAATAACACTAACATACTGACACTTAAAACGCAATAACTTCACTTCCAATCAATGAAATGTCTGAATGTCTCACTGGACAATCGATAAAGATAGATAGATAAAGATAGCAGATTCTAACGCATCAGGCATAGATAGCGCCACCAGGGGGCGCTAGATTCAAAAAGTCCTGTTTACTTTGGAACGCTCCTTCTATATTGGTCCGGTATTGATTATTAAGGTAAAATGAGCTTCTTGGGGAGAAAAGAACGTGTGTAAAATTTCAATCGATATCTCAAAAACAGAAGATCTATTTCGCGTGTATGCAGGCGGACAAGACTAAATTGATTTATCTCGTCACGCTGATCATTTTTATACATACATATATGTATATACTTTATAGGAAAGTCAACTACAGTTATTTCAGTTTATCTTGGTGTCACCACACTGTTTGCCTATTCATATTATTTTCAGATGTAATACGTTAGATATTTTCAATTATTTCCATTTGTCTATAAAAAATGTCAGTAGTCAGCAAGTTATTCAAAATATACATACATATACATCAGTATGAATGTTAGCTTTAACATTACTCCTTAGCTTGCTGAGATTTGTTCGAATTTCGAGAATTGAAAATATTGTAGGCGCATGGCGTGAAACATGCGAAGATTATTGGGCATTTCCTAGCATTATCATATCTTAGTCTCTCCCATAAGGGGACAATTTGAAGTGCGCCACCCGCTTTCAACAGCACATACAAAGCTTACTTATGTACATATGTATGGTATATTCGTTCGCGTTCGTGTGTAATGTTAATTTCAGTGTTGATGCACAGCTTGCGTGCTCGTAAGTGCATCAGATAGCGGACTAACACACACACAGCTACTCCTTTTTAGCATTGAAATGCAGCAAATGATAATCTATACAGCCGTAGATTTTTTTTTTTTTTATTGTACGTATGTATGTGCATTAATATCAATTTGCACATGATCACATAAAGCAATATACTTGTATATGTATATACAAATGCCGGTACGGTATCTCACAGCTCACAGCACAGCTCAGCTCGGTTTGTTAATGGGCAATAAATTGAAATATCGGCAAACGCAGCTGGTGTAGTAGCACGGCTTTATTTATCGGCTTTGGCGCTCCAATTAAGGGACATATTTAGTATGAAATTTTTATAAAATAAAAAAACGAGTTTTTCATATTTCAATAAATTATGCTTATGTACTATGCTCAACAAGGTGCCAGAGGAACTAAAATGAAGACGATGCCTTTATACCAGATAATACACCATAGACTTTAAACTTGACACACAAGATGGACAAGGGGGGGCTTTAAAGCAACCGTTGTCAAATTTGGATGACGGGCGTAGCACCGCCCACATTCCGAAGAAAATCCCGATCTCGGGACCTACTTAAACGTTTTCAACCAATTCAATCTGTGATATACGTATTATCCTGACATTCTTATGTTACAGTGTGAAAACTTGCGAAACTAGGCCTACTTTCCTTATAACACAATTTAAAATTCCATCTTCAAGTATACATATAAAACAAGAACCAATCAATGTATTCGGAAAAAAACTTTGCAAAAATAAAGCCCTCAAAGCAGTATGGCTTCCAAAATTTGTCGAAATCGGACTATAAGATACACATATAACTTTTTAGAACCCAGATGGCAAATACATTGACCCCATTTACACGCCGAAAATATCGGTCAATTTGCGTGGTATATAGTATTATTGAAATTCTGGGAAAATAACAAATCCTTGTTGAGTTGGCTCAATACCTTCCTTGGGCTTCCTATACCCAATATAAAGATTTTCGAACATCCAGTTGAATTTATATCGTGTATATCGGTATTTCGGCTTAGATCCTTGCAAGTTGCAAGAGTATAAAATGCTCGGTTATACTCGAACTTAGCGCTTCTTTACATGTTGAAATTTGCTTGAGTGATTACTGGAAATATGTATGTGATCCGATTTGCAATTTTTCCTCTCTTCGGGTTTTCTGCATGTTCTGTATATAATTCTTCAGACATCACCAGTTTTTCTACCAGTTTTTCTATCCAATTCTGAAATCAATTTTTGGCAGTCAAAAAACGACCAAAATATTAGTTAAAATTCAAATTTTTTTCAACGACGTGATTTCAACAAATTTTGAAAGAACTTGTAGTAAAGCTTATGTATGTTTTTAAGTTTCATTTATGGAGAGGGCCGGAAACAGTGCAGCAGTCCTGGATAATTTTAAGCGCCGTCTTGAAAAATAAGTAATTTTTGCTTTTCAAAGAATTTGGTGTGTTTTTTTTTTTAAATGTGCACAAATATTATTAACATTTTGACACAATTGATGATTTGGCTCTTTTTTTATTCCCAAAAATCGCCTTTTTTATGCAGTCACACAAGATATATCCTTGAAGGGGGATTATGTAGATTTTGTTTTTTAATTAAGAATTTAAAAGTAAATATACATTAACAATAGTCAAAAGCATTTTTTTATTTCTAATAAAATTTTATTACCATTTTCACCTATCTCCCCACAGGGTGTACCACGGGGCTTTAATTAAAGCATGCATATTCATATTGTTAAATTAGTGTGGGGAGGAGCATTATTATTATTTATTATTTTTTTTTTGTTTTTTATTTTTTGTTGTTACTGCCATTGTGTTTGTTGCATTAGAATTTCAGTTTTGTTGTTGTTGTGCTGGCGCATAGCTTTGTTTAATTTCTAGACACGAGTATCAATTAGTATTGTTAATGATCGTACAGATTTTGTGACTATATTTAGCTCAATTAAGTTTACACTGTGTGCGAGCAACTGTGCATGTGTGTCGGTATATGGAGATTTATTACAATTTTTTATATACATACGTACAGATGTATGTACATATGTAAATCCCAATTCAGAGAAGGCAACTTAATGATTATTTTGAGGTTAATTGACTTATGCTCCTATTTTGAAAGAAAAACATTCAATAAAAGAGAAACGAATTTATGCTTCAGTTGAATTGAAGGTTTGAATGGCAACATATAACATATAGTGGTCCGATCTGAACAATTTGCTTGGAGATTACATTGTTGTCTGGGACAATAATATATGCCAAATTTCGTGAAGATATCTTGCCAAATAAAAATATTTTCCATACAAAGACTTAATTTTGATCGCATACCTGTTATATCCTATGGTGTCTTTAATTTTGGGACACCCTTTATAAAAGGTCGATGTTAAAATGAAATAAAACTCTTAAATTTGGTCAAAATGGGTTTCGTTTTCTTTTGTTATGAGGATAATTTTATGTCATTTAAACAAAATGTTGGCCAAATAGCCACCACGGTCGCACTCCGTTTTGCGTATCTCCACCCGTTTACGCCAGTTTTCGATGACCCGGTGCAGGATTTCGGCTGGAATTTTTGCTTTGGAGCGCTGAATGTTGCCTTTGTGCTCTTAAAACCTTTGAGTTAACATACCCCAAGAGAAAATAATCTTCTTATGCTTCTTCTGCGGTTATAGCCGAGTTAACAACAGCGCACCAATCGTTTCTTCTTTTAGCAATTTGGCACCAATTCGAGATACCAAGTGCAGCCAGGTCCTTTTCCACCTGATCTCCAACAGAGTGGGGCCCTTTCTCTGCCTCTGCTTTCTCAGGCGGGTATTGCGTCGAATACTTTCAGAGCTGGAGTGTTCTCATCCATACGGACGACATGACCTAGATAGCGCAGCCGCTGAACTATGAACTATGAATGAATGTCTATGTCGTCGTATAACTCGTACAGCTCATCGTTCAATCGAATGCGATATTCGCCGTTGCGACCATAAAGTTCTAAAGGTAGATTGAAGAATTCGAACGATAGGGAGGCCCTGTCTGAAACCTCGTTTGGTATCGAACGGCTCGAAGATGTCCTTACCGATCCTGACGGAGCTTTTGGTATTGCTCAGCATCAGTTACACAACCGTCACTTATTCCAGGCTGTTATTTCCTTTTTGTTGAAAATAGAAATCCTTCGATTCGATTTCATCGAGTTACGGGAAAAAAAAGTCGGTCAATATCTTATTATAACGCTCGCTATTGATAGTAACGGTATTTCCTGCCTTATTTCGAATGAAATAAGGCGCCATGATGCTGCCATACCGAAATCCGCACCAAACGGTAAATTTTTGGGGATTCTTTTCTGAACCACACGAAGATTTGACTCACCCCAATGGCGATAATTTTGTTTGTTGACGAAACCATTGAGCCAGAAATGGGTCTCACCAGGGAAATCATTTTTCGACTAATTTCCAAGCGTTATATCAAAGTAAAACTTGACATAATGAAATGGCAAACTTCACTGAATACATTGACAAAATTTGTCACAAATCCGTAACCAACCGCCTTGAGCTGTCAATATCACGTCACTCCTATTGGTAGACGCTGTGTGCATGCACATATATGTATAGTACATACTTTGTACGGTCTCTGACGTTTCCTTCAAGGTTTAATAAACTTTGTGGAAATCAAGAAAACGTAACTAGAATTTTTAATCACAATTTGTAGAGACTCCTCCATGATTTTATTATTAATCATTTTCCATAAATATTGCACAAATTAACTGACGCGTTCATGTTAACTATCTAAAATAACCATATTTATCTTCTTCAATTTTTTTTTTATATTTTTTTTAGTAAGCATAAATAAAATAAATTATTATTTGTCATTACTTTATTTCTAAATAAAAAATTTCTATACCGCAAAAAGTACCGCCATAAAGTGTAGTCAAATATGCACAATACTTGAAAATTTTAAGTGGTAAGGTATGCGTGGCCACGAGTGTACAACCAAACTTATTTCTTCTAGACTCAATTATGCAAACAAAAATTCCTTTCATTCACTACTTCTCCTGTCCCCCTAATGGCTGTGCGCTCCAGATCTTCAACGCTTCCACTAAAACCGCATAGACCAAAACAGGCCCCTACTGACACTGTTTCTAACAAATTCCTTTCTCACATTCCATCTCCCCGGTAATTCTATTCTTACAGCCAAACTCTTTGTCTGCTCCTGTCTGTAGTTATTTTAAGGACTCTGTCATCGCCGGTTGTGCCTGGATTGAGCACAATTCAACTATACTATAATTTGCGCAGATTGTTAGTAGATATTGACATAGCTATAGTATGAACGTATGTATGTATGTGTTGCGCTGGGTGTGGGCTGTGTCCTTTGTCACACAATTTGCTGTGGGCGGTTCTCAGGAATGCTGACGTTTAATTATAGGCTGTTGGCAAGCAAGAGTTGCTGGAACAG
The DNA here is from genome assembly GCF_016617805.1 of Bactrocera tryoni. NCBI lineage: Eukaryota > Metazoa > Arthropoda > Insecta > Diptera > Tephritidae > Bactrocera > Bactrocera tryoni. Next base: position 15,408,702 of record NC_052499.1, read on the forward strand.
CAGACACACACAAACACATGCACACATATTTTGAATTATTTTCGCACGTACTTATTGAAAGCGTTGAATAAACAATGAACTTTTAAGAAACTGTCGCTTCTATAAGCACATTGAAATATTATATGCTGAATGTCGTTTCTTCATCTACAAAGAATTCCTAGGCTATGTTTGAAGAAAGGATGTATTCGGCGATTAAAGTGGGTGCAGAAGCGGCGCATTATGCTTCGTTATATATTGTGGCAAAAAAGTAGCCGGAAATTGTAAATAAAACGCAAAATATTTAATTATTCATCAATATTTATTTTGTTGCCTTCAAAGTAATCTTCATTACAGTTAATAAACTTATGCCAACGATTTTTCCAGTCGCCGAAACACTTTTCATAAGCACTTTTTGGGCTGTCCTTTTTAGTTCCCTTAGCGAATTTTGTTTTGTCTCTTCGATTGACTGAAAACGGGTTCCACGGAGCGGCAATTTTAGCTTGAGGAACAAGCAAAAATCACGTAGAGTCAAATCTGATGAATACGGTGGCTGATCAATGGTATTCATTACATTTTTGGCTTTAAATTCGGACACAATCGTACTTCAGCTTTATCGGAACGAGTCGAGCAAGAACCCGTTCCATACCCAAAACATCTACCAAAATCATTTGAACGGACTCGCGGGAGATATCGAACTCTCTTGCCATCTCTCTAACACTAGCTTGATAACTTTCCAGCACCATATCCTTCACTTTTTGAATATATTTTCATCACTTGAAAAGCTCGAAGGTCGTCCAGAACGCGGCATGTTTTCAACGAACTCTCGGCCGTCTTTGAAGGCTTTCTTTAAAGATTCCGAAGCCTCTCGTAGGCTTGTATTTTTGATAAAACTGAATCACCGTATGCTTGTTCATTCGTAACGATTCCGCACACGAAATTTGGTTAGAAATACCATTTTAATTCTTTCAATTACATGGGGTTACGGATTTCAAAATATTAAAATTTTTCATGGTCTTATTAAATTTTACAGCACCTCTAGAATATTGCCCTAAATTTTCAAGTTGATCCGAGTAATAGTTTCGGAGGTACAGCCTTAAAAACTTGTGCGCTCGAGGCTAGCTAGGCAAAGTGCTCCGGCTTTAAACGCGTTTTTCTCGAAATTGTGTTCTTGAAGTCGGTTGGCAACATTTTTTTTGAACAATTTGAAAAAACAATCGCGAAATTTTCACTGAAATTTAAATTTTTTTGAAAAAAATCACTTTAGATGATCCTGTAAGGAGTTATCCTACCAAGCAAATATTTTTTTCAAAACTTTCAGAATTTTTTTTTTAATAGTGTATGCTTTTAACAATAAAAAATTATCTTAAAATATTTCTTTTTTTGTATAAGAAAAAAATGATTGAAAAAATGCTGTTTTTACTCGAGGAAATCCATGTAACTCCTTAAAAAGCTGCTGTAAACAAGTCCTATTAACTTAGCAAGATATATTGTTTTGAAATATCATTTAACCGTGGAATTTAATGACAATTTCTGGGTGTTTCTTTGCCACAACGTATTTTCATTAAATATTTGACTTACCGTTTAACAAAAGTTACAGTGGAAAAGTTTTTTTTTCCAATTTCGGTGATAAAATCTCTTAAATTTTAAAATTTGTTAGAATAGCAAACCTGTAACTTATGTATATCCATACATTTTCTGCAAAAACTGGCATTAACAGGCGCCCGATTGTAATTTACCGACAGTGTTCCATTCGGGTCACACGCTATTATCACAAATAGATTTTAGATTTATGAACACTTTGTTTTTGGTTCACACCCCCATGCAGTAAGGTATATGTATGTAGGTTATATATGTATGTATGTATGTACGTACGTACATATGGGTTTGTCTGTGCATGTGTGGGCATTAAGAGCATCGTACTCCAGCATCCCAATAAGTAATAGTTAAATACACACATACATACATACATATGTATCAGCATGCTTGGAGGCAGTGCCAGTTGTAAGTCGCTGTCGCTTGGTATAGAAAATATTTTTGGGTGTGTTACTCTGTGCTAGATAAAACTTTCACTTTATTTGAAATCAATTGCTCTTTTAGCTTTTTCAAACTTGCGTTATCACTTATTTTTCGCAGTCATATATACTAACCCACAAATATAAATAGATTTAAGTGGTGTGTTTAATTTTTGTTATTTTATCAAGAAAAATGGGATTTTTCAATTGATCGCCCTTTCACTTGCTGCAACAATATTTTTTCTATTTGAGATTAGTAGCACTTGTGTAGACATGAAGCTTGGTAGCTACACCAAATACTTACATACTTATTTATTGAAAAAGATTTGCTTTCATAGCCATTTCGCTGCACTTCACTTCACTTTCGTTTGTTAAATGTATTACAATTATTACATATTCTTAATGCAAATTATTCCAAATTTGCTCTACACCTGATTTTCACAACTTTTTCGAATATGTATCATTATATATACATACATACATGCATTCACACACCAACCACCATCATGAGTAGATAATATTTGCAAAACGATGGAATTTTCAAAGCACTTTTTCAACCATATAACACTTACGCATCCGCTCACGTTTACGCCAACAACTTTGCTATGCCACTGAAGTGAATTCCTTACATGCCATCAATGTGCGCCTAAAAATCCTTAACATCCTGCAAGAGCTTGTGCTTTATGTGCTTGTTAGCTTTTGTTAACTGAAAAGCTCTCAGAATTTGAGCAGTTTTTCGTGCTTTCTGCTAAATTTAATGCTTTTTTCTCCAAACTTGACAGCTCTCTACATTTTTGTTTCTTCAATTACTTTCGCTTTTATCAGAAATTGTGTTTTGTGGCAACAGCTGTTCAACGCCTTCGTATCACTTATCACTCGACCGTCTATCAGCTGTTTAGTCAGTCCCATGTGGTTATTTCTCGCACACGTGCTTCTCTTTCTGCTGATAAGCGTGCTGTGCCTAAGTATCTACAAGTGTGATGGATAAAGACAACGTTGTGTTACGTTTCCGTTGTTTATTGTTTACATTGTGCCGGCAACATTTGAGCTTTTTAATGAATTCATATACTTACATATGTATATGTATGTGAAAGAGTTTGTTCATGAAAGCACGTATACATAAATATGGCTATTTACATGACGTGACTCGTTGTGGCATGAGCTTCACATTATATTTTCAAAGTACTAGGGTTATAATGAGAAATAAATTTATTGAGTTACCTACTTTTTTAAAGAAACAAATTTTGAATGTTTATTATCATTCAAAAGAACATTCTTTTGCCTTTATTTTTTTAGGATTAGCTCTTTCAAATGTTGGCCGCGCCTACGTCATAAATCCAATTTTCTATGAGTCGTTCGAGCATTTCGACTGGTAACTGACGTATGACAGGGGTGCTGTTTTGCTCCAAGGCCTGAATCGAACCGGTTTTGTCCTCATAGACTTTAGACTTTATCTAAAAACGTCTAACGGTGTGATATCACACGATCTTGGTGGCCAATCGACTGGCCCAAAACGTGCAATTATCTGCCACCAAAGTGGCAATAAATCCATTGATTGATGCGATGTGTGAGAAGTGATGTCGCCTTGTTGAAACCAAATGTCGTCAAGATCACGAGCTCTAATTTCAAGCATTAAATCGGTTATCATGGCGCCATAACGGTCGCCATTGACGGTTACGTCCTCGCCGGCATCATTTTTGAAGAAAAATGTAGCGATGATTCTACGGCCCCAAACCACACCAAACCGTTTTTTTTTAATTGGCAGCTCGTTAATGTCTTGGGGTTGCTTTTCGTCCCAAATGCGGCAATTTTGCTTGCTTGCATACCCATTGAACTAGACACGGGCCTCATTGCTGAACAAAATTTGGGTCGAAAACGTCGGATATTCTTGGAACTTTTCAAGAGCCCATAGAGCGAAGCGATGTCGTTTGGGAAGGTCGAGCGGCTTCAGTTCTTGCAAAGGCTTTATTCTGTACGCTTTCAATCTCGAAAATCTCGACGTAAAATGCGCCAAGTCGTTCCATACGTCAGTCCGAGTTGCTGCGAAGGGCGCCGAATCGACTTTCTACGATCTTCGTGTACACTCTCAGTTACTGCTGCAATATTTCTTCACGGCTTGCTGGACGTGATCTATTCGGTCGGATATTATTCAATAACGAATGCTGGGTATCAAGATGGGTGATGGTGTTGCGATTATGTTGACCATAAGTTGAGCGAAACGCGCGAAACACATTCTTCTTCTTCATACCGAGCGTGAATTTTCGTAATAAAGTTGAACAATTTGTAAATGTTGTTCAGGCACAAGTCTTTCCATGATGATATGCCAAAAAATACTGTACAAAAATAACATGACAAGTTGACACGACTCACACGGGATCGTTCAAAAAAAGGCAATTGAAAAAAGTACCTCTACTTGGATCAGCGAAGAACTTGAGCAACTTTTAGTCAAGGCGTTTAAAAAAAATTTTTGGACAATGCGAAACCTTTGGAGAAGAGATAAATTGAGATTCTTTGCAGATGCATCGAAGTTAAGAAGGAGAGTAGGAGGTAAAGGCTTCTGTCGGTAGCTCCCCATCAACTCTAGTTTCAACTTCCGTCTTTCACGCGGAGGTGGTTGCCATCAAAGCAGTGGTAGATATACTACTTCCAAGTACAGTCTCCTTCAAAAAGGTCTGTACACTGACAACCGAGCGGCTATACTGGTTTTAAACTGCTTAAAGCTATTTTGAACTTAGCAGAGTCAATCCCGCAGCTATTCTAGCGGTTCTGACTGAACACTGTCCAATAGGTACTCATGCGGTACGACTAAATATTTTGACTGACGCTATTTACCAAACTGTATGTAGGAAAGCGAGGTGGAATCATCTAGTCCGTTTCTCCTTTATTGCCTGGCTTTTGCCAGACTGATACTAAAATATCTCAGTAGACACAACTTTGGAGAACCTAGCGAAGAGGCTGGGATTGATATTAAAAGATGATTTTGGATATGCACCCTAACCTAACTTAATCAATTAGAAACTAGAGTTTTTGAGATATCGATTTGAAATTTTGCAAGCTCAACATTTGTCGCAACTGCCGGTATCGGCCCATGAAAGCAAAAAGCTGCCATATAAATTGAACGATAGAAATAAAGTTCTTGTTCTTATAACTTTTACTAAGAACTTTTTGACATATTAGCGCTATTTATGTTATTTACAGTTAAAATATTAATTTTGCCCAAAAGTTAGAAGTATATAGCGAACATTTTCCCGCGATTATTCTTTACAACTTTAGATGTGGATTATCTCAGAAAAAGTGCATCGATGAACTTATTTAAATTTTTAGTGATGAAACACCGTCAAGGACCACATCGATGGTATGATGAATTCAATCGAGTTCATAGAAAATTCCAAGAGGAATTTCGTGTACATCCATCGAAGGTCGTTCAAAATCAGCTGTTGTACCGGAAACTGATATTGTAAGTTCGACATGTTAGGTATCGTGAGATTGAGACAACTATAGGCCTTAGTCAATATTGCATAAACATTTGACTGTAAAAAAATGGTTCGCTTTCCATTCCACACAATTTTTCAATCAAAAATTCAAACAAAAGTGTACATTGGGACAAAAAGGCACCCGGAAATTATAATTAAATTCTGGAAAACTTATGGTGATCAAGCCTACGAGTGGTACAAAGTCTTCGATGACGGTCGAGAAGTCGTTGAAGACATGCCTTGTTCGACCTCTTCAACTGATGATATTTTCTTGTTCTCCAAAGTCCGTGGAACTCGTTTTCAGTCGATCGCTGAAGAAGCTGACCGCCATCACAAAGAGTGCTTATGAAAAGTGTTTCGAGCACTGGGAAAATCGTTAACATAAGTTTATTACATCTGGTGGGGATTACTTTGAAGGCGACAAAATAAGCATTGATGAATAATTAAATATTTTGCGTTTTGTTTACAATTTCCAGGTACTTTTTTGTCGCAATTTATAGAATTTAATGAAGAATATTTTAAAAAACGTTCAAGCGATTTAAAATAGTTATTATTTATCTTTCTTCTGTAATGCCGAAATATAAAAGGCAACCCTTGTAGTTGCTAGAAGAAATTCACCTGTAAAGAGTATTATAGATACTGTGTAGTCTATATAGTTTTTTTCTTTGTTTTTTCAACTAATAAGTCCGGCTATACAAGTATGTATGTATGCATGTATATATGTAAGTGATTAAATTTATTATTTTTATTATTCTTTAAAGATGCTAATTGCTATATATGTAAAACTTCTATAAAAAATTCTGTGACGCCGAAATTCAAATGAAAATCGTAATTTGTTAAAATATTTATATTATCAAATTGTTTGTGTTTGCATGGTAAACCACAAGTACGTGTGAAACCGCAATAAATTAGCTCACTTTATGCTCTGCCACATAGGCCACAACAAAAACAAGCAACAACTACACTTTAGGTCATTTTCGTAAATAAATAGAAGTCATTAAAATTCCTCGAGAGCAACAAAAAAACCCAAAATAAAAAAGGAAAGAAGGAAGGAAAAAGAATACAGAACAAACACAATAGGAAATCACAACAGTATTGACCGCTATTTATTAGCTAAATGTATGTTTGTATCGAAAACGTTGCTACATAGATGTATGTGTGTATGAACGCAATTTCTGGACTTCCAAAAAGCAGCCGAAAGCAGTGCCAAATTCAAACAGATACGCATACATACAGAGATATGCGCATACTTATGAAAATGAGAGTGAGAGTGTTTACTTAGATTAAGTGGAGTGGCCCGAAGAGCTTTCACTCTTGCGCGCAAATGCGCCCGCCGGCGACTGAGTGCACACTAAACTCCCTACAAGCCAACATAAGCCAACAATTCCCTAAGCTACGAGGCTTTTACTGCATTAAAGGTAAATACAGCCAGGAAGTCAGTGTGGCAAAAGCGCATAGTGCTCCTGCGCCTTTGCGAACTTTTGAGTGAAATTCTAAACGAGTTGCGCTCAATAAGTGCACGCGTAACGCTTTTTCATAGCTTTTCCTGTGGCTTTAGTTGGCTGGTTTTCAAACGAATTGTGTTGCTCGGTTGTGGGCTCTCATTTTCATTTCAGTTCGAGTCGGAAGCGGACGCGCGTCACCTATCGCACTCGCCGAGACAAATACACACACACACACACACGCATTCACAGGCAAGCACACACACTGCAACACCTTAAGAGGGTGCTCGCGCGCCAGTGAGTGGGTCAGTTCAATGTTCGGCGTATAGACGTAGCGTAACGATGATTTTTTTCTTTTAAACAACACAATTAAACAATTTTTTCGCGCATCGTTTGCTTGCTTACTTTTGATGAGTGCGTCAGATTTTTCGGCCGCTGCCACTGTGATTCTGCGGTCGAAGATTTGTTTATTTCAACGCAACGCTCCACAAACCGAAACGAACGTCGTGTCGGGCCAAACGTGTGGAGCAGCAACGCAGCAGCATCATTTAATATACCTGGTAAATTTTTCACAATCCAATTTGAGTGATGATATAAAAATTCGAGTGTAAATATGGATTTTAAAATTTCCACAAAAAGCAATGTAATTACAATAATTAAATTTTGAAAAATTACAACAAAAAATCATAAAAGATGTGAAATGTGTTAACAAGAAGCATGATGAGACAGTTAAGGCTCTGCAGGAAGTCAGCTAGTGTTACATATACTCATACATACATACAAATATGTATGCCCTTGAGTACATGATAGGATAATAAATACGTATAACTCGAATTTATGAGGCTGTGCTCCAAATATATTATTTTATAAGTGTATATGTGTATGTGTGGAGCAATCCCAAATCGAATTCCGTCCTAAATGGCATCTCCGAGCGTGTTAAGTGCTATAAATCAATCAGTAGCAATTAATTTCCAATAAAAAAATTATACCCATGAAATTCACGTTCATGATCAAAGGTGAAATCGGTTTGCATATGTGAGGGTGTGAGCGTATATACAAATGTATGTATGTGTGAAAAATGTTCGTGGCTCACTAAAATCGTATGCAGCTCGTCAAATTTTGATGTTGTACAATGTTTAAAACGCATCTGTGTAAATATGAGTGTATGTATATTTGCATAATTGAGCAAGAAATATGTGTTGAAACTATAAGCCAATTTATGGTTAATCAAATTTAATTGAATTGGAAATAAATTTATTTTATGACTTTTTAATGCAAATATTTGATTTCCCTGGCATATGTTTGTTTTAGAATTAGCCACACTTACTACATAAATGCATACTCAGTAACAAATGAGAATATACATTTTATTGCGAATCTTCGAAGTAATAAGTAAAGGAACATCACGATGGAACCAAACCGAACAACGCACAAATAACAAAAAAAAACGTTAACTTCAGTTGAACTAAAGCTATAATATTCTTCATAAATAAAAAAAAAGTTTCAAGAACTTAATTTTAAACGGCCAGTTTGTATCGCAGCTATATGCTATAGTCATCCGATCTGAACAATTTCTTCGGAAATTGCATCATTGGCTTTCAGAAAAGTTGTTGCCAAATTTCTTGGAGATATCTTCTCAAATGAAAAAGTTTTCCATACAAGAACGTGATTTTGATAGGTCAGCTTCTATGGCAGCTATATGCTGTAGTGATCCGATCTGAATAATTTCTCCGAAAATTGAACCATTGCCTTAAACAAGAATTCCTACCGAATTTCTTAGAAATATCTCGTCCAATGAATATGCTTTTCATACAAGAACTTAATTTTAAACGGCCAGTTTGTATCGCAGCTATATGCTATAGTCATCCGATCTGAACAATTTCATTGGAGATTGCACCATTGCCTTTCACAATAATTTTTGCCAAATTTCTTGGAGATATCTCGTCAAATCAAAAAGTTTTTCCTACAAGAACTTGAGTTTGATAGGTCAGTTTGTATGGCAGCTACATTTTACAGTAATACGATGTGAACAATTTTTTCGAAAATTGTAACGCTGTCTTGAACAATGATCTGTATGAAATTTCGTAAAGATAATTAAAAAAAATAAGCTTTTCATACAAAGATCGTGATCGGTGGTTCCGACAAATGAGCAGCTTCTTGGAGCGAAAAGGACGAATGCTAAATTCGATATCTCAAAAACTGATAGTCTGAGTTCGTGTATATGCAAACGGACAGACCACGTTAAAAACAAATACCTTAGTGATAATGAAACAAAACAAATTTTGATACCTTAAAAATATTGACAGTCGAAAAAGTCTTTTCGTATTTCTAATAAAACTGCAACTTAGTTTTTTTTTTTTATTTATAATGAATTGTAATGAACCAAATATGTACCATTTTGGTCGACTACTTTTTGCCATTTTTCCGCTAGAAAGATTATTCCATCAGTGTAAAACTTTTCTGGTTTCTCGGCGCAAAACTGTGACAAGTAATTTTCAATGGGTTTCTCTTGAAGCCAACTTTACTCCATTAAGAGAGTTTTGTACTGACCGAAACAAATGGTAATCCGATGGTGTAAGGTCGGTGCTATGGTGGATGCATCAAAACTTTCCAACCAAGTTCTCGCAGTTTTTGCCGAGTCATCAAAGTTGTGTGTGGTCCAGCGTTGTCCTGATGGAAGACGAGGGCCTTTCTGTTGATCAGGTTCTGGCCGTTTTTTTCGATTTCTTACCTCAATCTCATCAATTGTTGACTGTAAAATGTAGAATCAATCGTTCGACCAGGCTGGAGCAGCTCATATTGGATGATTCCTTTCCAATCCCACCAAACACTCAGCATAACATATCGAGGCGTCAATCCATTTGGCTTTGCGACCATTTGTTGAGCTTCACCACGCTTGTATCATGATCTTTTTCGCACATTATTGTCATATTTGATCCACTATTCGTCTTCTCTTACCATTTGCTTCAGAAATGGTTCGATTTCATTTCAGCAGAGAATCGCAGATGTTAATTTGGTCCAATTAATTTTTCACAGACAATTCATGTAGTACCCAAACATCGAGCTTCTTTTTGTAGCCAGCCTCTTTTAAATAATTCAAACCCATTTGGTGATTAATGTTAAGTTCCTTAGCGATGTCATGGCTGCTTATGTGACGGTCCTGGTCAATCTTTTCCATAATTTCATGGACTTTTCTAACGATTTGTCGACCAGAGCGAGGTGCATCTTTCACATCGAAATTTCCATGAAGGAAGCGAGCGAACCATTGTTGTGCTACACCAATTGATACAACATCGTCCCCGTAAACGTCACAAATTTCATTGGTGGCTTGCGTGGCATTCCTCTTCACTTTTTTATACAAAAATTTCAAAATAGAGCGAATTTCTTCATTATTTTCACTCATTTTTGAACAGCGGTAACTTTTTTTCAAATTCCCCGAATTTAATATTTTTTAGGTCAAACGAAGCTTAAAATTTCACATTTTCAACACTATATGGTATGACACAATGTGATTAATAGCACTGGAGATATACGACTGCAACAAAATCTATTGACTAAATACGAAAATACTTTCGACTACCCAATATGTATATGTTTAAATGTTCCATAAAATAGCAATATTTTTTTTCTTCGGTTGTTACATATTTTCATGTTGCCTGTCACTTATTCAGATGCTGCATGGAATTTGGTTACTCGGCGCCACTCCGTTTACTCATCGTTGTTGTCGTTAATGTTGTTTTTATTTTTTTAACAATGACATTACAATTTAATATTGTATTTTTTGTATATATGGGGTGGTAACCGACAGCAGCAGTTGTTAGTGTATCTACGCCTGCTTGATATGCTGCCCAGACTGTATGTCTCCTTTGCTCACATCGCCGACCAGCCCCTAAAATTATCCAGTTTGGCGTGTGGCAGCGTTCTTTTAGCCGCTCATCATTCTCCCTAAATATTTATATGTATAGTCGAGCTCGAGCACCGCCGCACATGCCCCCTTTTTATGTTTGCTTCCTGCAAGTCTGCCAGGCATCCTTCAGCAGTCTGCTTTCGCCGCTCTTTCGTTACTTTCATTTAAAATTCCAACATACATACTTACACTTTGACCTAAAAACAATCCTACACTCATGTGTCTTTGTGAGTTTTAATATTTTACAAATATTTTATGTTTATGCTAGCGAGGCTGAGGTTTGTGGCAAGTGGAAAAAATGGTAAAAACGTGATAGTTTTATTTTTTAATTTTTTTTATAATAAAACTATTTCGCTTTGTGGCGAATGAGGTCATATAAATGTGTATTCTATTTACCCTCTTGACCGACTTTATTAAAATAATATAATTAAGTGCATACTTAATATACTTTAATGCATTACTAATGGTAGTTAATTATGTTTGTTAGCCCATCTATGGCATAAGTGTGTATTCAGAAGGTATATCCTACATACAGCCCGTCATCGTAGTTCTCCTCATAATGGTAATGTGCTTGCTACAAATGACCTTGCTGACTTCTGCCTTTCTCAACACCAATTTGATTGACATACGCAAAATTAAATTTTCCCACCTCATACTTTTAGTTGCAAGAACTTTGCCGCATCTGTGTGAAAAATCCTACATAAATACATCTTATGCATGTGTGAAGGTGTGTATATCCATTAAGAAAAGAGCACGTGTCATTTGCTTGACAGACAAGTGAAAGTTTCAAAAATAATTTCATTTGTAAATACATATATACATACTTATCCCTCATTCTCTCGATGTTAGGAACTGAGCTGAGGTCAACTCATGATATGCTGATACAAAAATTGATAGAAGTAATACCGGCTTGTTGACTTGACCTTGTCAACCCACCGCTCGTTCTTCCTTTTCATTGTTTTCCGCCAATTGCAGATTCCAAGTATAGCTAGATCCTTTTCCATATGGTCTTTCGAACGGAGTGGAGGTCTTCCTTTGCCTTCCCCGATGGATACTGCGTTGAATACTGTCAGAGCTGGAGTGTTTTCATGCATTCGGACAACATGACCTATTCAGCGTAGCTGCTCTCTCTTAAATCGCTGAACTATGTCAATTATGTCGAATATCTCGTACAGCTCATCGTTCCATCGTCTGTGGTATTCACCGTTGCCAAAGGACCCGAAATCTTCCTAGGACCTTTCCCTCGAAAACTCGCAACGTCGACTCATGTTGTCATCTGCGGTATTCACCGCTGCCAAAGGACCAGAAATCTTCCTATGACCTTTTCCTCGAAAACTCGCAACGTCGACTCATGTTGTCATCGTCATGTTGCTATGCCTCTGCACCACATAGCAGGTCGGGAATAATAAGTGACTTATAGAGTTTGGTCTTTGTTCGTTGAGAGAGGACTTTACTTCACAATTATTTACTCTGTCCGAAGGAGCACCTGTTGGCAAGTGTTATTTTGAATTGAATTTCGAGGCTGGTATTGTTGTTGCTGTTAATACTGGTTCCAAGATAGACGACATTATCTACGACTTCGAAGTTGGGTTGTCAACAGTGACGTGTGAGCCAAGTCACGTGTGCGATGACTGTTTGTTTGATGACGGTAGATATTCTCTCTTGCCCTCGTTCACTACCAGACCCATTTAATACAAACAAATATATCATGAAATTTGAAAATATGAAAACTCTTTGAGGAAAAGTATTGAAGAATAAAAATAAAGAAAACAAGTAAGGAAGGGCTAATTTCGGGTGTCACCGAACATTTTATACTCTCGCATGATAAAGTGATAATCGAGATTTCATTATCCGTCATTTACATATTTTTCAAATACCGTATTTGTGTAAAGTTTTATTCCGCTATCATCATTGGTTCCAAATGTACGAGTATATATTATACAGAGAAGACATCAGGTGGAATTCAAAATAGCGTTATATTGGAAGAAGGCGTTGTTGTGAACCGATTTCACCCATATTTCGTACATGTCATCACGGTGTTAAGAAAATATTATGTACCGAATTTCATTGAAATCGGTCCAGGAGTTCCTGAGATATGGTTTTTGGTCCATAAGTGGACGACGCCACGCCCATTTTCAATTTTTTAAAAAAGCCGTAAAATTTAGTGTTTCTGACGTTTTTTGTTAGTCGGTTAACGCACTTTTAGTGATTTTCAACATAACCTTTGTATGGGAGGTCAGCGAGGTTATTACCCGATTTCTTCCATTTTTGAACAGTATATGGAAATACCTGAAGAAAACGGCTTTGTAGAGTTTGGTTGACATAGCTATAGTAGTTTCCGAGATATGTACAAAAAACTTAGTAGGGGGCGGGACCACGCCCATTTTTCCAAAAAAATTACGTCCAAATATGCCCCTCCCTAATGTGATCCTTTGTGCCAAATTTCACTTTATTATCTTTATTTATGGCTTAGTTGTGACACTTTATTACAGCTTGCACGGACGACGGACAGACAGACATCCGGATTTCAACTCTACTCGTCACCCTGATCACTTTGGTATATATAACCCTATATCTGACTCTTTTAGTTTTAGGACTTACAAACAACCGTAATGTGAACAAAACTATTATACTCTCCTTAGCAACTTTGTTGCGAGAGTATAAAAATGTTTAATATTTTTAATGAAACCTACTTTGCCTTTTCCAAGTTTCCATCTCTTTTAAAAATTACGTTTTTTTCTTGTAATATGCAGCTTTCTAGTATAATTCCCTTACGTTTCACAGACCTTAATTGCACTTTCATACACATATACATTTTCTACTATCACAAACACCAATTTAAGATACCTTTGGTATTTATCTCTCTTTACAGTTGAATTTTCAAAGTAAAGTTTACATATTTAGTACGCTGAACCGACTGCAGCAACAGTTATTGCCATAACTCGAGGAATTCTGCTGCTTGTAAGCAATATTGCTACTGTGAAAGACACACAAGCTCAAAACATACACATATTCATAAGCAAATAATAGTAGACAACTCTTCAACTACAATCAAAACTCAGCTACAGCATCAACTATATCTTCCACTACAACTATCGTCTAATTACTTGCTTCTCCGCCTATCATTGTTTCTGTCACACTTTCTGTGCCTTCGTTGGGCCCACATACCCATACACAGACACACCAACAAGCTAGCGAACTCATATGTGATATTTTACGAGAAGAAGAATAAGAAGAAGCGACAGGATATTCGAGCATAGTAATTTACATTTGCTTGCGAGGCATAGTGAGCTCCAAGCACTGTCATTAGCAGCTACCCCACCGGCACGCCCACTTTCAACACAATGGGTGACAATATAATTGGCTCGGCGAGCTTCCTGCATTTGGGCGATATCGTGTCGCTGTATGCGGAGGGCAGTGTTTGTGGCTTTCTCAGCACACTCGGGTAAGTTAATGAATAATTAATTTTTATATCCTCCACTTTTATTAAACTAACATATTTATGTACATGCTATTCGCTAATACATTACCAACAGGGCAATTGAAAAGTCTCCGGTCTGCCATAGAAAAACACATTTGTTTTGGCAAAACTCATTTTTTGTTTATTTAATATAGTTCTCATCGAGAGTGGCTCTCCAACTTTTCGATATCATTTTTGTAGTAGCTTGCATTCTTTTGAGATCTGAGAACAGGAAATAGTCGCTGGGGAATACGGTGGATACGGAAGCAATTCGAAGCCGCATTCATGGATTCTTGACACAGGGTTTGTCTGGAAAGTAATAGGACTGACTTTCTTTCGCCGCGACTATACTTAGGAGCTCGCGCGCACCGACTGGATTTGGTACATAGAGGGCGTTCCTAACTAACAAACGAGCCGCTGGTTAGTTGTCTCCGAGCACCTGGAGAGTCAGGACAAACATTTTCATGCGACGTTTTTCTGTGAGTTGCAAGCCGAAAATGCAGTGTTCGTTAGAGTGGGGGTACGGGATTAAATTCTGTATAACTCGGTAAATCTACGACGGAGACGTTTGATATGATCACGTAGACTTACCCAGATGTTGCTTTAGCAATAAGTGGTGTGTTTCGGTAGTACCAGGCCTTTTTGGAGGCCCGGGAAAAGGTTGGATGAAGACCGTGCTGGGAGACCTCTTTTTGGCCTCAAAGTCATCGCCCACCATAAATTTGTTCCTCCTGGACAAACCGTCAACGCCAAGTTTTACGTGAAAATCCTCAAGAGACTCAAACGAAGGGTCAATTGGCTCCGACAAGACATCGCAGCCGATTGGAAGTTGCACCACGACAACGCCCCGGCTCACATCGCCTTTCTTCTGAACAGCTACCTAACCAATGCCGGTATTCCAACGCTTTCGGAGCCGCCCTACAGTCCAGATGTGGCCCTTGTACTTTTTTTGCTTCCTTTCTTGAAAAGGCCGATGAAAGGCAAGCATTTTGAGGCGACAGAGGGAATCCAAGCAGCATGCACCTCGGTTTTGAAGACTATTTCAGGGAATGCCTTCCGTGACGCCTTCAATGCTTGGAAATCGCGCTAGCAGCGCTGCATCGACGCAGTTGGAGGCTATTTTGAAAGTTTTTAAAGAATTGTAAAGATAAGTTCAATATTTTTTTTTTTTTAATCGATTCAGTCCTATTACTTTCTGAACAAACCCTGTATGATGTACACGTTCCGTTGATATTTTTAGAGTGCCTGCTATCTGGAAAAGACTCACCTTACGGTCATTCAAAATTATTTTGTGGAGTTTTTTGATGTTATAGATCATATTGATTTAATTCTAGTAGCGCCATCTATGTGCCAGGCCGGGAACTTTTCAAATAACCTGTTATATATATATTTACTGATTAATATTCATATTATAAGTCAGTTTATGCCTACTGGTTTTTGTTGTGATTGTTAGCAAAACAAAGAAAGCCCAGTACACAGCTAATGGTTCGCGTGTTGGCCCGAAAGGAATTTTTCTTTCTGCTTAGGCTCATGCGACCATTAAAGTGGCTTTTGTATTTGTACGATTTTACCTCCCACCGCAGCTAATGTGCTTATGAATTTGTATTACCTTCTCTAATTCACTAATTATGATTGTTGTACGCCCGTCGTGTTATGTGATAAAGCGCTGCAAACACTTTGTATTTGGCTATTAACTAATTTCATATTTACTTTACCATACCATGCCACCGCTACATTCCCCGAACCAACCAACCGACCATCAAATGAAACCGCCTGTTTTGTGTCCCTGTGTGTGCGCTCCGCCTGCCCGTGATATTGTCTTCAACGCCCGTTCTCACAACAAACCCAATGACCTACACTGCATTACTGCTAATTGCCCGCGTCAGCCTGGTCGATGATCGCACGGTGGTTTGCCCGGAGGCGGGCGATTTGAATTATCCGCCTAAGAAGTTCAGAGGTGAGTGGTAATTTTAAGTTTTTGTTTTAGATTTACGCTTATATCGCTCATCTGATGGGAGGTGGGCGGTATGCCCCTCTCTCACTTTGGCACTTTTTCAATTTGTCCGCGTCGTTGTATGCTTTCACTCATTGTTTTATGGCATCTTTGCAGATTGTCTCATAAAGGTTTGTCCTATGAACCGTTACTCTGCACAAAAGCAGTTCTGGAAAGCCGCCAAGCAGTCAGCCAGCTCCAACACAGATACGAATCTCTTGAAGCGTTTACATGTGAGTAGCTATTTTTGCAATATTTTGGTTTTATTAATTTTTATACCTACCTAAGTTTGTAACAGTGTTGGAGTGTAAGTAAAAAAATTATCATCGAACATTGACTCAAAGTCCAGCCATGCTTCGGGTCCATTATAAATTAAAAGAAGATCCGTTTGAAGGTTCCCTAATTTCTTTTTTAGGAAAAAACATAAAAACTTCAAATTTAATGGGAAATGTTTATTGTCATTCGAAAGAAGATTTTTTTAAATTTATTTTGTAAAGATTATTTCTTTCAAATGTTGGCCGCGGCCACGCCTCAGAAGGTCCATCCGTTGAGTCCAATTTTTGATAACTTGTTCGAGCATTTCGATTGGTAACTAACTAACTAACAATTGACCGTCCCCAAATGGGAACTTATCTGCTCACCGAAGTGTTCTCTTAATAAACCCATTGATTGATACGATCTTGTTGAAACAAATGTCGCCGAGATCATTGGCTTCAATTTCAGGACATCAAATAGTCGGTTATCATGGGGCGCTAACGGTCACCACTGACGGTTACGTACTCATCGGCATCATTTTTGAAGAAATATGGACCGATGTGTTCCACCGGCCCACAAACCACACTAAACCGTTGTGTTTTCTAAATGCTGCAGGTTGTTCTTCGTCCCAAATGTGGAAATTTTGCTTTTTTTATGCTCATTGAGCTAGAAATGAATGTCATCGCTGAACAAAGTTTGGTTCGAAAACGTCGGATCTTCTTGGAACTTTTCAAGAACGAAGCGATGTTGTTTGGGAGGTTCCATCAGCTTCAGTTTTTGTGTAAGCCGTATTTTGTACGATTTAAATTTAAGATCTCGACGTAAAATGCGCCAAGTCGTTCCATTCGTCAGTCCGAGTTGCAGCCACCGGCGCGCCGAATCGACTTTTCACAGTCTTCGTGTACACTCTTAGCTACGGCTGCTATATTTTCTTCAATGCGTGCTGGACGTGGTCTATTCGGTCGAATATTATGCAATAACGAATGCTGGGTCTCCATATGGGTGATGGTGTTGCGAATGGTACGTTCAGTAAGCCGATTACAACAATTAACAATACTGAGCAAAAATAATATGACAGCTTGACACGACTCACTCGTGATCTGTCAAAAAAAGACTATTGAAAAAAGTACCTCTACTCGGGTGATCCATTGTTTATTAAGTGATTTATTTGTATTAAATTGGGGTTCTAAGGAAGTGAGTATTCAATATTCTGTTTATACTCGTATAAAGGGGCGAATTTGTGCTAGTCTATTGATTTGACTGAAACTGTTTTTGGGATTATATCGATGACCGAATTCCTTCTTAAGGTTAGAGCGGGTCGGTCGTACTGTTGGCCACCTTGTGGACTCCAGTCGATAGCGTTCCGGGTGATTGTGTCTGTATCTTGTCTTCAAACAGAAACTACAATAAAGAAGCGTCGGCTTATGTTTGGTACATTTTATTCGGAAAATCTAAAACTTTCACAAACACATATCTATTTCTAGCAATAAAAGCCTATGGGTTTCTCTAGTTCTTGGCATTATCAATGCTTCTCCATGCTGTAAACTACTTGTATGTTAGTTTATGTTTTATTAAAATTTCCAGGGCCCGTGGTACTAGGTAGTCCGAACGGAACTAGATTTACAACTCCTTTAGTATCTTCATTCATATTTAACCACTTTCTATATTCTCATAGCATGCTGCGGAGATTGAAAAGAAGCAAAATGATACCGAAAACAAAAAACTGCTGGGTACCGCAGTGCAATACGGCAGCGTCGTGCAGCTACTCCATCTCAAATCAAACAAATACCTAACTATGAACAAGCGATTGCCTTCATTGTTGGAGAAGAATGCAATGCGTGTCTATCTGGACGCCAATGGCAATGAGGGTTCTTGGTTCTACATAATGCCTTTCTATAAGCTACGTTCCGCGGGCGATAATGTTGTGGTTGGTGACAAAGTCATACTGAATCCCGTAAATGCTGAGCAACAAAATCTACATGTGGCTTCCAATTATGAATTACCGGACAATCCTGGCTGTAAGGAGGTAAACGTACTCAACTCCTCCACCTCATGGAAGATCACGCTATTCATGGAGCACAAAGAGAATCAAGAACACATATTGAAAGGCGGTGATGTGGTACGTCTGTTTCATGCAGAACAAGAGAAATTCCTCACCATGGACGAGTATAAAAAGCAGCAGCACGTTTTTTTGCGCACGACGGGACGTACAAGCGCTACGGCGGCCACAAGCAGCAAGGCTCTTTGGGAGGTCGAGGTTGTGCAGCATGATTCATGTCGCGGCGGTGCTGGACACTGGAACTCCTTGTACCGTTTCAAGCATCTAGCCACTGGCTATTACCTCGCTGCCGAGCTGGAATCGGTGGGCAGCACGACGTTGATTCATTCCTTGGATGGAAACGGACTAGATACGTCATTAAAAGAGTCAGGTATGTGCGAGTAGCAGTGATAAAAGCAAAGTTTTTACTTTTCAATATTTATTTCCATTATCGTAATTTATTTCCACCTCCACCTTCCACAAAATTACATAGAGAAAAGCAAATGTGAACGTTACCGCCTAGTGCCAGTCCCATACTCCACTGAAATCGCATCGGTATTCGAACTAGATCCAACAACGATGGCGCGCGCTGACAGTCTTGTGCCGCAATCGAGTTATGTGCGTTTGCGGCATTTGTGCTCGAACACTTGGGTGCATGCCACCTCCATACCCATCGACATTGACGATGACAAGCCGGTGATGTCAAAGGTACGTAGGTATATGTAACCACACACACGCACACACAAACATAGCACTAGACAATTCAATTACAATTACAAAACCAAAGCACTTTGACGCAGACCTTGAAAACTCAATTAATTATGAAAACATTCGCAGGTTTGCTGTTCGCCCATCAAAGAGGATAAGGAAGCTTTCGCGCTCATACCAGTCTCACCCGTGGAGGTGCGCGATTTGGATTTTGCAAATGATGCGTGCAAGGTGTTGGATACCGTTACCAGCAAGTTGGTTAACGGCAGCATTTCCATAAATGAGCGTCGCTCGTTGATAGCATTGCTGCAGGATATTGTCTTCTTCATTGCTGGCATGGAGAATGAACAGAACAAAGCAAAGGCATTAGAATTAACAATTAAGAATCCAATACGCGATCGTCAAAAACTGTTGCGCGAACAATATATCCTTAAGCAGTTGTTTAAAATTCTGCAAGGTCCCTTCCAGGAGCATCCGAGCGGAGAGGCGCCCTTTCTACGTCTAGATGAGCTGAGCGATCCGAAAAATAGTCCTTATAAGAATATATTTCGCTTGTGCTACCGCATACTGCGTCTGTCGCAACAGGACTATCGTAAGAATCAGGTGAGTTTCAAGGAGTTTGATGGCAATTCTATGAAAAATCCGTTTTGTAATATTTACAAATCTTTCGCAGGAGTATATAGCCAAGCACTTTGGTCTTATGCAAAAGCAAATCGGCTATGACATCCTAGCGGAGGACACGATCACCGCACTGTTGCACAACAATCGCAAATTGTTAGAGAAGCACATAACCGCGGCAGAGATTGAGACCTTTGTAGGTCTTGTGCGCAAGAATATGCTTAACTGGGACTCACGCTTTCTCGACTATCTCTCCGATTTGTGTGTTTCGAATCGCAAAGCGATTGCTGTGACGCAAGAGCTCATTTGCAAGAGTGTGCTTAGCTCAAAGAATTCGGATATACTAATCGAGACACAGATCAAGCATTTCAAAGCGCCTATGGGCGATGTGTATCGCAGCGCTGCCGAGGATTCTTATTCGCTGAGCACACTAACGGAGGTATTGGATGACGAGGAGAAGTCTGATTTGATCTCGAATTCAACCACAACGACCAGTTGGGATACGACAAGTTTAAATGATGCGCCCGAGATTGAGGAGAAGTATGAGATACACTTGAAGTGGCGTGGCCAACCGGTAAGTGCAGCCAAAAAATAAAAACCACTCATATTCAGGCGAAGTAAAAGTAATTGTAATTTAAATGAATTGCTTATGTTTTGCAGAATTCACGTTCCATGGGCGATCTGGCCGATTGTGCTGCTCAAGGCAAAGAGGAGGAAGCTGCCATACTGAATTACTATCGCCATCAATTGAATCTCTTTTCGAACATGTGTTTGAATCGCCAATACTTGGCGTTGAACATTTTATCGCCACATCTGGATATCGATTTGATACTCAAGTAAATTTACACACACACACACACAAATATACGAGCGCTAGATTTATAGCACGCTTATTATTGTTATTATTCTGGTTTTTGCATATTCCAGATGCATGTCCGATGAGACAATGCCGTATGAGCTGCGCGCCTCATTCTGTCGCCTAATGCTGCATTTGCATGTCGACCGTGATCCACAAGAGCCTGTGACGCCGGTTAAATATGCGCGCCTCTGGAGCGAAATACCATCAAAAATGTCGATACTCGAGTAAGCGGCAATAATTATGTATAAATCTTTTATGTGTGCATTCCTTTTGTAATTGTGTTTTTTTTTTGTTTTTTGTAGCTATGATGGCAAAAACCAGCAACCCGATCAAAACAAAGAAGCTGTGCGCGCCAAATTCAACACGACAATCGCCTTCGTAGAGAATTATCTCTGTAACGTGGCCACCAAGGTGTGGCTATTCACCGACCAGGAGCAAAATAAACTAACTTTTGAGGTTAAGTTTTGCATTTTTAAATTCACGCTTTTCTCATTAATGCCGGTCATATTTGTGGTATTTCAGGTGGTAAAATTGGCACGTGATCTAATCTACTTCGGCTTCTACAGTTTCAGCGATTTGCTGCGCCTGACCAAAACTCTGCTCTGCATTTTGGATTGTGTGTCGGAGACTGGCATGGACGGCGCAACACCCGGGCGCTTTGTAAATACGGATATTGATTGTAAGTCGTTTAAATAATGTCAGGGAGAGAATATTTTAGGCATAAGTTTAATTAGTAACTGAATTTCTGCTTGAGTTATGTTATCGAAAGTGCGTTTTACACCAATTACTGGCTTGTTATTATCACCCGCTTAATATGTTTGCATTATATTTTCCCTTTTCTTGCCACAAAATGTAATTGATGCATAAAAATATTAAAAATTAAAATATTAGCGCCAACAGAAGAGGAAACGGGTGAGTTTGCCTCAAGTAGCGCCTATTACTATAAGTAGTTTTGTTCCTCCGTTACTTTCAAAACATTTTTCTTTAATTTTTTATTCCTCTGTTACTTTCAAACAATTTTTCTAAACTAAATTTGCCTGCACTAACGAAATACTACTAACCACTGCCTTCCCTCGCAGCGGAAGGTGGCGTACTACGTTCCATCGGTGACATGAACACAGTTATGACTTCGCTGGCGCTCGGTTCTGTCGGTCAAGCGATTGCCTCACCCGCCTCGCTGGCGCTGCAACATCGCAAATCGGTTTCGCAGATGCTGAAGGAGTATCCACTGGTCATGGATACCAAGTTGAAGATAATTGAGATTCTACAATTCATACTGGACGTACGTTTGGATTATAGAATCAGTTGCCTCCTATCGATATTCAAGCGCGAATTTGATGAGACCGAAATTAGTGCAGCCGCGGCGGCAGCAGCAGCAGCTGCGGCAGCCCAGAATGCTGGCACAGCGGAGGGTACGCCAAGCGATGGCAACGTTAGTAGTGGTGAGACAAGTAGCAAGAATGCGGCGCTGATGGAGGCTGCGGCTGCGGCTGCTGCTGCGCTAAGTACACGTCAGAAGAATATCGATTTGGAGTCAATTGGTGTGCAGGCGGAGGACATTTTCGACTGTGATAGCGGCGATGCGTCGAATTTAGACTTGGATGGTCAAGGTGGGCGCACTTTTCTGCGCGTGCTGCTTCATCTCATCATGCACGACTATCCGCCGCTGGTGTCAGGCGCGCTGCATCTGCTCTTTAGACACTTCAGTCAGCGGCAGGAGGTATTGCAGGCTTTCAGACAGGTAAGTAGCAAAAAATAACTGTTGTTTTATAATTTTTGTTTAGTTATTTGAAAATTAATTGTATCAACACTTTTCGCTAATATTGACTAACCAAAATTTTTCTTTTGAATCTATACCACGATTTATAATTTTTAACCCGTTTTATAACCACCCGTAACCCCATCCACAATCCGCTCTAACCGTGCTCTAGCCAAAATGGGATCATATCGTTAGTACTAACCATTTTTTGTTTAAATTTATTATACATACATATTTATTAAAATCGTTTACAAACACAGACCTGAAACAAATTGCTAAATTATACACTGTCCACAGGTGCAATTGCTTGTGTCCGATAGTGACGTAGAGTCTTATAAGCGCATCAAATTGGACTTGGATATTCTGCGGCAGAGCGTTGAAAAGTCCGAGCTGTGGGTCTATAAGCCGAAGACCACGGATGAGTACAATACCAGTAAGTATCAACACCACAAAGCTGTTAATAGACAGTATTAATTTCTTTTCCTAACACCACTTGCAGCTGCAGAGCGCTCATCTGACCCGGCCATTGATGTCTCCAACTTGAGCAATGAATATCGTGCATCTTTGTCGAATGAGCAGTTAAATGAGTATAAAAAGGTTAAAGAGATACTCATACGCATGAATAAGTTTTGCGTTACATCGGGTATGTATTACAGTCTAAAACCCTCGAACAAGCTTTCTCTTTAATGCCAAATTTTGCTGCACAAATTTGTTATAATAATACTTTTGTCGACTTGTTTTCGCCCACCCTTTGCACAATCTGGATCAATTGAGTTGTGATGCTGTTATTTGCCACTATTCTTCTTTTTATAACCCTAATTAACGCCTTTTTATAATACATTTTTTATAATATTACTTATACTATTCTTTACCCCACCTAAGGCCCCAACGTCAAGCCGCGCAAACACGAACAACGTCTGCTCCGCAACGTTGGTGTGCACACAGTTATTCTCGATCTGCTGCAGAATCCATATGATGAAAAGGATGATGTGCTAATGAAGGAGCTGATGTGTTTGGCGCACGAGTTCCTGCAGAATTTCTGTTTGGGCAACCAACAAAATCAAGTTTTGTTGCATAATCAGTTGGATTTATTCCTCAATCCAGGCGTGAGTAGCATGCAACCGACGCTTAAGCATAAACTTTGTTGTAATATAAATTGTAATAACTGTTTCGTACTTCCGATTCCAGATCTTAGAGGCCAAGACTGTCTGCGCCATCTTTAAGGACAACCTCGCACTTTGCAACGAGGTCACCGACAAGGTCGTACAACATTTCGTGCATTGCATTGAGATCCATGGCCGCCATGTTGTATACTTGCAATTCCTTCAAACGATCGTCAAAGCTGAGAACCAATTCATACGTAAATGTCAAGATATGGTCATGCAAGAGCTGATAAATGCCGGCGAAGATGTGCTCGTGTTCTACAACGACAAAAGCTCCTTTAATCAGTTCGTCGCAATGATGCAGAGTGAAAAGTCGCCACTGAGCGACTCTAGTCCACTGCGCTATCATGTGGAACTTGTTAAGCTGCTTGCCTGTTGTACCATGGGCAAGAATGTCTACACGGAAATTAAATGCAACAATTTGCTCTCACTGGACGATATAGTAACGATTATTTGCAATCCTGCTTGCATACCGGAGGTGAAGGAAGCCTATGTTGATTTCCTCAATCATTGTTACATTGATACCGAGGTGGAGGTTAAAGAGATTTATTCCTCGAGTCACATGTGGAATTTGTTCGAGAAATCTTTTCTGGTCGATATTAATCAATTGATTGCCATCGGCGCCAATGCCGATAAGACGCTGCTCAATTATGTATTGAGCGGTGTGACGAATGTGTTGAATACCTTCTTCTCCAGTCCCTTCTCCGATCAGAGCACCATCGTGCAAACGCGTCAGATGATTTTCGTTCAGATACTGCAAGCCACCTATCGCTTAACACAGTGCAAGTGGCTGTCACTGGCCGATCGCTTTAATGTCGAGAACTGCGTTCGTACGTTGGCTGAGTCGGCGAAGACGCGTAATATTGCGATTCCGCTCGACTTGGAGCAACAGGTGGTGTCGATGTCTAGCAAAACAGCCTTGCTAACGCGTCAGACCACCAAATGGCTATTGGCCTCGAAGCAGCCAAAATATGAGACACAGCTCTCGGCAAATTTAATGCGTTTGGACCGTTCTATCATAGAGGGCTTGCAAGATATTGTGTCGCTGTTGGAAGATCAACTGAAGCCGGTGGTGGAGGCGGAGTTGTCGTTGTTAGTCGACATTCTGTACAGATCGGAGTTACTCTTTCCGCCCGGCACCGAGGCGCGCAAAAGTTGCGAAAGCGGCGGTTTTATTAGAAAGCTTATCAAGCACACAGAGAAGTTGCTGGAGGAGAAGGAAGAAAAGCTATGTGTAAAGGTGTTGCGTACGCTGCGCGAAATGATGGCAATCGACGTGAATTACGGTGACAAAGGAGATGCGCTGCGCAACACACTGCTAATGAGGTACTTTGATCGGAAGGGGGGCGGCGGAAGTGGTGGAATTATAAGCGGTGTTGGCGGAGGTGGCGCTAGTGGTATAATCACTGGAACTGGCATTGGGGTAGGACCGAAGGCAATCGAAGGTTTGTTGCAGCAATTTATTTCTCAGTCAAAATTTTTCTGAATACTTATTGAATTTCAACTATTCCAGCCAAGCCAGATGGCACTGACGCTATCTTAATTGAGCAACAGAAGCGTATTCATCTCGTAACTCACGGTCCGGGTGCCAAGTATCTTCAGCGCGCAGGTAAAACACTACATGAAGTTCAAAATCATTTGGATCGTGAGGGCGCCTCTGATTTGGTCATTGAACTCGTGATAAAGTCCGTACACTCGCCCTCAATTTTCGTGGAGGCTGTTGAACTGGGCATTGCGTTACTCGAGGGTGGCAATCCCATCATACAGAAGGGCATGTATCAAAAATTTCTCAGTGGCGACTTCAATCAAGCTTTCTATAAAGTTTTCTTCGAGAAAATGAAGGACGCCCAACAAGAAATAAAGTCAACGGTGACGGTTAATACCTCAGATATTGCGGCGAAGGCGCATGAAAACAAGCAAGATGTCAATCTGGAACTGGACAAAATTGCACGTAAACATGGCGTGAAAAGTAATGGTGTTGTCATCACCGATGAGCTAAAGAAGGAATTGCACAATGCGGGCCTTGCAACAGCGCGCGCCTACGGCAACGCACGTAGTATTCATCCGGGTGATGAAAACTCTGCCATTAGCATTAATAGCCCATTGGAAGACATACTTGCCGAGAAGTTGGAAAAGCACAAAGACAGCAAGGACGATCGCAATAAGATTTCGAATAAAGTGTTGGTGATGCAACCGATTCTACGCTTTCTGCAGTTACTCTGCGAGAACCATAATCCTGATCTGCAAAATTTATTGCGCAATCAAAACAACAAAACCAACTATAACCTCGTCTCCGAAACCCTAATGTTCCTGGATTGCATTTGCGGCTCAACGACCGGTGGATTGGGTTTACTGGGACTATATATCAACGAAAACAATGTCGCACTGATCAATCAAACTTTGGAAACACTTACCGAATATTGTCAGGGACCCTGTCACGAAAATCAAAATTGCATAGCCACGCACGAGTCCAATGGTCTCGACATTATAACAGCACTCATACTTAACAATATCAATCCGCTCGGCGAAAACCGTATGGATCTCGTCTTGGAGCTGAAGAATAATGCCTCCAAACTGTTGTTGGCTATTATGGAAAGTCGCGGTGACAGTGAAAATGCCGAACGTATTTTGTATAATATGAATCCCAAGCAACTAGTAGAGGTAGCCTGTAAGGCATACCATCAGGAAGAGATGATCGACGAGAGTGATGAACATGATGGCGGCGATGGTGAAGCGGATGATGAGGTTTCGGTGAGTCCACGTGAAGTGGGTCATAACATTTACATTCTGTGCCACCAGCTGGCGCAGCACAACAAGGAGCTGGCGGCGCTACTAAAGGCATGTGAAGATCCACAAGCAACCAGCTTTGATGCGAAAATGAGTCAGGCCTTAATGTATTATGCAACGCATACAGCACAAATTGAGGTGAGTGCTAAAAGGGAAAATGCTTTTCCTTTGCTTTTTATTAAATTTCTGTTCTTGCTTTGAAGATCGTACGGAACGACCGCACTTTGGAGCAAATCGTTTTTCCGATACCCGAAATATGCGAATATTTGACGACAGACACGAAAATCAAAATTTTGAACACAGCTGAACGCGATGATCAGGGCTCAAAAGTGGCGGATTTCTTTGACAAGGCCGAGGAGATGTTCAATGAAATGAAGTGGCAAAAGAAGTTGAGAGGTGAATTCACGCTACGTTTGTCTAGCAGTGCACAAGCGAATACTTACTGAATATTTCAAATAAGTGTAATTTATTAATAATACAATTTATTTCTCAAAAGGACAACCCTTCCTGTTCTGGGTCAGCAGCTATATGTCATTATGGAGCAATATACTTTTCAATTGTGTTGTTGTTATCAATCTGATTGTAGCATTTTTCTATCCATTCGACAACACTGTACCGGGTAGGTATATAATATATTATTTCTAAACCTCCAATGCCGTTTATTTTCTAAATTTACCACTTTCTCTCCATCACAGAGCTCAGCTCACATATTTCTTTACTTTTCTGGGCCATACTGTTGTTCTCATTGGCTATTGTGGTGACGTTACCGCGTGAATCAGGCATTCGCACGTTAATTGGCTCCGTGATATTACGTTCCATCTTTCTTATTGGTCCAGAATCGACGCTCTGCCTGTTGGGAGTTGTGACGGTAAGCTCAAGTTTGCCGGAAATTCAATTTCAAAATACATTTGCTGCTTTTCCTTACAGGTGACGTTGAAGAGTGTGCATATCGTGAGCATTATGGGCAACAATGGCACGCTGGAGAAGAATTTCTTCAAGATAATCACCGATATGCAACTACTATATCACTGCATATACATAATGTTCTGTTTTTGTGGACTGATCTTTCATCCCTTCTTCTACTCGCTGCTGGTGTGTATAAGCACAAAAAAAAAATAAAATCAAAATTAATAAAATATTTGTTTAATATATTTAATACACAACATTTCTTTTCTAGCTATTCGATGTTGTATATCGTGAAGAAACTCTGGTGAATGTCATACGCTCCGTCACGCGCAACGGACGCTCAATCGTTTTAACAGCAGTCTTAGCGCTGATTTTGGTTTATCTATTTTCCATCATTGGTTATATGTTCTTTAAGGACGACTTTCTGGTCGAGGTGGATGCTGATGACGGTCAGACGAGTGCAACGACACCAGCGGTGCCAGATATTACCGTATCGATGGCGTCGAATAGCGCTGACAACACTTGTGGCGCGCCAGATGCTTTTAATAAAGGCGTATTTTGCGCCGGAGCCGGCAATAGTGCCGCTGAAGCTAGCGCTACTGCCACTGCTGCCAATGGCGGCTGTGGTGGCGATGCAAAGGAACGTTCTTGTGACTCTTTGGTTATGTGTATTGTTACCACACTGAATCAGGGTTTGCGAAATGGTGGCGGTATTGGCGATATACTACGCGCACCGTCCAGCAAGGTGAGTGGCTCCTAA
Source organism: Bactrocera tryoni (assembly GCF_016617805.1). Taxonomy (NCBI): domain Eukaryota; kingdom Metazoa; phylum Arthropoda; class Insecta; order Diptera; family Tephritidae; genus Bactrocera; species Bactrocera tryoni. The sequence goes on from NC_052499.1 coordinate 15,436,821, forward strand.
AAAAAATACATAAAGCAGAGCTAATATTCATTTGCATTTTTTTAACATGCAGGAAAGTCTATTCGCTGCACGTGTCATTTACGACTTGCTCTTCTTCTTCATCGTCATTATTATTGTTTTGAATTTAATTTTTGGCGTCATCATCGACACTTTTGCCGATCTGAGAAGTGAGAAGCAGCAAAAGGAACTCATCCTTAAGAACACCTGCTTTGTGTGCGGCCTTAATCGCTCGGCATTCGACAACAAAACCGTCAGTTTTGAGGAGCACATCAAGAGCGAACACAATATGTGGCATTATTTGTACTTCATAGTGTTGGTGAAGGTGAAGGATCCCACAGAGTTTACCGGACCCGAGAGTTACGTATACGCCATGGTGAAAGCAGGCATTTTGGATTGGTTCCCACGTTTGCGTGCCATGTCACTGGCTGCCGTCGATGCGGACAGTGAGCAAATCGAATTGCGCAGCTTGCAGGCTCAGCTGCCGGAGATGCAATTGCTCATAACAAGCTTGTCGCAGCAGTTGCATGAACTGAAGGACCACATGACGGAGCAGCGTAAACAAAAGCAGCGCTTAGGATTGCTCAATACAGCGCCGAGCAATCTATTGGCGTGTTATCAGTTGCGCGACGCGAATAGTTTGTCTTGATCTGTGTCAGCAACAATTAGCGGTGTATGAGTTGTGTAACGGCTTAGGCAATAACAAACAAAGTGGAAATGTTAATGTATGCATTTGTTAAGGTTTCGCTTTTCGCTTTTTGATTTCAATTTTTTATTTTTGGTATTTCACAAAATCTCTCGAGGGACGGCTCTAGTGGTAGTCATTAAGTGTAAGCGCAGCAATCAGCGTAGCTGTTTAGAAAGCGTAAGACATGAAAAACAAGTTTCGAAAATAATATTAACTCGAAAGCAAACAAATGTTTGTAAAATACATACATAATTTTATGTATTATTCATAGTTGTGTGTATGTGTGTGTAATAGTAGTGTAAAATGTTTGGCTTCCTTAGGCATTTTCTCCAAAAATCCAAAATGTGCATACATTACCTCCTCGAATCACATGCATGTATGTATGTATGTATGTATATATACATGCAAACGAATACGAATCTTAGATCTGCACTACATTTAAGCATAATGTTTACAAATTTCTTTTATTTATTATCGTCAATTGCCCACTTATTCTCCTTGGTCTCGATCGTTTTTCGAATTATTTATACTTTTACTGACACTTTTTTGATTTTATACCTAAACACTTGTAATATACATATGTACATACATATATTTTATGGGCGCACGCTGACTTGTTGCACACCTACATACACATTTTCTTGTTCAATAATCAAAACACTACATACAGACATATAAAACATACATACATACATTAAACTTGAACTGTTATAAACTATCGTCAAAACACAAAAAAAAAACAACAAAAATATTACTAGGGATACCATCGTATCTCATCTCTGCAATAACCAACTATATATAGATGTATATATTTTAAGGTAAAATCTCTCTACTAAAATGTGATCTTTTCGACTTTTTACTTAAATTCATAAACTATTACACAACGTGTCCTTCCCAACCTCTACTGAAGTGTATTCAAACTAACTGCTGTGGTCTCTATTGTACTTTTTTTATTTACATACAATACATTTCTATTTACAAACAATATGATACATACATATACATACCGGTATATTAGTAGTTTTGACAAATTTTCGAAGTACTTTAATTAAAATTAATTATAAACTAAAATTGTAGTTTAGTGTAAACTTATAGAGACTAATTTTTAGCTCAATTATTATTAATAGTATTCATTATTATACTTAAATATATTGAAAATGTAATAAACACACTTACATACATATATATATATGTATACTATATATATATAAATTGAATTATAATGAATATGCAGTTACGGAATTCTATTGAAAACTTGAATAAAATTGTAGTCCATCACATGAAAATCAAAGCGGCCTTTTACTAAAATAGCATAAATTGTGACAAAAAAGTACCCGGAAATTGTAAAAAAAACGTAAAATATTTAATTATTCATCAACAGTTATTTTGTCACCTTCAAAGTAATCTCCAACAGATATAATACATTTCTGCCAACAATTTTTTCAGACCTCGAAACACTTTTCATAAGCATAAGCGAATTTAGTTTCATCTCTTCGATCGACTGAAAACGGGCGCCACTTAGCGGCAATTTCAGTTTGGGGAACAAGAAACAAACACAGGGAGTGAAATCTGGTGAATACACTGGTTGATCGATGGTAGTCATTGCGTTTTTGGCTTTAAATTTGGTCACAATCGTGGCTCAATGCGATAGTGCATTATCATCGTGTAAAATCCATAAATGGTTCTTCCATAATTCCGGCCGTTCTCGGAGATGGTCTTACGCAAACACCTCAATACGGCCAATAGAACTCTTAATTGACCGTCTGTTGCTCCAGAACAAATTCATGATGCACCAAGCCACAAATATCGAAAAAAGAATGACAATCACCTTGATTTTTGAGCGGCTTTGGCGTTTTTTTTTTTGTTTCGGCGCATTTTTTCCGTCCTTTCCGTTGATTGTTGACTTTTTTGCATGTCAAATTCATAAACACATGTCTCATCGGCAGTTATAATGCTCATCATGCATACGCGATCGGAATTTGCACGATCAAGCATGTGCAAAGAGACCTGTTTACAGCAATCGTTTTGAAAAAAAAATCACATTTATTGGAACGAGTCGACCAAGAATGCGTTTCATACACAAAAGATCAACCAAAATCATTCGAACGGACTCGGGAGAGATGTTTGTCATCTCTCTAACATGACGATTTTGTCTTTTGAATCTCGCGGCTATGTATAAAGCGCTACAGAGCTCGTATCTGGCAATACTATACACCTTTGAAAGGTCTTGACATAACCTACAAAACGACGCTATGCATGATTAGTTTGGATATTGCGCTCAACAGTTATAGACGTGTAAACATGGAGTTCACTAACGCCGAAGTTCACGCTATTTGAAAGTTTTCCTTCGTTAAAAGCAAATCCGCTAGAGAAACGTTTCATGAGATTAATGGTGTTTTGTCGGATGGTACTCTATCACTTCGAACTGCGGAGGAATGGTTTCGACGATTCAGAGCGGTTGAAAATGACATCATGGATAAGCCAGCCGGCGGAAGCCCTGTGACGACGAAAAACCGGCGTGTGGCATCTCGTGATAACGCCCTGAAGATGGGAGTTAGTCACCAAATCCTTTTTAACTATCTGTAGAATGCTGGATATATAAAAAAGCTTGCTGTTTGGGTGCCACATAATTTGACCGAAAAGAACCTTCTGGACCGAATCAACGCCTGTGATATGCTGCTGAAACGGAACGAACTTGACCCATTTTTGAAGCGGATGGTAATTGACGACACAATATGGATCACATACGAAAACGGTCGTGGTCGAAGGCCGGTGAATTGTCCCAAACAGTGGCCAAGCCGGAATTGACGGCCAGGAAGGTTTTGGTGTGTGTTTGGTGGGATTGGAAGGGTATCATCCACCATGAGCTGCTCCCATATGGCCAGATGCTTAATTCTACCATCTACTGCGAACAACCGAACCGCTTGAAGCAGGCGATCGACCAGAAGCGTCCAGAATTGGCCAACATTGGTTTAGTGTTCCGACAGGACAACGCCACACCACACACTTCGTTGATGACTCGTCAGAAGCTACGGGGGCTCGGATGGGAGGTTTTATTGCATCCGCCATATAGCCGGGACATAGCGCCAAGTGATTACCATCTGTTCATGTCCATGGCGAACGCCCTTGTTGGTGTAAAGTTGAACTCAAAAGAGACTTGTGAAAAGTGGCTGTCCGAGTTCTTCGCAAATAAGGAGGGGAGCATCTAGGGGGGTATTATGAAGTTGCCGTCTAGATGGAAACAGATTATCGAACGAAACGGCGCATATTTGAACTGAATCCAATCACTTTAACACATATAAAGCATTGAATAAAGAGCAACAAAGTGCAAGGGAGATATTTTACAACTTAATATTTTCCTTGTTCGATATTTTTATTCATTATAAAAATCCCAACGCACTACTGAGGTGTACCGACTTAAGCAGCTGCTGGAAACAAATTTGTTGACAAATTGCACTGATATTTGGCATTGTAATTAAAGGCCAAATATAATATCTGGGAATTTTTTATATTAAATTACAATTTCCGGGTACTTTTTTATCACAATTTATAAAATATAGATTTTTCGGACAGTTGTATACAAAGCTTCAATGGGGTATACCTCCAATGAACTTTGACCAACTCTTTGTATATTGTTTTACCCTTCAATCCCTTCTGGTTGGTTTTTGCCGCTGTGAACTGTCCCATTCATAGCAGAGGTATTGTACCGTTAGGTTCTTCATTGGCAGAGGTAGTTATACATCCCTTTGCCCAGTGTCGTATGTCAAAGCAAAACTAAATGGAAGATAATAAGGGACTCGCGTGTTGGATGTAGCTAAGAGGATTTCTGCCTATCATATAGCTGCCATTCAAATTGACGGTTCAAAATCAAGATACAAATCTTCTTCTTCTTCGTCTTAAGTAACATTTTTCCGATTTAAAGGTTATTTATATCGAACATTTCCTTTCCTTTTCGAAAAAAGGTCCATCTCACGTAACCCACAAGAGAAATTAGCTATGACGAACGTTGGGCAACACTTTCAATGCTCACACGAGTATTGTCTGCTTCGCTGAATTGTTAATTACTTTAACCATACTTCTTAATTTACTACACTTAATGACTGCAGGCAACTACACTGGTACTTATATGACCAACAAATCATTTTCTTCCAAACTATCGACTAATGTATATTGCTCCTACGGTAAGTCGATAAGATTTAAGAATAACTTATCCGCGTTGATCATTATTTTGGCACTTTCCAGCATTGTAGAAACCTGTTTCCAGTGCCGCAGAGGGAATGGCCTCTCTGATCTATCTATGATGGGCAATTGGGCAATTGAGAAAAAAAAGTCTGGAAAAATCGTTGCAGAGCACCGGGGCGTCCGGACTATGTAGGAATTGTTCGCCATCTTCACACCTCTCTCGGTCAGTGCCTATTTCTAAAGCATGTCTGCTGTCTTATCTTAATTTTTCAGGTTGAGGCTTTAGGCACCTTAGCGATACTGGGCGAGTCCAATTATTTATCAATTTCTTACTGGATGCAAATGTAAATGCGACATTTCAAGGAATGATCCACTTGTAATATCCCATTTAAATAATTTACGTTGTACGGGTTTAAATGATTCAACTTCATGGTCCTAACCCTCTTTTTCTGATAGACGTAACCAAAGAGATTCGTCTAGAGATCTACCAACTAAATTCGGCTCCCATCTTTGTACCGCGTGATGGCAATGTTCAATTGAACATTTCCCCAATTCTCAGTTTATGAGTTCAGCAAATAGATCCCAATTGGCTCGGCCTAAGCAATAAACATTTGAAGGGCTTCAAATAATATATCACAATTTAGTTTTAATTCTTTATAATTTTTATAATGCCTATAATATTATATAAGGTAATCAGTTTGCATTAAAATTTTCATTATGCAATGCGGAAGATGATTATTCAATAGAGAGTGGGCCAAGTATGATACCACCTTATAATTATATATATGCATGTAATTCTGTTATTGGGTTAAACCGCTCAATAAGTATGCTAACATCACTTAACACTCATTGAAATTCCGGCAAAGTGGGCTGCCACTGGCGCCTGCACCGCTCTTTGTATTGAACCGGTTAAGTTTGTATAGTTAATCAAAATATTTCGTTTCCTGTCAATTCGGCGATTTAATTTAATCTACTTTGTAGTAATTCGAAAGCTTAACTCAAATATTAAAGCAACGCTGAAGACCACGGCGAAGAGAGCGGCTGATTGGCGTTAGCAGGAAAGCGAAAGGTGCAGAAAATAAACTGTTCTACGTGACCGTTTGCAGCAGTCCCTTTGACGCACACATCTTTATTACAGCAGCTCGTCCATACGCAGTTATCCAGGGGTGCAGAGATATTGGAAGATTTGCTATTATTGTTGTGCTAGTTTTGCAAGCGGCTGATATGGGCATAGCCAAGCAAAATCTGTATAAAAAGGCTTCGCATTTCCAGAGATTATTCAGTTTGTTTCTTCGACTTGTTTCAGCAGTTAAGCTTGAATATAACTAAAATTTGAGATCTCCATACCACTTTCAGCCAGCAGCTAACTAACGGATTAAGAATTCAAATACGAAAATGTCCACTAAAAATATGGTCAGTAAAAGTTGGTAAGCTCGTAGCAAACGAGGCATTAAAAAAAATTATCTTCCACAGTTTACACATGTCTTCTTGTTATACGCCATCGGCTGCATTGCCACAAGTGCAGGTGAGGGAAATGTGGAGGTAAAGCCGTTAACACCGGAGAAGTCCTTGAATCGCCGCAGTCTGTCTGGATTTGGCAGCGAGTCAGGGCATACAGTAGCTATCAGCGCCAGTCCTTGGTTGGGCGGCGGCAATGATGCACATTTCGGTGGCGGTTTTGGGGCCCTAGCAGTCAGTGGCTGGAATCCTTGGAAGAGCTTGTAAAACAATAACAATATTAAATAAAAATTGCTCATAAATATTTTGAATTCTCAATCTGCTTATATTGCAGTGCTGCCAGTCACAGTTCGGCGCCGTCACCCAGCGAGGTGGCTAATGCCATTGCTTCGGCAAAGCAAGCTTCAGCCAATGTACTAATTGCGCAACAACAAATGCAGGCCGCTAAAGAGAATGTGCTCAATCAGCAACGCATGGCTATGGAGAAGGAAACAGCTGCCGCCATACTTACACAGAAGTCCGAGGCCGCAGCCGCTATTCAACGCTCCGAAGCAGCGGCTGCCGCACAAGCTGTAGTGTTGGCGCAGCAACGTTTGGCCGCCTCGAAGGCCGCTGTAGCGCATCAACAACGTATTGCTGCGGCGCGTGAAGCTGAAGCAGCATCGGCATTGCAACGATCGGCACATGCCGCAGCGGCTGAGATACAGAAAACCGAATATGAAGCCTCCAAACTGGGACAATACACACGTAACGGTAATGCTGGCGCGGCACATCATCTTACCTTGACCAAGGATGTGGCATTCAGTCCCATAACGGCAGGCACCAATCACGTACCCAATGTGCAGTCGTTAGGTCCATGGGCGAGCAGTGGTGGCAAGGGATCGGCTGGTGGTGGTGCTGGCTCCGGCGGTTGGCTGTAAAGCGCTCAATTTGAAGTTCAATATATATACGCACATGTTTATTAGACTCCATTCAATAATTTTTTATTTGTTTTATTATAACTAATTTATATATTAATTATTGCAATAAAAAAGCAATTTGCTGCATGAAATCGTAAAGTTTTTTTTTTAATTTTAATTTTTTTAATTAAAATGAAGAGTTACAGCAAAAACCTTGTTGTGCGTCGGCCGGGAATCGAACCCGGATCAACTGCTTGGAAGGCAACTATGCTAACCATTACACCACCGACGCACCTATCTACCTTCTCTCCCATTACATATTTGAACACTGTGAACGTTCTGCAAATTTTGTTTGCACTAATTATCAATTTCGGTATACAAATAAAAAATGTTCAAAAAAAATTCTGTAATACTTGCGTAAAATAGCGCCGTTATTTATTTTCTAATTGTCATACAAATAAATAAAAATAATTATTCTTGCTTCTGAATTTCTCTGTAAACCTTAATATTTTTAGAAGTATTCCTTTGACTCACGCTGTGTTGCAAACATTTGCCTAAATATCAAAAAGCTCCTTTGGCAAAATATAATTTGTTGCGTCGGTGGTGTAATGGTTAGCATAGTTGCCTTCCAAGCAGTTGATCCGGGTTCGATTCCCGGCCGACGCACATAATTTTTTTCTTGTAAATTGTAAAGTAGCCATTTAGTTAGTTAATGGTAATATGATAAATTTTTTACTTAGATTAATATAGATCATTTCAACTGTAAAATTTAATTAAGCGGCAGCGTAAGACAGCAGTGTACCGATATATATATATACCATAAACATACCAAGTTGTATTTATATTCTAAGCGGAAACTCTCTTTTCGGTTGATTCGTACAATATTTAAAAATCGATGTCACCCTGTGTATCAGCTGCTCAAAATGGCGCGTTTTAATTTTTAAGTGCTAGAGGAAATTTGCAAGTCTTCGATATCCGCTTTTATTTACAAATAAAATTTGTATTCAAGATATCTATTTATATATTGTGTTTCTGTGTAATAATAAGTGTCAATTATGTGTTGATTAAATGCAACGTGAAGAATCCCCCGATTTTTAACAGATTAACAGATTCAATTTGGGATTCGGTGAAGTGGCATGCGCTCAGCGAAAGCAAGTTTAAATTAAAACTAATAATTGTAGTGCTTTTTAATAAGAATGTGTACGTTAATAAGGATGTAAATGATAAAAACAAATTTTTACATGATCGTTTTAAAGAGCAAGTAAATTATCGCGAAATGAAGAACTCCGATTATCAGGTGGAAGGCGTGATGCAATATTGGCTAAAAGCATTTATTAAATAGAAGAAAAAGTAGTGTTCATAAAATAATATAAATATAATGCAACGCCAAAATGGTCTTCAAGACAAATTTTTTAATACATCAAATCAAACAAATTCGGTTAGTCAGTTGGAGACATGGAATATTCCGTAGCATTTCCGTTAAGAAGGTAAGTCGCGTTCTCATCAATCTCAAATCCCGATTTAAATTCTAACTGATAAGTTTATTAGTATACAAGGAGTGTTATCAAAATAATCGAACTTTTTGAATATTGGATAGAATGCACTTTATATTACCTTTGAAAGTTATTATTTAGTAAAAATACGCTCAACCAGCACTTGCATAGATCTTTTTGCTGCTTAAGTGGCTGGAATAAAAACACAGAATTCTCCTTTTATATTGGTTTCCAGTTGTGGAAATAGAAAGAAGACACATGGTGTTAGATTAGGCGAATATGACAGGTGTTTGATGTGAGCAATGCGTATTTTCAACCAAACTCCGTTCAATTTTTCGGTGTTCCTTTAATTCAGGTAAAACATACGCACACAGACATTTATTTTAATCAAAAACGTGTTAATGTTTTTACACGCATTTAATCCTTTAGCAAACATTGGCGTTGTAAAATTTGCATTGATAACAATACTCTTTTATTCGTACACTACTTACTATCTCTTCTCCAAAGTGTTTCTACAGCTTTTTCCTTTAAACAGTTAAATAAACATATGTTTTTTATTATTGTTTGCAACATTATATTCATAACACTACAATTTATTAGAAATCGTGTTCATATTTCACATTTAAATCAGCCGCATTTACATTAATGCAAATCGCTATCAGAATTAAATTTGTATCAACTTTTTGTTCATTTTGCAGTAATAATATTTATTCTTCGTCATTATGCACTTAAATGTAAATTTATGTTTAATTTAATATGTTTAGTATGTATGTAAATATTTTATATGATGTACATGTGTAAATAAAAACAAATATATTTTATAGTGGTGGCCGTATTTCGAGGTTTGTAAAATATTAAATTATTTACAAAAACAAAATATTTTATAATATATAAATACGTATAAAAGTATAATAGAAGATAACACTGGGCAAACTTGTGTGAAAATATTTGTTGTTTAATTTTACGCTTATGTGTGTGTGTGTTGTCTGCATTGTACTCAGGTAATACTAGCGAATGTGAAATATTATAAAAAAACATAAATATACATACAACTATGGCAAATTTAGTTGTCTGTATAAATAAAATACTTGTACACAGGTTTATGTTTTAATAGAAGTACGTGGAATTGTTTGTGGGAATTAGCGCATGTGTTGCAAATGACTGATTGACAGGTGGTTTATATGGTAATTAAGTTGTTTTTTCCTTTGTTCGTGTTAATATGTGTTGTGCCTTTCCGCGCCAATAAATATATATAATTTATTCATAATTTTTATCCAACGTTTAAACATGTATGCGCCCATATTAACTGTTCTCTGCATACATTTTTGTATTGCTGCTAACAACATACTTACATATATATAAATATAATTAGCATATTTTTCGTTAAATATAAATATCATTTGCAAAAATGTTCACTTAAACTTCATACTTCACATCTGCTGTTAATTAAAAGTTCGTAATTATAATTTAATGTTTGACATAGGCTTGTTTGTATTCGGTTTTTTGTGAAGCTAAGTTGTTCGCTTTTTATTACCACAGCGCGTGGTTCAGGTGCCGGGGAGACCGCTGAAAGGAGAGCAAAGCTAGCTGATAAGCGCAGACGGGGGAAGGACTAGGGTTAAGGTTAATAGTTTTATGTAAATATCTATTAATATTTTTATGTATAATATTTGTATAACTATTCATCGCTTGTATATAAATTGTAAATGTCGTATTACTTATATTTGCTATTGATCAACATCTTTTGACTTTCATAATAATTATTATTTTCTGTATTGTTTTGTTTTTCATTTGTTACCAAATTGCATTTATGTATATAATATATTCGTACATAGAATTCGTATTGATAATTTAATAATATAGAATTAACATTAATTTGTTAGTTTTGTTGCTACTTAAAATGTAAATCTCATTCAAATTTTTGGTTGCGTTCTTATAAGGGCGTTTTGACTACGGCTAGATAATAGATTTTTGCTGTACCATCCACTTTCCGTCAGACGTAACTAGTTTGCAGCGAATGATTTAGGAAATGCAGTATCTATGATTGCTTGAAATGACATTATAATGGCAATATGCGGAATATATAAATAAAACCGTAAAAAATTCTTGCGAAATTGTTAATGAATGTGCGCTCGAAAGAAGCTGCTAAGATTTAAATGAGAACTTTATTAAAAAGCCATACGCGCTTTATTTAAAAGTGGATAATTCATAAACCGAGACCATTTATTTGCAAAAAATTCTTTTGTGGTGCACTAAAGTGAAACCAAAATAAATAAAAGGTAATAAAACAAATAAAAATAATAAAAAAAATAATAAAACAATAAAAATATAAAAAATGAAAAAAAAAAAATAAAACTAATAAAAAAATAGTACTTCGTGTTAACACTTGTAAAAAAGTAGAGTTCTAACGGCATTGCCATAAACAAAATGGCTTTAAAGGATACTCTTATAATAAATAGACTTAGAGCTATAGAAGAGAGCTGCAAGTAAAATTATAAAAAAAAATATTACGTAATATACATAAGTGCGATATTCGAGTTCAATTTGAGTAAATATGTATGTTATATAGTAACTATATAAAGTAGAAAATGAGTTTTCATTGCCAGCATGGCATATTAAAGCAAGCACTTATTTATATGAAATCGTTTCATGGACTACGCTACCGAACTTGATTATTTCTCTAACGAATTTGTAAAAAATGTACGCAGAAAGAAAAAAAAAAGAAAAAAAGTTTTCTAAAAAAGTAAAGCAAAAAACTGTTGCAACAACTGACCAATGCAAGAATTGCAACTACAATGTCAATATGGAAATATTGAAATGGCTCACTTAATATTTACTTTTTGTTCGCACGACTAGATGCCTTATATGGATGTACAATAAAATAGTCATACAGCAGTTAGCTGTATGTATGCGCGTTGCACATTGTAAATTTATAATGTATGTGTATATGCTATGTTATACAAATATATATGTATATGCCTGTTGATTAATATGTATGTATGTATATAACTACTATGAATGCTCCATCAATACATATGTGTGTATATATACTATATATGAACGAATGCATATGGAAATGTATGCGCATGAACATATGACACTCGTTGTATGAACGTCTGCTGTCAGTGCTGCAACTACTTCACATACAAAACCACGCGCATTGACGCGCATTCATATGCTGCATATAAAATACTTGCCAATTTATATGTAAATTAAAAACCATTCTTATAATTTATTAGCTAACTTTAGCTGCTTTACGCAGACGTACCGCCCTATACACTAGACGGCCGTCTTAAACCGTTGTGCCATATGCGTTGAAGACGGCGCGCGAACTGTCTGTGTCCAGTGATATATCTTCAGGGCTCGCTAAGTCAACGCGCACATTCGAGTTGGTGCGTCGTCGCGCCGTTTGCGCGGCACCCCAATTGCTGAGCGTCCAATGGAAGCCGGACGTTTGTACCGGCTCCTCGGACACTTTCACCTGCGTGCAAACCTATTGAAAGACAAATAATTCGCTGTTATTTAGGGTGCATTTGAAGGCACGTGCGTTCGGCTCACCTCACGGTTAACGCAGGGCAATGTTTCGGTGCCGTTGCCAACAATGCCTGAGCCGGAACCGGAATCACGTGTGCTGCCAATGCTGCTACTAGTGGCTAACGAGTCGTTACTAGATTCTGTTACAACACCGCGATAGCGGGCAACTGATTGTACAGCCTGCAATAAGCGAAACATTAGATAAATCAGTGTAATTGATATAAAGAGAAGTTGAAGAAGTTGTTGCTGGTGTGCTTACCATCACATCACCGCCTTGACAATCCTCGATTGACTTGAGTATTTCCCACACAAGTTCCGAGTCGAGCGGTATAGGATTTTCGGAGTCACGATTGTGTATAGCGATGGCAATGTGCACAGGATGCGGCACAGGTAACGGTATAAGCAGCTTCTCCGTGACGCTCTTCTCGTCCGTTTTCTTTTTCCACGGACGCCAAGGTTTCAGCGGCTCTGGCGCTTTCGCGTTTTGCGAACGGTGTGCGCGCACACGTGGCGTCGTCAAGCCGACGGACATGTCTCTGTTACCATGTAATGTAAGTGATAAGTTACAGTAATCTTAATTAGCATTACTTATGTATTAAAATTGAACTACACTCACCGCTTTTCTGGCTTCCTGAAGTTGAGCGTGATTCTGGAGCGCGGATTGAAGGCCGTCACTTCGAGGAATGGCAAATGCACTTGCACATTACCACGCGGCGCGTACACGTTACCCAGCAAATCCAAACCTTTGGAACCTATCACATCGGTAGCGTTTTGTACCATTTCTGTGTAACGTGTTAAGTCGAGCGAGGGATGCGGTTCTAGTTTAAAATGTGTATCGTTCTCAGTCAATGGCGTTAGAAAATCTAAGCTAAATATTTCGGTATACATGAGACCGGCCAGACCGGGCCAATCGTTTACGCTAAGGCCCTGCGAATGGGAATGAAAGCAAGATCATCGTGAGTTTGCGTTTAACTAGCAGTAAAGTTGCTTGCGATTTACCTTATTATCCCAAAAGTCATCTTCACTAATGGACAGCCTGGCAATAACATGTGACGGATAACATTTCTCTAATATATGGGCGGCCAGTTGTATGGCAATCTGGAAAAGCAGCAAGTGCTTTCTTTGAAAGCCCTGGATTTCGTTTTTTTTTTAATTCACACTAACCTTTAACTCCTTGGTATTTAATTTTATGCGCGTTTTCACCTGTGTTGTCAGCGAGGTTTGCAGTTCTCGTCTCCGCTTTTCCAACTTTTCGTGTAGGGTGCTCATTAGATCGTGTGCCTCGCGATCCAGTGTCATATACGGCCCTGTCTTCGCCAGCTGTGCCGAGAATGGACCAAAGCAGGCTTCTACGAATTGACTGAAATCCTTTTGCGGCTGCAGTATGATGCGCTCCATGGCGTGTTGATATGCCTGAAGTTCGTCCAACTCCATTTTCGCCTCAAACGCTGCCAAAGCTTGTTCGGGTTTGATGATAAAATAGTAGTCGAGCGCTAGGCCCGGTCCAGCTATACGCTTGACAGCAATGCTATCGGAAGCCGGTACACGGCCACATTTTTTTATGAACAAGTGAAACGTCAAAGAATCCCATAGCAGTCGGAGCGAGAAGCGGGCCACACCAACTAAACAAAAAATGTAGAGAGTTTGAGATTGAAAAAGGGAAATCATTTAATTTACAAGCGCTCTTATCGACGCTTACCAACTAAAATTATGCTTGATGCCAGCGGACAGCAGAACGTAGCGACCAAAACGGCTGCAACCGGTTGTAAAAGCCCCTGTATCATAACGTTCCAAATAACAGCCTCCAGAAGTATACAGTAACGATTGCGCGAGTTATCCGGACAGTCCAAATCGTAAATGAGTATCATATAGAGATGCAAAAGCATTGTAAATATAGGAATCCAAAGCGGCGCGGTTAGCGCTAATGCAATACTGAGAAAACTGGTGGCTAAGCAAATCAACGGAAATGCGAATAGTATGATAAGAGTGCCGAGAAAGCCCTTAAAAAAATAATTCCACACTCGATTTAAGTTGCGCGTCAGTCCTTTGCCAATGAAGCCTACGCATCGATAGGAACAGGGACGGTAATTTCATGTAAACTAAAGCAATGTAGAACTGTGTAAACTCACCAGTGTCCGGTTCCGTTTCGAAGTGTGTACGTGATTTTGATATGTGTCGCCAGAGTTCGATCAAGCGTGAGGCCATCGTCTGCGTAATGCTGGTCTTGCGCGGAAACAGAGTGCCATTGATCTGCGACAGCTCCAAGTCCGGCATGAACGGCTTCACACAGAAGAGCGCACGCAACCCTAATGGACTGCACCAGGGCACCAATATGCCGAGCAGAAACATCATGTTCCATGTCCAACACCAGGTGCGCTGCAGTAAATTTAGTAGACGCCAAAGTGGCCAGCGCGTGCTGGTTGTACGTATGATTTCCTTCTCCACCAAGAATACCGGCTGACTGGGATCAGAGCGTGGCGTTACGATCGAGGTAGCCTGCTGACTAATTACTGTAGGTATCACATCCGATTGACCTTGAAAGTTGCGTCGTATTATCCAAGCACTCGGCGACCATATACGGCAAGCCCATTGGAAGCTGCGCGTCGGCGTTTTCGCATTCTTAAGCTCCTTGAGTAAAACTGGTTCGCGCTCTTTCATGAACGCCAAGTCGCGACTAAGAAAATAGGCAGTTTGGTGCAAATTATGTTTGGTGCACATTTTTAGCGCCTCCTCATGTGCCGACCAGGCGGATTTGCTGAGTTTGCTTTCCTCGGCTTTGCGCAATTTCGAGCGTAGCCAAGGCGCGACACGCGACAAAACCGAATGATCGTTGGCAAGACATTTCTGATGATCTTCGCGAGTGCGCTTAATATCCTTCTGCACTTTATCCATCGCCTTGTACATGAACACAACAGATTGTGCCTGTTGAACTAGAAGTTCGGGAATGCCATCACCCAGCTCCGCCAATTTGGGATTCGATAGTATGGAAGAGTAGACGCGTTGCAGGTATTCCTTCATAACCGCCTCATTTACTTCCTATCAACAAATTTTTTAGCATTAATATTAGCATTAAAATAAAATTTATTAATTGCTTACCTCCTCGATTTCCTTGTCGCTGAGCTTTTTGGCGCGCAGCTCTGCAATGAGGCGCTCGCGAAAGTGCAGAAACCAGCCGCGTGTCTCGCGCTCCAATATGCCGATAAGCACCGGCAATGCTTTGCGCATGACATCACGACAGAACAGGCGCAAATCAATCTCCTGACCCTTGGGCGTGAGAAAGAGATATGGAACCGGTTGCGTTACCTCACAGCTATTGAAATCGAATTTTTCCATTGTGGCGCGACGCAGCATTTTGCGCACGTACGAACACAGCCCATCCAGACAGTCCTCGAATTCGGGCTAAAATTTCAAAAGAAAGTTATTTAACGTACAAAGTAACAAGAGTATTTCAGCAATTATTGCTACACTTACGCGGCACACAAGCTCCGCGATTAGAAAGCGGCAGCGCTCCTCCTTGATTTTATAATCCAAGTTATGCGCGAGCAATGCCGGCACGCCTACAAAATAACACAACAGCAATATATATTTTAATTTTTTTTTTTTTAAATATTTTACATACCGATAAACATATCGACCAGCTTGATAATACCATCTAGCAGCGCTTGCGCGGCGTGCACTACCGAAAAGAAATGTCCAAAAATGCGCGCACGCGCCGTCACAACAATGAAACGCGCGGCCAGCGCCAAGTCGCTGAGGAAGGAATCATGGGCGCGCAATGTGCCCTTCTGCAGCAGCTGCGACAGTCGCCACTTGTGCACCTGGCCGGGAAAGTGCAAGCTGGGTACATCGAATTCACTGTGTCAAAAAGTCAAGAGAAGAGAAATTTGAAAAAGGAAAAATGCAAAGCAGAAGGAAGGTGGGCAACTGCAGTATGCGGAAATCAATAAAAACAAATCAGTTCCGGCGAAGTGCGCTACTAAAGTGTGGTGTTTATGGGCGTACTATTGCGTTAGCGGCGCTTCAATGTGAAATGTGCCTTGACATGCTGACAAACTACTAAGCAAATGCATATGCGAGCTATGTACATGTTAAGTAATTGCTTTGTGGCTGCGCAGCTCCTGGTAAAAAGGAAATTGCGCTTTTATTTTTGTTGTGTTTGCTTTTGTTTTCTTATATCGTTCGGTGGTTTGTATGCGTATTAATTAAAGAGGAATGCGTGCCGCGAATGCGTAAAATGTCAGCGAAGAAATGTCAAACGCCTAGCGAGCAGACAGCTCAGCAAATGGGTGAGGATGAGGAGCAGAGGAGCCGATTGCTTTGTTGTAAGAGCGTTTTTATTTCGTTTTTGTGCTTTTTGAATTTGGTGAGTAACTAATATTTTGCTTATTGGTAGATAAATAGAAGTAGACAATGCTATGGTATGAAGTGATCTTGGCAAAATTATAGCGGGGACTTTCGAAAAGCTTTCGAAACAATCGTCAAGATTTTGGTTTAAATTTCAACAAGTTTAAATATTTTGTACAAAGGAGGAGCAACGAGTTTGGAACGAATTAAGCAGCAAATTTTTTGAGGCATCGCAATGTATTCCAGTGAAGGTAGCGATTTTTAAATTTCCACATTTTAGATTAAAAATTAGACCTTCTATTTTAAATTTCAATTTTGAGACACAGGTCTTTCTGATACATTTCTTAAGGACTTAGACGAAGAATTTTTTTCGATTACACTTTTATTTTGAAAAAAAAAAAAAAAAAAAAATGTTGCGAAATTTTCATTTTTTTGTAAAAATGTCTGCAAAAAAAACGAGTAATATTTTCAAATAAAGAGCTTTTCAATAAGGGAGCTAAAAAAACAGTTTGGGATATCGATGAAATTTTTTATTCCTGTGAAAGTACATTCGAAGCCATTATATATGGAACTCGATTTCTTTAGCAAGGCTGCCCCGGGCCCGAAATTCAGACGCTGTACCCAATTTCCGACGGTTTTCAAGCATAAATCGGCCTATACTGCTGCAATTTCACGTTCGATATTCGTACGAAGTTCATCAATCATCGCTAGGCATAGACTGTAGACTTGGCACAGGAAATAGTCTAATGGCATCAAATCCACGGCTGGGCCGAGGGATTGGATCATTTTGTGATATAACACGTCCACCAAACTTGGTTTTCAGTAAATCGATTGGGACAATCGCTGTGAGGCTTGTGGCGCCATCCTGTTGGAACCACATATTGTCCAAGTCCATATCATCCAATTCGGGTCAAAAATATTCGGTTATCATTGAGTGGTAGCGATTCCCAGCACAGCAACTTCCCAGTCTAGATCATCACGGAAGAAGTACGGCCCAGTGACGTTGCCCATAAACAGCACCAAACCGTAATTTATTCGGCATGCAATAGTGACTCATGGAGTATGTGTGGATTACTGCCTGACCAATAACGCAGATTTTTCTTATTGACGAAGCCATTCAGCCAGAAATGACCGTCATCGCTGAAGATGATTTTTCAAAGGAAATCCGGCTCATTTTCTAGTTGTTGCTCAGCCCAATTCACGAGCATTCTTATGTCAATTTGATCTTGTAAGGATTTAGGCCAAGATTTTTCGCAAAATTCGCCACAACAACATCACAGAGATGCCCAACGCATGAGAACAATGAGAGAGACTAATTTGGGTCTTTCTCAATTGATGCGCTAGCGGCAGCAATATTCTCGACACTACGGGCTCTTCTTCGTCTCACTGGCACGAGAACATTTTGTATTGTGCCTGTGGATTACAATTTTTCCACTAGACGCTCAATTGTTGATCTGACAGGACGATTATGGCGACCATAAATTGAACGTAGGGCTCTCACAGTTAAGACCACTGTCTCCGACTTTCGTTAGTAAATTTAAATAATTTCGAATCATTGTTGGATCGAATATCTTTCCATGATGAAATGCCTTACTGAAGAGAAATATCTAAAGAGCGGGAAAAAATATGTTTGCTGTCTCTATCGGTCTGCTTTTGGAGCGTCCCTATTAAAAACACTTTTATCTGCCGAATGAACTTCAAATCTGCGGAGATTATTATCAAATATTGGGTAGTCGAAAAAGTCTTTTCGTATTGTGACAGCAATGGTAACAGGAGACGAAAAGTGAATCAAATACTAAAATAATGTGCGAAAAAGATCATGGTCCTAGCGTGGTGAAGCTCAACAAATGGTCGTAAAGTGAGGATTGACGCCTCGAAACTTATGCTGAGTGTTTGGTGGGATTGGAAAGGTATCATCCACTATGAGCTGCTCCAGCCTGGTCGAACGATTGATTCTGCATTTTACTGTCAACAATTGATGAGATTGAGGTAAGAAATCGAAAAAAACGACCAGAACTGATCAACAGAAAGGCCCTCGTCTTCCATCAGGACAACGCTAGACCACACACATTTATTATGACTCGGCAAAAACTGGGTGAGCGTGGCTGGGAAGTTTCGATGCATTCACCATATAGCCCGGATCTTGCACCATTGGACTACCATTTGTTTCGGACAATGCAGAACTCCGTTAATGGAATAAAGTTGGCTTCAAAAGAAGCCTGTGAAAATTACTTGTCGATGGAATAATGTCTTTAGCGGAAAAATGGCAAAGAGTGGTCAAGCAAAATGGTACATATTTGGTTCATTAAAGTTCATTATAAATATAAAAGAAAATAAGTTGAAGTTCGATTAGAAATACGAAAAGACATTTTAGACTAAAGACTAGACTAAACTATATATGGCATATGTAGAGTACATGAACCAATTTGATATATAAAATAAAAAAAAAATTGATTTTTTGAAATTCACAAGTGGATATAATATATTGCGTTAACAACTCGTTTGCAATTACGGCATATATAGCCATTTAATACAATAATATAAGCTTTTAGGAGAAGTGCACATCATTCTGAAACAACTCGATTTTTGAAGATGCCCATAAATGTCAGTGTTTGAAACATGGAATTAATTTAAATTCATTTTAACATAAACACATACAAAAAAGCAAATATGGAATTGTATGAATATATGTATGATAGTATTTATGTATATCTTGGCAATACATACAACTGGCCTCTACATATGTACATATGTATGTAACGCAGGTATTTCGTACGCAGCTCAATAAACAAAACATTGAAATCGAAATTAATTATTTTGTAAACAAAAAAAATTATTGAAAATGTACACAAAAAGGCAAATATATGCATGTATGTGTGTATGAATATTTTGAATTTGTTTATTTGAACGGTATTTACCCATTTTTACGTATTGTTTCCAATTGTGCCAAAGTTAATTTCTTTGGCTTGCCGTATTTATCCTTTTGCAAGCTTTACGCGTATATTTTACAACAATTGCAAATATTTTGGATTTTTTATTTTCGATTTTAGGAAATACAGAAAAGAGATTAACATGATGTGATATTGAATACAGAATTGTAAAACAATTAGAAAATAGCAAAGTGATATTATTACTAAGGAAAAAATCAAGCGCCATACAATTAGATTAATAAATTAAGGAAGAAAAGCAAAAATACGAAAATCAACTGTTTATTAAAACCAAATTTCGATTTCGAAAAAATGTTTGTAATTTGCAGCAACGCTGAACGGTGTGTAATGCAAAGAGTGTAAAATAAAAAGAAATATGCAAATTGATAGCGAAAGATCTAATTATGAGTTTATTTGAGAAAATCTCTGCCAAGCCAAGCCTGAGCGGTGAGCTGACTTTGATGACTGTATGCTAAGCCGTGATTTTATTGATAAAATAAATACAAATTAATTATTAATTTAATGCGAGTAATAGAAAATTATTAAATATTCTTAAATAAAATTACATAATTGTTTTTGGCTCAACTTTAGTACCCAAGCGCTAGCAGATGAGCACATAAACAAATAAATTGACCCGCATTGTTAGCAATAATAACCGAGAGAATGCAAACAAAAAAGGAAACAAATATTTTTCACAACAACAAACAAAAATCACAATTGAAAATAACAAAAACAAAAATAAAAAAAAAACAAAAACAAAAAACCAGACATAAGAAAAAACATAACAAAAGAAAGAAAGAGAAAAAAACACAAACTTATAGGCGATTATAAAATCGATAAAGTGGCTCACCCAGACTCGCGCAATGACTTCAGCTGCGAATTGGTGAGGCGTCGCGGTTCACCGCTGCCATCCGATGCAACGGCATCCAACTCATCAAAGGGCGGCGCTATAAATAGGTCGCGCAAATTAATCGGTCGCGTTTTGTTGCGGTTACTGACGCTGTTCGTTGCATTGTTGACGGTCAGTACTAGTGTTGTTGCGGATAGCGGTTGCGGGAGTACTGCGAAACCGATGACATCGTCGCAACAGCAACAGCAACAGCAAAAGAAAAACAAAACAAAGTAACTTAGCGTAAATAAGTGTGAGTGTGTGTATGTGTGTATGTATGTATTTTGTGTCAAAACTCACCGATTGGGAAGGTTTTCCAATGATACAGAAACTGTTCGGCTACGTGTTTGATTTGTTCGACCAGCTGCTCGACTTCGGGCGGTGCGCCAACCAAATTAACCGTAAATTGTACAGGTTCACGCTCTGGGCCGGTCAATGATAGTGGACGTAGATGTGTACCGGAGGCACTGCCCGCTAGTGGCAGCATTGACATTTTTTTTATCCACTAATCTTTACGAGTTTATTCGCCTCTACTTTTTGGCGTTTGTATGTGTTGATGTAAAAGTTTTTCTGCTATCAGCGGGTCGTCGACTTTGTTGATTTCGGTTAAATTATGCTCTATTACAGCATTTCGCTACATCATCGATAGTTATTGAATGATTAATTTTGGCTTTGGGGCGTAGATTTCATGGATTTAGAATTGTAAATTTCGTTGATTCAATGGCCGAGATTAAAATTTGTCTTTCTAAAAATTTCAGAATTTCTTTGTTAATACGA
This sequence comes from Bactrocera tryoni, assembly GCF_016617805.1. Taxonomy (NCBI): domain Eukaryota; kingdom Metazoa; phylum Arthropoda; class Insecta; order Diptera; family Tephritidae; genus Bactrocera; species Bactrocera tryoni. The sequence continues at coordinate 15,458,009 of NC_052499.1, forward strand.
GTTGTCTAATAAAATATTTCATTTTTTGTATGAGAAAAAATTTGTTGAAAAAATCTGTTTTTTATCCGAGGAAATCCATGTAACCCCTTAAACTACATTAACCAAATTCACCCAGAACAAGTCTCTTAAGCACCCCTACCGACATTGTAAAAATTAATGGAATTGAAAGATAGCCCCGTCCTCTAACCATATAACGGTACCGTTAAAAACTACTAAAACTGTGATAAATCAAGAAGAGAAAATTACGTTTGCAAAATTTCAAAACGATATCTTAAAAACTGAGGGACTAGTTCTTATATGTATATACAGACAGACAGACAGACGGACGGACAGACAGACGGACCATTTTGATCATTTATATATATACTTTATAGGGTCTCCGACGATTCCTTCTGGGTGTTACAAACTTCGTGACAAACTTTATATACCCTGTTCAGGGTATAAAAAATTATCGCTATTGGGGTGAGTCCAATCCTCGTGTGATTCAGGAAACGCAATTGCATCCTCAAAAATACCGCTTGTTGCGGATTGTGGTATGGCAAATCGGGTCTTATTTCTTTTCAAAACGATGCTGACCGACTTTTTTCACAATTTGATGAAATCGACGCGGACGATCTCTATTCCATGAGGACGGTGCGCCGCTGTATATGGACACATTGCGTGCAAAGTTTGGCGACTCGTTAATTTCATTAACTTGGCTCATTGACCGCCAAGATCACCGGTCGCTTTAACGTCTTCAGATTCAGATTCAGAAATTAAAGGTTTACGCCATAGAACAACGACGCTCGAGGAGCTTTAAGACAACATTCAGCGATATATAGCCGAAACTCCAGCCGAAATACTGCAGAGTGGTCATAAAAAATTTGCGCAAAGGGGTGTATATATGCAAACGGCCGCCATTTTGTTCAAATCATAAATGGCATAAAATTATCCTCATTAAACAAAAAAAAAATAACATATTTTGACCATATTTAAAGGTTTTATTTCACTTCATGTCGTTTTAAGATCACTTTGTTGTTGTTGCGACGGTTATCCAGTCTCCGTTAGGATGGTAAGGTTCAGATAAGTTGTCACCGAGGTCATCCAATGGTAGACCCAGGAAACGTGCTGTTTCGACGGGGTCTGACCATAGGGAGAGAAGTGTCAAATGTGACCAGCGTTAGCTGAGCATGCAAAGCGGTGGTTAGAGTCATGCATTTTACAGCTTTTGCAAAAACTGACGCCGGGCGACCTTCCCAAGAGACCGCAGGCAGTTTCGAAGTTTTCGAGCCAGATTTTGTTCACCGGTCCCATTTCTGGATCAATGATGCCCCTGAGAACGTAATCATCAATGGCAACCGTTACGCGACAATTTTTTTTCAATAAGACGGCGCCACTTCCACACAACACATCAATCAATGAATTTATTGAGAGAACACTTCGGTGAGCAGATACTTTCACGTTTTGAGCCGGTCATTTGGCCACCAAGATCGTGAAGTATCATACTGTTAGACTTTTTCCAGTGGGTATATTAAAGTCTAAAGTCTATGCGGACAATATCGTTTCCAAGTCCTAGAGAAAAACATGACTGGAGTCATTCACTAGTTACTAGTCGAAATACTCGAACGAATTAGCGAAAATTGGACTCAACGGATGGACCATCTGAGACGTAACCACGGCCAACATTTTATTTTTTAAGTAGGGAACCTTGAAATGGATCACCCTATGAATGAGGGCCGTCCATTGGGTACTTAGCCAACAAAAAATGGGAAAATATTAAAAAAATGGATTATATTACATTTAAGCCCTTCACTTATCAGCGCGTTCTCACTGCCGTTGAACAGATGATAAAACAGCTGTTTTTGCCATTCAAGAATTCACATCGCTTAACATTTATTAAAAGAAAACATTTTCATATAGTATTTTGTAATAAAAGCCGTCTTCTTTTAAATATTTAGAGTGGATCAGTTTCAAATCACATCGATGGAGCGGTTTTGAACTGTCATTTTTGTATGGCGAAAACTTGATAAATTTATAGGATATCTTACTAATCCTATAAAATTACCACCCAACAGCCGAAATCGGTCTGAACATAGGGTAAGTCGGCTAAATTGACAGCAGCTGCATGCGGGAATGCACTCCGTTCCAATGAAAGTCGGATCTACGAAACCACAGCTGGGCTTAGATAATAGGACCATGTGCTGTCAACTCAACAGTATCCTTTAAAATTGTTGGAAAAAACTTCCTGCCGCTGCAATATCAATATGAACAACAACAACTATAATATACTAATCTATGGTAAATTTATTATGCCAAAGTAGCGCCAACGGGCGTTAGGTCTAGATATCTATCGGGTGATTTTTTAAGAGCTTGATAACTTTTTTTAAAAAAAAAACGCATAAAATTTACAAAATCTCATCGGTTCTTTATTTGAAACGTTAGATTGGTTCATGACATTTAATTTTTGAAGATAATTTCATTTAAATGTTGACTCATGTGGTTTCAACAAGATGGCGCTACATGCCACACAGCTCGCGATTCTATGGCCATTTTGAGGGAAAACTTCGGAGAACAATTCATCTCAAGAAATGGACCCGTAAGTTGGCCACCAAGATCATGCGATTTAACGCCTTTAGACTATTTTTTGTGGGGCTACGTCAAGTCTAAAGTTTACAGAAATAAGCCAGCAACTATTCCAGCTTTGGAAGACAACATTTCCGAAGAAATTCGGGCTATTCCGGCCGAAATGCTCGAAAAAGTTGCCCAAAATTGGACTTTCCGAATGGACCACCTAAGACGCAGCCGCGGTCAACATTTAAATGAAATTATCTTCAAAAAGTAAATGTCATGAACCAATCTAACGTTTCAAATAAAGAACCGATGAGATTTTGCAAATTTTATGCGTTTTTTTTTTTTAAAAAGTTATCAAGCTCTTAAAAAATCACCCGATATTAGGTCGCCCTAGTATTACATATGTATTTTCATACTATGTTTGTTTTTACAGTGATACTTTCTGATTTTAACCGTTGGATTTCTTATGCTTGAAAATACTAATAAAGTAAACAATAAAAACAAACAGCTGTGGTGGTCAAGTGTATGTACAAGCGCTGGAATTGCGGCATTTGGAATAAATCCAAATTAAAGACATCAAAAGCTATTAAAGCGGAATTCTTGATGGAATAATAAAAGCAACAACAACACTATTAAGACCGACAGCAAATTGAAAGTGAAATACAAAGCAGACAAATACACACATGCACGAAATCGCCGCAAGATCTCTATTACTTAAAAAGTGTACAAGAAAGTTAAGTACAGTGCGGTTTTTAGACGTGACTATTGGAACTGTGGTGCCCAGAAAGACCAAAAACGTGATAATCACCCATCCCGATTTTCACGAGAAATTTTTTTTAGCGCTAGAAAGTTCACTTTTGTTTCACATGGTAGGAGTGATGATTATCCCCAAGCTATTGGTGTGGCGTAAAGTCACTGTCGCGATGGAGTCATGATTTGATGAATGCCTGAATGCCTGGATCGGAAGATGTTGATTTTGACGAGCTTCGGTTCCAATAAGACGGTGCTATATGCCATAAAGCCAACGAAACAATCAATTTATTGAAGACAACTTTTGGTGAGCGCATTACGTCTCGTCGAGCGCCTTTGGCTTGGCCTATTTTTTATTGGATTAAGATGAGGCGCTTGTCTACACTGATAAGCTCGAGAGGATTGACCTCGGCCCCAATGCTGCGAAAATTGAGTTCCTCGGCAAAACAGTAAAGTAACTTTTTAGAAAGGCCATGCCGTTATTTCTGTATATACTGGAAGTATACGTTCAGTATTTAAGATATTGATCTGAAATTTTGCACCGAATTTTTTTTTCTGAATTTTTGAAACCGATTTCGGTCAAACCGAAGTCCTTATATGGAAAACTTTTTTTATTTGACCAGATATTACAACAACAACAGTGGTTGTGAATTATCTACAATTCAAAAACGACAGTTTTGCTCAGTAGTATGTATGTATGTATGTATGTACATATATGTATATATGTACGTACATGTCAAACCAGCAAATTCTGTATATTTTAAAAAAATCTGTCCTATATAACTTACATATTTGTCTATAATATATCAAGCGGCGTTGTTGTAAAATTACAAATACAACAAGTGAGGGATAGTTGCTCGAGTAACAGCAATGACAATAAAAAATTACATAAATAACAAGTGTTTGAATATTGAGAAATGCGATGCGCGCAATATGGGTGGGGTCAAGAAGCCAAATATTGCAGCACGTTTTTCCACACTCGCGTAAAAAAAATAATATTAAGCATTCATATGTATAAAGTATTCGAGTAGATTCGAACAATTACAGTACACATATACATACATACATACATATATGTATATATACATACATTACAAAATCGTAAATATGTACTAAAAACTATTTTTAAAGCAACTAGGCTTATGCTACATACATACATACATAGAAGTTAATGTATGTAAACACATATGTATGTAGTACATACAACTTCTGGAGAATATAAAATCAAAATTCCGAAATACTTATTGTTTACACATTTTATTTTGGAGGCTAAAAACAAGTTTTATTAACAGCGGCACCAACTTTTGGGGTATAAGCAAATGTGCGAAACATATTTTAAATTTGTATACACGCATACTTTTATATTTCATATACATATGTACGTATGTGACTTTTGATAGTAGAGAGAAAAAATTAAAATTCAGACATTTTCACTCTACAAATTTTCTTCTAATAATTTAGTTTAACTTGTGTACATATTTGCTTTTAAAACATTTACATACATAGATTTCGAAGCAAGTAATTGAAATGTTTAAATTAAATGATAATTAAAAATTTGTTCTAAAATATTTGATTTTTAAAAGAATAGTGGTATGATAAATCATACTATTTGGTAATAATGTTCAAGTTTTAGAACGCTCAGTTTAATCGACACTCATATAACCCAATCGGCATAACGTAGAAGAGTATTAAGTTGAAATTTCAGCGGACGCATAGGTCAGCTTTTATTCAGAACAATATTTAGAATTTCTATACTCAAATATCACTTGAATGACCCCTCATATTATAAATATTTTCGTAAATAGTATGCATTCACGCTTACAAATATAATTTCTAATTTTTTTCCTCAGAAACTACAATAAAATTACCTCACCTAAGCGTAGTTATCGTGCACACAACACTTTAACTACACAAGTTTTAATATTTGTGCTGAACTTAGTATAGCATGGCGTCACCAGCACTGATGTTAAGTCCTCGTCGCACCAATAGGCATGTATGTATGTATGTACGCAAATTATTGTACGTATTTACATATGTATATACAAACATAACTAAATGCTCCCGCTTTCAGATCAAAACAATTCGTAAGAAAGTTAACTTTTTGTTATAATAATGCTGACAGCATCAAGTGTTACGACTGGTATAAAGTTAGGTACAAAATCATAACACAAGAACAAATCAAAATTTATTATTAAATTTTATTGTTCGTGTGAGCATTAATAGAGTTGTTGCAGACGTACTGTATACTGAAGCTTTCGTTGTAGCTATTGCTACTAATAATGTGATGTTAAATCAACGAGTTAAATTTCGGCACATAGTATATGGTAAATAATTTATGTGCGCATGGATGTATGAATAGCGATTTAAATTAAACTTGTTGTGAGAACTAATACACAGACACATACATATGTACATACATATGTATATGCAAGCAACATATAATTAAAGTTTTGTAAATGAGATTTAACTAAGTACTGTGCAAAAATATGTTTCAATCTCTATCGTCTTGACTAAAAATTTAATTTGTAACGCACTTTACTATAGTGAAATATTAATATTTATTATATACATATATAAAATGGAACACAAAAATCTTTGTAACTCAGTACGCCAATTCCATATTATGACAGACAAGAATGTGCTGCAGCGTAGTCAATTAATTTATTTATACACGGAATGTGTCTGCGTACGTAGGAACGACTATACATGTTATGTTTTTTGCGTGCTTTTCTACTTGAACTCACCGGTTTTACGTGTGCGCTGCTCTACTCCCAATTACAAGCTCAAGTCTTTACAGCCGCCATCACCAACTATGCGGTACTCAATGCTTTCGCAGACTTGTAATCTAGCAGCCTCTTCCCTGCATATACTCGCTATTATATTGACAAGGTATGTCTTCGGTTATTTGCTGGCACGGTCAGCCGGTCAATCTGCACAATACTCACTCGGAAGATTTCGCTTTGAGCGTCTTTGTAATATACCACCACACACGTTGACCCTTCTTTTCTTGAAAGTTTTATTGCTCTCACACCTATTTTTACGTAGTGGCTCTGCTTTGTAAACTTTTTTTATTGGTGTAACTGCAGCCGCTATGCTCCTCACTTCCACACAATACAAACGTTTTACAGCATCTTACATTACTACTCCATTGTTTGTTGCATTTTATTTATATACATATCTATTTTTTCAGCCACTCTTATTATAGAAGGTACTTCCTCAAGTGACAAAAGGGATTCAAATCAACGAAGCAGAACCTAAAGAATCAGATTTCTTCACATTTTTCAAATCTAAATTTTGTTTATATTAACATGCGCCCTATATTTTAATGGTCTACATATCTATATATCCTATTTTTAAATTAAAATTATCTTTTACAAGGCAGTATCACTTCACGGTTCTTTCGGTTTCACTCCACGCACCGCTTATTTCCTTTTTCAGTTCTACTCCGCTCCACCACGCTCGACACTCCACTTTGCAGCACAATTTTCATTCACACTTCATCTTTATTTCCACTTCGTGTTATAGATTTTTCCATTTTCATTTATTCTTTTCATGTTTCATTTATAACTTTGAATACCAGTTTTTTCATTTTCTCATTTTTAATCAAATTACATACATATATGCACATTGATTATGGATATATTTTAGATACGTTTTATTCTAATAAGCAAATTTTCACTTTCTGTTTAGGAAATATTGGAAAATGCGATTCCAGTCAGAATATATGAGGAAATCGAACTTACAAAACGAATGCACCTTTTAATGCTTTGAAAATCTCGGAAAAACTGAAATGCAACTTTGCTCTTTCTTTTCTTTCGGTCGATTGTTTACTACCACTAACAGGTCAGAGGCAGGGTTGCTACTTTTTGAGATATGTTTAATTGATGTGTAATGTTTTTCTACACCATTGTATTTCAATGAAACAAGAAAAATTTACATAAGTATATAAAAAGTAACTAATCTGTACGTAAATAAGCTAATTTGGTGCAGTAACATACCCAAGTACGAAACCTTTTGATATTTTCTCTTTTTATAAACATTTTATTGTGAATGGCTTTATAATATTGAAGTAAGAACAAGAGGTGAAATTAGGCGGGCTCCAAAACTAAATTTTATCACTCCGTGAAATACATAAATGATAAAAATATAATTCACATTGAAACACATTAATATGACGCATAACGCGGTTGTAGACTTAATAGATGGCAGTTCCCAAAGTTCTGTTGACGATGAAAGAAAAGTTGAGTGCAAGGTTGAAAGCACGATAATTACACCACAAAATCGTCCCCAACGAAAAGTAACTAAGAAGGCTGCAACAACAATTGGTAAAAGAGCATTGCAGCCCATAGAAGAAACAAAAGTGGACATCACTCAAGTAACAGTTATTCCCGATAATATAAAAACTACAACGAAGAAAAGGACTACAAAATTCAAAGACCCACCTGCAAGTCAATTGCGTATTGATAGTTATTTCAAGAGTTGCTCTAAATCATACAAAATTGAAACTCCTTCAGTAAAGGAGGAGAAGTTGTTTTTAACGGCGCCTGGAATCAAAATAACTAAAACTTCCCAAAAAGTTCGTACAGTCAGAAATAAGAAAATTAAAGGTCGAAAACGTTTATTCATAGAGGAAGACGATAGCAGCTCAACAACGGTTTCAACACCCAGTGGCTTCTCAGGTATGATGTCAACTTCAGAAACAACCGATCCCAAACGCTCTACCACTGCGATTAGTACTTCCAAGAAAATCGATGCTTCAAAAACAGCCGATACTTCAAAAAGAACTGCTATCAAACGCTCTTCTTCTACGAATGCCAGTCGTAGCTCTACCAAACCGACCAAAAGAAAAACAAAGCCTTATTCATATGAGGAATTAATAGATTTATGTTCTGATGACGACTTAGCTGCTTGCTCAGTTACTAAGAAAGCATTTGTGGCATCCGGTGAACGAAATAAGTCTGCTGATAAGGAAATGTTTGCCGATACATGTGAGATTCCTCGTTTAGTTGGTGATTGTATTAAAAACGACATGCCCTTTGCAGCAATGGTGTCTATACCAATACAGGAAATATGCGATAAAAACACCACAACGAATTTGAAAGAGGATGTAGTTTACCACAGAGATTCGCATTCGTCAACTTGTTCGACTAGTAAGACATTGTTGCAAACAAAAGTAAATACACCACATCAAAAGTGTACTGACTGCAATTTGGATATAAAAACAGAAGAAAATGGGAGACTCATTAACACAGACCAGACGTCTTCAAAGTCGTTAGTAGAAATTAGTATAGTTGCATCTGAACAAATAGAAGTTAAGCAAGAACCAGAAGAACTTGTTGCTTCGACATCCTTATCAAACCAAACTAAAGAAATAAATAATTTAAAGTTAACTAATAAGAAAGCTTGTTCAAACACTATTATAATTGACGAAAAAAATGATTTACAAATATCGCATACTGAGACACCTTCCACTAGTAAAAGCAAACGAGTTCGGAAATTCCGCGTTTGTCCGCCCTATAAAAAAGTAGCTGGTACTACTTTTGCGGTTGATGCTTTCCAGTATGGACAGATTAGTGGCATTACACACTATTTCCTTACACATTTTCATGCGGACCACTATCAAGGTTTGACGCGCAAATTCGAAATGCCATTGTATGTGAGCCCAATAACTGGTGAGATTGTTATTTGATATCTTTACTTCAAATGTATTATAACATTTATGTATGTTTAGCGAATTTGGTGCGCGCGTTGATATCAGTGGAAAATAAGTATATAAACGAAATAGAACTGAACAAACCTGTGATGATAAATGATGTTGAAGTCACTGCAATCGATGCAAATCAGTGCGTAAAATCTACATTCATTATGAAATATGAATAATTTTGACATTTTTTAATTTAGCTGTCCAGGTGCTGTTATGTTTATATTTAAATTGTCCACCGGCCGATGTATTTTACATACTGGCGACTTTCGTGCCTCGCCTGACATGGAGTCCGAGCCGACGTTCTGGAATAATGACATTGATACAATATATCTGGACACCACATATATAGCGCATAAACACAATTTTGCTTCACAGTATGAAAGTATCGATCGCGCTAAGAGAATAATAAGAGAATTCCACGAAAAGCGTCCAACAACACGTGTTTTGTATGTTTGCGGCTCATATGTGATTGGAAAAGAGCGTTTTTGGACTAATATAGCGCAAGAGTTTAATTTGAAAGTATGGACAGAGAAGAATCGTTTGAAAGCTTTGCAATCAATGGATTTAGATGAAGTGCGTGATTTGCTGTCTGATGATCCAAATAAAGCAGAAATGCATGTGATATCGATTGCCAAAGTCAGCTATCAGGTAAATAAGCAATGTTTCTAACATTATGAATATAAGATTTTAATGCAACTTTTGTACTTTTTTCAATAGTCGCTGGTCGATTACTTTCGACCATTTAAACAGCAATACGATGCTATGCTGGCATTTCGACCATCCGGCTGGGAGAAGAATAGCAAACCACAACTGCGTGGTGAAATAAATATCGTAGGCATTGAGTACTCTGAACACTCGAGTCATGCGGAGTTGGAACGATTTGTAACATATCTAAAGCCCCGTGAGGTGATCAGTACTGTGCCCGTGCGACAGGGTAATCCATGCATTACACCGAAGATACCAGAGAAGTGGTACAAATATGATAACCTTAAAAAGAGGCAACGCAATTTCCAGCCCTCGATCACCAGTTTTTTGAAAATGCGTCCACGTCAGCTAGTACAAAACGCCGCTACCAAACGCACCACGAACTGTCTAACACCTACGAAATCGCCAGATTATTATATGCCCAATGAAATATCGCAACTGAGTGTACGTGCCATGGCCACATGCATAGAGGTGCAACGAGATAACAAGTACCAGGCGACTTCTCAGAAAGTACCGGCGGTAGTAACTCTATTTCCTGAGTCAGAAGCTTTAGAAGATTGGATGTTCTAGTTAAACGTGAGATTTATCTCATTCCTGTGCTGTGGTACTGCTTTAAAAGAAAAAAGAAACTTTGTCAATAGGTTAAGGTAATTTTAGCTTAAAGTTCAATTTTTATATGAAGATTTCTTTATGAAATTAAAAAATTAAAATCTACATGGTTGATAGATTAGCATTTTTATTATTAATTACTGCTTAACAGGGATTACTTTATTTTGTTTTTTTTTTTATAAAATGGTATCTCAGTTCTAAATTTCACTTTTAACTTAGCTTATACATACATTTGGTTACTCAGAACAAAAAAATCACAAAATACAAAATATTCGTTACAAGAACTTGATTCCAAACGTTCTGCTTATATGACAGCTGTGTGGTAAAAATGAGCAGCTTCTTGAGGGGAGAAGAATGTCTGCAAAATTTCGGTTCGAAACTAGATTACTAGTTCGCGTATATACAGGCTGATCATTTATATGTATGTATGTATATCTTATAGGGTCTCCGACGTTTTCTTCTGAGTTTTACAAACACGGTGGTAACCTTAATGTACCCTTTTAGGGTAAAAAAAGAAATTACCGAAAGTGGATTTAAAAGTTAATTAGGAACTGGATAACTTCATTCTCGATTTTTTTGAGTAATCCTTCGGCTGGTGATCTATTCCAGAACAGCTGGACCCAATGTGAACTCAGCATCCAGCCCCTTTAGCAATGTGACACCTTTGGCTACTGGACGAAATAATATACATACATATACATATCTGATTTGAGGATTAAGTTCATGATTCAGTTTAATCACAACCACAAACATACGAGTGGTGGAAAGCCTTCAAAGACGGTCGATAGATCGTTGAAGACATGCCTTATTCTGAACGACCTCCGACCTCTTCAACTGATGAAAATATTAAATAAATGAAGTATATGTTGCTTGAAAGTCGTCAGGCAAGTGTTAGAGAGATGATAAGAGAGCTCGACATCTCTCGCGAGTCCTTTTGAATGACTTTGGTGGATATTTTGGGTATGAAATGCGTTCTTGCTCGACTTGTTTGTCACGATATAAACATATTTACGACCGTATGTATTTGTGTATTCACGCGATTAAATTAAATACTTATATTGTCAATAATAAAATATTTTTGCCACATTTTTGATGGAAAGAGATGTGCGTTGCTTTTGGCAATAAATTCAGCACAGAAGAGAGTAATTAGGGTCAATGTTTCGAAATTCGGCCACGAAAAATGTTTTTTGTTCTTGACCAATGTTATGAAATATTGTCATATACACTAACTGCACATATATATGTATGTATGTATGTATGTATATATAACTTTTCTCTTTGACCCGCGTTTTTTTCTACCTAGCGTGCGGTTAGTTACATAATTAGGGTCATCGCTTACAATTTTTATTTGTCATGCAAGTTTATAACCATCACAATAATGGTCATGAGGTTAAGTAACAGTGCGAAAATAGGTCAAACATAAATTTTTATACTGAAAATGGTACAAGAGGGCTTAATAGAAGCTGGAATCACAATTGGAAGAGAGACGTGGAACCGCTCACCTTTAAGTGAAAAGACATATTTTCGGACCTACTCAAACAATTTCATCCAAATTCATTGGTGACATTACCCTGACATTCCCATGTATATATGTAATGTGTGATATTTTCTTGAAATTAAATCGATAGTTTTCTTCAAAATTACATTATAGGGAGTCAACGATCCGTTTGTTTCCAATTTGAGGTCAAGCACTCTTTTGTTTATATCTTGCCATGGTCAATGACGTCTTTGTTTCCTTTAGGCTTGCCCAGAACTTTTGTCTACACTTAGCTAAGTCAAGAAGCTTTGTTTACATTTGGCCAAATACAGAATCCTTGTTTGTATTTAGGGTCATTGACCCCTTTGTTTACAATTTATGTTGTCAATGACCCTTTTGCTTGTTTAAATTTTTTTAGGTTAATGATCCTTTTGTTCACATTTAGCCAAGTCTAGCACCTTTGTTTATATTTGGGGTCAATGACCTCTTTGCTTACATTATCAGGTCAATGGCCCTTTTGTTTACATTTACCCAAGTGCACAACGTTTGTTTACATTTAGCCAAGTCCAGAACCTTTGTTTCCATTAATGGTCATTGACCCTTTTGTTTACTTTTTAAGAGATCAATGACCCTTTTGTTTACATTTTGTCGAGGTCAATGACCCCTTTGTCTCCATTAAGCCAAGTCAACAACCTTTGTTATCATTTTATGGGCCAATGACCCATAAGCATATTATTTAGATCAGACTACTATACAGACTGATAATGAAACTCTTAGAAGCTCTCTTTCTTTTCACTAATCATAAGCTTCGTCCTGTAGTACTTTATTCACCTCACATGCGAATTTAATATTGTTTATTTCATATTTAAATTTCAACCTGATTTATAGTTATAGTGAAGAGAAATTTGCCAAACTCAAAATTTCTTAGCAACAATAAAGCCAAACGGCTATCACACGGTCTTTTAAAGAGAGATATCCAAATTAGTCATTGGGTATTTGTTAAAGCAGCTCATGCTGTGGCGTGCTCTGTTCAAACCAACAGCAATTTGGTTATACATACATATGTATGTAGGTAATTCGAACAAGCCTAATGGTCAACTAAAGAGCTTTCGTTGAAAGCGGCTTATTGGCTATAAGTACCTTTAAGAGATGACCGGAAAGCAGAGAAATGATCAGCATAGAGATTTCATTTTTCGTAAACTCGCATTGTTAACAATCAATTTACGTGGATGTGCACAGCATACAGCTGATAGTAGATACATATATGTATGTGTGTATCTGCGTATAACGATAAGGACATTTACTCGCTGTACTTTTCTGAATTGAATGACCTTTAACTGAACGCTACAAATCAGTATTTTGACTACTGATATGTATATGATTAAGTACATTTGTAAACATATACATATGTATGTAAGTGTACATATGTATTCCTTTATTATGCTAAGTTGCATTCAATTGAATCTTATTTGGATCAGCGAGCAGTGATTAAGTAAATATATGTTTGAATATACATACATACATATATAGAGTTATCCAACACATGCGTATTTTGATAGCCGAACAGAACCTGTTGCTAATTCTATAGCAATAATAGAATAAAGGAATCTGTATATATTTGGTATAATGTAAGTGAATATAACCAGCATGAAGTGGAGAATTGTCTCATACCCCTATTGCGTATATATACAATCACGATTATAGTTGCGGTTCAGTAACCTTGTACTAAAAAATACCTTACGAGTTGGAGAATAGGTGCGCTGAGATATTTTACGAAGGGATCACAGTTCAGAGCGAAAATTCCGGGTTTGTTGCTGGTGCGTAGACCTGATTGCAGTGAGAACCGTAGCCACACATCTTTTTTAATTATCTATATCCATTCTATCGGATCATTCCAGCAATTGAAAAGTATATTCTTGATTAATTTTTGTGTATTTTTTTTTTTGGCTTTTGATTTTTCTTTTTTGGGTTTTTCCGTATTTTTTTATTTAAAACCAAACTGCATCATGGTACGGCTCGTACAGTAGATTGTCGAAGAAGCTCAACGTAAGCCGGCGAGACTAACACCACATATGTATGAAACTTGCTCACACATCAACTCCTACACGTTAATCGATTTTTATGCAAAGCAACTTGCCAACGGTACACACTTTCACAAACAATTTAATCTAATTTATTATGCAATCAAAAGGTGTGCGATATTTTTGCACAATACAAGCTTATGCCGGTAAGAAAACAGGAACTGCAAAAATTAAAGGACCAGCTGGTCCGGAAGCAGACCTGGTTACAAACCTAATCTCACTTAAGCACTAGCTATGCATGATGCCTGCTTTATTTATATAGAGTTAGCCGGCAGGCAGCTTCCCGTGAGCTCAGCTCATGACTTTAAAGCACATCACATCGCGGCGCGATATTCACTTAAGCACTAGCTATGCATGATGCCTGCTTTATTTATATAGAGTTAGCCGGCAGACAGCTTCCCGTGAGCTCAGCTCATGACTTTAAAGCACATCACATCGCGGCGCGATATTCACTTAATCACTAGCCAGGCACGATTCCTGTTTTATTAATATAGAGTTAGCCGGCAGACAGCTTTCCGTGAGCTCAGCTCATGACTTTAAAATACATCACATCGAAGCGCGATATTCACTTAATCACTAGCCAGGCACTATGCCTGCTTTATTTATATAGAGTTAGCTGGCAGACAGCTTTCCGTGAGCTCAGCTCATGACTTTAAAGCACATCACATCGCGGCGCGATATTCACTTAATGACTAGCCAGGCACGATGACTGCTTTATTTATATAGAGTTAGCCGGCAGACAGCTTTCCGTGAGCTCAGCTCATGACTTTAAAGCACGGATATTCACTTAAGCACTAGCCAGGCACGATGCTTGCTTTATTTATATAGAGTTTGCCGGCAGACAGCTTCCCGTGAGCTCAGGTCATGATATTATAGCACATCACATCGCGGCGCGATTTCTTAATCACTAGCCACATAGGTCAGCTGCCATTTATATAGAGTTAGCTATGTTATTTCCGTGAGCTCAGCTCATGACCACTATCACATCGCGGCGCGATATTCACTTAATCACTAGCCAGGCACGATGCAAATTTATATAGAGTTAGCGGCAGACAGCTTTCCGTGATCTCATGACTTTAAAGCACATCACATCGGCGCGATCATACCCCGGCAATGCTGGATCGGTAAGTGTTAATTTGTGTTACGAAATTTGTTACGGAATATTGTCAGCAGCAAAGCTAAAATCTCCGAACATATTGTTTAGTTCGAATCACTGTAGAATATATGTGCAATACAAACTGACCGTTTGAAATCAAGATAGAGATAATTTTATATTCTCCAGTGCGTTCAGAAAAAAGACTGTGAAGGTTATTTCAGCTTCGATAAAGACAATAATAAATAAGTTGAGTATATGTTGGACTAAGCGAAGTACTGTGGTAGGAGTACCCACATTTTGCAGGGTTAGACTAAAGGTATCCTATGACATTTTTAGACCACTTTGGTTTCTAGTGTTGCTGAGGTTGCTAGGTAGCGTGGTCCTGTGCTAGTACACGATGTGGTTCTCATGTTTGCAGGATGCATCACCAACACACAGGCAGACATATATAGTATATGTTTAACATAAATATATTTTCATCTAGTTTCTCGTGAAGAAAGTCAGCGTCTCAACTCCTCAATGCATCACAGCCTAATGAAAATTAATGTGACTGCATTTTATCTACAAATTGAATTACAAATAGACACACTATACGTACGCACAATTATTTACGGTAAACGGAGAAGTTGTATGAAAGAGAGACGACAATAAGCGACTAGAACCACAGTGGCAATAGTTGACAGTTGGCGGGGAGTGACAAGTGCTAACAATGCAAATCACTGGCATTACTAGAATACTAACGTTGTGTTGTTGCTTAGCAAGGAAAGAAGGAAAAAATAAGAAAGGGCTATGTTTGTGTGTAACCGACAATTTTTGACTCTCGCAATTTTCAAGAGTTAAGCTTTAATATACATATAGTACATATTTATATTAGAAAATGTTGCGCAAGAACTTAAAATTTTTTGTTCGCCGAATATTGTATCTTATTTGTATAAGTTTATAATATATTATGGGCCAAAGAAACACTTAGTTTCATTAGTATTTAATGATAATATTCATCAGGACGTCACTACAACTCGGTGTTGGTCTTTGCCGCGTCGATAAGCCTTCGCCAATCGTCTCTTCACGACTGCGCCAGTCGGAAATTTCAAGTTTCGCCAGGTTTGCATCCACTTCATCCTTAGATGTGATTTGGAGTCCTCTTCCATTCCAACGAATCCGGTACTTCCATTCATCAACGCGGCCATCACTAATCCGACGGAGATAATGCTAGTGCTTAATGCCGTTTTATAATAATATAATACATAGGGTATGTTGGGACTAGCGGAAGGTCAGGACTGATTGTAATTATTGTTGACATTACTAAAGTATACTTGAGACCATGTATCCACATAAAGTCTGCTAGAGTAATGAAACTCATTACATGTAGTATGTGGGGGCTGGGGTAAGCTATAATGTATACTATAGGTTTAGTTAATTTTGTAAGGAATTGATAGGTATATACGGTATAAAGCTAACCGAATGTTTGAAAATCATTATACATAAGAGATCAATTGAAAAGTCCCCGGCTTACCAGAGTAAAATAGATTTTTTTGGCAAAAATCGTTTTTTCATTCAAAATAGTTCTCTTAAAGGGTGATACACTGATTATTGCTACCCTTGCTACCCTCCAGCATTTCGATACTAATTTTGCTTCAAAATAGACCTCAGTTTCGGTGAGTAGTCTTTTGAGCTCTGAGAACAGGAAATAGTTGCTGGTGAATACGGTGGATACGGAAGCAATTCGAAGACCAATTCATGGATCTTTGCCATCGTTCGGTCAAATAACACTATGTAATAGTCGTTGTTGACGGTATCTCTTTTTTCAAAGTAGCGAATAAAAATTATTCCAGGCGCATCCCTAAACACGCCATAAACTTGACAGCTGACAGTTGCGTTTTTACAAGCTTTGGAGCGGACTTATCGTATGTAGTCCACTCGGATGACTGTCAATTGGACATCGGAGTGAAATGATGGAGACATATTTCATCAAATCGACGCAAGAACTCCGGTTTCTTGCGCTTGAACTGCTCCAAACATTGCTCTGTATTATCAACTCGTCGTTGATTTTTAATCAAAAGTGAGCTCACGTGGCAGCCACTTTGCACAGAGCTTTCTTATACCCCAATATTCGTGAATGATATGATGTACACATTAAGTTGATATCTTTAGAGTACCTGCTATCTCGCATAACTTGACTTTACGGTTATTCAAAATTATTTGCTGGACTTTGTTGATGTTTTCGTCCGTAACAATATGCTGTCGGCGTCCACTGGGTGCAACGTTTTCGGTGCTCATTTCACTACGTCTAAACTTAACATACCAATCCTTTATGGTTGATTTTCTTGGGACAGAGTGCGAAAACTCGTTATCAAGCCAAGTTTTTGCTTCAACTGAATTTTCTCCTTTCAAAAATCAATATTGCATTTATATCTTTCCTTTTTATCCTTTTTTTCACAATAACAAAAAGTTGCTTCACTAAAAATGGTATGGATTTAATTCTAGAGCGTCATCTATGTGCTAGGTACTTTTCAGTTGACCTGTCATATGGTGTATGGGGGGGTACAGACAATAGACGGACAGTCATTTATGGCACTCAGAACTAAACTCAACAATTTTATGGTATATAAGTATATATACAAGTAACTCTATATCTCTCTCATTTAAATTTAGGTCTTTCAAATAACCATTAGTTGAACAAAACTTTTATACTCAGTCTCAGCATGTTGCGAGAGTATGAAAATAAGAAGTAGTGGCATGAGAAATATGTACATATTTTGACGATCCACATAAACTTAATGCTGCCACAGCTTTTGTTTTTGTTGTTGCCGCACTCTCGGATTTAGCTGGATAGCGTGGTGTTTATTTTTACATCTCCTAAGTTTGTCGCACCGTCAGTGAAAGCATATCAAGTGGAGTTTTACGCCATTTTCATATATACATGTGTGTGTGTGTGCCTGTTTGTATGTGTGCGCATATTTGTTGCGCCTCAAGTAACTCGCAATAAAAGCAATAGACATTAAGAGTAACAAATATGCCTAACATTTTGCTGTTATCAGCGAGATTTTCAGTAGCAGTCTGCTCTTGCGCCAGCGAGCTTTGGCAATAAAAACCACTAAAGCAACATCAGCAAAGACGCTGTTGCTGTCTGACGCGCATATGGCGGCGAAATGTTTCTGTGGCGTGCTTATGTAATAACATACATAAGTATAATCCTTGATGTGCGCTTTTAGGCCGAGATTTTCTAAGGATGTTTTGTTGGAAAGCTTACATGATCTGATCTTTTGGGCCTCAAGATGGATAATTTGAAAATTTTCGAGATTTGGCGACAGATTTGTCCTATTTGGGTGAACAATTTTGCTGTAAAAATTAGTCAAGTGTTGATTTTTTTTTTGGTAAGGTCCATTATATGTTTTAACATGTATATTTTACCCGTAAGATCGATAATGACACCTTTTCTGTAAAGTTTTCGATATATTGGAGGTAAAAAATTGGTTTTCCAGCTCTCAATCTTTCAGATGATAAGTCATAGTATAACATAGAATTTCGGGTGTTGATAAAATATTATTTTTGGAAGACAAAAGGTTCGATTGAAGCAAAACCTTGACTTGATGACGAGTTTCCAGACACTGCCACAGGAAAATCACCCATCAAGGATTGGTATGCTATTTGTAGAAATGGTGAAATGAGCACCGAAGACGGCGAACGCAGAGGACGCCGAAGAGAGGTTGTTATCGACAAAAATATCAAAAAAAGTCCACAAAACAATTTTGGATGACCGTGAGTGAAGTTTTCAAGATAGCTAGCACTCTATTGATATCAACTGAACATGTACATATGTCATTCACGAATATTTGGGTATGTGAGAGCTCTGTGGAAAGTGAGTGCTGCGCGAACTCACTGTTGACCAAAACCAACGACGAGTTGATGATTCGGAGCAGTATTTGGAGATGTTCAAGTTTAAGAAACCGGAGTTGCATCGATATGTGACAATGGATTAAACATGGCTTCATAATTTCACTCCGAAGTCCAATCGACTGTCATCCGAGTGGACTGCGCACGATGAACCTGCTCCAAAGCCAATGCATCGCATCACAATTAGTGAAAACGATTGGAAAAATCCATGAATGGGGTTTCGAATTGCTTCGGAATCTCTCGTATTCTCCGGATATGGCGCCCAGCGACTATATTCCGTTCCCAGATCTCAGAAGAATGCTTTCTGCGAAGACATTTTCGTCGAATGAAGAGGTAATCGCCAAAACTGAGGCCTATTGTGAAGGACAAGACAAAGGGTAACTTTCGAAATGTAAACAAAAATTATTTAGACTGTATTTAGCATGTTTTAACACTGTGAATATGCCAAAAGCTGTAGCTACTCTCTAATGAATGCAACAACATGCCAATATTCCCATTACACATTGGCTTTCTTACCTATCTACGTTTTATTGCATATTTTGTTGTGATAAAATATTTCGCGTCAACACTTTGCCTCAAACAAAGCCGTGTGGACTTACCTCCTACTCTAACGGCAACGAAAATGCTTACACTCATACACACATGCATATACATATATTTATTTGGGGGTGGCATATACACTTTTATCGCCATCAATACAGTTACATCACATTACATACAGTTGGCTGCTGCTCTTGCTTTTACTGCCGTTTATGCCAGCCACGAAGTGTGGCAGTGTGCGTGCGCGCATAGCAGATGATTTCGAAAATTATTTTTCGAAAATCCTTATTCGAAAAACGTTATCAGCAAGCAGTGGCAGCAGTGTCGGCTGATGCCACGGCAAAAACTGAAGACCACTTGCAGTGTACTTCTGTTGATGCTCATGTGCGGTTCACCAAAGCTCCGTCTGCAGCTTCTAAGCTATGTAGTGCATGTGCATCAGTAGAGACAATTCGATTTTGTGCTGACAACTGTGCGCTGGTGTGTTTTTGTTAGTAGCTAACTGCGGTTGATGCGCACAGAAAGTAATGCAACTTGCCTCAAAGGGTCGGCAGCTCGCTAAGCATCGCTTTGGTGTTTAATTGAACGCGCGATTCCGCCGTGAGTGGTAGTGCCAAAGTCGTGGCGCAATCGAAGAAAAGTTAACCTTACTTAAGTGCTTCACTCGTATCCGCTTCCACAATATGTCTGTCAAACAAATTTAAAAGTATTTTAAATAAATACCCTCGCTTTAATTTGTTGCTGAAGTGTGAAAGAAAATAATCGACGGTTAATTGAGCTTAGTAAAAATGAAAGTGGAAGCATACTTTAAGGCGCTGTGGTGTGGAATTTTAAGCATATTTTAAGGCGTTATATTTTAATGTTTGCAATGCGGTTAAAATTTTTGATAAAAATGAAAAAGAAATGAATTCTAGTAAAATAGAAATAAAGTATCTTGAAAGGAATTAATTAGTGATTGAAAACGTTAAATTCATATACAAATATAACGAATTAAAATAAAATAAAATAGAATAAAATAAAATAAAATAAAATAAAATAAAATAAAATAAAATAAAATAAAATAAAATAAAATAAAATAAAATAAAATAAAATAAAATAAAATAAAATAAAATAAAATAAAAATAAAAATAAAATAAAAATAAAATAAAATAAAATAAAAAAAATAAAATAAAATAAAATAAAATAAAATAAAAAATAAAATAAAATAAAATAAAATAAAATAAAAAATAAAATAAAATAAAATAAAATAAAATAAAATAAAATAAAAAAATAAAATAAAATAAAATAAAATAAAATAAAATAAAACAAAATAAAATAAAATAAAAAAAATTATATTTAGTAAAAACAATTTTAAGAATAGAGTAATTAAAAAAAATGTGTTAAGAATTAATATTCTATAAAACAACAGGTATAAGATAAAATTTTATAAATTGACAGAAATAAAATAGATCACTATGGAATAAAGAAAGTAAAACATACATAATTGCTTAGATAAAGAGAATATACGACAAAACTAAAAAACATAATAAATTAAATAGATTATTACCACAAAATATAAAAAAAAAATAAAATAACTAAAAATAAAAAAAACCATAAAAAGTAAAAAATAATAATAAAATTAAATTAAATTAATTTAAATATAAGAAAATTAAATAAAATGTAATCAATTAATATGAAATAATGTTAAATAAAATTATCTGAAGTAAAATAAAAAAAATTAAATCGAATAAAGAAAATTTAAATAAAATTAAACCAATAAGAAAGAATTTAATAAATAATTTTTAATGAAAATGCAGTAATTTAAAGTAAATTATGTTAAGATCAAATGACTTATAAAGCATTAAGATTAAGATAAAACTGATAAAGTGACAGCTATAAAATAGACCACTAGGGAATGAAGTAAGGAAATATATGTAATTGTTTAATTAAAAAAAAAAAACAAGAAAAAAATAATAAGAAAGAAGCGAAGAATTCAAAATCTGTAGTTAATTTCCATTAAAAGATTAAAAAGAAAAAGAAAAATATTTTACAATATAAATAAATTAAATTCAACTCTTCTTTAATAATTGTTCAATTAAAACAAACAACAAAAACAATAATAAAAAACAAGCGAAAATTTCAAAATCTGTAGTTAATTTCCATTAAAAGATTAAAAAGAAAAAGAAAAATATTTTACAATATAAATAAATTAAATTCAACTGACTTAAAAATTGAAGAAATAAATATAAAACAATTAACAATATGAAATAAATATTAAGAAGTCGAATTAATAATTAAAAAATTAAAAACACATAATTTAAAATTTAGAAAAAATAAAATACATAATTTCAAATTTACTTAATTTTCAGATCTTCTTACGAAAAAAGTCTCAATTACTAGATTTCATACGTTGCTGTTACAAAATTTCTTATTTTTCATTTAATTAAATTCTTGTCACGTGCATAAAGCCAGCACGAACAACAATTACTGTAGTCTAATTGTCCGCATCTAAAAGCATACGCACACATACACACTCGAAAAGAAGTCAAATGTGTTGAATGCCACTTTTTCTTCGCATCATTCAAAACAAAAACAAATAACCGGCTCTGTTTTTTTCTCTAAGTTGGGTACAACAAAAAACCACAGCATAAACAAAAATGAAAATAAAGTAAAACAGAATATAATAAAATAAATAGCCAAGACAAGGCAAAAAATTAAAGTGCGAACAAAATAAATGAGCGTCATAAGAAACACATTGTAATACATAAAACATAGCTAGACATTGCAAAAGAAAGAAAGGCATAAACAAAAAGAACTGAAAACAACAATCAGTTACACATATAATCTAATATAGCTGGCGGCTGCATACTACCCAAAGGACTTTCACTACTCACAGTTTACATGTGCTCCACTACACCCAGCGTAGCAGATCCAGATCTTTAAATATTAAAGTGCTTGTGTCCAATAAGCAACACTACCGGAGCGGAGTGTAGTGATACAGCGGCTGAGAAGAGTTCCGCGCCTGCATTAAGGATGAAAATGTGACCTATGGCAATTGCGTTTTGTGTATGTGAGTAAATGAACGTAATGATAATATTTTTCGCACGCCAAGCAAATGAAGATAAATAATACACGAATATGTGAAAGTTATTGTTAGCTTAAATATTTTTACACAACGTCTAACGCCTAGCGTTGTGAAGATATGCGCGCACATGTTAAGTGAAATATTGCGTATACGCCATGTTGAGCACTGAACTGCATGCGTAAGATAAGATATTTCATGTGCAACATTTGATTTTTGTTCGTTTAATTGTTATGTTTTGTAGTAATAAAAAAACTATCCAAATATGAGTTGCAGCTAGTATACATATATATGTATGTTGTAGTATTTGTTGTAAGGAAAAGTCATGAACCGAGTTGGAACACACTTTTTTGTAGCAATTGTGGATTTTTACGCAAACTTTAATTGATTTATGAGGTCTGAAAGTTTTTCTTAGTAATGGTTAGAAGTAAGAATTATTAATGGTTTTTGTAGGATTTAAATATGAAGTAGAATGTTTGAAATTACTGGGTGGTGGAATCTAATTAGTCTAATGGCATAATGAGTTCAACTTAAACTATATCAAAAGTAGGCATATCTCTGTGCTTTGTGCTTTCAATTCATGGAAATATTGATAATTTGGAGCTTTAAAAACGTTTTATTATTCAAAAAAATTTATTTTGAAGCCGACTTCGGAAGTCTGAGCGTCTTTCTGGTAAGCTTTCTCATATCAGGTAATCAAGATAATTTTTTAAAAAATATAATATCTCCTAGATAATATAAATTTATCACAATAATTTCAATTTTACATCGATCGGGATTTAAATCAGTGACACTTAGTTGTTGTTATAGATTTCCACATAAATTTTTTAAACTTGAGTACCTCTCCTATACGTCCATAGCATCAGATCAGGCTTCAAAGAAGTCCAATTCCACTGATGCAGTGATTTCAGCCTTCTTTACCAAAAATGTTGAATGGTTTTTGATTAGATCAGAAAACTGGTATGGAGAACTGTATTCGGAACATGCAGAAAAGTTGATAGTGATCGGCTAATTTGTCTCCGAGTAGTCACTCAAGCCATTTGTAAAATGTAGCTTTTAGAAAAACGCGTTTAATAGCAAGCTGATAGAGCTGATTGAACTGAACGTCTATATTCTTGAAGGTTACTGTTACTCAAAACCAATTCGAAATATCGATTTAAAATGCTGGCTTGTTATTTTTAAAGACATAACCTATTGAAATATAAAAATATCTACTTTTTGTTTTTTAATTTCATACAAGATGTGTTGCACAAGCCAGCTTTTTTCGTGTTTTTTATCAGAATATGCATATTTTTATACTTCAAATATTAAGAGAGTACCTTGAAGTTTTTGGGTAGTTTACTGAGTTAACGAGCACTGACGGTTACTCTCAATGTGAACACAAAAGGGGTCTACCACCAAAAACAACGTGAAGCTAAAATGAAAAAATTAAAAAAAAATCACTCAAATTTAGTTAATATGGGTTCTGTTGGTTTTTTTGTTATGTAGATAATTTTACACCATTTACGATTTGAACAAAATGTTGGCCCAATAGTTACCACGGCGCCGTTTGTATTTATTCACCTGTTCACGCCAGTTTTTGGTGATCCGAGGCAGCATTTCGGCAGGAATTTTGGCTTTAGAGCGCTGAATGTTGTCTTTTAGCTCTTCAAGCGTGGCTGGTCAATTGGTGTCAGCCTTTAATTACATACGCGCAGAGAAAATAATCTAAAGGCGTTAAATCGCATGATCTTGGCGACCAATTGACTGGGCCATTTCTCGAAATTAACGAGCTGCCAAACTTTCCACGGAATGTGCCCTTGCTTAGACGCAAACATGGGGCGGCAGACCATTTTTTGGAAATTTAATTCATCAGCATCCTTTTCATGAAATTCCGTAAAAGATTCACTCAAAAACAAGTTTTAATTCTCGATTTTCTCGACATTTCCTGCTTCATTTCGAAAAAAATAAGGCATTATAAGATAAGCTTGATGCCGCCATATCACAATCCGCACCAAACGTTAAATTTTTGGCGATGAAAGTGCGTTTTCTGAACCATACGAGGATTGAACCCACCCTAATAACGACCATATTGTTGGTTTATGAAGCCATTAAGCCAGAAATGGCTGTTAGCAGAGTTAATGATTTTTCTATTAAAATATCAAAGAGAGTAGCCACCGGACAAGTGAATTTGCGTAATAATCTTAGATATTATCCAAGTGAAACGTGACATGATAAAATGTCAAAACTTAATGTTTAAAATGACAAAATTTGACACAAATCCGCAAACAAATATGACCACCATGAGCTGTCAAAATCATATGTTCCCTATTAGTAGACGCTGTATTTCCACTATGAACAAAAACCAAAACAAACAAGTAAAGAAGGGCTATGCTCGGGTAGAAAGGAACATTTTAAACTCTTGCAACTTGCGCAGATCAGAGCCAGAGTCTAGGACAGGTTTTCACCCGATTTTATCCATTACAGGCACAAAGAAAAACCGTTATTAGAAAAACACGCATTCTCATTTTTATTAAGATAATTCATATATAACTGGAGTTCGAAAATCTATTAATAGAATTATTGATTTGATTCAACGCATTTTTGTCATAGAAGCATACATATTATTATTAGAAAAGAATTCTCTTCGAATTTATAAAATTACTTGTATATCTCACACATTAGGCTGGGGCTTGAATAGTTATAGTTCGATTTGGGCAATTTTATGTTATAAGATTTCTTAGCTCAAAAGCAATATTTGTACAAAATTACAAAAAGTACAAAAAAAAATTATTCTTGATTTGTATATTTTTCCACTAATCACTCCCCGTATTTACCTGACATGGCACCTTGCGACTTCTTCCTCTTCGGAAAAATGCATTTGCCCATGAAAGGAAAGCGCTATGCAGACGTAGCACCGGCAAACTGGCGGCCATACCGGCCAACGAGCCAAAACACTCGTTCGTCATGCTTTTGGACCGTGCAAAAAGCTGTATTGAAGTAGAAGGAGACTATTTTGAATAAAAAAAATTGATTTTGCTGAAAAAACAATTTGTTCTGTTTTTTTTTTTAAGTCTTGTTTACTTTGGAAAGCACCTTGTATAACCCTATATCTCACTCGATTATTTTTAGGTGACTCAGACAACCGTTAAATGAGCAAAACTATTATACTCTGTAGCAACAAGAGAAAAAAAAATTATGATTAGTCCATTAATTAATCGCTAGTTTACCATAATGTTGACATATTTCAAATTATTAACTGCATTTACGCTTATATTAGATTTGCAATTCTAATAACTGTGGCGTGTGGCATATTTATCATTTTATTATGCTTGAAATTGTATGGCTCGCAAGAGTAAATAAACCGACTGTTGGTGTTGAACTACTTATCTGGTAAACAAATAAAATTATAATAATAAATAAAATACATATCAAATCGGAAACAAATGTGCTCCTGCATATTCAACCATTCAATATGCAGCCCAACCCAAGCAATTGAGGCGAATGCTGCTCTTATCACAAACCATTTATTATCTAATGAAATTATCATAAGTAAATAATACGCATGCACGCGTGCAAGCCATATAAAAATATGTACATATACATATATATAATACATACATATATGATAAATTAAAATCAAATCAAAGAAAGTAGGGAAATCACACTTCCATAGAGCCAACAACAAATCTCGTTCTAATTGCTCAGCCGAATGGTGCAAAAAGCGCATATTGTCTCCGGCTATGTTAACAAATACTGATAGACACTCACACATACTTACTTTAGCAGAAATATTTTGTTTACTGCACTAAAAGCCTTCCCGCTATTTACAGTTGCGCCAATGCATACATACACATACATATGTACATGTGAGCGATTCCAATTATAAAGGCTTTGTACATATAGCAACGAAAAGTAGTCGGCATGATCGTGAATAACGCTTTCGCCGGTGTTTGTGCGTGAGTAGCAATAACAACAAGTGTACGCAAATTGATACATTCTATAGATTGCGTATTAGCAGGCCATTTTGCCGTATCACGTTTCGGTAATATGCGAATGTAAACACAAAACCGCTGCTACACCATAAATTGAGGAGTAGGCATGCAGAGAATTGTTGTGATAGGAGTAAAGCATTATTTCGGCGATTTATATGAACACGTGTATTTGTATATTGGAATATTTTGCAATACAATTTCAAGTTAGTACATCATATTTACTTATTATTTAATATACTTCTATAATAATGTATTCAAAACCAATAGAAAGAGTTAGGTTAGAATGATATACATAAGTATGTATGAACTAGAGAAAATGAAATTAAAGCAGATGAAGTATGGATGACGAAATTTTTTGCTTAAAGGGTTACATGGGTTTACAGGTTTCATAAATTGTTTTTTTTGTCTTTTTAAAGTCAATTTCCAATTTTCAGTTTTTTTTTCTTTTGTTTTAACTAAAACTCGTATTTTTTCACTTTATATGATCCTGTAAAGAGTTATCCTGCCAACGCGAGCGCATATTATTTCCGAGGGATCACCGGAAATAGCGTTGCAATGGCCGAGTTGAACATATTTTTTTCAAAAAATTTCAGAATTTTTTTGTTAATAGTGTATATTTGTAACATTAAAAAATTCTGTTAAAATATTTAATTTTTTACATGAGAAAAAAATTGTTAAAAAAGGCTATTTTTTACCCGAGAAAACACTTGTAACCGCTTAAAATAAAGGAATTCCGATTCCTTAAGGGATCCAGCCTCCAAGTTTGTCTGTAGAATTTGAGATCAACTCAGTATAAAACTCTTTATTTTGTGAAAATCGTCAAAATGAGGGAAAGGAATTCGTGCAGTTCACAGTTTTTACAGTAAGGACAAGAATTACTACATTCTTTATTGAATTTCCCACTCTTTCCTTATTGACTATGTGTACTGCAAACTATTCATGCTAATGATTACTGTAAACTTTGAATTGTATTAATTACTGCGATTGCATTATAAGAATTCTAATTTTCAATTTTATTACAATTATAGTTGTGGTAATCAGGTAATCAAATTGTAATCGTAATCTGAAGTAAACAAAATGTAATTAATACAATTATTCTGATTGGAAGTATAGTAATTGTAATCCAAGTAATCTAATTTTATTCCTAAACTAAACTAATTTATTTGAAACTGTTTTGATTAGAAATATAGTAATAGTAATGCAAGTAATTAACTTATCATCGTAAAATCAAGTAATCAAAATGTAATTGATGCAATTGTTCTGATTAGAAATGTGGTAATGGTAATGAAAGTAATCAAATTGTAATCGTAAACTGAAGTAATAAAAATGTAGTTAATGCAATTATTTTGATTAAAAGTACAGTAATTGTAATGGAAGTAATACAATTATAATCGCAATCTGAAGTAATTGAAATGTAATTTGCGTAATTGCAAATCAAGTAATAAAATTGTATTCCTATTTTGAAGTAGTCAAAAGACAGTTTATGTAATTTATTTTGATTAGAAATATAGTAATTGTAATCCAAGTAATTAACTTATAATCGTAATCTCAAGTAATCAGAATGTAATTTATATAATTGTTTTGATTAGAAATATAGTAATGGAAATGCAAATAATCAACTTGTACTCCTAATCTGAAGTAATCAAAATGTAATTGATGTAATTGTTTTTATTAGAAATATATTAATTTGTACTCGTAATCTCAAGTAATCAGAATGTAAATTATATAAGTAATTGTTTTGATTATAAGTATATCCCTACGTCGTAGTATTGTTGATAGATTGCTTTGGGAAAATAAATTTAATTTTCCAACAACGTATTTCATTCCTGCGATTTTAGCAAAAGTGATGCTTAACTTTTTTTAATTAAAATAACAATAATCGTATTTTTATTAAATTCCTGTGAAGCTATCGGCTTCAACAACTTTGCTCACTGGTCGCTTTGATTGTGTCACACATATTTTCTACAAACCTTTAATCGAAAATCATTGCATTTATGGCAATGAAGAATGTTTCTGGCTATGCATCCGTGGACGCATGTTCATCCATCATTAAATTTGGCAGAATAAATAACAGCTGGGGGACCTCTCAATTAGAAAAAGTTCTTGGAGTAATCTCTAGTCCAATGCTTGATAAGCGTCCCTACTCATTGATGTTTTTCTGCTTTGATAATCCACTACTGGAGGCTAGCTTGTGAAAAACATAGTCGCTCTTTCTCCGGCTTAAGACAGTAAGAATTAATTGGTTTTGAAAACTATGAGACCTTAATTATTCTTAAAATAAGCTATCAAATGTGTATGTTCACTTAACACTGATTTAAAATGACTGCAATCAAAAGAGATAAATATAGAGTTGTGTTTATTAAAAAACATTTAAATAAACGGACGATTTGATTTTGGAAAACCTATCTATCCAAGTCAACAAAATTTAGACAAAGTTTTAAAAAAGAAGAAAAAAAATATATTATACCATAAAAATAGCATAAAAAAAGAAACTAAAAGAAGTTGTGGATAATTTCTACCGTCATACTTGTAGGTTTTTTAAATAAGGCACAATTTTTTCATACAAATAACATGTGAACATTACCCTCGTATGGACTCGTATATACTTAAGTATCTTACTATTGCGATTTTCATATGAACAGGCAAAAACACAGAGTACATTAATATATTCAAAAAAAAAGGTCAGCTTGTCAGCAAAAACTCAATTTTACCTGGTGGAGCGATAAAGATCCGACGCATCATCGAGGCATGGCGTACATCTACTTATGAATGTAAATACATACATACATATATATGTATATTTGAGTATGCGGATATTACGTTAACTATGAATTTCACAGACACTTTGGCAATATGCACAGAAGGCGGTTGGCGGTTGGCGGTTTGCTTATTGCCTTCATAGAAAGGCTTTGTGCGCACATTTGTTGAGCTGAACAAATTTGCAACTCCTCACTCGAAATACATACATATGTATAGTATATACATATCCATATATACCAGTACATAGTAGGTACTATATATATGTTTATACATACAGCTGCACTTCGTTTATCGGCATTCAGTTACAGCAAAGTAACTGCGTATGTGTAGGTGTAACAAAATAGCTACAGGTGATTGGTTGGCGGCGACTACGCTTTCTGTCACAGCTGATTGAGTCAAAATTACACTCAGTTTGTTTACTTTATTTATGCCCGAAAGTAAACATTTCTGTTGATAGCTATTCTGTTTTATATGCTCGCAACGTGGTGCTACAGAGTACAAGTTTTGTACACTTAGCGGTTGTAACACCTAGAAATAACCGGCATAAATATAGTGTTATGTACATAAATATATATGTATAAACTTTATTTAAGTTCCTATATCTTAGAATATCATAATTCAAAATTCCCTAACGTTATCGAAACTAGACATTGCACAAACTACATCCAAAAATTAACCATAAATTTTCAAGCTCCCACAATGTGCATCACATTTATAACGAAAATATCGGCGAATCGATGAGCTATATTGTTGAACTCAAAAGAGAATATTTTTCTAATAATAGTTTACATTAGCGTAAAAATCGGGTTATACTGCTAGCTCCAAAGCACCCAACAAAACGAAATTCGCACTTTTGATTGACTTTATAACGCATATGACTTCATGAACCTCGGAGGGCATATTTTACTGATAAATGTACATACATTGTGGTGCCGAAAGTGGTTATAATGCCTATGTGCCTTGAATTTCAAACTTCTTTTTGGATTTATACCATTTATATTTAATTATATAAGACATCTTAAGAAAATTAAGTAATGTTATAACGCTAGACTAGTTTAAGCCCGATAATGTGTGAAATCGGTCTACGAGTTATCTCAACTTCCATATATAAGTACTATACCATATATAATGATTTACGTTCTTCTAGCAGACTTTATTTCGAATATGTCGGTCAGTGTGAGTTATCCTCACAACATTGCTTGGAAATATGTTCTCGCGTATGCTTGAGTCAAATGTTAATGCAAGCAGTGCCTACCTTTCCCTAGCCCCATTGTAAATTATATGTGACCTGGTCTACGTAAAGGGAGCTAACGTGCGAAAACTAGTTTTCTGGGAAACAGCTGTTAAAAATTAACAACTCGTTTCGTCAGTTTCTCGTTATCTCATTAATTGTTCTCCTTTCCAGAGCCTTATTATAGTTCATCGTGTAAGTTGCTAGTGTGGAACATTTAAAAAAGTGACGTTTACTGTAATACAGCACAGCTGCTGTTGTCTTGTTTTCATTCGTCTCTCTTCCCGGATGTTCTGTTATCACATTTGTGTAAGTGTTTCTGTTGATTATCGTCTTCGCATTCGCATGAAATGAAACAAACATGAGTGTTGATGAGGAGTTCAGTGCCGTATACGGACAATATTTCCATGAAAAGGATGATGAAAACAATGAAGAGAGCGATTATGATGAAGACGAAGTATGTGTATCTCAGGCAGAAGATGATACCGAACAAACTTTTGTTAAGATTGACCTGTCTGTTGTTGAAGTAAAGGAGGAGGAGCTGGTAACAAAATTTCTGTCAAAAGATTGTTGTAATAATAAATGTCATACACTGATACCACGGGAAATGATCGAGAGTACGCGGAACAATTGTTTAGAGATGTCGAAAAATGAACTTGATTTAGTGATACTAAGTCACATCGAAGCTGGAATTATGAGTAACGAAAAGCTAGAAAGTGTATACGCAAAGCTTGCTGGGCGGAAGAAATATGGACAGAGACAGGATACAGAAGTTATGAGGCATAAAATTACATTTACCTTCTACAGAGTACCTGTTTGTCGTTCGTTTTTCCTTTTTGTACATGCGTGTGGGAAGAAGCGTTGCGAACATTTGGTACGTCGTTTTGCCGCACAGGGTGTAACAGTGCGCCAACACGGACTGGCAAATAAACCGAGTACACATCCAAAGTCATTTAAACCGGCTGACATCGAAAAAGCTGTTAAATTCATCGAGTCTATAGCCGATTGAATGGCTCTTCCACTGCCCGGACGACTCCCAAAATTTAAGGACTTTCGGATAATGAAACTGCCATCCAGCGAGACGAAGTCTTCAATTTAACGAAAATACATTTCTTCACTCAGTGATGACGAATTGAAGATGAGTAACTAATGAATATGTTCTCAAACCAGACGAGGAACCAGGTCCATCTTCCTCAGGATCAACACGTAAAAAGATCTCAAGGAAAACGACAAAAAAGAAAAATACATAAACTACTCAGCATTATTATTTTTGGCTCATAATACGTTTTTCTAGTGTATAATCTTGTCTTTATAGCTTATAATTCAATGTATTTTGTTCATTACAAAAAAAATTATATTTTTTCGTATTTTTACTTTTCTTTCTCTACATTTTTAGGGAACTTTCAAACAAGTTATGACTTTTTGGATTCTATCACGAGCAAAAGCATCTCATCTTCCATCCGAATCAACTAAAAAGTGAAAATTGATTTTTTGACACCTAAGCCCCCTTTCCGTAGAGCAGGTCACATATTATATATAATTTTATAGCCAAAAATCGGACACTAAATATCTGAACCCCAGTGTATTTGGTTGATTTTTAATGTTCAGTTAATCTGTGAGTTCTAGAGTTGAAATTCGTGGTGTCCATTTTTGTGATGACGGCATGCAATTGTGCCTTTCTTTGCGCCCATATACCTAATATACATACATTGAGACAAAAAAGTACCCGGAAATTGTAAATAAAACGCTAAATATTTAATTATGTAATACACTTATGCCAACAGTTTTTCCAATCGTTGAAATACTTTTCTGCTTCTTCTGCTCCTTCAGCGAATTTTGTTTTATCTCTTCGATCAACTGAAACGGCTCCGTGGAAGCGCCGATTTCAGTTTGCGGAATAAGAAGAAATATGGTGGTTGATCGCAATCGTGCCTCGATGCAATGGTGCATTATTATCGTGCAAAATCTATGAATTATTTTTCCACATCTTGAGCCGTTTCCGACAGATGTTCTTACGTGGGTTTTCGGTTTTGTCTCTTTTTTCTCTTCATTCCGATGTTTGTTTACTTTTTTACACGTCGAACTAAAAAACTCACGTCTCTTCGGTAGTTATAATACTACCCATGAATGTGAAATCAACAATGTGAAATCAACGTACGACCAACCATGTCTAAAAAGTCCAGTTTACAGTACTCTTTTTGAAAAAAAAAATCGCATTTATTGGAACGAGTCGACCAAGAATGCGTTTCATACTCAAAATATCCACCAAAATTATTCGAAAGGACTCGTGAGAGATGTCGAATTCTATTGCCATTTCTCTAACACTTGCCTGACCATTTTCAAGCATCATATCCTTCACTTTTTGTAAATTTTCATCAGTTGAAGAGGTCGAAGGTCGTCCAGAACGAGGCATGTCTTCAACGATCTCTCGACCGTTTATGAAGACTTTCTACCACTCGTAGGCTTGTGTTTGACAACATTCGATAACCGTAAGTTCTTTTCAATAATCGCAATCATTCCGCACACGAAATTTAGTTTTAAATAAGTAAAAATAGCAACGCACTACTGAGGTGTACCGACTTAAGCAACTGCTGTAAACAAACTGGTTAGCAGATCCCGCTCATATTTGGCAAAGTATTGAACGTCAGTCTTAACAAGTTATCAAAATACATTTTTTGAAATATCATTTACCCGGGGAATGGAAAAACAGTTTTCAATTGCTTTTTTGTCTTAATGAAAATATTTTTGAAGTTCCGGTTGACTTTTCTCGGCAGTGTGTAAGAAATATTAATGAAATTGAGGTAATACTTTTTAATAACAGTGCATTTGGGTGCCTGTCGTTGTCAACAATTACTTTTACTTTTAGTTAAAATATATGCGAAAATCTCAAATATCACTTTACCTTGCGAGAGTATAAAACGTTTGGTTGCACCTAAATTTAACCCTCCTTACTTGTTTTTTTTTTATTAAAAAGTTGTAATTAGTGTAGACTTTTTTGTTATTTTGTACGTAGAATTCGTAGAATATAATTTAATTATACATTAGTTATGTTATGGTTATTAGTTTCTATTCACAGAATTTCCTCGAAACATTTACTAACCACGTTGCAGAACTATGAAACCATTGCCACTAATTTCATATAAACTTGATTAATTTACTTTTATTAAATGGCTTTTCAAATATATATACCTACATGCATATATTTATTGACGTGATTTTCTACAATTGTGACCTTGAATAAACGAGCCATGAAATTCAGCAACGCAATCAGTGTGAGTGTTACAACATGTGTGCCATATAATAATGTCGCTCATACGCCATGTGGTGCTAACTGCCATAAGTGGATCATCAAATGCTAATTGTTACCAAAAATTGCATATTTATTATGCTATTAAGTGGAAACAAATAAAATAATTTTCTATGTTCACATACAAATATGTACAAGTAAACAGGGTGGTACGATAGGTATTGGTCGTTATTGGTAGTGCATTGTGGTAATTTCTTGTGTAGGTTACCAAGTAATGGCATAGTTTTATACATGAAAATTCACACATACATATGTGTATGTACAATTACCTAGTATGATTAGTAATTAACAAGTATTCAAGAGGTAGTAAGAAGTATTTAACCATATCAATAAGTCCCAATCGACAAATAAATCAATGGAAATTTGTGCTTATGATATTGTCTTATTAGAGTGGAATGTGTTTGAACAATTTGAAATATGAAAGAATTAAACTGAAGACTATTATTAAGTTTAAACTTCGGAAAACTTTCAATAGTATTTTTCCTTGAATTACCGTAATACAAACTTAGCTTAGCACACATACACCTCTGACTTCAGAAGCAATAGCAGTGCCACAAATTCTCCGAATCGCAGAATTATTGTGAACCCATCTGTTACACTACCCATGCTCTTCACACTTTTCCACTTCAATCACTTCCGGGAACGAACTGAAAATGCTGGTTTCGCACGGATTATACACACATACATATGGGCCATTCCATCAATTGGCGACATGGTTTTGAAATCAGTGTCTTCATTCATAAAAATATGCGCCGTATAGCGACAACTTTGCATTTTTTTGCTGTTCATGGGATCAGAGTCCCATATTTTTGAACACTGATTCTTACGTAAAATTGAACGAGGAATCGAATGAAAAAGTCAATTTTGAAAAAAAAATTGGGGGAAATGCACAAAAAACGGGATTTTTGAAAAAAAAAATGGATTTTGAAAATTTGAAATTTTTTTTGGATTTTGAAAATATTTTTATCAGAAAGCTGAGATTTTTTTACATAAAATTGGATAACTGCAAAATTTTTTTCACTCAGTTTTGAGGTCGTTAAAAAATAAAAGAAATTGTAATTTTTTTGTTTGATCTCAATTTGAATTGCGCGCCAAAAAACAATGGAGCAACTTTGACCACTAAAAAGTCTACAGATATTCTTATTTTGGTCTATATTATGATATTCTAAAGTTTCGTCAAAATCGGAAAACCACGGGTACAAAACCATGTCGCCAATTGATGGAATGGCCCATATACATATACATATATGTATCCACTAAATCATTTACTAAATTCATAATTCAAAAACTTTCCAAGTAATCTCCTTAAAACCAACGCTCCAGCATTTGTTGTTGTTGCTGTTTTTTCAATAAATATAATTTCCGTCGTCGAACGTACTTGTTAGCATTTATTTAGCCACCGGATGATGGAAAATCTGTGAGAACAAAACGGTTGAGTACGAAGGAATTTGGGTAAATTGAGTGGCGCGTAAAAAAGGTAAACTTCCTCATTAAATTTAATGAGAGAGATAATATAAGACACTCACACAATTGCTTATACTACCAAACTTGCACAAAACAAAGGTGAACTTGGTGGCAGCGTGTAAAATATCTGTGCTCAAAACTATGTATGTATGTAAACATATGTATTATGGAGGAAAGAAAATTATGGCAAAAGCTTGGAAGCGAAGCAACAAATTGGAGACAAGCATATAATTTGTGCAGCTATCGGCAAGTCTACACATGTTTTTGTCAATATGTGTGGCGATCTCTATGTTTCTTCACTCATTTGAACAGAACAACATCTATTCTGTGCAATAATTTTTATGTAAATTTTTATACAACTCTGTTGTTAATGTTAGGGTGTAGTGGTAATCAAACTTTTCTGCATAGAAGAGTTTGCCGTTGGCCAAACGAGTTTTATCAATGATTTGTCAAAATGTAATTCAAGTAATATACTTTATATCTCAAAGTATCATAAATTAATTCTAAGGCGGTTGTTGATTTTATAGCATTCTTCTTCTTTATTGGCGTAGACTCCGCTGACGCGGTTATAGCCGCGCTTACAATGACTGACTTATGTGTCATAGCATGTTCTCCTCTCAAAATGAGAAACAAAATGTGAAATAAGCTATAAGGTAACTCTTTGGAATGGTTAAAATTACATTTACGTTACTGCGATCTGGGGCATCACTAAGCAATTTTTGCCAGCTATCAACATAATTTTACATAAGCTACAACAAAATTTTATCATAATTTCTTCGGAAGGTAAAGTATGATTTAAAAACACATACGCACATACTTTTGTACATACATATACTATATGCACATGCAGGTATGTGAATTTTCTGCTTATCTAAATAAACCGCTACGTTTATGGGATATGATGACGGCGCACACTTTGAGCCGCTGGCTGGCAAGCTGGCAGATGAGTGACCGCATATCCTACGCTGGATTTGCAAGTGCCACTGACAGCTTTTCACATTAAATTTTCTATGAAAGCTTTCACTTGCTGCTTTTAAATTTTCCCAGCTATGCGATAGCTTATAACAGTCATGGCTACGTGCGCGTGTAGGTTTCACACAAATACTTGCCTACTGTATAATAATAGATTCAGTTCAATTGAAAAGTCCCCGGTCTATCATAGTAAAACACATTTTTTTTTTAAATTTCGGGTTTTAGTGATTGTAGCGACCATCCAACTTTTCAATGCCGTGTTTTTAGTATGATTTGTTGTTTACTTCAAAATAAGCCTCACTTTCGGCGATCTCCTCTTCATTCGACCAAAATTTCTTCCCAGCGCGCATTTTTTTTGCCATCTGAGAAGAGTAAAGAGTCACTGATGCCAGATCTGGAGAATACAGTGGATGCGGGAGCAATTCGAAGCCCAATTCGTGAGTTTTTGCCATAATTTTCGCTGACTTGTAACGTGACACGGTTCATTGTCGTAGTGAGACAGCAATTTCTTTTTCTTCGAATGAGTTCGCTTTTCGGCCATTTCGACCTTTAATAACGCTATGGAATAGTCACTGTGGAAGGTCCTTTCTGTTTCAAGGTTGTCGATAAAAATAAATCCATGCGCATCCCAAAATACAGACGCCATAACCTTTCCAGCCGATTGTTAGGGTTTTCCACGCCTCGGAGCTGATTCATTGTGTGCAGTCCACTCGAATGACTGTTCATTGGACTTCGTTTAGAAATAATGAAGCCAGGTTTCAACCATTTTAAAATATCGAGGCAAAAACTCGGATTTATTATGCTTTAATTTCTCCAAACAATGCTCTGAATCAACAATTCGTCGTGTTTTTTGGTCAAAAGTGAGCTCGCGCGGCATACACATTGCACAGTGCTTTCTCATTCCCAATTATTCGCGAGTGATATGATGTACACGTTCAGTTAATATCTTTAGAGCGCCTCATATCTCGAAAAACTTCACTTTACGATCATCCAAAATTATTTTCTGGACTTTTTTGATGTTTCCTTGGGTAACAACCTTTTTTGGACGTCCACTGCGTTCACCGTCTTCGGTGCTCATTTTACCACATCTAAACTTAGATTAACAATCCTTGATGGTTGATTGTCCTGAGGCAGTGTTCGGAAACTCGTCGTTAAACCAAGTTTTTGCTTCAACTGTATCTTTTCAATTCAAAAAGCAATATATATAAACACACGAAATTCCTTTTTATCCATTTTTTTCTTCAAAATAACAAAAGTTGCTTCACTTAAAATATTATAATTCACAAACTAATGATCCGACAGCTGTTAAATTTAAATAAGCGTTGGTTGAAGGATAGGGCTAACTAAAAATCAAATGGATTTCATTCTATGTGTCAAGCCGGGCACTTTTCAACTGACCTGTAAAGAGTATGGAGATAAATAATATTATTCTACAGCAGGTGCTCGGATTAATCGCAGAATATTAACAAATCCAAAACAGTTTTGCGTAAACTAAATAACGTTTAAATACCTTTTTACTTACTTCAAATTGAAATACAGGTTTACTTTGAGGTTATGTTACTGAAAAATTTTTGTTTATTTATGCAATAATATCTTAAAAGTTCATAATAAATATTTACGCCCATATAGACATATAAAAATACTCATAAGATTGAGTAACATACTTCATAAAAAAGAAATTTACATATTTCACTTTCATTAATAAAAATTCATTCCAAAAATACCGTTTGCTTTCGCCTGAAATGCCATTCAAAACTGCGGCCTAAAGTCAAAAGTCAAATTTATGGAAATAAATAAGCGCCTAACGCAAGGCTGTAAGTGAAAACGTGATTTATCAGTCCAGCATGTTTGCGGTTCACGGCATTTTTTACTTTTTCGTACAAAAAAATCTCCATCTCCTTTTGCCAAGAAAATTAAAAAACCAAAATTACGCGACTGAGTGGGCAATGTACGCCCTCTTAAGTATAGATGTCGGTACAGACACATCACACGCGGCAATTTCGCGTACAAACAAACAACAATTTATGGCATTACAAATGTAAATTTTGCACAAATTGAGAAGACCCAGTGAGAATTGGCGAAAACAAGAGACTTAGGTTGCGAGAGAGAGTAACCGGAAAGAAAAAAATGTTGTTGAGTATTTCTCAAAGTTTTTGATTTTTTAAATAATTGGAATTGAACAAAATAATTCCGCGTTTAAAATCTTGTAAATTGTATTAAGAACAGTAGTTCGGGAGAAATTTTGATATTTTTTGGTTTGGTTATACATTGTAATCTTTCCTACAAGCCCTTTTCTTACATAAAGCTGCATATTTTAAATAAAACATATAAGGGCGCAATAAAAAAGATATATTTTCTTTATATACACGAAAGTGAAGAGAAAAAGGCAAATATTTTGTACTCATGTTGCTTGGGATTAGAACGTAGCTAAACCATAAGCAGAGTAGCGCAAAAATATTGATTCATATATACAAATCTACACATTCAATGGAAGCTCAAAGCGCTTTTATTACGCATTTTTCCTGAGTTTGCTCTTTTACTTGTTGCGGCATTATGTCAATAGCCTTATTCGTGCTTAAAGCGCTCGGCCAGAATTGTTGCAATATTTTTTACTGATTGTGTCTTTAATGGTTTTTCTCCATCAACAGGCTGCTGTTATGATTTTTTACATCTTCACTTGATTGACTTATTATATTTGTTAAGTGAAATTCTTTAAGTTTAAGGTGGGGGGGAAAGGTTTGACAACTTTTTTTCACATTTTTTTAAATTTTTTTTTTCTGAACCATCAACATCTCAAGAATATTGTGTTAAAGTTTTAGGTCATTCGGAGAAAAACTAACGAAGTTACAGCAGGTTGAATAACGGTACCTCCAGCTACCTGCGCTGAGTGTACAAAACTTTGAATCGATTTTCCCAAACATGCCATTTTTAAAGTCGGTGACCAGCCTACAGAAAAAACTACTGCATCGAGCGTTTTGAAATTTTGTACAAATATGCTACATATATATAGCTCTCGAATGACGTCGAGTTTTTTTTTCAAAAATTTTAATTTCTAAGAATTTTACAATAACACATAAGTCGATAAGTAAATGGTACCAAAAATTGAAAAATTGAAAAATTAAAAAAAAACTCGACTTCAGTTGAAAGATAAACTATTAAACTAAAGAAAGCATTTTGATTTTTTTGGTTTCGGATGATCCAGTGATGCTGTAGGCTGGTCACCGCACAAAAACTTTTTTTCGAGGTGCCTGCAGAGGTCGACTATAAATCCGTTATTCCTCACTATTTTTCGATAAAACTTTTATTAAGTATCCTTCAAATGTTGTACTTTCATATAATAATAAGTAAAATAATTCTACAGCAATAATTTTTTCTAAAAAAAATTCACGAAAAAAGGTCTTTTTTCGACGAAACAAACCTTACCGCCCCTTAAGGCGTTTATCAATTGAGCAATCGGGTTAGGAAAAGTTAGGTTGGTTGGAATAGTTTTTTTAACACATCATGCTCAATAGTATGTTTTAAAATAGAAGAAACGGTATATTTATAAAGACATGTTTCCTCTAATGCCCATAATTAAGTGCAGTTTAATGAACAGCTAGCAACTTATAGTTAAGGTGGAACTTTATGTCATATTTTTAAGCTTTTAGCACTTGTTCAGCTTAAAAGAAAGATAAGTGAATAAAGCGCTGAATTTCAATGCGCCTGAAATGACGTTGTAGCCATACATAAGGATGGTTGGAAAGCGGCTTAATATTTTTTCGCTTTACTAATATTTACCGTAGAATATAATCAGACAATAGCACATAATTATAACAACAAATGAATATAGTTAGTCTTGTAAATGATTATCAAATCACTGATGCAGAAAATTATAAAAAATAACTGAAATCGTTTACAACAGAAACAGAGACCGATCAGAAACAGAATATATGCTTCCATAGCAACACTCACATCACTGAAAAACCACACAAAGCATGCGTCCTAACAACAGCACCCACCATCCCTCAAGCTGACAGTTATTGGGAGCTGGGCTTTGCTTGTATTCACATTTGTGCATATTTATCTAACTAAAAAAGCCCTGGCTATTGAGTGTAAGCCAAACCTTCTTTTATCACTCTCGCTTATTTTTTTCTTCGCGTCAGTCTAAATCAGACAACAGGGATTATTCGTTGTGTCACTCAAACTGTCACGCGCTCGCGCACAATGAAATTGTTTTCTGAACTGTTGACCCACAAAAATTGGCCACAAGCATTAACGGCTAATGATTTGTCGTACGAAACTGTGCGGCACGAGTGGCTGAATGAAGGGATCAATACTACTTCACAATAGCTTGCTTCTATTTTGATTTATGTATATTTGTATTTTTTTAGGTTACGAATGCTGCCAGCAACATCAGCGTTAAATTATCCATCTCGGACACTTTGATTTTATGAAGCCTAACAAGCACGTGGCGCTTGCTAAAGTGCTATTTGCTGTGAAAGTGTATCACATAATATATGTATGTACATATATGGATGTGTATTCATTCTGTCTTAACACGGAATACATAATTTCGATAGACTTCTCTTTCATACTTTTTATTTATACTTCTGGATTGCTGTCACATCAACACACAGATATGGGATAATTATGTACTTATATTATATACAACTTGTTGCTTTTACGGGGCACACATAGCATGACAGTAAAAACCGTCAATTTTTGGGAATTAAAAAAATGCTGTATCGATTGTTTTAAATTTTTTAATGTATGTATACATACTATTTACTCATATTTTAGGAAATCATAATGAAAAAAAAAAAATATTTCTGAGTTATGCGAAATTTTCGACGCGGTGAAAAACAGGTTCTCCAACGCTGCGGCGACGCCGGCCTTTTTCATGGATGAGGCCTAAAAATAAAAAAAAAACAAGGAAAATCGTTAACTTCGGATACACCGAAGCTAATATAACCCTCACAGAAACATTTCATTTAGTAACTACATGTGTATTCAGTTTGTATGGAAGCTATATGCTATAGTAATCCGATCTGAACAATTTTTTCAGAGATTATATTATTACCTTAAGCAGTAATCCATGTAAAATTTCGTGAAGTTACCACGTCAAATGTGAAAGTTTTCCATACAAGAACTTGATTCCGATCGTTCAGTTTATATGGCAGCTATATGTTATAGTGGTCCGATATCGGCAGTTCTGACAAATGAGCAGCTTCTTGAAAAGAAAATGATGTTCGCAAAACTTCAAAACGATATCTTAAAAACTGAGGGACTAATTCGTATATATACAGACAGACGGACACACAGATAGACGGACATGGTTAAATCGTCTCAGCTCAATATACTGATCATTTGGATATATATTTTATACGGTCTCCGACGCTTCCTTCTGGGTGTTACAAACAACGTGGCAAACTTAATATGCCCTGTTCAGGGTATAAAAACCGTTAAACTAGAAGATATTCTCGCTACAATGACCTACGATCAAAATGATAAAACATTGACAAAAAAGTTGAATTTTACCCCAAAATTTTGGTAGTTTTCGGCTTGGCAAAATACGATTTTCGATCAGATCCAAAGACCGATTCAGTATGTTGCATAATATACAGAACAGGCAGAAAATTTCGATCGTGATGATTGGATCATTTGTCCTCGAGTTATCCCTGCGAATTTGAAAAATGTAAAAATAAACTGGTGGACCGGATTGAACTGAGTCGCTACCCATTAAATGGCAGTAACTTAAAAAAGACTGAGTTATGGATTTGAAATTTTAATATGTTATTTTCAAAGGTATAAGTAATAAAATGGAAAAAAATAATAATTTCATACTAGATACATCTTTTAAAACTCTGCAACAAATATGGAGTGAAATGTGTTTTCAATAGAAAAACGAAAAAACCCAGTTCATATTCGAGCGTTGTTTTAAAGTTCCTTGAGAAAAACACAGCATTTCGTACTTTTGGAAATTCGGAAAATAGTCTTAACAATAAGCTTTGACACAAAAAATTCATGCTAGGATGAAAACCATTGGTAAAGGATTAGAAACGAAAAATACAGTCTTTGTCCGGAAAATAATTCATATTAAAGATTTATTGAACTAATCGTTACAATTCTTTAAAAACTTAAAAAATAGGCACTTTCTGCGTCGATGTAGCGCTGTCAGTGCGATTTCCAACCATTGAAGGCGTCACGGAAGGCATTCTTTGGAATAGCCTTGAGAGCTGAGGTGCATGCTGCTTGGTTCCCCTTTGTCGTCTCAAAATGCCTCTTTCTCTTGGGATCTCAAAGATCCATGACTCGTCACCTGTGATAACTCCACTCGCCGCGTTTTCTGGTCGTCAGTGAGCACTTTTGGGACCATCTTCGCGCACACCTTGCGCATGTTCAAGTACTCCGTCACTTTGTTATGAACCACAGATTTTGATAAATTTAAAATCTGGGCAATTAAAGGAATACTTAGTCGACGTTCTGAGTTCATAACTTTGCGCACACAACTCACATTGTCGGTGCTTGTCGAAATCGCAGGTCTCCTAGCACGGTCATCATCAGCGACTTCTTCCCAACCCCCCAAAAAGCCTGGTGCCACTGAAACCGTCACATCTTGCTAAAGCAATCATGTCAAATGTCTCTATCGCAGAGTTACTGCGCAGAGTTACTGTACCGAGTTTCATACAGAATTTAATCGTGTACCTCCGCTTTAACGAACGCTGCATTTTCGGCTTGCACCACTCACAGAAACACGTCGCGCGAAAATGTTTGTCCTGACTCTTCAGGTGCTCGGAAATAACTGACCAGCCGCTCGTTCATTAGCTAGGAACGCCCTCTACCGAAGTACAGACGCAGCGGAAGAAAATCAG
This sequence comes from Bactrocera tryoni, assembly GCF_016617805.1. Classification (NCBI taxonomy): domain Eukaryota; kingdom Metazoa; phylum Arthropoda; class Insecta; order Diptera; family Tephritidae; genus Bactrocera; species Bactrocera tryoni. Next base: position 15,501,035 of record NC_052499.1, read on the forward strand.
TTCTATTACATTCAGGGCAAAACCTGTAAACTGTCAAAAATGAAAGCAAAAATAGTTTATGGAAGATCTGTGGTCGGTCAGGTGTAGGAGAGGGTGTGTATGATTATTTAAAAGTAAAAATCGGTTTATATCGATACTATGGAAAAAAATAAATGACAAAGTTGTCGGTATAAAAAAAACCTACAAATTTTGGATATATGAATTTTTGACATACCCTCAAAATGTATCTGAAAAATTAAAATAACATTTTTCTATTTTTATCGTTTATAAAATGTTTATTTAAAAAATATAATAGTGTAAACATAATATTTTATGTTCCAAAAACACTGAGTTTTTTATTTCAAAATTTTTTTTTTACCTTACTTTGATTTAATATCGAAAAAGTACGCTAATTTTATGAGAAACTTTTTCATAATAGCATTGCCCCGATATTTTTATATTTTTTATTTTTTATTCGCTTGCTGCTTTTCCAGATGTTAAATCCATTAACTCCACATTCTCAATTCCAAAACTCACAATATACCATAATGTGTCGTTATCTATGAACTTTACTTCATATTTATGTTTTGTTAATTTCTGTAATGTCAAAAGAAGAATAAAGCGAAACTCCCACAATTTCATAAGTGTGAGAATGCAGCATAAAAACTAACTTTCCGAAAGATATAAATGAACAGCTTAACCAACCACTCACTTCCTTATGGATGTATGTACATAAGCACAGTTTTGTATTCAACTTTATGAGCAAAATATTGGGCGTGTATTATGAACTTTAACTAGTTTGAACGCCTGTTTATTCGGTTCTAGTAAAAGTGTATTAGTTGCCTGTAATAGATAAGAGATCACTTTCGATTACGCAACGATTAAATATCGCTTGAAACGCTTAACTTTCGTCTAATTTTGGCCAATACTTGCTGCGTTAACGCTTTTCATTTCTGATGTAAGCAGTAAGTTTTGTGACTGTTGCATGCCACATATGCGAAATGAAATGCTTGTTGCTGGCTTTTATATTTACGATTTGTGGTTATGTGCAAGTATACATACATATGTGCGGCGTGTAACGGCCTGCGTCACATACGCCAAAGTTTAGAAAGTTGTGCCGAAATTAATTTAACTTGTTCTAAGGTGATGTGCTGATAATATTGTGATGCGTGACTAAACAACGCTGCGGTTTCGATATGGACTTCGCAGAATGCGCCATGAAGTCTGTTAACGCGTAAAAATGAAAATTTATTGTTATTGGTGAATAGGCATAAAACAAAATTGTATTACTTTAAGTAAAAAGCAACAAGCTGAGAACGCAATTTATTTAGCTGAAGTTTCATTTCCCTTTTGACGATGAAAGCATATGCGTTGCTCTTATAAAAGTTTGTGTGTGCATTTGGTATATATGAATGTATTTTATGCCAATTTTTATATGCCTCCTAAAATGTGGAGACTACCGTGTATCTACATAAATGTATGCTTATATTGTTAAATATGGTCTTAAATTTTTTATATTAAAATGTTATTTTATTTTTGTTTGCTTTATTAATTCGATGTTCTGTAGAGAGGGGATTTTTTCAGTGTAGAAAATGTTTCAGTATCTTAATAATAAACAGCCAGCCAAAATAAATCTCGTTTTGTAACGGGATTTTCAATAAGAGCACTACAAAAGTTTTTAAATAAAACAAAAACGGTTTGGGATAACAATGAAATTATTTATTCTTTATTCCTGTGAAAGTATATTTAATGCCAATATGTATGGAACGACGGCACGCTTGGAGAGTTCCATGCGCTGAACCCAATTTTCGACGGTTTTCAAGCATAAATTGTCCAATACTGCTGCAATTTCACGTTCTTTATTCGTACGAAGTTCATCAATCGTCGCTAGCTTTTTGGTTTAGACCAAAGACTTGACGTAGCCCCACGGGAAATAGGCTAACGGCGGCAATTGACTAGATCATTTGATGAGATAACACGTTCACCAAACTTGGTTTTCATTAAATCGATTGGGACATTCACTGCGTGGTTTGTGCCGCTGACCTATTGGATCCACATATTGTCCTAGTCCATATCATCCAATTCGGGCCAAAAATATTCGGTTATCATTGAGTGGTAGCGATACACAGCACAGTCTAGATCATCACGGAAGAAGTACGACCCAGTGACGCTGTCGGACTAATGAATTGCGTGTGAATTCCTGAATGAACAATAACGCATATTTTTTTTATTGACGGAGCTATTCAGCCAGAAATGAGCCTCATCGCTGAAGATGATTTTTCGATGAAAATCCGGATAATTTTCTAGTTGTTGCTGAGCCCAATTCACGAACATACAACGATTCTGGTCAAGCGGATTTAGTTAATGCGTCAGTTTGATCTTGTAAGGATGTAAGCCAAGATCTTTTCGCAAAATTCACCACCATGATGTCACAAAGATGCCCAACGCTTGAGAACGATGTGTTAGAGACTGATTTAGGTCTTCCTCACTTGATGCGCCAGCGGCAGCAATATTCTCGACACTGTGGGCACTTCTTTGTCTCACTGGTACGGGAACATTTTGTACTGTGCCTGTGGATTCAAATTTGCCCACTAGACGTTCAATTGTTGAACTGATAGGACGCTATTTGACGACCATAAATTGGACGTAGCGCTCTTAAAGTTGAGGTCTCTGACTCCGAATTTCGGTGGTAAATTTTAATGATTTCGACTCATTGTTGGATCGTATATCTTTCTATTATGAAATGACGAACCTTACTGAAAATAAATGTCAAAAGAACGGGGAAAATTATGGCGTCGTTTGCAGTCCCTATTGATCTACTTTTGTAGCATCTCTATTAAAAAATGAATCTAGCGATCAGTTATAGAATTTATTGCGATTTTCTACAACGTTAACTTAAGAGGATTAACAGACCTTCACTCCCCTAAAAAAAATTTCGTTTCTGGCGACACTTTTCTTCCTGGGTAACTGGTATTCAATATATTGTTTCACATTTGAAATATTCATTAATTTTCGAATAATAAATTGGTGATGGTTAAAACAATAGTTTAGCGAAAATATTGATATATTAGCAACAGCAATCTTTTATCAGCGTACCACATTGTCGGCAATTTGTGTAGCTGTGAATATTTTCCACAATACCTAATGGAAAGATTAGGTTAGTGTAAAAATCGTTAACTTTGGATGGAGCGAAGCCTTGTCATCTTAAACCATAATCTATGCCAAATCTCGGAAATAAATCTTGTCATTTAAAAAAGTTTTCTATACAAGGATTTGATTCTGATTTGTCAGTTTGTACAGAGGCTATATCCCATAGTGATCCAATATCAACGATATCGATGAATGAGTAGCTTCTTGTGGAGGTAAAAACTTGTGAACTGGGGGACTAGTTTGCATATAGTACGTAGGTTTCTATTTATAACTGGGGATGGATCCACTTGGGAGTGGCCAGAAACGATTCTTTTACATACTTGTATGACTCAAGCAGCTAACAACTTCCGGTCTTAGACCAAGTATCCTCTGTATTTGGGACCCGCTGGTTTTGGGACCCGCCAAGTAAAGAACACCCCCAATGAAAGGAACGGCCTCGGATTTCGGGATTCGGTAATCTTATTTTGCAATATTTATCGTAAAGTTTAACACTTTTAAAATTATACTTCTGTGTCTGTATAATCTTAAAAGTGTTGTTGTGACACACGAGTGATATTTGTGTTGTTTACAGTGACTTAGAATATTCAACTCGGCCGAAAATGCAATGAAATCGCGAACATTTTGGCTGGATTATATTTTTCAACATTCGAAATGGATTAACTCGGTGAAAGTGCTTCGGTGAACTTACTTAAATTTTTGGCGATGAAGATCCATCAAGGACCAGTGTTCATCGATGGCATGATGAATTCAGTCGAGGTCGTAGTTCTCTACAAAATGAATTTTTCGAATGTTGTCCAGTTTTTGCTTCAGAAACTATTGGTGCTGTGCGCAAACTGATATTGCTAGATCTTCATGTGACCTATCGTAAGATTGGCACAACTGTGGGCCTTAGTGCATACATTCGTGATTGCTTAAACATTTGTCTTTAACGAAATGTGTTCAAGTTGGATCCCACTCAATTTGTCAATTGCAAAAAAAAAAAAAGGTTCGTATCGATTGGTCGAGCGAAATGTTACCAAAATGCGATAGCGCTGCTTCAAAACACGTCTATGGCAACGTGACAGGTAATGAATTGTAGATTTAGGCGTACGAGTTCGAAAGTAAACTATATGAGTGTTTCAAGATGAGCCGAATCCAACATAAGTTTTTAGCGCACAAAGCCCTTTCAAATAAATTAATGCCTTTTTTTTTGAAAAACCTGGACATGTGGCAATCATGCCGCTGAAACTATGCAGAATAGTAAATTCACTCTTACATGGCTGGTTTATTCTGTCGAATATTATCCAATAATGAATGCTGGGTCTCAAGATGGCTGATTGTGTTACGAATAGTACGTTCAGTAGACCGAGTATGTTGACCATAAGTTGAGCAAAGCGCGCAAAACACATTCTTTACAGAACGTGAATTTTCGTAATAAAGTTGAACGATTTGTAAAGGTTGTTCAGGCGCAAGTGTTTCCATGATAAAATGCCGAATTATACTGAATAAAAATAGCGTGACAGCTTGACACGACTCACCCGTGATCTGTCAAAAGGCTATTGAAAAAGTACCTCTACTTGGACCATCTGTTATTTATATATTCTTTATAAGTTCTCCTGTGTTTCATTCTGGGTGTTACAAATTTCGTGACGGGTATATAAGTATATACATATATATGTTCATGGCATAGTAATATTATCCATATAAACTCTCTGTGCTCATATATACTTGTATATTACATCGCATAATACGAAAAATATTTATCTCCTAAATACTGTTCTTATAAAAAATGTAGGCTTTTAAGACCGTTTATAATAAATAACGGACTATGTCAAGCAATCTGTGGCAATAACCAAAATGTCAAACCAAAATGCAATAAATGTCTGAATTTCCGTTTTTTTTTGTGTGAGGCTACAATTTCTAAAGTACATTATGCAGTGGAAAAATCAAATAAAAGCGAAACTAACAGACTCAGCATTGCGAAACTTTTGCAATAAATGAAAATTGCAAAGAGGAATGACGATGAAGATTATGTGCAAAAAGCAATAAAGGTTCAAAAAGCAAACGTTTAAACCACAGTTGTGATTGTAGCACTTGTGTGCGATCAGACCTGACCTGAAAATTCACTGCACCATCACTTATTTGTATATAAAAAGGGGCAAACCGTGCACAACTAACAGCCAAAATGTATAAATAGGAGACAAAGTGAGAAGCGGAAAGCACAAAAGTCGCAAAATGCTCAAAATGCGAAAAACGCTTTTCCTTTTTAATGCTTAATTTAACCGTTTTGGTGCGAACGCAGACACAACAACGCATAAATATTTAAATACAAGCAGGCCAATTGTTTGTACAACCAGTACGGCATGCATATGTATGCGTGTTAACTGTCATGTGAATTCATGCATATGCTTATAACGGTTTATGCGAAACAGTAGGTGGTACTTGGTATGTGTATGCCTTTGCCTTCAACAAGTTTGCTGAAACTACTACACTTTAGCGGATTATGCTAAATCACAACCACAACACACACACACACAAACATGCAAATGCGCGCAGACAGAGAACGTTTTAACGCATGAAATACCAAATACAAAGGGAAACGGCTTTCTTGTGTTTTTATTTGTGTGCGTGCAAACGTGTCAAATTTGGATACAATCGCTTGATCCTTTTTCACGCAGCTTGCTCAACCGGCAAATGCATTCACGTACAGGCCGCTCTCGCGTGTCTACCATTGCTCAACATGCTCGGGAAAGATATGCGAATCTGAATTTTTTTCAAAAGTCACTGTGTAAAATGAAAAGTAAACAAGAAAAAAGTTGTCCTTTGGTTGCATCGAAGCTATAATACCCTTCACAAATAAAAATATTTCCATACAGGAACTTTATTTTGATCACGTCAGTTTATTTGACAATAACATGTGGCAACGCAAAGGAAGGAAAACAACTCTGGATATGGAGGGAAGACGGACATACACATATCTACAAGTCAATAGGTCAGGAAGCAGACACTTGAACTCCGGCCGGATCAGTGGATAAGGGAGAGCAAAGATGAATCGTCAAACTTATCAAAGATATAGAGATGTGTTACAATGGGAAGCATAGAACTACTGAGACAGTTCTGCATGTAATTACGGAGACGGACCACCAGATGACGCAAGCAGTGCCTATTTTAAATGCCATCGATAAAAAAATACACGGAGATCATTACAAAAAAAAAACTTGGACAACTAAATATGGAAAATCTAAGAGAAAAATGAGGATGGAGCCATGTGTAGAAGTTCACGAAAATGAGGAAGTTTCTCTGAGTACCATTTACTTGGGAGTGGCCAGAAAGCAGTTCACACTTCCGATCTTAGACCAAGAATCCTCTGGGTAGCCAAAAAACATCAGTTTCAAGGCGAACTATAATGAGAAGGCGAATGATCCCTCTCCAGGGTTCTGTGTTGGGTTTCGGACCTGCCACGTAAAAAAGCACATCCAATGAAAAGGACAAAACAGCTTCGGATGGGAGATGTGAGAAGTAAAATGCTCTCTCGACGAACAAAGACCAAACTCTACAATTCACTCATCATCCCCGTCATGCTATTTGGTGCGGGGGCATGGACGATGACAACATCTGATGAGTCGGCGTTACGAGTTTCCGAGAGGAGGGTTCCGTGGAAGATTTATGATCCTTTGCGCGTTATCTATGAAGCGATGAGTTGTGTGATATTTACGACAACATTGATATAGCTCAGCGAATCAAGAGACAGTGGCTACGTTGGCTAGGTCATGTCGTCCGAGTGGATGAAAACACTTCAGCTCTTTGACGCAGTACCCGCCGGTGGAAGCAGAGAAGGGGGAACCCCTTTACACCGTTTTAAATAGCAGGTGGAGAAGAACCTGGCTATACTTGGAATCTCCAACTGGCGCCAATAGCGAAAAGGAAGAATGACTAGCGCGCTGTTGTAAGCTCGGCTATAAATGCGAAAGCGATGTCTACGCCAAAAAAGAAGAAAAATAATAGAAAACATGAATCCCGTACGTAAATTATGTGCTACGCACTAAAAAAAGATGGAGATTGGAGGATTCGAATCTATAGAAGGTGTACCAAATAGCTTCATACTGGCTACAAAATGGACGCAATGGGTGCATCTTGAAAACCTTGCCCTTAAGTAATACGAATGCGGTCGTGGGGAGATGGAAAATTCATTATAAGCCCCTCACGTAGAATAGTGAACCCCATATGGTCTTAAAAACATAAAAAAACAATTTTTTCAGAGTTTACGCCGCTGCCTTGGACAATAAGCCTTGTCAAATTTCATGAGGATAATTTGTTCAATAAAAACGTGTCCATACAAAGGCTTGCTTTTAATTGAACAGTATGGCAACAATACGCAATCATTGTCCGATAACAGTGAATGCGACAAAGGAGTGACTTCTTCAGAAGAACAGACTTCTGTCCATGTTTTTGGATAGGTATGTCAACAACAATTCAGTTCGTTATGTTGATCATTACTGCATATACGATCCCCTCCGTTTCCTTTTTGGTGCTTACAACTTGGTGCCACACTTACTTAAAATCTGTTTAGGGTATAAAAAGGAGCTTTTTGGTGTGTCTGCTTTAGCAAGTTTTGCTCTTGTCATGTCAAGGCAAAGTGTGCTAAGAAAAGGGTTAAGTTTTTAAGCTCCGCATTGAAACACTTTTTATTTATTCTATATTTATTCTTATACAATATCTACTGAGCACAGTCAAAAAGTGTCAGCGAAAGCTATTTAGCATAAAATTAAGTTTGGGATAACACATGCTCATTAGGGTGGGTAAAAAAAAATAAACGATTGATGTTTTTTTTCGATTGGAACTCTGAAAAATTGGTTGGTAGATACTTCGAAGAAAGCCTCTCCTGGTAGGAGCTCTTAATTGTAAAAGGAAGATCCTTCTACTACACACAACTACTGAAGCCTGCAGATACCGAAAATGTGGGTCCCAGTTCCTATAGCGAACTTTTTACCAAAAATACCGGTATATCTGTGAGATTTTCCAATAACAGTATATCTTTGAGACAAACATGGAATAAAGTGGGTGCATACTTCCAATGACTCTCTATATAGCTATGTTAATTAAAATTTTTTAACTTTCGTTCGGTTTTTTCCTGTATAAATCCTTTAATACGTAAATAATCTTAGGTTAGGTTAATCTGGTAGGTCATTAAGGCACGGCATTGACTAGTTTGGTTCTTTGCGATACCAGATGGAGTTCACTTGTTAAGTCCTAGAGGAGTAGTCATTATTTAGAATGCCTGCGCTTGATACGAATTTTAACAGACTCTGCTGTCTCACTGTCGATACCTCCTCCAGTGTATCATACCGTGGGGAAGCTAGATGCTTACAGCGTAGTCTTGCCAATGCGGGACAAGTACATAAGAGACGCTCCATTGTTTCTTTGTTGCCCTGCTCAAGACATTTCCTGCAGTCTTCTCGATCTGTCAGCCCCATTTTGCGGGCGTGTGTCGCCACCCGACAGTGACCAGTTCATATTCCTGCCATGCTCCTACAGTTTCTTTTATCGAGTGCCAATAAGAATGCTTCTTCCGATCTACCGTTTGACACATGACTTTTGTAGTTTTGCACCCTGGTAGCTGGTTCCATCGGGTTTTGAATTTCCAGGCCATGCTCTTGTCGAGGTCGTCGCATAGACTATGCAAGGGTTTACCAATGTTGATAACGTTTTCGGATGTTAGCCTTAGATCTACGTTGGCAATCTCGTCCACTATTTTTTTGCCCTCCATGCCATTGTGGCCTGGCACCCAGTGGAAGTTAAGTTGCTTACTTCTGGTAACACTTTCCACTGCTGCTCTGCTTCCCAAGGCAATTCTGGCCGATATGCAATACGAGGTTACTGCCTTTATTGCCGCTTGGCTGTCTACGTAGATGTTGACTCTGGAATTGTCAGCAGGCGCATTAGAGAGAGATTTCGCAATAGCAAAGGCCTCAGCCTGAAATATACTGTAGCGGTTCGGCAAGTTAAAAGCAACTTAATAGTAGGTTGTTTTATGCCTAACTCTGTACAGTATATTCCCACACCAACTCCATCATCCATTTTCGAGCCATCCGTATAGATGTTTAGAGTGTTGTGCGTAGCTAGCATACCTTTACAGCCATCTTTTTCTATGTTTACTTTGAACCATCTTTCAAAGTTGAAAAGTTCGCTGCGCAGCCAAAGAGGTCTATAGGTGGCAGGTTTAGTACCAGTTCAAGTGCCGCCGTTGGAGTTGTTCTTAAAGCCCCCGTTATGCATAGCGCAGGCTCACTGCGGGTTCAAATTAACTAAATACAAAATAAAACAATTAAAAATGTCAATGTTTACGTTGAAAAATTTCTTCTAAAACAATTAAGGCTTGCTTATAATTAATTTAATAGTTAATAAAATTCATTTAATAAAATTTGGAATTCCATATATGTTATATACATATTTTGGAAATCTACTAACCTAAACTCTAATAATCTGAAATAATACCATATAATTTTTTTATCTTCCTAGCTAATTCTATAATCACAATTGTATTAGTATGTAATTATGCGAACAGGCAACAGTTTATGCTTGTACAACCCACATTAAAATTAAATTAAATTAATCTGATGTTTGGATATGAAATAGCTTGTTTATGCATTAAATAATTCATAGTTAAATGAAAATGTGTGCTCTGTGAAAAATTATCATAATAAAACCCAGCGGCAGTTTAAAATGCACGAGTCACAAATTTCAAACTCGCGCCTGAACATATTACTGTGCTTAAATACCATAAGTCACTGCTTATGTAAGTATGTATATCTACGTGTGTAGATATTTGATGTAGCATAAAGAGATTAATAAGTGGAGCTGAATAAAATATGAATTTTTTAAGGCCGAAAGTATGTACGCCCGCGTCTACATATAATATAATTTCAGAAGCATTTTAAGGCCACAAATAATATTAAAATTAAAAAGAAAATTCTAACACATTTTTAATACAAATTGTATTGAAAACGGCTGTATACTCACTCCCTTCAACACTCAAGTGCGAAATTTTAATAAAGATTTTCCATTTCCGCGCATTATGTCGATTTCTCTTTCTTCTTTCCGCGTGTTGGCTAATAATGCAAATAATATGGTTCCAACCACAACAACAACTCAACCGATTTTTTCATCCATATTGTTTGTGAAACTTTAAATGACAACAATATTTCAAAAGGACACTGCCACTTGGGCATTTACCAAACAGTAAATAACGGTGCTTTAAAAAAGGATGGAATGAAAAAGTTTGCATGCCCTTTCTGCGAATTTACTCTGAAAGTTAATCGACTTAGTAACGCATATGAAGCAGAAAACGGGAAATGCAGAAAAAAGAAGCCGACAAGTAATGATGCAGCGTAAAAAAAGGAAGCAAGCATTTTAATTAACATATTAAGGATGGTTTGGGCAAGTAATGGCAGCGATGTTCATTTTTCCATATAAGAGTATTCAATTCTGTTAAGTAATGTGATTTTTCATGGCTTTAATTTCTTAATGGCAAAGTATTGTTTACTACATTGCCCTTAAGAAACCTGGCAATGCTAGGCTCGTGCCAAACAACTGAATCTTTTACAAAAACGAGTTCGCAAAAGAGAGTAGCTGAGTATGCTCTGATGAGATGTGAGCTTATAAATATCACGTTGAAACGATCCAGCAATCTAGCGACTGGCACGATTGGCCCAAAAGAGAGACGAAATCTAAAAAATACCAAGTCAAAAACTATCAAAACTACAGGTGTTACCGACCCAAGACAATTTTCCGCGCTCGATATATTCAAAATGCTCGGCCCATTCTATGCCAATTTTGCTTTAACAATATGTTCAGGGTATAAATATGTACAAAAAATAAGCCACAAAACCGCCTTAAAGTTCTTGTGTTCTAGGAAATTGCCTAACTTGACGGCCCTGGGTGTTACTTATCGTTTCTTTGATTACCCTGGTGTGGTTCACCATGAGTTTGTTCCACGCGAAGCAATTCGCAATGAACAAATGAAGTTGTGGCCAAAAACTTCTGGGATTGCTCATTACCTTCACTGTAGCTTATTTGTGATTGACTTGCACAAGCACTTAACTGTTGTTATCGCTCAGCCAACGAAACTTCGAAACTGAAATATTTGCTTTCGGTGAACACGCTATGAGTCCAATTGGATTAAGTTTTTTTATCTGTAGATATAGTACGATACGGCTTATATCGGCCCGAAAGATGCCTATTTGAAGGTTATAATAAATATTTGTATTAGTATATGTGAAAATGTTCGTCCGGGTCTAATTTTATCACACGGAATATACATACATATATATGTAAAGTATATGTACTTGTCGAACGTACGAAAAGTTGCCCCAGTAGCTTTCAACTGTCCATATAGTCTCATAGTCGAGCCTAAATATTGGTGGTCGAAAAAGTCTTATCGTGTTTTGTCAAAAGATGTCGTTGCAGTGAAAATAATGAAGGAATTCACTATATTTTGAATTTTTTGTATAAAAAAGGGAAGAATGCCACGCAAGAAACCAATGAAATTTGTGAAATTTACGGAGACGATGCTGTATCAGTTCGTGTAGCACAACAATTGTTCGCTCGACTCTGTTTTCGAAATTTCGGTGTGAAGATGTACCTCGCCCTGGTTGAAAAAGTCGATGAAATTATAGAAAAGATTGATTAGGCCCGTCACATAAGCAGCCATGACATCGCTAAGGAACTTAACATTAATTATCAAATGGTTTTGAACCATTTAAAATAGGCTGGCTATAACTTAATGGACTGAATCAACATCTGCGATTCTATGCTGAAACGAAAGGATATCGGATCGTTTCTGAAGCGAATGGTAACAGGAGACGAAAAGTGGATTAAATACGACAATAATGTGCGAAAAAGATCATGGTTAAAACATGGTGAAGTTCAACAAATGGTTGCAAAGGCAGTATTGACACCTCAAAAGGTTAAAGTGAGTATTTGGTGGGATTGGAAAGGAATCATCCACTATGAGCTGCTCTAACCTGGTCGAACAAATGATTCTACATTTTACTGTCAACAACTGATTAGATTGAACCATGGAGTTGAAAAAATGCCATCTACCAAATAGCCCTGACCTTGCACCATCGGACTTCCATTTATTGCGGTGAAATTACTTGTCTCAGTTTTTCGTCGAGAAATCAGAAAAGTTTTATACTGATGGAATAATGTCTCTAGCGGGAAAATGGCAAAAAATGGTCGACCAAAGTGGTACGTATGTATTTGGTTTATTAAAGTTCATTAAAAATATAAAAAAAGTTTAAGTTTGATTAGACATACGAAAAGACTTTTTCGACTACCCAGTATTCACCGGAACGATATGAAATTTTCTGTGCAAATACTTAAATGTATGTACATTAAGAAAATAAAATAAAAAAATTGATTTTTTGAAAACTCTAATTCGGACAGCTAATTATTAGTTAGGTTCTCTCTTAAATTTAGAATTTATTAGCTCCTCACGAGAATCCCTTTTCCAAGCCAAAAAAACGAACTTTAATTTCTAAACTTGCTCAAAATCAAGCAAAAGCTAAAAAAGCTACATTCAAAATTTAACATAACGGTAAAAGACGCCTCCGGCAATGCAGCTAACAAATAAAAAAGAGCAACAAACCAAATCGTATACAAATAACGAAAATTAAACTTGAAAAATATTTATCACCAAGTTAAGTGGATGCTAAAAGTAAGCGTCTAAAGGTGAACTAGGTCAAATGCCTGCAAAGCTTTGTGTGAAAACGGAAGCCGCAAAAGCGCTATGCAACAGGCGGTGAAATTTGAGGTAACAACGGAAGCGCACAAGAAATTCCAACACACACAAATTTCGACTTTAAGTTCGAGGATTTAATTCACGTAGTAGATGGAAGTAGAGGCAAACATGGTTTCGCGCAGACAAAAGTGAAATATTTGCGAGTACATACATACATACGTGCTGTTATAATGAAAGCAATGTGTAGTAGTGGGAATCTATTATACGTTGTAAATATATAATATATAGCTCAGGTGTGATTTGTGCAAACTAATCATGCGGTTGATTTTATAGCTTTAGCTATTTGAACTAAGCAGAATGGCTTACAGGTAGTTAGACATATGCTATTATATGTATAAATATATAAGTATATATAAATATTACATATATATATAATAAATGTTATGATTTATCTTTATGCAGAAAATATTTTTTCAAACAAATTTTTAGTCTTGCTACCTGAATAATACCCAAAAAGACCGTCAACATAAGTCTCCCTTTCATTGCTAACCTGCTAAAAATGTGTCAACTTCCTCACAGACTTCCTTCTCTCAACCATGAAAATGCAGAAAGAGAACGGGCTGAAAAAGACAAAGTGTGCTATTTATTCTTATGCTTAGTTGGTCGCATACTTCTTATTATATTTGCTTTGCTTTGTTTCCTCTTCGACTGCGCACGTTGTACACTCCACATTCGCATCATTGTGTTCTACTGACCGTGTCATTTACTTCGCTTAAATTTTGGTGGTACTCAACTTTATGTTGACGGCAGGGCGGACAAGTGAAAGCACTTTCGTTTTATTTTATTCTTTAACATTTTTTTCTCGTTACGCTACTGCTTAAATGGCGTTGGTATTCCGCATAGAATGTTCATAAAATAATTTGTACGCGACATCGGCATCTGCTGTGCGTTGAGCGATAATTTTTTTAATACTTGTACTCAGTGATTTCTTTTCGCTGCTGTTTTAGACACGCTTGCTTCTGGGTTTTAAATATCAATTACAAAAGAAAGTTAGACAGCTTTTTTTTTAAGCTCAGTAATTTATGCCCAACTTTCGATAGTATTGCTGGCCCCTCAAACGTATTGAATTACTGGGTTTGTCCGGCAAGTAATTGGACTGAATCGATTTAAAAAAATTTATTGAACCAATCGTTACAGTTCTTTAAAAACTTTTAAAACAGGCTCCTTCTCCATCGATGCAACGCTGCCAGCGCGATTTTCAAGCATTGAAGACGTCACGGAAGGCATTCTCCGGTGCTCTCAAAGATCCATGATTCGTCACTTTTACACATGTTCAAATTTTCTTCCAGGTCATCAGTGACCGCTTTTGGGACCATCTTCGCGCACACTTTGCGCATGTTCAAGTGCTCCGTCACACTGTTATGAACCACAGGTTTTTATATATTTAACATCTGGGTAAATAAATGAATACTAAGTCGACAGTCTGAGTTCAAAACTTTGCGAGTCACTTTGCCGGTGTTTGTCGAAATCGCAGGTCTCCCAGCACGGTCTTCATCAGCGATCTCTTCCCGTCCCTCGAAAAAGGCCTGGTGCCACCGAAACACACCACTTCTTGCTAAAGCAACATCTGGGTAAGCCTGCTTGATCATATCAAACGCCTCTTTTGCAGATTTACCGAGTTCCACACAAAATTTAAACGCGTACTTTTGCTCTGACCAACACTGCACTTTCGGCTTGCACTTCTCACAGAAACACGTCACGCGAAAATGTTTCCCCTCTGTCGAAAAATACTACTGACTACTCTGTTTCCGCTAAGCACATGACATTGAAAAAGTATATACTTTATAATATTACAATAATAGTGTAATAACGCGTTGCTATGATTACTTCAAGCCGATTTAAATTGCAATTACTTGGCCAAGTTGCTCTCTGTATAACAATGTGGTCTACAAGTATTGTGCTGTGATTTATTTAATTTAAACTTTAACTTCTCTTGAAGGTTATTTCACTGAGCCAGAAATGCATTACCAACCTTATATATGAGTACAATTATATATCTATATATAATGGGAAATAACACAAAAGAATAAGAAGCTAAAAATAAGTAAACAAAACTTGGTAAAAGACCATAGATGCTAGGAGAATTCGCCATTGAAATGTGGTCATGTTGACACTGGTGACGTGGGAATGTGAAAAGAAAGACCAAAAGAGTTGATAAAACCACAAAAAAATTTAAGAAAAACAATGTGGCATCACAGTCAATAACAAGCAGGCAGTTCCTATCTACATATATTAAAAATATAGTGTTGATGAAAAAAAAGTAAATAAAGTATTTGGAAATGGTCATGATGTTACAGTGACGGCGTGAAATTTATCTGAAATAAGAAAGCTAATTGTTCTTTTTATTTTATGAGCCTCACAAATATTTATAATCTAGTGTGAGCAAAAAATAGTAAGACTTTTTAATTTAAATTTCACGCGAACACCCATTCGTCGAAACAATTTTTTTCAAATGTGACTGTCAGTGATATCTTTGTCAAATATCACATCAAAATAGTCATTAGTCTTTAGTATACGCTTGTCTCTCTGAAATACATAAAATGCATTCAGGGGTTTTTACGATTAGTAACATGAATCAACAAAGAAGTTCCATTAAATTTTGTGCGCGGAATCAAATGTTTGGTGCCGAAACTTTCAAAATTTTAGCGCCAATTGGAGATTCCAAGTATTTGGTGCCGAACTGTTCAGAATGTTGGAAAAGGCCTTCGGTGAAATTTTTTTTGTGGGGAGCATAGCGGAGAACGCGTTTTCGATGCACCGAGTCCAGGACGACCATCAACAACAACTGATGATCAACATGTCACTAAAATAAAGGAATTGATGCTTGAGAATTGACGATTATCGATCAGAGATCTTACTGGCAACGTTATAATATCGGAAGGAGCAGTGAAAACCATTTTGAAATATAATTGGGCCTAAGAAAAATCAGTAAATTTTTTCGAAAAATAGCCTCGCGTTAACGACTGTGTAACAATGCTTTCCTACTGCTAGGATGTCATAAAGCATATTTATTACTGGCGATGAGTCTTGGATTTATGCTCACGACCTAGAAACAGACGATCAATCGGCCGAATATCGTAGCAAAGGTGAGCGAAGCCGAAAAAGCCACATAAAAGCAAATCAAAAATCAAGGTTATGTTGACACTTTTCTTCGATTATCGAGGTGTAGTGCATTCCAAATTCCTTCCAATCGGCCAAACTGTGAACAATGAATACTATTTGAGTGTTACGCGTCGTTTGCGCGAAGCGATTCGTAAAAACAGTCCGGAATTATAGAACGATATCTCTTGGTTTTTGTACAATTATATTGCACCGTCACATACTGCATTGATTCTTCTTGATTTTTCGCCAAATTTTCAACCAATATCATGCCGTAATCACGCATTAGAAGACATTGTATTTGAATTAAGGGTTGAAAAAAACGCTAGGACAAATAAATATATATATTGTTACCAAAGGGGATTACTCTAAGGGGGCGGCATAGTAACAACATAGTTTCAAGAATAAATAATTTTAAAATAATGAACAAAGTCTTACTATTTGTTGCTCATAATAGTATATACATAAAATTAAATAAAATACAAATTTAAGGAGAACAGTAAAATTAAAAAAAAAAATAAAAGGTCTGTAAAAAGGACCCTTGTACTTTCATGGTCATTTCGGACCTGTAAAAATTAAATATTTGATCAGATGAAGGAACTGGTAAGAAAATTTGGTAATGATCAGATCAATTCAAGTGAAGTTGAAACTGAATTTTTGAAAAAAAAAACGCTTTTAAACAATAACTGTTGGAGCTGATTAGCTAATTGATTTGAGCGACTAATATTTAGAAGGCTGTAGCTTTAAAACTATTCGAGTTATCAATTTAATTTTTAATTTTTTTTTTTCAAGTTACGGCCTGACGAAACATAGAAAAGGTAAAATTCCTTTCATACCAGGTCCGTCTCTTAAATATGCTTAAGTAGGGTGAATATCGCCTTCGGCGTGTTTTCGGAAGTTTTCTTGTGGTCATGTGCTCATTGGTTAAGGTGATGCTAAAATTTATGAGGCAGTTCTACTTCTGCAGCAGTTTCAACTTCAGGGACATAACAGATGAACTAATATTTTGTGGGAAGTTGGAAGTAAAAAAAACTTGGAAAATAGTTATAATATACTTGTATATATACATATATATTGGGTAGTCGAAAAATCTTTTCGTATTTTTAATCAAACTTCAACTTTTCATATTTACAATGAACTTTAATGAACCAAATATGTATCATTTTGGTCGACCATCAGTGTAAAATTTTCTGGTTTCTCGGCGAAGAACTGCGACAAGTAATTTTCACAGGCTTCTCTTGAAGCCAACTTTACTCCATTAAGGAAATTCAGCATTGACCGAAACAAATGGTAGTTGGATGGTGCAAGGTCAGGGCTATATGGTGGATGCATCAAAACTTCCCAGTCAAGCTCCCCAGTTTTTGCCGAGTCATCAAAGATGTGTGACGAAACCCCTTCGGTTGATCAGTTCTGACCGTTATTTTCACACATTTTTGAACAGCTGTAACTCTTTTGACTACCCAATATTAATACAATGCGATGACTCAGCGTCTCTGAGTACAGAGCTTGGTATTTTAGCCTCTTGTAGCTCACTATTGGAGAGTGAACCCAGCGAACGGTGGTCGTTACTTATGCTGTCATTTCCTACGCCTTAGAAAAGTATGTCCAATTAAGAAATAATCATAAGGACATTAATTAGCATCTTGTACTCAACAAAATTAGCTGTTCTAATAAAAGTTATAGGGCAAGAATTCAAAACTGGTTATACATACATTTATACTAGTATGGGCATATACACTTAATATAATAATTCTTGTTAATAATTACAACTTCTTGTGCACCAACGACAATCAAGTTGAGTTTAATAAGCTTACCGACATCCGCACACACCATCACAGAGACGAGAGCGGGGTATTCATGTGTGCATAACATTATTACTAACCCATTTTATTGCTGTTATGTGAGACCTATTACAGCACATTAGCTGAAAATTTTGCAACATAAAACGGGTTGACAAGATTTCAGTCCCATGAATCAGTTGCTGCCAGTGAAAGTGTGACAGCCGCGCTTAGCAAGGCGCAGTACGAAGTCTTGGCATCACATAGCCGCTCATTAAAGTTCATGTGTGACATTAATGTGAGAGCATATGTATGCATATAAATACATACTTATGTACTCACATATAAAGTAAGTAAATGCCGTAGGTCTTTTCTTCACGTAAGCTTCTTGTTTGCAACCATTTTACTTAGCGTAAAGTAATTCCTTTCATTAACAAATTTTTTTATAGACTTTAACAAAGTAGTGAGCACTTAATATACCGAAAAATCACCACGAATTTAAGATTTTAATTAAGTTAAGAGACATAAAGCTACTTTTTTCATTTTAAATTTTTTGTAACTTTTTGAATCCTTGTATTTCAGAAGTTTTCCCATGATGGTCTTTGAGAAAATGGAAAAAATGTATTCAAAAATTTTTTTAAATAAATTTTATGACCTAAAATGTTCGTCTTAAATAACTTTTTTATCAAATTATTTCGTTGAAAATCCAAAAAAAAAAAACGTTTGACCTCTGACCTTGAGTATTTTTTCACATTTCACATATCGGAAAAGAAGTTGTATGTATATGTTTTTAGTATCTTTTTGCCTGATAAAGGCAGGGAGTATATTGTTATTAACTGTAAAAGTATGCTATAGAAGAAAACTAACACAAATGGAGATAAATTAGAAATATACAAAACTTTCTGATGTTTTTGCAGTTTTAGATTAGTTGGTATTTCATTACATTTGTAATTTAAAATGAAAATGGAGTTGTACATTCCTTTCATTTTATTACATGCAATTTTCACTTTCAATATAAATGTTTTATCATCTCTCATTTCTGGTATTCGTTATTGCATTTCTTGCCACAATCAAGCAATTTATGTTCGCTCGCCTTTCCATAGAATTTGTCAACTTGATATTTCTTCAATTATTTTTATGTACAATAAGCATATTCATGAACATTTTTCAGTTGAAGCCATCTGCGTTGACATAAGCCCATTTCTGCGGAAGCTCTTTTAAATCCTTTCAGTATAACTATCATTGTAGATAAGCTCGTCTGCGATTCACCTTTCAACATTTATGTATTGCCTCATCGTTGACGAGTTCACAGCAGTTCTTTAAAGTAGCGTTATGCTTCAAAAATTTTAATTTGGTTTTGTTTGTTTTTTAAGACATTTCTATATTTACATACCCATTTGCTCAAATATTTTAAAGCTGAATGTTACTCATACGCGCCGGTGCACAGCAGTATCGCACGTTCTTACGGCTTCCACAGGTAAGTCAAGTTAAATTTATATGTTTTCTTTAGTAGGTACTGCAGAAGTAACGCTCTATGGAATCAAATGGATGGCATATATATCGTACATATGTTACATATCGTCACATAAAATGCATAACAGCGTATCATCAAAAAAAACCGAAATTTAGTTTTTCAAAGCTTTCGATTCACTACATCATATTATATATGTGTAGCATAAAATTTTCAGCTTTCGCTTTCCGATATAACAAATACATAACCATTTTATAACCAAAACTCAAATTTTATTTCAATATGAGTGGTCTCTATTATATCGTTGTTACCTTATTTTGAATTTTAGGTGGCGATTTACATATTAAATGATTTG